>NC_088912.1:54212394-54878394 GCF_963576675.1 Euphorbia lathyris | reverse complement strand
TTGCGGCTGGAGGTGTGCTTAGAGATGCAGGGGGCGCCTGGCTTTCTGGGTTCTCCCAGAATTTAGGGTTGGGTTCTTCCTTTTCTGCGGAGCTCTGGGCTATTCTTACTGGAATCAATCTTGCTAAAAGGCTGGGTGTTAAGAGGCTCTCTGTGGAGTCTGATAATTTGGAAGCAATCAAAATGATTTCTGAGAATCATTCTATGGGTCTTAACAGTCGCAACCTCATCAAAGCTATTAAAAGGCTTTGCTCCTCCTTTGAGTTCGTAGAGTTCAGACACATTTTTAGAGAGCAGAATCGTGTTGCTGATCGCTTGGCGGCGGCGGGCCATGAAGGGACGTTAGGCGTTACTACCCTTCCTGTTTCCCCTAGTTTCATCTCTCCTCTTCTCTTAGAAGATAGAATTGGGGTTAGCTTCCCTAGGCTAATTCCTGGGTAGTTTGTTGTTGTTCGTTTTTCTTTTCCTTTTCTACCAAAAAAAAAAGGTAAAATGACAAAAACACACTTTAGCAATAAAGGTGAGCGTGTATCAGACACTATAGGATTAATACATTCAGATGTATGCGGTCCTATATCAGTCCAAGCAAGAGGAGGATTCAGATACTTCATAAGCTTCATAGACGACCATACCAGATATGGTTACGTTTACTTGATGAAGCACAAGTCCGAATCTTTTGAGAAATTCAAATGCTTCAAGAATGAAGTAGAAAATCAATTAGGAAAGAAAATAAAGATACTTCGATCTGATCGAGGTGGTGAATATCTTTCAGATGATTTCCTGAATTATCTAACTGAATGTGGGATATGCTCACAATGGACACCTCCTTATACACCACAACACAATGGTGTATCCGAGAGGAGGAACCGTACCTTACTAGATATGGTACGATCTATGATGAGCATAGCATTACTTCCAAATACATTCTGGGGCTATGCCTTAGAAACTTCCCTCTTCACCCTAAATCGAGTACCAACTAAATCCGCCAGTTCCACACCATATGAATTGTTCGTTGGTAGGAAACCCACATTTTCATTCATGAGAGTATGGGGTTGTTCAGCATTTGTCAAACGCGTAGCGTCAGACAAACTATATTCTAAATCTGATAAATGTTTCTTCATTGGATACCCTAAGGAAACTATGGGGTATTACTTCTATCATTCAGATGATCAGAAAGTAATAGTATCCAAGCACGCAACCTTCTTGGAGAAAGAGTTTCTCGAAGAAACAGAAAAGGGAAGCATGATTGAACTTGATGAAGTTCAAGAAGAAGAAACACCGACTGAAACAACAGAGGCGGTTGAGGAACCCGAACCAGTCCCACTAGATGAGACTCAAGTGCCACCTACTCGTAGATCACAAAGAGTTCGTGAACTCCGAGTTAGATATGGTTTTCTAGTGGGAGATGATGATGAGGTTCCCGTGTTAGATTACGAACCCGAAAATTACGAAGAGGCTCTAACCAGTCCAAATTCTAAAGTATGGCTCGAGGCTATGGATTCTGAAATGGATTCCATGTGCACCAACCAAGTGTGGAGTTTGGTTGATCCACCCGAAGGGATAAAACCCATTGGGTGCAGGTGGATCTTCAAGAAGAAGACTGACATGGATGGAAAGGTTAGCACCAACAAAGCCAGGTTAGTAGCGAAAGGATATCGTCAGAAACAAGGAATTGATTATGACAAAACTTTCTATCCTGTGGCTATGTCCAAATCAATCAAAATAATGCTTGCTATTGCCTCTAACTACGATTACGAGATTTGGCAAATGGATGTGAAAACATCTTTCCTAAATGGAAACCTGCTTGAGGATGTATATATGATGCAGCCTGAAGGTTTCACATCAAAGGATGCAAACAAGGATTGCAAACTACAGAGATCCATTTATGGACTCAAGCAAGCATCGAGAAGCTGGACATAGAAAGAAAGTGGGAGCTCAGTTGCATTTCTCATATTATATATGGACAATAGATTACTAATGGGAAATGATATAGCTCTACTACAGTCGGTGACAGTATGGTTATCAGGTAACTTCTCCATGAAAGACCTTGGTGAAGCAGCTTATATACTTGGTATAAAGATCTACAGAGATAGATCAAGAAGACTATTTGGTCTTTCACAGGCTACACACATTGAAAAGGTGCTAAAGAGGTTTAGCATGCTTGAATCGAAACGAGGTAACTTACCCATGATAAATGGAGTAAAGTTAAGCAATCATCATTGTCCTAAAATCGAAGATGATAAGAAACACATGGCTGTAATCCCGTACACCAGCGCAATCGGTTCGATTATGTATGCTATGCTTTGCACTAGACCCGACGTAGCGTTCACGTTAAGCATAACGAGTCGTTATCAAGGTAATCCGGAAGACGAGCATTGGAATGCCGTCAAGGACATTCTTAAGTACTTGAGAAGGACTAAAGACATGTTCCTAGTGTACGGAGAAGGGGATCTGGAAATAGAAGGATTTTCATATGCCAGTCATCTCACAGATAAGAACGATTTTAGATCCCAATCAGGATACCTGTTTATCTTGAATGGGGGCGTAGTTAGTTGGAAGAGTTCCAAGCAGGGAAGCGTAGCTTTCTCTACGACCGAGTCAGAGTACATCGCTGCTGCGGAAGCAGCAAAGGAAGTGGTTTAGATTAAGAAGTTCATTACAGACCTTGGTGTGGTGCCTGACATTGTAAATCCCATTACTCCGTACTATGATAACAATGGAGCCATTGCACAAGCAAAGGAACCACGGTCTCATAATGCATCCAAGCATTACTTAAAGCGATACCACCTTGTAAGAGAGATTGTTACAAGAGGAGATGTGAGAATAGAAAGAGTACCTACTGAGGACAACGTTGCAGATCCGTTGACAAAGCCCTTAGCCCAGAAAGTACATGATCGTCATCTAAGTTCTACTGGGATAAGTTGTAGAAACAATTGGCTTTAGTCCAAATGGGAGTATGTTGGGGTTTAGTGTCCTATAGACAATTGTTCTAGGATATAAACTTAATGTAAATGAAATGTTCTTTATATCATTTGTTTTAATAAGATATGGTTTCATAACTATATAAAGGCAACCTCTTTTAAGAACTAAATAAGTCTAATAAAAGGAAATCCCTAAGTTTGTTTAAAGTGATTATAAAGTGTTCATACAAGCATGAAGTGAGACGAAACTTTATAATAAACTAATAGACTTAAAACCACCCCAAGTCAAGTAATATGTTTAGAAATAGGATTGACATATCACTGCTGAGACTTGCATGTAACAATGTCTTCTGTCGAGACAGAGAGCTGATCTCACAAGCTTCAGATATGCAGATATCTAGACAATTACAAGGATCCGATGAAAGGGAGTTCATTAGGATTGGGGACCCGACTTGAGATAACAGGATGGGTAGATTTATCCTTGTCACCTATTCATCTCATTAGTATTAATAGGTATAAGTAATCCTAAGACTCAAAGGAAGGTTAATTAGTGATTCTGGATTATGGAATGTGATGCTTTGATCCTGTTGTAACACGATCCATAACAGAGATGACTCTGGGGTGTGAACGGCAGACGTTGGGTATCACAGGAAGTAATTGCAGGATAGTTATACATTGGATTGAGCATTTGTCACTCCTGATAAATGGGAGATACGTCCAAGGATCGCTTGTGGAAGACTTGACTCTAAATCCTTGCAAGGTGGTAGCTTAAGACTTGAAATGCAAATTTCACTTAACCTATCTAATTAGAGTTAACTCGACCTGTACAAGTAAAACGAACGTCTTGCTATATGTGACTTGACATTATCCATAGTCATAAGATTCTGTTCAAGGATGTAGTTGATAAAGGATCGAATTATACTGTAACTAATACGGAAAGGTAAACGACAGAATCAACCTGTCTTCTTATAGCTCTGGGGGAATGTTTCGGATCTGCCAATCACATTTCGCGTACTCATTCCGTTATGCAAAGATTAAATATAATTCTGAGAAAATTAATTTAATGGTTGCATACGGCTAGAAGCAATAAGAACCTAATGGGTCACACATAAGACTTGGAGCCCAAAAGAGAAACAAATGTTAATTAATTGATGGAAGCCCAACTGAGTCCACTAAGGCCCAGTACATGGGGGGCGATTTTATGTATATAAAATACATAAATAATTAATTTGATTTTTAACAATTCTAATTAGATTATGATTGTGAATTAAATTAATTAAAGGATAAATAAGTTAGGAGGTTTAATGAGATTAAATTGCTTCTATTATTATCCTGTCAAATTATTATTATTATCTTTATATTTAGATATAATTATACATAATAACTAATACGAATTTTATTCTGAATTAAATTCTTATTCAGTAACCTGATTCTATCTAACTAGGGTTTAGATACAAGAGAGTATATATACCCCCCTTGCATGAGAATTTCGGCCAACCCTAGCTAACTGAAGAGAGAGAATTTCGACATCCCAGTTGAGGACGAAATAATCCACCGCTTCCTCCCGTTTCAATTGATTATTAATCTCTTTCTCTTATCCTTGATCTTGTGTTGATTTATTAGAGGCAATCTACTTTGGTTGCTTTTATACGGTTGAGTTCTAATCATATTTTGAATTGTGTTTTTGTCTTGTGCTCGGGAACTCGGAGTAAGAGTTGTGGGCACTACGATTGCAACGGTAGATAGATCTTCAAAAGGTATTTCCTTCTATCCCTCTTTATATAAAATAACGATTAACAGATCTTGGTTAATGGAAAAAGGTTAAATTTTTTATATTTCCGCTGCCAAACGTTAGCCTATTTTCCTTCAGGAGTCACGTTGAGAGGGGATTTCGCCTTCCTCTTCCCAAGGTGATGAGGGATATTCTGGAATTCTTCAGGATCACTGTCAGCCAGCTGCATCCGAACGGCTGGTTGGATATAGCCTTAGATTGCTTTTTAGCTTCGAATTTGGGGGTAACCTGTACTCCCCGGGTCTTCCGATCTCTTCACAAGCCTTCAAAACGCTAAACCGAATCTTTCATCACTTTTGCCAAATTCAAAGGTTATTCGCCCTTTAGTGATAAGATGTCAAACGTCCATCTCTGGGATGAAAAGTTTTTCTTCGTTAAAGTGGAAAAGGTCGAATCTCTTGGATTCCCATTGAACTGGAATTTTAAGCCCCAACATATGAAAGGAGATTTGCGTATACTGATTGATGCGGATGAAAAGGTGGCGAATCTCATGAAGAGTATTAAAACAAACTTCTGGACATGCGCCGATGCTCTGGAATTCATGATGAATGACATTCCTCTAGTCCATCGAGTGGGGGCTGAGATTACTTACGTGAAGTTTACTCAACTTGATGAAGGTACCTTTGTTCTTTCCTTGAACCTTGATTATTTTGTTGTTCCCTTGTCAGGGATTTGTCTGAAGCCAGTCGCGCCCTTGTAGAGAGGCGTAAGAAGCAGAAGGAGCTGGAGGCTCAAAAGAACGTACAGGTGGCGAATCCCAACAAGAGGGACGAGAAACGCCCTTTGGAGGGTGATGCGATCCCCCTAAGTAAGAAAACGAGATCAGCCGCTGTCGGTGGAGAGAAATTGCTGGCGAATGCTTCGAGAGCCGAGAAACCTAGGATGGACTGGTTGGGCTCCAACCAAGAGCAGGTATGGCTGCTTTATCTTTCCTTGTTCTTTGGCTATAGATTCTGATCTTTTTCTTTCTACGTATAAGTGATCAAACCTGATTTGGGGAAGTACTGGTTCTCCAAGTATGGTACCAAGGGGTCCTTGAGGAACGAGGCAGTCGTGAATGACTTGGATGAAGCCATTGGTTAGCTTACAGAGGTTCAAGAGAGCCAGACCAAATTCTCTGGATCCGATCATGTCAAGATGGAAAAAAGGGATCTCCTTTCGGTAAGATTTTCTCTTCTTGTTTTACATTTTTGGATGAAAGAGTGATCTCCATGAGGGAGACTTTGTTTCTAAACGGTCCTTTTACCTTGTCAGGCTTATGCTCATATGCGCGCAATGGAGGCGGATCTTCTCCAGGGAGTCGCGGATAAGGCTACTATCAAGAGGCTGGAGAATGATGTGGCTGTTGCTAATGCCAATGCAACTGCTGCCATTGCCCTCAACGAGAGCAAGGATGACGAGATCCGCGAGCTGAAAGAGAAGGTGGCGAAAGATGCTGAGGACCACAAAGCTGCCTTGGTAAATACAGAGCTTATGGAGGGTAGTCGAGCATACTATTATGGTGAGCGGATCATGGCTTACGTCAGAGTCGCCTACCCATAGATTGACTTTGTGGATCCGGAGTACGTGGTCCCCGAGGTTGAAGACGCCATTAGATATGATAGAGTGCCAAATCCCCATGACTTCATCCGTGACCAAGTCTGGAAAGAGCTGAAAGGATCAGATGAAGAAGTCAAGCAAATTGTCAACCTTGATGCGGATGACCTTGGTGAGACATCCAAGGTGGCAGGGGATCAGGCGCATGTAGCGGGGATCAATGATGTGGCTCCTCAAGCGGGGATTGTTGATAAGGAGAATGAGGTTCCCTCGAAGGATGCGTCCCTTGAGAAGGGATCCAAAGAGGATAATGTTGTGAACATTTAATTTTATTGTAACTAAGTACAATTTTTGTTGAAAACCTTTTAGTCTTTAATTTTACTTTTCGCTTTATATCTTTCAGCAAGTAAATATTTTGGGACTTTATTTTGCTAGTCTAAGGTAGGTGGCCAGTCGTACCTCGAAGTGTGAGCCTTTTTGAAGGCTTGAAGCTTTTTATTCCTTTTGAGAAAGTTAAGCTGCCTTAGGCGATCGATTGCTTCCTATCTTTGAGGTGAATCGATCCGCCACCAGGTCTTGAAACTCTTCTTTCGGAAGAATATTTGAGGATGTAAAGATCTCACGTCTGAGAAATTTTTAATCCTTTTCCGACGGTGGTTAATCATTTCCTATCTTTGAGGTAGATTGATCCGCCATCCGAATTTGTTACCCTCCTCTCTTTGAGGAGAAGGTAGATGTGATATGATAGCGTTGTTCTACCATGGGAATACTTTTGTTGCCTCCCCATTTTTGAATCTGGAATATTTATATTTCTGCAAAAAGATACTTAAGAAGGAAATCGTAAATGAAAATTTCTCTTTATTGAATGGCGATTCGCCTTATTACAGCAAATTGGTCTTATGTATGAGCCTCATTAAAACCTTTAATAAGAAAAACCACATGGGATAAAACCTTACTAAAGGAAAAAGAGTACTCAAGACCTTATTACATTTTATTCTCTGGTGAAATACTTGCGGAGGTTCTGAATATTCCACGTCCGTGGCAGTGTGTTCCCCTCCATATCTTGAATTTTGAAGGTGGCGGGTCCAATCTTAGTGACTATCTTGTATGGTCCCATCCAGGTGATTCCCAACTTTCCTTTGCCCTCTGTGGATTGAATTTTGTCCGCCTTTCGGAGCACTAAATCTCCCGGATTCTGATCCATGAGCTTGACGTGTCTGTCATGATAGGCTGTAATCCGCTGTTTGTAGGCGGTCATTCGTGCATACGCTTTTTCCCTTTTCGCCTCCAGTTGATCGAGACTTTCCCTCAACCTTTGATCGTTCTTGTCCTCGCAATAGAAACAAATTCTGTCGCTAGGGACCTGAATCTCTATGGGGATCATAGTTTCTACGCCATAGGAGAGGGCGAACGACGATTTACCTGTCGCTGTCCGAGGAGTGGTCCTGTATGCCCATAGGACATTCATCAGCTGATCCGCCCACTTTTTGTTATGCTCCCCCAATCTCTTTTTTATGCCTTTGACGATTGTTCGATTTGTAACTTAAGTCATCCCATTGGATTGAGGGTAGTATACTGAGGCGAACCTGTTCCGAATGCCTTGACTTTCACAGAATGCTCTGAACTCCCCACAATTGAACTGCGTCCCATTGTCAGTGATAATTGTGTGAGGGACTCCGAATCTTCCGACGATATTATCCCTTACAAACTTGACCATTCGCTCTGCATTTATGGAGGAGACAGCTTCGGCTTCTACCCACTTCGTAAAGTGATCAACAACTACTACCACATATTTCCTTTGTCTCTTGGTAGAAGGAAAAGGACCGACAAAGTCAATACCCAAATGGCGAAAGGTCATCCCTCGACGATGGGCTTTTGTAGGTGCTTAGCCATGTGAGATTCATTTGCATGAACTTGGCAATTATGACAGGACTCTACTAGCTTCTGAGCATCAAGTTCCGTTGTAGGCCAATAAAATCCCGACAACCTGGACTTTTTCAGAATGGAGGTGGATGCTTCATGGGCTCCGCAAGCACCTTCATGTAACTCTTTGAGGATCTCCCGTCCCTCTTCTGTCATAACACACTTCAACCAAGGTTGTCCAAAAGATTTTCTGTATAAGTTATCATTTATTATGGAGAAGTATGCCGCTTTTCTCACCGTCCGCCTGGCTTCTTCTTTGTCTTGAGGCAAAGTTCCGTCTATGAGATACTGCTGGATCGGCGATCTCCAATCTCCCACGGCAGATGTAAGAAGAGCTACGACTTCTGGAGCGAATGCCGGTCTAGTCTTCACCTCGAATGGGCATTGAAGGTCCGCCCACTGATCTTTGCTTGAAGCTAGTTTAGCCAGGTGATCCGCTTCTGTGTTTGATCCTCGCAGCACATGGACTAGTTCCCATTTGGTTTCTTTGATTTCCAGATGGTTTAATAGCTTTTTGACCTCCTCTACATATTTTACCAGAGTTTCATCTTTTACATCAAAGTTTTTTATCACCTAGTTGACCATCAGCTTGGAGTCGCTATAGATCACAACCCGCTCTGGTGTAATCTCCTTCAACAGGCGTAGCCCCAATATCAAGGCCTCATATTCTACAGCATTATTTGTCGTGGGAAATTCTAGCTTCGTAGCATAATGTAACTTGATGTAATGAGGTCCCTTGATCACTATGCCTATCCCTGCACCTTCTGCTGAAGAAGCACCGTCAGTGTACATCGTCCATTCCTCCACTTTTGGTTTAGGAAGACTCACGCCCTCTTCAGTGAATTCGTTCACAAAGTCTGCCAAGACTTGGCTTTTTAAGGCGGATCTGCCTTCATAACGAACGTCAAATTCGCCTAGGCGGATTGCCCACTCCATCAACCTCCCTAAAGTTTCTGGCTTTTGTAGCACCTTCCTCATGGGTATGTTGGTGCGGACGATGACTGTATGAGCCTGGAAATATGGTCTGAGGCGAATCGAGGTGGTGACCACAGCTAAGGCCATTTTATCCAATCTTGAATACCGAGTTTCGGCATCTTTTAGGACTTTGCTTACGTAATAGATTGGATATTGTTGGCCATCTTCTTCCCTTATCATGACAGTACAAACTGCTTTATCAGTAACAGAAACATACATTTATAGATTCTCACCTTCCAAAGGCCTGCTCATTAGAGGTGGTTCTGAGAGGAAGCGTTTGATCCCTTCGAAGGCTTGCTTGCAATCTTCATTCCACTCGAATGCTTTCTGTTTTTTTATCACTTCATAAAAGGGTTGGCATCTACGAGCAGAGCATGAAATGAACCTGCCAAGTGCTATGATCCGCCCGTTAAGATGTTACACTTCTCTGACATTTTACGGCGCCTTCATGTCCAGCACTGCTTTGATTTTATCTAGATTGGGACCTACTCCTTTCTGGCTGATCATATATCCTAGGAATTTTCCATAAGTTGCCCTGAAAGTACACTTCTCAAGATTCAGCTTAATTTTGTGATGGCGAAGGACTCCTAATACCTCTCTTATGTCCTCTGCATGCCTCTCCATGGTGGTGCTCTTAATGATCTTGTCATCCACGTAAACTGAGAAGTTGTCACCTTTCCTTCCTTTGAATATCTTGTTCATCATCCGCTAGTAAGTAGCTCCAACGTTTTTTAGCCCAAAAGGCATGACCTTAAAGCAATAGGTTGCCTGGTGAGCTACAAAGGAAGTTTTGATTCTGTCTGATGGCTCCATGGGGATCTGGTGATAGCTCGATTTCACATCTATGAAGGAATATATTACATGTCCCGCAGTTCCATCAACTAGGATGTCAATGCAAGGCAGAGGGTAGTTGTCTTTGGGACAAGCCTTATTAAGATCCGTGAAATCAATACACATGCGATATGATCCGCCTGCCTTCTTAACTAGGACCACATTCGCCAGCCATTGCGTATAAATAACTTCCTCAATGGCGTCTGCCTTCTTCAGTTTAAATATCTCTTCCTCGATCAATTTTTGTCTCTCTGGACCATGATTCCTTCTCTTCTGGGCTACAAGGACCACGTCTTCGGCGATGTTGAGTTTATGAGTGATCACATCTGGACTGACCCCTGTGAGGTTCTCATCTTTCCATGCAAACACGTCTTCTGATTCGAGGAGAACTTTTGTAACATCCTCCTTGATCTCAACTCTCAGCCCTTTGGCGATCTGTACCTGCTTACCATCCGTAATGAGGAACATTTCTGTATCTCCAAAGGCCGTCGTAACAAGCTCATCTTCTTCATCATCCTTAGACTGTAGGTGAATCGATAAGGACCCCGAGTATGTCTCCTGAGCAACCTTCTGATTCCCCTTGATCATCACCCCTCCCTTGGCCGTAGGGATGTACATCGTCAAATGGCGTATTGATGTGAGAGCCGCCACTTCTGAAATAAAAGGCCGCCCCAAGATGATGTTGTATGCTAATTGACCGTCTATGATGGAGAACTCCAGATCTCCCATCCACACCTGATCCTCATCTGCTAACTCACATTCCAGCGTCATTTGCCCCTTTGTCTGGATTGTGTGCCCTATTACTCCCAGAATGTCTACGATGGTGGTCTCTATCTGAATGGGATCAACCTTGAGCTTGGCGAACGCCCCTCTAGTGATGATATTGCATGAACTACCAGTGTCTATCATTACACTCTTCATTTCCCATCCTTCCACCATCATGGTGATGACGAGAGCATCTACATGTGGAGGGATCGCTGGACCAATATCTGTAAAGGGGAGATTGAGTGATGCTCTGTCTAGAGCGATAGTTCTCGCCTTCTTTACTGTAGGCTGATATCCTGGTCCGCCGGCGATGACATTAATGACCCCCTTAGCCTTCTTCTTTGGATCATCTCTTGGTTTATGACCATCTCCTTTCTTGTCGTTCTGGACGAACCTGTCCAGCTTTCCTCTCTCAATAAGCCTTTCAATCTCCCTGGCCAGCTCCCAGCATGCATCTATTTCATGGCCGTTCCTCCTGTGATATTTGCAATAATTCTAGGGGTTTCTCCCCGTATTGGTGCCCCTCTTTGGTTCGGGGTATGAAATGCTCCGTTTGTGTTGGCTGTTTTCTATCCACATCAGCACTTCGCTTTTGGAGGCGTTTAACGGCGTAAACGATGGCGTATATGCTGATTTGTTTCTAGAGCCTCTCCGCCTACTTCGGGCGGATGAGTCAGGGAGCCTTTCTTTTTCCTTATCCCGCCTTCGGGATTCGCCTTTCCGTCTCTTGGGAGGAGAAGCTGACTCTCTTCGAATGTCATCAACTTCTAGCCAACACATATGAAATCAAAACAAGCATGATCCAATTGATCCAACAACTTGGACAGTTTGGAGGGGGAACTTCATGAGAATCCTAACGAACATATTGATAAATTTCTTATGTGTGCCGACACTTCTCGACAAAATGGTATTTCGGCCAAGGTTGTCCGTCTAAAACTATTTCCTTTTTCTTTGACAGGTCAAGCGTTGGAATGGTTATGATCCTTGGAAGCGGGATCTATTACATCTTGGGAAGAGCTCGAAAAGGAGTTCCTTTCCTACTACTTCCCGCCGTCCAAAATGATTAAGTTGCGAAACGACATTACCTCTTTTCGACAATTTGAATATGAGGCCCTTCATTCAGCTTGGGCTAGTTTCAGGAAATTACTCCGAAGTTGCCCACACCACGACATCCCCAAGCACGACCTAGTAAGTACCTTCTATCACGGTTTAACTCGCACTAATCATGCAACTTTGGATTCCGCAGCATGTGGGGACCTATTTAGGAAGTCGGCAAGTGAGGTATACGAGCTTATCAATGAGCTCGCAAGAAAGAATGTCTAGTGGTAAGAAGATCGGCTTGTCGGACCATCGTTGTTGGTCCCTTATAACGTTGGAAGTATAGTTCCAATGGGGGGTTAGGAACTATTTAAACTTTTTTTTAACCTTAGGGCAGAATTCTTTTCTAAAGAGAAAAAGGATTCAACAGCGGCGCTGAGTGATCAGTAAGATACTGGCTTAGTCAACTGGTGACTAGGTCAGTTTCTTGACTTGAGTCAGGAGATAGCACTTAAAAGTCTATTCCTGAGCTCAGATGTTCGATGCGCACAACTCAGCTTGACCTCTTAACTTGGTCAGTTTTTGGTTATTTAAGCAAGCAATATATAT
Organism: Euphorbia lathyris; assembly: GCF_963576675.1. Taxonomy (NCBI): domain Eukaryota; kingdom Viridiplantae; phylum Streptophyta; class Magnoliopsida; order Malpighiales; family Euphorbiaceae; genus Euphorbia; species Euphorbia lathyris. Next base: position 54,866,005 of record NC_088912.1, on the reverse strand, counting down.
AAGGAGTTTAAGGTAAGAAATACGTTACTCAGCAGATTTATCCAGGTTCGGCTTCTTCTAAGCCTACATCCTGTCCCCGGAACACGTTCCGAGATTTCGAATCCTCTACTGAGCTCTTTAAAGGCAGAGCCTCAAACCTTTTACAATCTTAGCAACTGAGTATAACAAGAGTACCTTCCTCTATACCTCTACTCAATCCTAATCTCTTGCTGAGTACTATAACCAAGTACTCAGCCTCTCATTTCTACTTTCTAGAAATGATAAGTGTTTGTCCTAAACAATGATTTGCTAAGACACCTTAGATGATTGAATAATCACTCTAGACTTTTACACAAAAGATATTGAATGTAGTGTAAGGTTGCTTTGCTTTTTGCTTGCAGAACTTTGCGTATGGATTTGGTTAGCGTAATGGCTTGATCAAGTTCTGTAAGTGTTGAAGCTTCTGATGGCACTCTATTTATAGAGACATCTGGGCATCGGTCATTTCGAATTTCGAAATAACCGTTGGAGGGAAACGGCTTCCTGTCGTTGTCATCCTGACTTGCTCAGAGCTCTCGGCCAATCAGATTTGTGTATCTTCTGTTCTCGGTCAGCTCAGCAGAATGTCTCTCCTTTTATGGTAAAGTCAACTGGACAGCATACTGTGTCATCTGAACTTTACCCAAAGTAGAAATACTTTGTCTGGAAGTTTTCCTTAGCCAGCTGCTGTCTTGTACGTTTGTCGAATCTACTCAGCAACTTCATCTTGAAGTTGTTCCCGAAGGTCTTCTAGATCCTTCTTTCGCTGAGTTGCGTTTTGTCCAAAGCGACAGCGTTTTGACAAACGCGGGCCGAGTAGTACTGAGTTGTTTGACTTGGGCTTTGACACTTGTATTGGGCTTGGGCCTTTTAATTCTTGTGTCTTATAAACAATTTAACTCAACATTGAACAAACACATTAGTAGAATAAATCAAAGCATTTAAACTTAGTGTGTTTAGAATATGTATTTCAATTATACTTAAACAATTTTGTCAAATCAAAATTATGTAGAAAGGTGTTTCAACAAACTCCCCCATTTTGATGTTGGCAAAACTATTCAGCGAGGAACTCAGTGTTGAGCTCCCCCATAATAGTTGACCTATTATATCTTAGCAAACTCCCCCGTCAGAGTTGAGCTACTGACTTAGTTTTACTCTAAACATTTAAAGGTTTAATCGAGTAAGTCTAAGGTCAGTTTTCGGATATAGGTCAGCTTATGTAACATATTCTATTTACTCAGTATTAAGCGGAAGGTTTAATCATTTAGAGTGCGCTGAGTAATTTGTTGTTCAATGAGTTCTATAAGACAATGTTATATAGGCATATAAGTCAATGTCAAACATGTTATCAGTATTGGGTTTAATCAGTAAGTTTTATAAGTCTTAAACATAGCTGATTTAATTGAAGACAAAGAATAACATCATACACAGCATCGTATGCAAATAATTCATAACTCAGAGTTTTGAACGGAAGATGCAAGTATTGATATTAAAAATAGATAGTCAGTGTTTACAATCAACAGTTCAAAGATAGGCAAAAAGAAATACAGACTACATATTTAGCCTATACTGAGCTAGCCTATATATCTATTTCTTTTTCTTCTGTTGGGACTGACTAGACCCATGCTGTGTTCTTGCTGGTGTTCTCGCTTGATCTCTCTCCCCCGTTTTGTCAGCATCGGGAGGAGGAATTCTAAAGCTATCGGTTAAGACAGCCCTGGTTAGTTCGTTGGAAAGCGCTTTAAGTCGGTCAGCGCTTTCATTTACACCATCAAAAATGGCAACTCCCTGATTTGAGACTTCCTCAGGTATTTTGAGTTCGGCAGCGCTGATCATACTGACGATGAAAGCTTCAGACTTACCAATCCATATAAGCGCATCAGCTAGTCCAGCAATGACTTGATGAAAGGTTTTGAGTAGGTAGGTGTCAAAGTACTGACGCTGAACATTTGTGTGACGGATGTGATTGAAGGTTTGTCTTGTGATAGACAGCATCTCGTTTTGTTTCATTTGGTCAGTGTCCATCTCTTGCTTGTTCAGATTCAGCAATCGAACAGCTTCACCAATTTGCTCCACTGAGCACTGAGAGTAAGAGACCATTTGCTCATTGGTCTTGAGTTGCTCGGTGTGAAGCTGAGCAAAAAGCATCTTTACCTCATCAGAAGTTGCATATCCAGGGTTCACAGCTGACAAGTTCTGTACTTGCTGTTGTAGAGCATTTAAGTGTTGCACAGTTGTCAGCTGGATCTCGGCCAGCTTGGCGATGGAATCCTGCTTAGCTTGCTGTGTTTGATAGGAGATGATGACGTTCAGCAAGTCCTTGAATCCCTTAACTTCGTTGAGAAGCTGAGTGACCTGGGAAAGCTGAGTAGTCTCAATAGATGAAGACCCAGCAGCAGGATGAGTGGATTGTTGAAGGTCTTTGATCAACGCTTGCACTGAGTCGATTATTCTTTTACCGGACTCCGTGGCATTCAGATAGCTTTGAGAGCCTTCAGTGACATCAGTGTGACCGGTAGGAGGAGGAGTCAAAGGAGTGACATGGTCAGTGACTGGAATGGTGTTTTCCATCTGCACTTGGTTCATTTGAGCACGAGTTTGATCGGCAGATAGATGAGTTGGAGAAGTAGAAACTCGAATACTGTCTGTGTTGACGGGGCAGATGTGTTTGGAGTCAGCACAATGCTTGGATGGACAGCATTGACAGCACTCGTTTCAACCTGACTTGTTGAGGTGGCAGAAGCATTTTGGTCGGCATGTTCCTGTTGGGAAGAAACAGAGGCTTGTTTTTCGATGGATGCCGCAGGCTTTCTACCAACAAATCTGAGTTTTAGGGCAGAGGGGTCTTTAGTTGGTTGTTGAATGGAAAAGGTAGGAAGAGTTGTTAGTTCAACAGGAGTCTCACTGACTTCTTTCTGACTGGCCTTGATGAGTTTTCTTCTTCGAGGAGGAGGAGGTTTGTCAGCTTGAATAGACTCTCCTGAGTGAGAAGGAGAAGTTTCTTCCTGATCATGATGAGGGAGGTCAGCTTGCTCTTGGACTTGATCAACATTGTGTTGGTCAAGTTCTTGCTCTTCTCCAGCAGCCAACCCAGTATTGGCTTGCTCAGCTTCGATTTCACTAGCTGCCTCCTCGGAGTCAGCATCATCGTTGTTCTCATCATCGTCATCAGAATCCCCATCCAATTCTTCCTCAACTTGTGCAATAAACTGGTCGTCCAGATGCACCTCTTCTTCTTGTTCCTCAGACACAGTTCCTAAACACTGTGTGTAGTGAGAGTCACCAGGCACAACAATGTTAGTAGGGATAGCATCAAGGGGAGTCAGTGTAGAAGACTTGTGCTTTTTCTGAGGTTGCACATCAACATCTGTTCTGTTCTCAATTTCAGGCTCATCTTGCCTGTTCCTTTTCTCAGCTGACTTAGGTCTCTCCTGGCCCTTAGTACTAGCTGACTTTTGCTTCTTAGCTGGAGACTCAGTATCATGTGAGGGAGTCTCAACAGCTTTCCTCTTACGAGAAGTGGGGGCCTTAGTTCTTCTCCCTTTCTACGGAGCAACTGTTTCCTCAGCTTGTCCAGCAGCAGCAGCAGCTTTACCCTTCTTCAAAGGCTGACCGTACTTCAATGCTCTCAGCGAAGCCGCTATGATCTCAGATCCTCTAGCGGTTTCTTCATCAGTCAGGTCTATCTGATGAGTCAATGAGGATCCTCGTGATGAGCGATCCTAGCCTCAGCGTGCCAGTACTGCGTTGGAAGCCAGCGATAAGGAATACTGACATGTTGATTGGTTTGTACGTCAGCATATGCCAGATGAAGCATTGTTCGAAGTTCGTTGCTGAGGTAGTGCAGTTGATCTTCGGATAGATAAAATAGCTCAGTAGATAATGAGCCATCTTCTGGTGCTGACCCATAGAAGAAGCTGAGACTTCTCCTGAGTGGCCTTCAGGTTTGCAGAAGTTGACCTCGTACCCAGTACCATCCTGATCTCCAGATCTCCTTAGCCTTGCTCCCTCAGTTTTTAATTTGAGCAAATTTCCTAGGTAGAGAGGGTTGATGAAGATGGTTTTCTCTTTCACCATGGTTACCAGGTAATCCTGGTTATCATCAGCAACGCGGAGGTTGTGGTAGAACTCCTTAACAAGGTCAGGATAGGTGTGATCCCTAATCGAAAACAGGTCGGTCCATCCATTCTGTGAAATCCACTCACAGAAGGGTTGTTCTGATTGTACGAAGGCTTCAGATACCAATCTTGAGGGCTCAACCTTCCATTCTCGGACGTTTTCGAAAACCTTTGTATAGGTCCTGACTTTTTCAGGCTTTCCCTTACCAGAGGAGGTTTGGCCAGTTTTTCCTTTGCTCGGTGAGGTGACCTTGGTAGATTCCGGCACAGAGGTTTGCCTGGAAGTTTCATCGGAGCTGGGCTTAGAGTGACCAGCACCGGAGATGTTGAAGGTAACTTTAGTCATAGTTGAAGAATGCGTTTGGGAAGCTTTGAGAGGTTTTAGAGAGAAAGCTTTCTTTGCTTTAGAATTCGGTAGACATAAAGAGAAAACAATGGGGATTTACCCATTATTTATAGCGGTGAAGTGTGGATCTAAACGAATCTATGTGTCAGTTTTGCCTCGGGATTGTGAACCGACAAAAATCCTGGCTTTTATGACACATTCGGCGCGTACGTCATCCTAGGTGGCTATACGCGTGCTTTTGCATTTATTCTAACGGATCTAACACTCAACGTTTAGAATACTAAGCGTTTCATATTCTGAGTGGTCAGTATTGCATAAAGGGATGATTTCTAAGTTTAAACTAACTTACTCAGTGTGCAGGTTTACTCAGTATTTGCTGTTCAATTAATTTCAATGAGTACTCAGCAAAAACAATCATTCAGCATAGTAATTCACTCAGCATGCATATTCATTTAGTTTAGGAATTTACTGAAGAGGATTAAACATACCAATAGCTTCTCTCAGTATGCTGAACTGCTCACGGGCCAGTGGCTTCGTGAAGATATCCGCAAGCTGCTCGTCCGTTGGGACAAAGGTCAGCTTGATCTCACCTTTGAGTACATGGTCTCTAATGAAGTGATGTCTGATGCTGACATGCTTCATTCTGCTGTGTTGAATTGGGTTCTTTGAAAGATCAATTGCACTTTTGTTGTCACATTTGACTTCAATTGTCTTTGTTTGAACACCATGGTCTTCAAGCTATTGCTTAATCCATAGGACTTGAGCAACACAATGACCAGCAGCAATGTACTCAGCTTCAGCGGTAGACAAGGCTACTGACGCCTGCTTTTTGCTGAACCAGGATACAAGACAGTTTCCTAAGAAGTGAAATCCTCCAGAGGTGCTTTTACGTTCCAGCTTATCCCGTCCATAGTCAGCGTCAGTGTATCCGATGAGTGTGAAATCATGAGTATTGGGATACCATAAACCTGCATTTACTGAGCTTTGCAAATATCTAAGGATTCTTTTTACAGCAATCTAATGAGATTCCTTAGGGTTAGATTGATATCTAGCACAGTAGCATACTGAAAACTGAATGTCCGGTCTACTGGCTGTTAAGTAAAGTAGAGAGCCTATCATACCTCGATATAATTTGCTGTCTACTGACTTACCATTCTCGTTAGCGCATAGGACAGTGTCAGTGCCCATAGGAGTGGATATTGGCTTGCAATTTTCCAAATCATATTTCTTTAATATCTCCTTGGCATATTTGGCTTGACTGATGAAGATGTCATTCTTTCCTTGTTTAATTTGAAGACCGAGGAAGAAGTTGAGTTTTCCCATCATGGACATTTCAAACTCAGTCTGCATTTGTTTGCTAAACTCCTTGCACATTGATTCGTTAGTTGCACCAAATATTATATCATCAACATAAATTTGGGCCAGCAGGGTATCTTTACCCTTTCTCTTAATGAATAATGTTGTATCAGCTTTGCCCCTGATGTAATTTCTAGTCAGCAGGAAACTGGTCAACCTCTCATACCAAGCACGTGGTGCTTGCTTGAGGCCGTACAGAGCCTTTTTGAGTTTGTAAACGTGGTTTGGGAATTTAGGGTCCTCAAAACCTGGAGGTTGATTAACATAAACCTCCTCGTTTATAACTCCATTAAGAAATGCACTTTTGACATCCATTTGGAATAATTTAAAGTTCATGTAAGATGCATATGCACATAAGATCCTAATAGCTTCTAGCCTTGCCACTGGGGCAAAGGTCTCACCGTAGTCAATACCTTCTTGCTGACTGTAGCCCTGAGCTACAAGCCTTGCTTTGTTCCTGACTACATTCCCTTGTTCATCCATCTTGTTCCTGAAGACCCATCTTGTTCCAATGGTCTTTTGACTCTTTGGATGAGGCACTAGCTCCCATACATCGTTTCTTCTGAATTGATCGAGCTCCTCTTGCATTGCGATCATCCAGAATTCATCGTACTCAGCTTCAGCGAAATTCTTCGATTCTTGAACTGAGACGAAGGCTACATTGCTGAGGTACTTCCTGAGTTGATTCCTCGTCATCAGGGTATTCCTAGCAGAATCAAGGATTGCACTTTCTAAGTGCCCTCTTGGAATCCTTATCTCTTTAGGTAGATTCATGTCTTGTGCTGTCTGTGTTTCAACAATCTCTGCAGAAGTAGATGGGTCAGTGAAAGTAATCTTAGGTTCACTCTTACTCTTGGTCAGCCTTTTAGTGAATGACTCAGTAGCTGGTTCTTGGTCAGCGGTTACTGAGTGTGGATCATCCTCGGTCAGCGGCTGGTATCTACCTGCAGGGTTAGTTTCATCAAACTCCATATGTACTGACTCTTCTAAAACTTGAGTTCGCTTATTAAAAACTCTGTATGCTTTGCTGTTTGTTGAGTAGCCTAGAAAGATAGCCTCATCAGCTTTTGAATCAAACTTTGCTAAGCTATCTTTGGTATTTAAAATAAAACATTTACAGCCAAAGGCACGAAAGTATCCAATGTTGGGCTTTCGTCCTTTCCAAAGTTCATAGGGGGTTTTCTTGAGTATAGGTCTAACTAGAGCCCTATTAAGAATATAGCACGATGTGTTGACAGCCTCTCCCCAAAAATACTTTGGAAGCCTATGCTCATCCAGCATTGTCCTGGCTATTTCAACCAGAGTTTTGTTCTTCCTTTCAACAACCCCATTTTGTTGAGGTGTTCTAGGAGCAGAAAAATTGTGGTCAATGCCGCTGGCTTCACAGAATTCAACAAACTTTTAGTTTTTGAATTCTCCACCATTATCGCTACGGATGTGAGCTAATTTTAGGTCTTTATCATTTTCAATTTTTCTAACCAAATTTGAAAATGTCTCAAAGGTCTCATCCTTGCTAGTCAGCAAGATGACCCACGTGTACCGAGAGAAGTCATCTACAATGACCAAGGAAAATCTTCTTCCACCCAGACTCAGCGGCTGGACTGGACCGAAGAGATCCAAGTGTAGTAACTCTAACGGACGCTTAGTTGAGACAATATTTTTGCTGTGAAAAGATTGTTTGGTTTGTTTTCCAGCTTGGCAAGCGTGGCATAATTGATCTTTTTCAAACTTAAGTTCAGGCAGTCCCTCAACCAATTGCTTTCTTGCTAATTTGGCCAGGAGGTCCATGCTTACATGACCAAGTCTCATGTGCCATAGCCAGGAATTTTCTTCCTTTGATACTAAGCATACAGTTTTTGAAAACTTTTTCTCTAAGTCTAGCATAAAGACATTATCTATGCGAGGGGCAGTTAAAATTAACTCATTTGATTCACCCTCGTATATTTTACATCCAGTAGCATCAAATATAACTTTTCTCTCATTGTCACATAGCTGAGCTACGCTGAGTAAGTTATATTTGAGTCTGCTGACTAGGGAGACAGATTCAATAGTAGGATTACCTCCAATGGTTCCTGACCCTACTATCTTACCCTTCTTGTTGTCTCCAAAACTTACACTTCCTCCTCGTTTACGCTCAAATGTGATGAACTGAGTTTCATCACCAGTCATATGCCTCGAGCATGCGCTGTCAATATACCACATCTTTGACTTCTCGGCACATCTCAGGCTTACCTGCATTGTAACTAGTTACTTTTAGGTACCCAATTCTTTTTGGGTCCTTGCTTGTTAGGTGCAACAGGTAAAGCATCATATTTTATTTTATGGCGACATACTTGGACAGTATGGCCATTCTTTCCACAGAAGTCACAACTGACCTTCTGTTTAGGATGTTTCACTGACTTGTCAGCACCCCAGTGCTGAGCGTGCCAGCACACCTTAGTGGTGTGTCCTTTCTTCCCACAAAAGTCACACTGGACTTTGCGTTGGGGATTCCATCTCTGCTGAGTACCTTGGTACTGAGTTCTCAGAGGAATGTTTCTTTTATTTGGAACCTTTAATTGGTTCTGGATAGTTGTGACGTCCTTTCTCAGTTTCTTTGAAACTGATTGGACTTCAGAGACAGACTCATGTATGATCTTCATGTTATCATGCAGAGTTGAATTGTCCTGAAGAAGGAATCTGAGGTCACTCAGCTTGACCTCTTCCACTTCGTCACAGCGCCTGCTGAGTGCTCTAACTTTCTTATTACACTTCTTGACAAGTGTGTAGAGATCACTCAGGGCATTAACCATATCGTTTCTGAGCTGGGGAAGAGTAATTACCTCATTTGATTGCTCCTCGTCATCTGATGCAACGGATGGGTCAGCATGCTCAGAGACGCATGGCTTAGCAAGTTCGTCAGCCATGAAGCATATCTTCGCTGACTCGGTGGCCTCAGCTTCTATAGATGAAGACTCATCACTGTCGCTCCATGTAGCCACCATTGCCTTTTTGCCGCTCTTCTTGTCTTTCCTTAGTGTGGGGCAGCTTGACTTAATATGGCCAGTTTGATGGCACTCAAAGCATGTAATGCGCTTTGAGCTATCCTTTTTGTATTTGCTGTCGCTTGAGTCAGCTTTATACTTATCAAACTTTCTGTAAGGCTTCTTAGAATATTTGTCGTTCTTCCTGAATAGCCTTTTCATCTTCCTTGTGAACATGGCCATCTCCTCATCATCAGTTGAGCTCCCGTCAGTGGAGTCAGCTTTCATGACAAGAGATTTCTGCTTCTTGTCTTCAGATTTTTCCTTCACCTCGAAGTTTTTCATAGATATCTCATGGGTCAGCAACGAGCCGATGAGTTCGTCATATTTGTAGGTGGTTAAATCCTGAGCTTCCTCAACAGCTGTCTTCTTTGCTTGCCAGTCTTTAGGAAGACTCCTGAGTATCTTTTTGACTTGTTCTTCCTTAGTGAAGATTTTCCCAAGTCTCTTGAGCTCATTAATGATGTTGGTAAACCTTGCATTCATGTCTGAAATGCCCTCATCATTGTTCATCTCGAACAGCTCGTACAGTCTCATCTGCTGATTCACCTTGGACTCCTTTACTTTATTGGTTCCCTCGTAGGTGACTTCCAGCTTTTTCCAGATCTCTTGCGCCGACTCACAACCTGAGATTTTATTATATTCTGCAGCATCGAGCGCACAGTGAAGCATATTGATAGCCGAAGCGTGATTTTGAAGTTTCTTAAGATCATCCTCTGTCCATTTGGCCTCAGCTTTTACAACTGTTTGGCCAGCCACAACTTCGACAGGTACAAATGGGCCTTGCACTATAGATAGCCAGGCACTCATATTTGTAGCCTGAATGAAGTTTTTCATCCTATTCTTCCAGAAGGTATAGTTAGACCCGAAGAATAGGGGAGGCCGAGTGATGGACAGCCCCTCAGGCAATATCTGAGTTGTTTGGTTTCCTGGAAGAAACCGAGTACTGTTTTCGCCCATGGTAGGGATCAGCTCAAGATTGTTAGACCTTTTATAGTGAGCTTTTAAGCTCTGATACCACTTGTTGGTCCCTTATAACGTTGGAAGTATAGTTCCAAGGGGGGGTTAGGAACTATTTAAACTTTTTTTTAACCTTAGGGCAGAATTCTTTTCTAAAGAGAAAAAGGATTCAACAGCGGCGCTGAGTGATCAGTAAGATACTGGCTTAGTCAACTGGTGACTAGGTCAGTTTCTTGACTTGAGTCAGGAGATAGCACTTAAAAGTCTATTCCTGAGCTCAGATGTTCGATGCGCACAACTCAGCTTGACCTCTTAACTTGGTCAGTTTTTGGTTATTTAAGCAAGCAATATATATAAGGAGTTTAAGGTAAGAAATACGTTACTCAGCAGATTTATCCAGGTTCGGCTTCTTCTAAGCCTACGTCCTGTCCCCGGAACACGTTCCGAGATTTCGAATCCTCTACTGAGCTCTTTAAAGGTAGAGCCTCAAACCTTTTACAATCTTAGCAACTGAGTATAACAAGAGTACCTTCCTCTATACCTCTACTCAATCCTAATCTCTTGCTGAGTACTATAACCGAGTACTCAGCCTCTCCTTTCTACTTTCTAGAAATGATAAGTGTTTGTCCTAAACAATCATTTGCTAAGACACCTTAGATGATTGAATAATCACTCTAGACTTTTACACAAAAGATATTGAATGTAGTGTAAGGTTGCTTTGCTTTTTGCTTGCAGAACTTTGCGTAGAGATTTGGTCAGCGTAATGGCTTGATCAAGTTCTATAAGTGTTGAAGCTTCTGATGGCACTCTATTTATAGAGACGTCTGGGCATCGGTCATTTCGAATTTCGAAATAACCGTTGGAGGGAAACGGCTTCCTGTCGTTGTCATCCTGACTTGCTCAGAGCTCTCGGCCAATCAGATTTGTGTATCTTCTGTTCTCGGTCAGCTCAGCAGAATGTCTCTCCTTTTATGGTAAAGTCAACTGGACAGCATACTGTGTCATCTGAACTTTACCCAAAGTAGAAATACTTTGTCTGGAAGTTTTCCTTAGCCAGCTGCTATCTTGTACGTTTGTCGAATCTACTCAACAGCTTCATCTTGAAGTTGTTCCCGAAGGTCTTCTAGATCCTTCTTTCGCTGAGTTGCGTTTTGTCCAAAGCGACAGCGTTTTGACAAACGCGGGCCGAGTAGTACTGAGTTGTTTGACTTGGGCTTTGACACTTGTATTGGGCTTGGGCCTTTTAATTCTTGTGTCTTATAAACAATTTAACTCAACATTGAACAAACACATTAGTAGAATAAATCAAAGCATTTAAACTTAGTGTGTTTAGAATATGTATTTCAATTATACTTAAACAATTTTGTCAAATCAAAATTATGTAGAAAGGTGTTTCAACAATCGTGACACCAAACATTCGTCATGGAGGATGAGGCTCCGAGGAACTCCATGGCCGAAATGAACAAAAATCTAGATGCCTTAATGGCACAATTGAGCCTTGACAACTCAGCACAGGTCCTGTTGTGCAACCATTGTGGTGGCGACCATCATGGTCGAGATTGCCAAGCCGGAAGTCCCTTTGTCTGTGATGCCGAAAGCATACGTTATGCAGGGGGAAATGAAAGGTATAATTCTAACTACAACTCCTATCTTAACTCAAATGCTTATCACCACCATAATAATAACAATAACAATGGATGGCGGCCTCAACACCAGCACCCAAACTTGTCGTACGGTAATAATCAAAACGTGTTGAAGCGCCCATCCAATTTTAATCACGAGTACAAGAATCAAGGATTGGTTCAATCCTAAAATGCCTAAGGAGGTCAAACCTCTCAACCTCCAAGCAACACGCAAGACCAAACGGTAATAAATCTTCTTAAAGATATTTCCGTATGTCTTGCTGATAACGAAGCATTTTGCAGGGATTTGGGGCACCAAGTGACCCAACTAAATCGCCAACAACAAGAGAGACAATAAGGGTCTCTCCCAAACAACATCGAGCAAAACCCACGACCAAAAAACTGGGAGTCCGTACAAGCGATCACACTTCGAAGTGGTAAAGGTTTGGAACTACCAGTGCCAAAGGCGATTCAATCCGCTCCAAAGGTAAGTGACGAACCGGGAGAGGTAAGAAACCCCGGTTCAGACCCTAAAATTCCAACTTCTTCGGGTAAGAATGAAAATATTAGTGATCCAATTGGAGATTACGTACCGAAGCTCCCATCCCCATAAAGATTAAAAAAAAGATAAATTGGATCACCGATATGCTAAATTTTTGGAAATCTTTAAGAAACTTCATATCAATATTCCATTCGCGGAGGCATTAGAATAAATGCCCACATATGCGAAATTTCTTAAAGAAATTCTTGCCAGGAAAAGAAAGTTGGAACAAAATGAGACGGTAGTGCTCACGGAGGAACGCTCCACAATAATAATGGACAAACTTCCACCCAAGCTCAAGGACTTAAGGAACTTTTCCATCCCATGTACAATTGGAAATGTTGAATTAACTCGAGCTTTATGCGATTTAGGTGCTAGTATTAATCTAATGCCTTTATCTATTTTTAGGAAGCTCGGGTTGGGAGAACCGAAGCCTACCAACATGACACTCTAATTGGCCTATAGATCTATTGCTTGGCTCAAAGTAGTAGTGGAGGACGTCCCGATGAAGGTAGACAAATTTATCTTCCCCGCCGACTTTGTAGTGCTCAACATAGCTGAAGACAACTTGGTTCCAATCCTCCAAGGGAGATCATTTCTTGCAACCGAGAGAACTCTTATTGATGTCCATGAAGGTAAACTCATACTCATATTGCAACACGAAGAGGTAGTACTTAACGTTTACAATTCCATGAAATTTCCATCTAACACCATGGAAGATTGTAATTTCATAAATTTTATGGATCTTATTGACATGTTTGTTGAGGAAATGTGTTATAGGTACTCTGCAGAAACCTCTTCGGGTCTGAACAACATTGAGTACGAGGAAGAGGAGCTAATGAATATTCCTTTTGAATACTCCTCCGAAGTAGAACAATGCTTGTGGGCAAAGAGCCGGTCCGAGGGTTTAGACCGGGATAGCTGATAGCTCCCATTTATATAGGGTTTTTAGGATTGTTTTAGTTCGTTTTTGCCTTATTTCCATTCAATTTCAATATCATTTTGTTATCTTTTAGTTAAAATGAGTAATTTCCATTATTTATGGCATTTTCTGTATTTTCATGACTATTTGAGCATTTCCGAACCAGACCCGTGCCTTTCGGAGCATGTCCGGACAATTCGGGGACCATTGGAGTAAATTCCGAAAGTCTAGGGACCAAAACAGATAACTTCCGAAGAGAGAGCCACCACTTTTCAGCGCATGTCTCGTCGAGACAGGCCCCCGTCTCGTCGAGACACAGCCTGTCTCGACGAGACGAGGCGGGCCGATGGTTCCCAAAAGGAAACCATCACGTGGTGTCTCAACGAGACGCCTAGTGTCTCGTCGAGACACCCTTTCGTCTCGTCGAGACACTTCTCGTCTCGACAAGACGAGACGCTAGGAAGCAATTTCCCAGCGTCTTCTCACCTCCTGGGCGCAAACCTTGGCTTGGAAAATGCCCAAAATACCCCCTAACACACCTAGCACTATAAATAGAACATTATGTCTCCTTTGTTAGGGCTCCTACTTCTTTTTCCCTTTTTTCCTTTTTACTTGTATCAGCTTTTGCTGTTTGATTTCCTTGATTTGTAATTGCTTTGAGTTTCTTGAAGATTGGTAGGGGAGAGTTCTACCACATTTGTAATCAGAATCAGACGAAGCCGGGTTTTAGCTTTCTAATTCTTTATTTTGTCTCTTACTCTTTGCTTATTTAAATTAATGATGATTCATGTTGCTAATTTGTGCTTTAACTATTTGGTTAGTTTAATTATGAATTAATCCCCATCCAATTTGGGATGGGGTGAGATTGATTGCGTAACCGTGTATGATTAGGGATTTAGGTTATTGGATTTGTTTCCAATTGATTAGATTATGCAAGCTTAATGTCCTAGATTTAACAGATATATGATCATTGCTAGAATGAGATTCGATGATGATCAACTAGTCTGATTGCTGAACCTAATGCCTTGAATCTGATAAATATAGGATTGTAGATAGGTAGTTACCTGACCATGGAAACCTTTCCACTCCCTCTCTTCCCATCAATCCCATCACTTCCTTTTCCCCACTCCTTTCTCTCTTCCCCATTCATCCCTCTTTCCCATACCATTAACTCCCATTAATCCCTCAATTAGTTCCTATTGACCCCATTAATCCCCATTTAAAATCCCATTAATCCCCTAATTTGGGCTTTTGGAAGTCAGGCACGTTGTGATCCAAAGTCTTCAGATGGGTCTAATCCCACTAAAGCCCATTACAACATCATTCTTGGCTGAAGCTTGGCCGAAGTCATAGCTTCGGTCACCTTTCATCTGAAGGTTGTCTTCAGGAGCTGTATTTGGAAACACGTGGACCAATGAGCATGCTGGATTGCAAATACACGCTCCCCATATTCAGAAATGTTGTGGCACAGAAAGATATGGTTCGAAAACCTATCAGATGTTGTCATGTGTCCATGTATACTTTATTTTATCTATAAATAACGGAGACATTCCACAAATTCAGGTATCTTACTTCAACTACTTCATTCACTGTTACTTGTTGGCTAGATATTATTTCTAATACCTTCTAACTTTAGCATCGGAGAGGGTTCGCCGGAACTCCGGCTCCATTTTCTAAAGTCTTCTATGATCTCAGGTCATCATAGAGTCATCGGAGAAGAAGAAGAAGTATGATATCAATAAGTAAACCTTTTAAAATTTGAAAACAGCATAGTAAGTGCACGTGTATTGGCCTTGCCTCCTAATAAATTAATTGTGGTAGAGAGAGATGCTTGTAACAACACCCTATTGCTTACATTACTTTGGAAATTGAAAATATTAAGGCGTCATTAGATGTTGAATTTCAAATTAAAGATCTAGGAACTCTTAAATTTATTAGGATTTGAGATTGCAAAAAGTGTTAATGCCAAATGAAAAATGCTTAAGAAGTTTTAGAAGATGCAAGATTACTTGCTTCTAAACCCGTTTCTACTCATATGGATCCAACAATAAGTTTGTTTATAGGCTAGGTAATAAAAGGTCTCATTACTTTTGCAGTTAATGCCTAAAAGCAGCACATAGGGTTTGTTGTATTTCTGGTTTTTGTGTTTGCCTGGGAAGTTCACTCATATCTTGGAAAAATAAGAAACAAGCAAGTGTTTCTGGCTCCTCAATAGAAGAAGAATACAAGTCTATGTCTACTGATGTATATTGGATTGCCTTTCTCTTGGAAGTTTTCAAGATTGATCACAAACTACTAGTTCCTGTATATTGTGATAATCAATCTCCACTATATCTCAACTTTCCATGAGCAGAAAGTTAACAAACCATATTTTAGTCTATCTTTTTGTTTTGTTTTCTGATTTACAGTTAGGTGTAACAGTAAATAGAACAATCCACTTGATTAATTGAGAAATTTGAACAATTGATTTGGGTATAGGAATGAGTTGAGAAAATGATAAACTCAATCTCAACCTAGCTATTGAGGAGGAGGCACTTGACATTTGAAATTCAGGAATTTAGATTGAAATTTGTTCAAATCTTGACAGTCAATGAATGTTTGAGATCTCCAACATGAAGAACATGTTGTCCTAAGGCAACTTTCCGTTGTCCATTTTCATCTGTTATACCTAAATGCTTGCAAACATCCACATTAAACTTGAGTATTTTATCCTGTTTTGGTTCTATTGAAATCTTTTGAAAATCCAGCAGCTGTTTTCTTGGTGCATTGTGGACTGGTGGAGGACTTGAAAACAAGAAAACAGTGTGGCCTGCTTTCATTTGCCCTGCATTGTAAAGTTTTAATCGTATATCAAATGCCGAATTCTGGCAATTCTCGTCAACAGCTTCAACTGATTGGCATAGTGATGATTTACAAGGATGGTTTCCTCCTAAGGTTACTGAAACTGCTCTTGGTGCTTGAACTAATTGGTGATTGATCTGTGTATAACTTAGCCCATCTCCAAAGTTATATACTGTTTCGCCTGTGTAAAACCTGTATGTCCGTCCAGGATACCCGGTTTTAGGATCCGGTCTCATGTTCATGTTTGTCATTGGTACTTTCTCTACAAATGATTGTGGATACCATGTCACTGGCAATCTTCCACCTGAAAAACAGTTCCAAAAATATTTCAGAATGTTGTTTCCCCTCCCTCCCTCACCAATAATAATAATAATATTGAGATATTACTTGGATTGTGAAAACCGAAAATAACATCAGCTATGGCAGCTCCCCCGTCTTGGCCAGGGTAACCAACCCATAGTATGCTGGTAATTTTGTTGTTAGTTTTGGCAAAAGTGACATCCATTCCACCTCCAGACATGATCACAAGGATTACAGGTCCTTTGGCTGCATTGGCAACTTGTGTTACTAATTGTTGTTGTTGCCCCGGGAGAGTAAGGTCGTTCCTGTCACGCATTTCAGCCTCTACAGAGAGATCACCACCCACTACAATCACTGTTGCATCGGCTGCTGCTGCTGCTTTTGTCGATTCAGCTATATTAGGTGCAGGACAAGAAACATTGGCGCAGCCTGGTGCATATGTTGTTGCAACCACTGCGGTTAGTCCATGCAAAGGCGAAGTATATTTACATGGAATACCTACATATTGATATTTCACAACCATATCATCATATTTATTTAGACAGGAAAGGACCATTTATACAAAATTTGGAATATCCATGCATACCCTCATAGTTTCCAATCATGGCACTTGTGGCATTCGCATTTGGTCCAACTAGTGCCAAGTTTTTAACTGCTTTAGGAGATAGAGGGAGTGATCCTTGAGAGTTCTTAAGCAACACTATCCCTTGCCTTGCGGCTTCGATGCCTAACTCCTGATTTGCTGGTGTGCATACATCTTTTGGACCTAAATTTCCATACAATTGCTTGCTAGGATCTCCATCAAAGAAACCAAGTCTCATCAAAGTGGCAAAATTGTTCGAGACAGCTCTGTCAATATCTGGCTCCTTTACTAATCCTGCTTTTACTGCAGCTCCTGTATGTATGCCGAGGAAAGATCCGCAGTCGAGATCAACACCTGTCAATTGCAGTAGTGTAAACTCAGCACTATCACGTCTTAAACTTGATATAAGAGAAAGTAACAAGTTAGTTACAATACCTGCTGATATAGATACAGCAGCAGCTTCTTCTGGTGTTTTAACATAATGTTGTGCATTGTAAAGCACATCTACTGAATCACAATCAGTAACAATATAGCCGTTTAGTTTCCATTGGCCTCGAATTACCCCAGAAAGGAGATTGGGATCAGCACAAGTAGGTTTGCCATTGACTTGATTATAGGAACACATGACACTTGCTACATTTCCATCAAGAACACAGCTTTTGAATGGTGGTTGAAATGTATCATCCAAATCTTGTTGTGTTACCTAAATCAGGAGAATGAGAATGAGAATGAGAATGAGAATGTAAAGGAATGAAATGTATGATCCAAAAAGTGAATGCTAAATTTACCAAGGCATTGAAATGGAAACGATCGACGCCTTTCCAGTTGTCAAGATCATAAGCAGTATAGTGCTTGCAACAAGCAGCAACCTTAAGCTTATCTTTATTACCATCATCCCTTTGTTGCAGACCTCTAACATAACCAGCTCCATATTTGCTTGTAAGTAAAGGGTCTTCGCCGGGAGTCTCATGACCTCTTCCCCATCTTGGATCACGGAATATGTTAATATTTGGTGACCAAAATGTCAACCCTGCCAATCCCACATTGTACATTGCTCTTGCTTCACTTGAAACCACCTAGAATATTAAATGCAATGATAAGGTCGGTCACACTCTCTTTCTATATAATTGGCTGGCTGGCTGGCACCTACTATCTTTCAATCAACAAATGCATTTATTTATGTTATGACTAAACATGATTTTCACACCTGAAATATCTGTATCCTATTTTAGTTGAATAAAAAAGTAAATATTTGCAACAGTGGAGCACTTGAAAAACATAAAATATCATCTTGTTTATTTTGAAGAGGATGATGCAGGTTTCCTTTTCCATGAAATCTCAAATCAAATCATGGGGTTGGTTGGAAAGGGTGATTGTGACAAGAAAGAAATAAAGATGACAAATGGGTGAATAAGGAATAAAAGGTTAAAAAAGAGCCCTAAAGCTGTCAGTTGTAGTCGAATCTGAATGGTACTTATGAAAAGAAAGAGAGAGAGAGTACCTTGCCAATGGCTTCAAAGAGAGAAGCATTAAAAGAAGCAGCAGTTAAAATGACAGTGGGAAAACTGGTGGCTCCGGGTACAAGGTCGGAGAATTTAGTACCGGGACCCACATTAGAAACACCATGTAAAGCTTCAGACCACCATTCATATCTTGGGATTCCAAGTCTGGTTACATTTGGTGCTGCATTTACCAAAAAGGCAATTTTCTCATCTAAATTCAATCTATTTACAAGGTCCCCAACTCTTTGAGGGATCCCCAAAGCGGGATTGCAAAATGCAAAACTAGCCAAGGAAGGATTGGAGTTGGTATCACATGCGAAAACGGCACGGGATTGAGCTGAAACTTGAAAGGAACGAAAGCAAAAACAGAGCAAGAAACATAGCAACTTGGCTACTCTGCTCGAAGCCATGAAAATGAAAATGAAAATGAAGTGAAAAAGAAAAGAGTATATATAACCGAAAAAAGAAGTTGTTTGATAGTAACCCGTGATGATGGATAATTGAAAGAAGAAAGGACAATGAATAATATTAATAATAAAAAAGAAATGCAAGTTGGTCTGTATGTATAGACAGACAGAGAAAGAGAAAGAGGAATCTATTAGAACAAGTATAATTGAATGAGAAATGTATGAGTAGTAGGAGTCCGTGATGGGTTTCTCGTCTTCTATACCATAGTGAGATAGTCATGCATTTTCCAATGGCGGATTTTCTGCTTTTCACTAACTATGCTGCTAATGTATGACTCAGAGTTTTTTATGTATACTATTTTCGATTTACTTTTTCTCTTTGACTAATTACTCTTCTTATCTTAATCTACTTATTACTCATCTACAAACTCTTAATTCTATTTTAAACATAACGCACTTTTATTTATTTATTTTCACACATGTTTTCTTCAACTATACTACCCTCATCCACATGTACTCTTAATCATAATTGAAAACTAACGTATCTTTCTAAATGTTTGGGGACAAATTTGTCCAACACTTAAATGTTAAATCACTTTACAAGTAAAATTATTCTAAACACACAAGTTTTGTATTGCTTCATACTATTTATCACTTTTACATTTTCTCTCTATCTCTATAGATGACTTTAATATTAATTACTCTTTTTATTATTTTAAATTATAGAAAATCATATTTATTAATAAAAGGAGATATAAAGTATTTTAAACTATCCTGGCATGTGGCGATCGTTTTTGCCTCTCACCTAGGTTTTCCTTTTCGCTGGTGAGAGGTGTCTCAGGCTTGTCTTTGAGGGTTTCATTGTTTGTTATTGATCGTCTTTGTCGCTATTGAGGTTTCTGTTTCACTGATGGATCGGAATTGTGGTGCAACAGCTATACCATAGGGTTGGACCGACAATCGATGGTACCGTTTTTAAAAGGTGTTTTAAAAGACCGGTTTTAAATATATATATATATATATGTTTCAGAATATAATAATTTGTTTTGATTATCAAAATCAATTTATTTAAAAGTTTGTTTTACCTAAATATTTGATATAAGTAATTCAAATGAATTATACGAATTAATTAGGATATGCATAATTAAAATTGGATGAAAATTAATTTAAGTTGTTAATTTGATTAACTTAAATATTACATAAATAGTTTATGTAATCAACCAATTAAATTTAGTTTAATTGAGTCCATGTATGTTTGGCGTTATGGACATATTAGATCATCTATAATCGTTATTTAGTCTTTTGGTATTTAAATAGGACATGCGTGTCCTGCCTTCTCTTACTCTCTATTGTATTTCTCCTCTCATCCAAATCCCTTCAACTAAATTGAAGTTTCTTAGAAATAGAATATTGTTGTAATTCAAGGCGCCAAGGAGAAGACGGATGACCCAAAGAGAAATATGTAATAGTTAGTATTTCCCTAGGGTGACCCTTTATTCCGTTTCTGGCTCAACGGAATAAACTTAGAGATATGTCCATAATTGTCAATGTTGAATGTATGAATGTTTGATATGTGCTAAAGCAAATCAAGACTAGGTTAGATTATGAGACTTAAATAAAATCCCTCACTAATCAAAAGTTAAGTAAATAAGCAAGTTATTAAAATCGGTTGCCCCTCCCTAATATTATAATTCAGCCGGCAGTACTGGGGGCCTTTGGGTTGTTGAGTAAACTCAAGCTCGGGGTCTTATGGTAACACCTGAATTATCGAAAAATTGTTTTTCACGAATATGGGGTAATGCTTAAATTAGGATAGAATAATTGGATTAGTAAACTCATGTTGTTCTAACCTAATGGGCAATATGGTTAGGATTGATAGACGACACATATCAGTTACTAATGTTTTCATGTGATTGATTACATGAATCTACCTAAAGAATGAAACTAGCTTGTTGAGTAAACTCAATGTGAAATTTCAGGAGTTAGGATTCTAGCTCACTAAAGGACTTGTGAATATCCTTCGAATTAATGTAGAGGGTTATTAATTTAGTAAAATAGTGGGAGCAATTTAAAACATAAAAGTCCAACGTATTTAAATTGTAAGTGAATTAAACAAATGAATAACATCCGTCACTTTTCTCACTCTCAGGTTAATTTTATCAAATCGTACTCTAAAATCAATCATGTCGAAAACCGATCTAAGAAATATCCTTACCGATAACAAGTTGAATGGTTCAAACTTCGCCGACTGGTTTCGTAACCTCAAAATTATTTTGAAGTTCGAAAAGATAGGGTATGTACTGGATACATCAATACCCGTTCTTCCGGCTGATGATGCACCCATTGAAGAGATTGATGCCTATCAAAAGCATAAATCCGATGATGAACACACCGGGTGCATCATACTTGCATCGATGACACCAGATTTGCAAAGGCAACATGAGGAAATGGATGCCTATTCTATTGTCATGCACTTAAAGGAGTTGTTTGGAAAACAGACTCGGTGCGAACGTTTTGAGATATCAAAACTGTTGTTTCGCTGCAGGATGCTCTGTTATGACACATTGTGTCAAGATGATTGGCTATATCACCAAACTTTCAAGTATTGGCTTTGCGATGGATCATGAACTAAGTGTAGACTTGCTTCTTCAATCCCTCCCGGATAGTTATTCACAGTTCACCATGAACTACCAAATGAATGACTTACACACCTCTCTTGAAGAGCTTGCCAGTATGCTCAAGACTGTTGAGCCCAACCTGAAGAAAGATAAGGTGGTACCCGCTCTTGTGATTGAGGGATCAAAGAAGAGGAAAGGGAATTTTCCCAGTCCTAAATATCCCAAGAAGAACAAGGGAGGCAAGTCAGCCCAGGCCAAAGGAAAGCAAGTCAAAAGCCCAAAGGGGAATGCCACTTCTGTGGTGAAGATGGGCATTGGAGGAGAAATTGCAAGGAGTACCTAGCTTCCCTCGAGAAGGGAAAGGACGGTGCTTCAACTTCTGGTATGTTCTATATTGAAATTAACTCAATTTCGCAGTCTGAATCTTGGGTATTAGATACCGGGTGTGGATCTCATATTTGTATGAATATGCAGGAACTAAAGCAGACTAGGGAATTAAAGAAAGGAGACATAAACTTGCGAGTAGGAAATGGAGCAAGAGTTGCCGCCCTCGCAATTGGAGATTATGTTTTGAGTTTTCCCTCTAGGCTTGTAATAGAATTAAGGAACTGTTTGTATGTTCCAGAGATGTCTCGTAACATTATTTCTATTAGCTGTCTAGTTGATGATGGCTTTCATGTTTCAATTAAGAACAATGGTTGTGAATTTTATAGAAATAATATTTTCTATTTTTCAGGAATATCATTAAATGGGATTTATATTTTGAATGATAAAGTTTCTGCTTTCACAATTGATACCAAAAGACTTAGATTAGATAATTCAACTTACTTGTGGCATTGTCGTTTAGGCCATATAAACCAGAGATGCATGCTTAAGCTACATCAAGATGGGCTTATAGACTCAGTTGATTTTGAATCAATGGGAACACGTGAGTCATGTTTAAAAGGAAAAATGACAAAGACACCCTTTAGCAATAAATGTCAGCGTGTATCAGACACTCTAGGATTAATACATTCATATGTATGTGGTCCTATGTCAGTCCAAGCAAGAGGAGGATTCAGATACTTCATTAGCTTCATAAATGATCATACCAGATATGGTTATATCTATTTGATGAAGCACAAGTCAGAAGCTTTTGAGAAATTCAAATGCTTTAAGAATGAAGTTGAGAATCAAAACAGGAAAGATTATCAAGATACTTCGATCTGATCGAGGTGGAGAATATCTTTCTGAAGAATTTATGAGTTATCTAAATGAATGTGGAATATGCTCACAATGGACACCTCCTTATACACCACAACACAATGGTGTATCAGAAAGGAGAAATCGCACCTTACTAGATATGGTACGATCCATGATGAGCACCACTTCTCTTCCAAAATCATTCTGGGGCTATGCCTTAGAAACTGCCCTATTTACCTTAAACCGAGTTCCAACCAAATCCGCCAGTTCCACACCATTCGAACTGTTCATTGGTAGAAAACCCATCTTCTCTTTCATGAGAATATGGGGATGTTCAGCATACGTCAAACGTATTGTGTCAGATAAATTAGATCCCAAATCTGACAAGTGTTTCTTCATTGGATACCCAAAGGAAACTATGGGATATTACTTTTATCATCCAGATGACCAAAAGGTAATAGTATCCAAACACGCGGTGTTTCTAGAGAAAAAGTTTCTGGAAGAAACGCAGAATGGAAGCGTGATTGAACTTGAGGAAGTTCAAGAGGAATCACATATTGAAAATGCAGAAGAAGTTGAACCCGAACCCGTTTCACTAGATGAAACACAAGTGTCATATCCCACTCGTAGGTCTCAAAGAATTCGTGAACTCCCAGTTAGATATAGTTTTCTAGTGGGAGATGACGAACTGGTTCTCTTGTTACACGATGAACCCGAAACCTACGAAGAAGCTCTTACTAGTCCAAAATCTAAAGCATGGCTTGAAGCCATGAATTCTGAAATGGACTCCATGTATACTAACCAAGTGTGGACTTTGATTGATCCATCCGAAGGGATAAAACCCATTGGGTGCAGGTGGATCTTCAAGAAGAAGATAGACATGGATGGAAAGATTAGTACCTACAAAGCTAGGTTAGTAGCGAAAGGATATCGTCAAAGGCAAGGTGTTGACTATGACGAGACTTTCTCTCGAGTAGCCATGTTCAAATCCATCAGAATATTGCTTGCAATTGCCGCTCATTTTGATTATGAGATTTGGCAAATGGATCTGAAAACAGCTTTCCTAAATGGAAACCTAATTGAGGATGTATACATGATGCAACCTGAAGGTTTCACGTCGAAGAATGCAACCAAGGTTTGCAAACTTTAAAATTCCATTTATGGACTCAAGCAAGCATCTAGAAGCTGGAACAAACGTTTTGATGAAACCATAAAACAATTTGGTTTCGAACAAAACTCATAAGAGGCTTGTGTTTACAAGAAGACAAGTGGGAGCTTAGTCGTTTTCTTAGTACTATATGTTGATGAATAGGTGGTGGGGACGGGGACGGGGAATCCCCGTTTAGGCGGGGACGGGGATGGGAACCCAAATCCCCGCCCCGCCCCGTTTACATCCCTATTGATGATATACTACTTATGGGAAACGATGTTGCAATGTTGCAAACAGTAAAAGTTTGGTTATCGAGTAATTTCTCCATGAAAGACTTGGGAGAAGCAGCCTACATCTTAGGGATTAAGATCTATCGAGATAGATCAAAGAGACTGCTCGGACTATCCTAGTCTACATATATTGACAAAGACCTAAAGCGTTTTGACATGCATGAATCGAAAAGAGGTAACTTACCAATGGTCCATGGTGTCAAGTTATCAAATGTTCAATGTCCTAAAATGGACAGTGATAAGAATCGCATGGCTGTAATTCCTTACTCCAGCGCGGTTGGTTCGATCATGTATGCTATGCTTTGCACTAGACCTGATGTAGCGTTTGCATTGAGTATGACGAGCCGATATCAAGGGAATCCAGGATTTGATCACTGGATTGCTGTCAAGAACATTCTTAAGTATCTTAGAAGAACTAAAGACATGTTCCTCGTATATGGACAAGGAGAATTGAAAATTGAAGGATATTCAGAAGCTAGTCATCTGGCTGATGAAAATGATTATCCCAATCAGGATACCAGTTTATCCTCAATGGAGGTTCAGTTAGTTGGAAGAGTTCCAAGCAAGGAAGTGTTGCTTTCTCATCAACTGAATCAGAGTACATCGCAGCTGTAGAAGCGGCAATGGAGGCTGTTTGGATTAGGAAGTTCATAACAGAACTAGGAGTGGTACCTGACATTGTGAATCCCATTACTCTGTACTGTGATAACAATGGAGCTATTGCACAAGCAAAGGAACCACGGTCTCATAATGTATCCAAACATTATCTCAAGCGATATCATCTCATTAGGGAGATCATAGCCAGGGGAGATGTGAGAATAGAAAAGGTGCCCACTGAGGACAACGTTGTAGATCCGTTGACCAAGCCATTACCACAAAGAACTCACGATTGACATCTTAGTTCTTCTGGTATTAGTTTCAGGAACAATTGACTTTAGTCCAAGTGGGAGAATGTTGGAGTTTAGTGTCCTAAAGACAATTGTTTTAGGATATTAATATTAATGAATAAATTGTTTATTTGATCATTTGATTAATCAAATATATAGCATTAAAATGAAACTATATATAAAGGCAAGAATCTTTCATAAAGAAAGTAACCCTAAGTTTATTTAAGTAGTTATAAAGTGTTCATACAAGCATGAAGTGAGATTGTACTTTATAATAGACTAATAAACTTAAAGTAAACCCAAGTCAAGTAATATGTTATAGGGGTTGGCATATTGCTGTTGAGACTTGCATGTAACAGTGTTTTCTGTCGAGACAGAAAGCTGATCTCACAAGCTTTAGATATTCGAATATCTAGACAGTTACATGGATCCGGTGAAGGAGTTCATTAGGATTGGGACCCGACTTGAGATAACAGAATGGATTGATTTATCTAATGTGTCAACTGTTCATCTCATTGGTATTAGTAGGTATAACTAATCCTCAGACTCAAACATTCGTTAATTAGTGATTCTGGATTATGGAGTCTGATACTTTGATTATGTGCGAGCACGATCCAATAGGTGAGAGCCTAGGGTGTGTGAGAGCAGGGTTGGGTATCACGCAAAGTAATTGCAGAATAGTTAATGTCAGATTGAGCATTCGTCACTCCCGGTAAGTGGGAGATATATCCAAATGGCCGCTTGTGGTGAATTGACTGAAATCCTTGCAAGGTGATATAGTTAAGAGTAGAAATGAACATTTCACTTAACTTATCTTTTCAGAGTGAATTCAACCTGTACAAGTAAAACCGGACTCTTCGTTATATGTAACCTTGACACATTCCATGGTTATAAGGAATTGACCGACAGGATATAGTTGATGAAGGATCGTATTATACCGTACCTAATACAGAAAGGTTAACGTCAGTTATCAACCTGACTTCTTAATTGCTCTGGGGGAATATCATAGGTTCTGCTAGTAACAGCTCGCGACGGTATTCCGTTATATATATGCTGGAATTAATCGTGATAAATAATTTCAAAGGATATATACGGCTAGTGGCAATAAAGAACCTAATGGGTCGCATATGGGACTTGGAATCGGAGGACGAAAACGTAATTAGCGGGACACAGACACATGGGTCGAAATTTACATATTAGTTAGGGATATTAATTTAGTTTAATAATTATAATTAGATTATGATTATGAATTAAACTAAAGAATTATCTGATAATATATTAATTGGATGTTTTATGCAATTAAAACTCTAATTAATTATCCCTAACATTAATTAATTATTAATTTGATTAATAATAATTATCTAAATATAATTAGTTATTGTTTAGATAATATTAAAGTGTTTATTTAATTATCTAATTAGGAATCCTATTCAGAATAAGATTCCAATTAATTAAATTCCTAACACAACTAGGATTAGGGTTTTGGAAGTCTATAAATAGACCCCTAGCCTCAGTATTTCGGCCAATACAAGAAATAAGAGGAGAAGGAATTGTTCCGTCGTCGTCTCGGCTAAATTACTTTATTTCTTACTCCCTCTTTGATCTCGTATCGATTTCTGTTAGAGGCAATTATTGCGATTGCTATTTATTAAAGGTTGATTACTGATTAGTTTTGTTTTTGTGTTGAATCAAACGTTCGTGGTTCACGAGTTGATAATAACAAGTTGTGGGCACTTCGTTTGCAACGGTAGATAGTTCTTCGATAAAGGTATTACTCTCTATCCCTCTTTATATGAAATAACAATTAACAGATCTTGGAAAAGGGAAATAGATAAAATTTTATTATTTCGTTATGCCTAGGCTTGTCTATTTTCCTACACGCTCTTATTCATACACAGGCGGGACCAACTGTGCCAATGGATCGATCTTCTACCTCCCGGTTTCATACCCCACCAGAATGAATTCATGATCCGCTCGAGCTCTTTACATAGGGATTAGGTAACCAGAATACACTCATACAAAAAGTGGGGTGGGGGGGGGGGGATTGAGCCACCGCTTTGATCATTACTTCCTTACCCGCGGCTGAGAGGAACCTGAAGCTCCATAAATTCAATCTTTTTCGTAACATGTCCTTAAGAAAGCTGAAAATTGCAACTTTAGACTTGCCAATAAGTGAAGGGAGGCCCAAATACCTACCCGTGTCAAGAGCGTTGCTAATCTCCATGAGCATCTCAGGGCTAATTTTGGGGCTGAAGAAAATGCCTGATTTTTGCAGGTTAACTGCCTGACCGGATGCCACTTCATACTCAGCTAGGATTGACCCAATTTTGTTACATTCATCCATTGAGGCCATGGAGACTAAGAAACTATCATCTGCAAAAAAACAAGTGAGTAATAATAGGAGCTCCCCTCGCCACTAAGCACCCGTGTAAAGCTCCTTCAGCTTCAGCCTTACAGATTAACTTGGATAGCACCTCTGCACAGAGAATAAAGAGGTAGGGGGAAAGGGGGTCTCCCTGTCTCAGGCCTCTACCTAGGGTGATGGGGCCCACAAACTTCCCGTTAAGTGAGACATAGTACTCTACAGTTGTTACACACAACATGATCCAGTCCACCCACAACAAAGAAAAACCCAATTTAAGCATAAGCAATCTTAAGAAATTCCAGTCCACCCTATCATAGGCCTTACTAATGTCCAATTTCAGGGCTACCTCCCCCTGATTGCCTATATTCTTCCTTTTCATGTAATGAAGGGATTCAAAGGCCACAATGATACTATCAGTAATAGACCTTCCAGGGACAAAAGCAGATTGGTTTTTAGAAACTGTCTCAGGAAGTACCCTTTTGAGCCTATTGGCTAAGACTTTGGCAATTAACTTATACAAAACATTGCACAGAGAGATAGGCCTAAAATCCTTCATGCTTTCAGGAACGTCAATCTTTGGAATTAGAATAATAATCGTATCATTCAAATTGGTCGGAAACTCTTTTCGCTCGAGATACCCAATACAGGCCTTCATAATTTCTCCACCAATAACATCCCAAAAGGCTTGATAAAATCCAGGGTTCAAACCATCAGGCCCAGGTGACTTATCATGGTGCATTTGGAATATGGCAATCTTAAATTCATCATAGAAAAAAGGTGCTACTAGGTCCCTGTTCATTTCATTAGATACTAGAGGGTCCATCACCTCTAAAGCATTATAATAAGGGCTACTAGGGCTAGCAAATAAATCAGTGAAATACTCATAGGCAACTCTACTAAGCTCAGGATTACCTTCGATCCATTGCCCATTGTTACTCCTTAGCCTGCGGATATGGTTTCTCTGTTTCCTGGCCCGTACACAAGCGTGGAAGAACTTTGTATTCTGGTCCCCCTCTTTTAGCCAAAACATCTTAGTCCTCTGTTGCCAATGTGTAGCTTCCACCTCAAGCAGCTTATTTAACTCTCTTCTAGCCTGGAAGTACCGTCTCACCCCATCAGGAAGCACACAGTCAACCATATTTGCTAAATTCCTCTTACAGGCCACGATCTGCTTCTGAAATCTTGCCCTGTACTTCCGCCCCCATTGTTCCATATTACTTGCACAGGCTGAAAGCTTTTCAGTCAAATTTCGACCCCTGCCCATCGACTAGCCTTCCTTCACCATCTCCCTGAAATTCGGCTCACGGAGCCATTCCTGCTCAAAACGGAAATGTCTCTGAACATGCTCCCTATCCGAATACGCAAACTCCATGAAAATAGGGGCATGGTCCGAGTACGGTGAAACCAGGGCCCTGAGTCGATGATTTGGGAACCTATCCCTCCATAGGCAGTTAATCAAAGCTCTATCCAATCTTTCTCTAATCCAGAAACTGGTCCCCCTGCTTCTTTCCTATGTAAACTGGCTACCCTATATAGGAACATCAAGTAACAAGTTCTCATCAATAGCTGCTTGAAAGTTGCGCATAAGACCCAGCGGATAGCTCATGCCACCCACTTTCTCACTGTCTGCCATTATACACTTAAAGTCCCCAATCATTAACAGCGGGAGAATCAGACAGGAACAAATTTGGGTCATTAGATCCTAGGAGTAGTTGTGATTGCTACAGTTTGCAAACCCGTAGAAACCCACCAGACGCCAATCCCCCACCTCAGAATCATGGACCTGTACCTCAATATGGTGGTCAGAATAGGTTTTGATCAAAGTCGTACCACCCTTCTTCCACATTAGGCAAGCCCACCACTTCTACCCCTACAATCCACAGTAAACGCCCCTTCATACCCAAACTTCCTCTTTAAACCTTCAATACACGAACTAACCAAAGTCTCAATCAGAAAAATAAACTCTGGTTTACTTGATTTAACAAGCTCCTCAAGTGCCCGAACTGCCCGAGAATTACCCAATCCTCGGCAGTTCCAACCTAGGCAATTCATAATCCTCGACGGGCCTACTCCTCAGGCCGCGCCGTTACAATATCTGGTAAAGACGAGGAATCCATGGCTACCCTAGAAACTGTCGCCTTCGGAATGCTGAGACTCAAACTAGAACTGGACCCTTGCAATTGTTGTACTATGGCCTGTACTGACCGTGCTGGTGGGTTTGCCCACCTGCGTTTACGGTCCTCCGCCAGTTCAAGGCCTTCATCGGCACTATCCACCGACATCTCCTCACCCCCGCCATCCTGAACTGCTGAATGCACCTAAACTCCCTCGCTCACACCTATGGCCCCTGCACAACAACCTCTGGCTGGCCCACCCCCTCATTCTCCTTCCCCTTCTCCCGACCTTCCACGCCAGCTCCCTTAGGTCTGTCATCTTTACTACTTCCCCCCTCACTTACCTTCCTCATTCCTACCGATTTCCCCACAGCCTGACCCCCTGGTTCCCTCATCCACGGCACGTTTGTCACATCCCCCAATCTTCTTACTAGGGCCTTCAGCTATTCTCCCCAGTCTCTAGTGATCTATTCCGGTTTAAGAGCAAAAAATTTCTCACAGTGCACGTCTGTATGCCCAAGGAGCCCACAGATGTAGCAAAAGGTGCTTAATCATTCATACTTGAAAGAGATATAAGCCCAATCCTCCTTACCTCTACGGATCTTTTTCATTCTTTTCAACGGTTTCCTCACATCTATAGTAACACAGAGCCTCATAAACATTCTTTTCATCGCCACATTGTTATTAAGATCATACTCCACAAACTTCCCAATGAAATCCCCAATTTGCCTCCCTACTCCCTCAGACATAGACCCTATTGGTAGGTCATATATTTGGACTTAAAAATTTGCAGTATTCAACTCAACCAACTCCGGAGAAGATTCATCCTTCCACTCACCAAGAACCAGCAAAAAGTTATCAAATGACCAGGGTCCCCCCTCCAAAACCCGAGTTCTATCAATATCATGATAGAATTAAAACACATACCTGTTAGTGGCTATTTCTGAGATTGCTACGCCCCTTCTAGGTCTCCAAACAGTAGCTAGCCTAGCCTTCACAGCCATAAAGTTTATAGCACGATCCGACAGGAACCTCCCTATTAGAGACATCCCCTCATTCTTTGCAATTGGGTTAGACGACAAACCACTGAGGTCTAACTCTTCCTCCTCCCCATCCGATAGAGCAAGACTCTTCATCGGACCCTCCATTCCAGCCATAGAAACGGGAAAAGTAAAACAGAAATAAGCAAGAAATCACCAGCACAATCACAAGCAGACACTGAAAACCAGTCAAGAACAAGACAGAATCAGAACAACCACCAAAACGGCAACCCCAACAAAAGCAGCAATAACAACCAGCACTCAGAATTAGCACCAGACATGATAAATCCAAATAGCAACGACGACAACAATAAACCGCCCGGGGTTGGCTTAAGAAAAACTTACTTACTATATGACCCCAGGGTTTCTGGAGATAGACGTCCCTCATTGCCTCATTGAAGGAAAATCTTTCCATTTTTCGGTACTCGGACAAAGCCTAATACGATGTTGAAAGGGGCCCGCCACTCACACGATCTTTGCCGAGAGATAGGAGCATTTGGTGGAACCGGTGAACTACACTTATTTCAGGATAGATGTGTGGGACAGAGGGCTCGTGGTACCTTCTGCCCACCCTTCCTCCTCTGCTTTGAGAACCGTGTGAACGGAGAGTGGGTAGAAGGGAAGGAGGTCCTTATACAGAGTCGCACACTTACTTGAGCAGTGTGGGAGACTGGGGAATGGGTCGAGTAAACTCCCCTGGGGCTGGGCTGGGGCCGGAAAAAATAAAATAACAGACGAAGCTTTACTTAGATAGGGCTTTGATTTGATTGACATTGATTTTTTCTTAGTGATTGGAAAGGGGGGCGGAAAAATTTCCGATAGCGAATTACTTGAATCGATGGATAGGGGGAGGGGCCTCCAACTCAAGCACGAAATCAATGTTGAGTCAACAATAATAGTTCTAGCAAACTAAATCAACGACGGTAAACAAAACCCGCACAAACCAGCAATACAACGGATCAAGCAAACTAAATCAAGAGAGAAAACTCAAATTCAAGAAACACTCACCAAGGAGCGAACAACTGATACCCTCACATGCCACCAGGGCGACGGAGAGACAGACAAGCGAAGGTAAGGACCTGTAATCACCAATGGCGGGTGACGGCAGCGACGGCGTCGGAGTGGTAATCGGCGTGAGTCTGGGAACTAGGATGCGGTGTCGGCGATGATAGGGTTGGGCTCGACATTCTTGAAAATTAAAGTGTTTTATTTATCCCTAACATAAATTATATAACTAATTAGATTAGTGTTATTATCTAAATATAATAAGTTATTATTTAGATAATAATAAGTATTTATTTAATTATCTAATTAGTAATTCTATTCCGAATTGAATTCTAATTGATTAATTAAATAATACAACTATAGGGTTAGGATTTGAGAAGTCTATAAATAGACCCTCTCCCTATAGAATTTCGGCCAAACAACATAATCAAGAGGCTAAGGAATTGTTCCGAAATCTTCCCAGGTTAATTACTATCTTTCTTACTCTCTCTTTGATCTCGTGTCGATTCCTTTAGAGGCAATCATTGCGATTGCTATTTATTAAGGTTGATTACTAACAGTTCTCCTTTTCTGTGTTAATCATTGTTCGTGGCTCACGGATTAAATAAAAGAGTTGTGGGCACTTCATTTGCAACTGTAGATAGTTCGTAAGATAAGGTATTTCACTCTATCCCTCTTTATATGAAATAACAATTAACAGATCTTGGAAAAGGGAAATAGATAAAATTTTATTATTGTGCCTAGGCTTGTCTATTTTCCTACACAATCTACTTTTGTCCCTGGAAGATCAATTATCGACAATGTTCAAGTGGCTTTTGAGTCCATTCACCACATGAAGAGGCTAAATAGAGGGGATAAAGGGGTTGTGGCTCTGAAGATTGATATTAGTAAAGCATACGATCAGGTGATTTGGAATTTCCATGAGGAAGTGATGGATAAATTGGGGTTTTTCACCACCAATGGGTAGTGGATTAGAATGTGTATTAGTACAGTAAAGTACAGAGTCTTATTGAATGGGGAATGCACGAAATCAATCACACCTATGAGAGGGCTTAGACAGGGTGATCCTCTGTCTCCTTATCTTTTTATTCTGTGTGTTGAGGTTCTATCTAGATTAATAAAGCAGGCGGAAAGTGGATGAGTTTATAACGGGATGTAAGATTGTTGTCATGCGCCATCAGTTACCTATTTATTTTTTGCTGATGACAGTTTCTTATTTTTTTGGGCTACGGACAGGGAGGCTCAAGCCGTGGAACAAATATTATCAAAATACGAGCAAGCTTCTAGCCAGGCTGTGAATCTGGGAAAGTCGGGTATTTTCTTTTCGGCTAATGTGTCAGAGACTACTCGGATTGGGATCAAAGGTATACTTAATGTCTCATTGCCTCTTGACACTAGAAGGTATCTTGGGCTCTGATGCGCCTCACGGCAGTCGCACCGCGAGACTCACTAAGGGATAAGTGTACCCCGTCGTTATCAAGTAATAAATTTCTGGAAAAGTCCAGGTATCGTCCACAGGATTTATTTCTGCAAGTATCGAGTTACTTGGTTTCAGGTGTAATCTAGGCTTAGGGGGTTTTGAGTTGGTTTTTCTTAAGTTAATCTACTCCTAGGTTGAATTATACTACTCCTAGCTAAGTTATCTGATTCTAACTAAGTTATTCTACGCCTAATTAAGTTACGCTACCCCTAATTAAGTTAAACTACTCCTAAGTGATCTTTTACCAATGCAATTATCCGAAGGAATGTGAAGGGATACGATGATAATGAAAATAGATTGTTTAAGCAATTGAATTAAAATCTAAGTCACTTGTGTCCGAGGCGATTAACCCGACCTATCCTCCTAAAGTCCCTAGTTCGTGATTCCCTTGTAAGGCCGAAACTAGCTCTAAGGCTCAACAATTTGGGCTTAATCTTCTATAGGGTCGTCAATCCTATAGGCACTGACTAGGTCAGATTCAGCTCGCAATATGTGCCAACTTAATTTTGGGATTATCGAATGAGTTAAACCAATCAGACAAAGCGTAAGACAAAGATTAAAGCATTAAAACAATTGAATGAACAAAAACTATAATATATATCAAAGATGAAAGTATTGTCACGAAGATACAATAAGCCTAGGATTCATAACATGGATCAGAGGCTAGACAGAATATAAAAGAAGAAAAATCCCTTTCAGGGAACCTGTCTACCAATGCAGGCGTCTTCCTAGGACTTAAGGATGGAGCTTGAGCAATCCTCGGTGAGCAGAGCTTCGGAGGTGTCTTCAATGGAGGTTCGAAGGATATGGAGGAGGTGGAGAGGATTTCTCAAGATGAAAAGCTAAGAAAATTACAAAAGATAAAAGATATCTAATTTACATTGGAAAAATCCTATTTATAGGCGTGGCTCGGGCCCTTTTCTTGACCTATTTCGTGTCCTTATGCAGGTAGGAAGTCGTGGGGCCGATCGTGGAGTCGTGGGGGCGGAATTGGTCTTTTTGACCAATTCCCGCAGGTCTGCTCGCCGAGCAGGGCGAGCTGCTCGGCGAGCAGGCACTGCTCGTCGCGAGCAGGCTCCCTGCTCGCCCGAGCAGGCCTCTGAGGGCCTGCTCGGTGAGCAGGCACAGCCTTCTCGGCGAGCAGGAGCAGTGCCCGAGTAGTGTCTGGGCAGTGTCTGGGCAGTGCCTGGGCGGTGCCTAGGCAGTGCCTGGGCAGCTCGCCGAGAAGCGCATGGGCTGCTCGCCGAGCAGCGCCCGGGCTGCGCGCCGAGCAGCGCCTGGGCTGCTCACCGATGCTCAATTCGCCGAGCGACTGCCGGGGGTCCCCGAGACACGATTTTTGCCTGAAATTGATCATGTTTTAACCTGCACACGCACATAAACTCCAAACAACATTAGTCCAAAGGCTAAATTGACCCGCCAATCACTTATTTTGAGCAAACGCTTCGTTTGGTGCGACTTTTGACGGATCAATTAACTTCAAAAGATAACGGAATTATAATATGCATGCCATTTTGGCCGTATTTGCCTAAATTGATCATAAAACGAGCCTGAACAACGAAAAGTAAATAAAACATTTCCAATTTCTAACTAACTCACAGAAAAGCATTTAAATGCGAGAATTGCTCGCTTATTAACTAAATAACGCTAAAAACCCTTCTAAAACCGTACCCAAGGATAGGGGTTTTTGACCCCTATCAAACCTCCTCGCACTTAAAACTTTACTTGTCCCCAAGTAAACTAAAAAACTAAACCCGCAATCACAAGCAAGCTAGAAAACCTCACGGTTTGACTAGGTGCTTGACACAATTTCGAGCATCTGTAATTACATGCTTTCGGAAATACAAAGTAGAGACACGATATCCAAAAGCCGCATTTCAATTATCATAGGTCATATGTTTTAAGAAAAAGGACACATGTTCAATTAAACGAGCTTGAGGGGATCGCTAAGTAAAACACCTCACCATAGGTAGTTCACTCATTTCACACAATTTTGGTGGCTAAAGTGTTTACTCTCGGCTTATGTTCTTGCTTAGGATTACGTTGATTTTGCACGTTCATCCGAGTTCCTCTACTATGCTATATGACTCCGATGATATCAAAAACAGCCTCGAATTGGGGTTGTAATGTGGTTAGAGGGTTAAAGGTACAACAAGGGTTAATAGTTCTAGCGCTAGAAAAACAAAGTTAAAATGGCCTTAGCGAATATGAAGTGACTGAGCTTTTTATTCATTATTATTTTTTTCTTGAGACTTTTTGATTTTAAGAACTGGGGAATGAAGTTCTCCCCTTTTTGTTCGTCTCTTTTCTTTTCTTTTTCCATTCCTCTTTTTTTTTCTTTTAGTAGTGATGCTCATTCACCTCTTAGCCTTTTGGCTTGCTACTATAATGCCATAAACAAAGAAAAGCGCTAGAAGAGAACAAAGGCTCAATTTGAGCTTTGCAAAAAAAAACTTGGGTTAGGTAACAAACTAAGTAATAGTTTGCAAAAATAAGGGTTAGAACGAAAGAAAAATTCTACGAATTACAAAAATATAGGCTCAAAGGGGCTCCCTAGAGTGGATGAAAAAGAGAAAATAAGGTAAAGAAAAGGGTTAATTCTAATGAGGCTGATTCATCGTTTATCATCTCAAATCATTGCATGTAGGTTCAACACAGTATTAGGTGAAAAATCTGTAATCTTTCCACAAGTCAAAGCATTCACACAAAAATGTCAAGAAAAAGATCTTTTTGATGTTCGCTCTTGGGCTCAAATTCAACTCACAATTCTTTGGGTTTCAATTTTGTGTTTACTAGTTCTCCCCAAACTCAAGTTTAATATCACATGCCTTCAATTCTTAAGTTATCTACCTAAGTAATGATTTTAGCATTTCTTCAAAAGTAGGGTCTAAATGCAAACTTTAGCTCATGCTTTTACAGATACAAGGGTTGTGTCCTACACCTAAACTAGTTGTCATGCAATCTTAGATTCGGTTATTAGTCCTCAAGGACAAATAACGAAGTTTAGATTCGAAGGAGGTTCACGGTTTTAGGTCCTAAACATGCAAAACCTAAATAAAACCCGAAAAACGCAAAACTAAACTAGACACGACGCAACAAAAATTTAAAAATTATACAATTTTTGTAAGTTTGTCTACCTCTCCTCACACTAAAAATATGCAATAAGTTCCAACATTGCATCACAAACCATAAAGTACAAGTGCAAAAAAAGTTAGGGTGGAGAAGACAACTTACTGATTTTATCGCAATCGCCAAAAACTTGATGATTTGCGGTGCAATTTATTATTATTATCATTATTATTTATTTATTTCAGCTCCGTTCGGGAAAAAAAAATCCCGAACCGTTGCTTATCTCGGCCGAGTAGTGGGCTGGGCGACAGTGCCCAGCTCGGCGAGCTGGGCCTCCTAGGGCCATTTTTTTTTTAATTTTATTTTAAACCTGAACACTTAAAAAAAATAAAAAATAAAATAAAATAAAACTAAACAACTAAACTAAAATATCAATGTATAATATAAATAAAATAAACCTGAAAAGTTTTATTAAAACTTGGATTGCCTCCCAAGAAGCGCTACGTTATAGTCGGTGAGCTCGACATAGAATTCCCGCCTAGGTGTATGCTTCTACTCGCGTTAGGAACTCGAACTCCTTAACAAATAACCCGTACCTACAAAATGGATTAAGAGCCTCAAATAAGTTTAATGAAAGTAGGAGGCCGAATTTAAACATATTATGAAAAAGTTTGGTTTGCTCCCTTTTGGATTCTCTTGGTAGGTCGAAGAGAATGAAAACTTCTGAACAAGGAGTAAATCCAAACTTTTCTAACTTTTGAGGAAAAGGTAGTTCATATACACAAGCTTCGATTTGATCATTTATTTCTATCACACGATTTAGAATTTCAGATTTTGAACCGAGGTTGCTTACCGCTTCCGGTTCTTCACTTACATTGAGTGATGCATGTGACAGTGGACTTGGTTCTACCTTTTCGTCATTCCTCAAAGAGATGGCTTGAGCTGATTCCCTTTGTGGGATTTCTATATTTTCCTTTATGCTTGGGAGGGCATCTCGGGAGTGCTCTTGCATCTCATGGTTTATTTGAGCCAATTGGTTGCTCAAGTCCTTGCAAACCTCCTCATTGATTGTAAGTCGGGCTGATATTCCTTTCAAAAGGGACAACACCTCATCTCATGAGCTAGAGGGTTGTGGAGGAACTTGGCTTGCTTGTTCGTAAGGAAACATTCCCAATTTGTTTTCCATGTGCTCATTAACAAACCTTTGGTGATTGAGGCTCAGTTTCGCTATCAAGATATCCATTTTCTTATTTAAGTCAGCCATGGAGGGATTGGGAGCCTCATTCTCCAGGGCATGAATGTATGGTCTTGATGGGATAGTAAACTTTTGAGCTTGCCACTCTACTTTTTCTTGCCAATTCATTGATCAGAGAATGCTGAGAAAAAGTGAAGTTCTAGCACAAAAGTTGATAAGTAACAGTATACAGATATGAACAAGTGTAGAAGAGTATAAAGAAATTATATATCAACAAGTATAGACGATATAAACAAAGATATTCACAAACGAATTGTATATAAACAAGTATATGTATAAACAGGTATATGTATAAACAAGTATAAACGATATAACGATATAAACAAGGGTATTCACAGCGAATGCCTAAACTAACAAATCAACCTTTGGTTCGATATTGCAGAAGAAATAAATCCCCGGCAACGGCGCCAAAAACTTGATGCGCCTCACGGCAGTCGCACCGCGAGACTCACTAAGGGATAAGTGTACCCCGTCGTTATCAAGTAATAAATTTCTGGAAAAGTCCAGGTATCGTCCACAGGATTTATTTCTGCAAGTATCGAGTTACTTGGTTTCAGGTGTTATCTAGGTTTAGGGGGTTTTGAGTTGGTTTTTCTTAAGTTAATCTACTCCTAGGTTGAATTATACTACTCCTAGCTAAGTTATCTGATTCTAACTAAGTTATTCTACGCCTAATTAAGTTACGCTACCCCTAATTAAGTGAAACTACTCCTAAGTGATCTTTTACCAATGCAATTATCCGAAGGAACATGAAGGGATACGATGATAATGAAAATAGATTGTTTAAGCAATTGAATTAAAATCTAAGTCACTTGTGTCCGAGGCGATTAACCCGACCTATCCTCCTAAAGTCCCTAGTTCGTGATTCCCTTGTAAGGCCGAAACTAGCTCTAAGGCTCAGCAATTTGGGCTTAATCTTCTATAGGGTCGTCAATCCTATCGGCACTAACTAGGCCAGATTCAGCTCGCAATATGTGCCAACTTAATTTTGGGATTATCGAATGAGTTAAACCAATCAGACAAAGCGTAAGACAAAGATTAAAGCATTAAAACAATTGAATGAACAAAAACTATAATATATATCAAAGATGAAAGTATTGTCACGAAGATACAATAAGCCTAGGATTCATAACATGGATCAGAGGCTAGACAGAATATAAAAGAAGAAAAATCCCTTTCAGGGAACCTGTCTACCAATGCAGGCGTCTTCCTAGGACTTAAGGATGGAGCTTGAGCAATCCTCGGTGAGCGGAGCTTCGGAGGTGTCTTCAATGGAGGTTCGAAGGATATGGAGGAGGTGGAGAGGATTTCTCAAGATGAAAAGCTAAGAAAATTACAAAAGATAAAAGATATCTAATTTACATTGGAAAAATCCTATTTATAGGCGTGGCTCGAGCCCTTTTCTTGACCTATTTCGTGTCCTTATGCAGGTAGGAAGTTGTGGGGCAGATCGTGGAGTCGTGGGGGCGGAATTGGTCTTTTTGACCAATTCCCGCAGGTCTGCTCGCCGAGCAGGGCGAGCTGCTCGGCGAGCAGGCACTGCTCGTCGCGAGCAGGCTCCCTGCTCGCCCGAGCAGGCTCCCTGCTCGCCCGAGCAGGCCTCTGAGGGCCTGCTCGGCGAGCAGGAGCAGTGCCCGAGCAATGCCTGGGCAGTACCTGGGCAGTGCCTGGGCGGTGCCTGGGCAGTGCCTGGGCAGCTCGCCGAGCAGCGCCTGGGCTGCTCACCGATGCTCAATTCGCCGAGTGACTGTCGGGGGTCCCCGAGACACGATTTTTGCCTGAAATTGATCATGTTTTAACCTGCACACGCACATAAACTCCAAACAACATTAGTCCAAAGGCTAAATTGACCCGCCAATCGCTTATTTTGAGCAAACGCTTCGTTTGGTGCGACTTTTGACGGATCAATTAGCTTCAAAAGATAATGGAATTATAATATGCATGCCATTTTGTCCGTATTTGCCTAAATTGATCATAAAACGAGCCTGAACAACGAAAAGTAAATAAAAAATTTCCAATTTCTAACTAACTCACACAAAAGCATTTAAATGCGAGAATTGCTCGCTTATTAACTAAATAACGCTAAAAACCGTTCTAAAACCGTACCCAAAGATAGGGGGTTTTGACCCCTATCAGGCTCCCATCTTTAATTAGAAGATCAAAACGCAGAATTTTTGTATTTTTACTTGATAGGATGAGGAAAAAGATTGGAAGTTGGGGATACAGATTCTTATCTCGGGCGGGTAAGGAGGTATTACTTAAATCAATGGCACATGCACTTCCCACTTTTTGCATGAGTACATTTTTGCTTCCCCGCTCTATTTGTGATGACCTACTGAAAATTATGAACTCGTTCTGGTGGGGGACGAAACTGGAAGGTAGACGTAGTATACACTTGTTTGATTGGTCTTCATTGTGTCAGAGAAAGAAGTAGGGGGAATTGGGTTTAGAAATTTACATATGTTCAATCTTTCTCTTTTGGCCAAGTAGGGATGGAAATTGATTCAGTCTCTGAATACTATGGTTAGTAAAATCCTTAAAGTTAAATATTATCCAAATGAGACTTTCCTTTCTTCAAAACTTGGGAGTAATCCTAGCATAGTTTGGAGAAGTATTTGGAGTGGAATTGAAATATTGAGGTTGGGAGTGAGAATGAGGGTGGGGGGATGGTCATTCAATTAGAGTTTGGAAGGATCCCTGGGTGCCTAGTATTGCTAGATTTTGCATTAATTCGTTGCAGGTTCCGGGGTTCGAAGAGATACGGGTTGCTGACCTGATTGAGGATTCTAGGGGATGGGACAGAAACAAAATACTTGGTTGCTTTTGTGATTCAGAAGCTAATGAAATTCAACAAATTATCATCCCATATCGGGTATGCATGGATGAATGGGTGTGGAATTGGACAAAGGACAGGTTGTATACTGTTAAGTCAGGTTATAAAGCAGTGACTAATCCTGTATCATTAGAGGTTGCGGATGGAGGCTGGCATCATTTATGGAACATGGCTGTATCCCCTAAGATGCAAAATTTCACTTGGAGAATGTGCAAGAGGTGCCTCCCGACTCGTCAACGTTTGATGCAAAATAGAGTGGAGGTTCCGAGTTGCTGTCCACTATGTTCTGTTGAGGTCGAGTCGGATGAACACCTATTTGTTGGGTGTGTTGTGGCGTCTGAATTTTGGCAGGAGGCTGGGATTAGCTTGCCGGTGTTGAACAATGCTAATCTATCACAATGGGTGCTATAGTTTCTAAAAGTTAGGAGCGAAAATGGGGTTGATAGAGTCTTGTGTGTATTCTACGCGATATGGAGCTACTGAAATGATAAGGTATGGCAGACCTTACAGCTAACTCTTCAGCAGTGCTGGAAACAGGTAATTGAAGAACATAGGAATTGGAGAGCGTTTAGAATGATTAGCCCAAGGGCGGGTTTTGTGAAATGTAATCTTGATGGAGCAATTTTTAGTTCGGAAGGGAGTTGCGGATTGGGTGCGGTTGTCCGAGACGCTGAGGGAAGGTTTATGTACTGTAGCAGCAACATTTGCAGGGTCTTGAAGGAGCCAAAAATAGTTGAGGCGCTGGCTGTTCGGACTGGGTTGTTATGGATGGCGGGGCTGAATTTCCGTTATGTTGAGTTTGAGACTGATGCGAAGTTAGTGGTTGACAAGATTTATGACACTGCCAAGGATTTGTCTGAGTTCGAGATGCTAATTCAGGATTGCAAAGATATTTTACACCAGTTTTTAGATTTTAAAATTTCTTTTATTCCTCGCCCAGCGAACGGTGCTGCCCATTTGGTTGCAAAGCACGTACGTTCCAATGCTAGCGATTTTGTCTCTTCATCTATGCCGCATTGGCTTTCTGATGAATCCTTCTTTTTTTTTGAACGTGAATCCTTCTATTTAATAAATGGTTTTGGTTTTAAAAAAAAATAAAAAATTAGAACATAATGTTAACAAATGTAAGAGCTTAATGATGATGTATGGCTTTAGTATAATAGTATGATGATGTATGGCTTTAATATAATAGTATGTGTATCTTCGGACGTGTGCCCTCAACATATAGTGGACCCTTC
Organism: Euphorbia lathyris; assembly: GCF_963576675.1. Taxonomy (NCBI): domain Eukaryota; kingdom Viridiplantae; phylum Streptophyta; class Magnoliopsida; order Malpighiales; family Euphorbiaceae; genus Euphorbia; species Euphorbia lathyris. Next base: position 54,824,940 of record NC_088912.1, on the reverse strand, counting down.
TTTATAAAGGTTAATACAAACAACCATGCAAATTTGAGGGTTAAATATAATAATATATTAGAAAATTTAGATGCAATAATAAAATTTCAGACAACTTTTAGGATTAAATAAAAAAAAGTTTAATATAAAAGGTCAAAATTAAAAAGATGTGCCAAATGATAAATTTTAATGACAAAAAGAAAATTCTTTTTATTATTATTATTATTATTATAATGATAAGATACCAAAATAGATTTAATGTTTTTGTTAGAGTATCACTTCAAGTTTAACGTATAAAATAATACAATTTATAACGAAATGTGACACATTATTTATATTACTCTGTTAAGTTCTGATTTCTCTTTCCACGTAAAGTTAGCAGAACTTAACATGGTAATATGAATGACATGTCACGTTCTGTTATCGACTCTCAATTTGATACTATTTTCTAAACGTTAAGTCTATATTTATGCTCTTTTATATGTGAAGTCTATAATGATGTTATTTTGTATGTGGAACCTAAATTGATACTTCTCCAAAAACTATGGACCTATTTTGATCCCTTATCCCTTATCCCTTATTATTATTATTATTATTGTTAAAAAGATTTTCGTATTAGATCTAAAATAAGATATATACAAAGAGCATTGTTGTTAGGTTATGGCGGGACCAGCAATCCATATTTGGGGGCTAAATTTTATCATGCAGTTGGGGAGTAAATTTTCAAATGGATAAAAAAATTTAGCGTCCAGCACGTCGAAACTTCATTGTTTTGGCTAAAAATTATAGCAACTTTACACTTATTTTTTTTAGTTATAAATCTTTTATAATTTTCATAAATTAAAATTTAATTCAAAAATTTAAGTTATTTGAGTTAAAAAAAGTAAAGATTATTTCTTTTTTTTTATGAAAAGTGATATAATAATTTTTAAAAATATATAATATAATAAAGATACATTTTTTTTTGCAATGATCAAACTTTATTAATCGATAGGAGAACTCTCCTTAAGAATTACATGCTCTAACCATGTCGGTATACCCTCCGACTCAAAAAAATTAGCATTGGACCGAGCCTGTCTCGCTATCAAGTGAGCAGCCTCGTGCGCTAATCGTGAAACATAACAGACTGAATAGTCTGGAAAATTACTTAGAAGTTCCTTACAATCATTAATTAAAGCTCTGAACTCAGAAATGTCTCTCTTGCCAATTGTATCCCCTTCAACACTACTTCCGCGTCGGTTTCGAACTGGACCTTTTGCTCTCCTCTCTCCGCCATCAACTGAATACTCTCTCGAACAGCCACCGCTTCTATTATCCTTGGCTCCAGTATTCCTTCCACTTTGCCACTGTAGTATCTTCAAAACTCACCATTTTTCGCCCTGAGTACAGCCCCACATCCACTCTCCGACGACTCGGCAAACACCGCTCCGTCGACGTTGCATTTGAGGAAACCCTCGTGCGGCTTTTGCCATCTCGGTTTATCTGCAGCAGGGTGTGCACTGTGCCTTTTCTCTCCATATTTACTTTCTCTCCAAGCGATTGATGTGCTATGTGTCTGGTGATACACAATATCAGCCAGGATGATAGCCTTATTCCAAAGCCAGTTATTTCGTTGATTCCACACAGTGTACAGAATACACGCAATTTTTACCGTTGTGCCATCATTCGCCGTCTGTATCGTCCTCAACACCCATTCCGACAATCCCCTTCCATCAGCAACAGGTGTTCGGACCCCTGCTTGCTGCCAACAATTTTTTGCAAAGTGGCAAGCAATGAACAGATGCCACATATCTTCTTCTTGCGCTTCACAAAACACGCACTGCACTGATATTGGTACTCTACGGGCTGCTAGGTGTGGTTGCGTCGGCAGGCATCCCGTCCCCAACTTCCACAGGAACGTCTTTATTTTTGGTTGGCTGTTGAAGCTCCATATTCTCTTCCATCCTTCTTCTTCCGTTCCTACTGCTGGTTGATGAGCTAGCGATTTATATCCTGATTTGACCGTGTAATGTCCGTCTTGTGAGTACTGCAAAATTATTTCGTCCACAGCGGTCCTGATCGGCGGGATGATTTGCAATATTTTTGCTGCCTCTTCTTCGTTAATACAACCAGCAATCCTCTCATTGTCCCATTTGCATGTTCCCGGCTCTATTAAATCAGCCACCACCATTTCCTCCAAACCTGCAATACAGTAAGAATTAACAGTAAAGCCAGGCAGTACTGGAACCCACGGGTCCTTCCAAACTTGGATTCTACTTCCATCCCCTACTCTCCATCTTACTCCAATTTTCAGTAAATCAATCGACCCCACACACTTCTCCAGATATAGCTGGGATTATTGCCCAATCTTGAAGATAAAAATTCAGTATTCGGATAATATCTTGCTTTGAATAGTCTACTAACCAGTGCCTGCGGTTGATGAATTAACTTCCACCCCTGCTTCCCAAGGAGTGCAATGTTAAACTCCCTCAAGTCCCTAAAACCTATTCCTCCTTCCAGCTTACTTCTACATAGCTTTCTCCAGTCAAACCAGTGAATGTTTCTCCTTCCCCCTTCCTTCGTTCCCCACCGAAATGAGTTCATCATTCTCTGCAATTCCTCAGTAATAGACTTGGGAAGTAAGAAGGTGCTCATACAAAATGTTGGCAAGGCTTGAGCAACGGACTTTAATAGGACTTCTTTACCTGTAGCAGAAAGAAACCTATATCCCCAACAACCAAACTTTTTACTCAACCTAACTATCAGAAAAGCAAAAATTCGTTTTTTTGATTTCCCAATAAGTGACGGTAACCCAAGGTACCTACCAGTATCCAACGGTGCCGATACCTGTACCAAAGTGCTAATCTCAGTTCTAACATCTGATTTAACATTTTTGCTAACAAAGATACCAGATTTTTGAAGGTTGATTGCTTGGCCTGAAGCTTCCTTATACTCTTTCAGTATGTGTAATATGTTGTTTGCTTCCTAAACAGATGCCCCAAAAAATAGGAAACTGTCATCAGCAAAAAATAAATGAGAAACCGAGGATGCTTCAGGGCAAATTTTGCATCCATTGATTTTTCCTTCAGCTTCAGCCTTTTTGATTAATTGGGAGAGTACTTCAGTGCAAAGAATGAATAAATATGGTGATAAAGGATCACCTTGTCTTAGTCCTCTGCCCGGTTCAATTGGACCCACCACGTCCCCATTAACCATTACTGAATACGAAACTGATATGACACACAACATTACCCACTTAATCCACATATCAGCAAATCCCATCTTTTGTAAAACTGCTTGTAAGAACTTCCAATCCACCCTATCATATGCTTTGCTGATGTCGATTTTAAGCGCCATTTGACCCTCCCTTCTTCTTTGATTCCGATTCATAAAATGAATTGTCTCAAAAGCTATTTGAACATTATCTATAATAGACCTCCCAGGGACAAAAGCTGATTGACTGTCACTGACAATCTTAGGTAAGAACTCCTTCAATCGATTTGACAAAACCTTTGAAATTATTTTATACGTCACGTTGCACAGTGAGATTGGTCTAAGATCTTGCATTCTGCGTGGCGCCTCACATTTGGGAATCAGTTCTATAATTGTATCATTTAAGTTTGTTGGGAATTCTCCTCTCTCTAACCATCCCGTGCATGCTTCCCCAATATCATTCCCAATCGGGGCCTAGTGACTTATCAGCTTGCATAGACATGACCGCCTCCTTAAATTCTTCTAGTCTGAACGGCGCTGTGAGTGTTGCGTTCATCTTGTCTGTAACCGCTCGAGGGATTACCGCTACTGCCTGTAGTTGTGTAATCGACGCTGGCTTAAACAAGTTTCTGAAATAATCCTGCGCTAGTATCCCAAGTTCCTCCCTTCCCGTCACTATCGATCCTGTTTCATCTTCTAAATTCCTGATCAGGTTCTGTTTTCTTCGCGCCTGGACGCACACATGAAAATATTTTATGTTCAAATCCCCACATCGGAGCTAGTGCGCTTTTGCTCGTTGACGCTAGAAAACTTCTTCCTCCTTCAGTAGCGAACTCATCTGTTTCTGGGCGTCAATATACCTATTGATCGACTCTCTATCCACCTTGTTGTGTAATTCATCCAGTACTCTTCTTAAACTCGCTAGCCGACCTGTAAACCTCCGGTTATACTCCCTTCCCCAGTTCTCCATCGTACTCGCATAGCCTCCTAATTTCGCTGTTAGCGTTAAATTCCCACAGTTTCTCCAATAATTCCTCACCAGTATGCTAAACCCTTCTTCCTTTGTCCAAGCTGATTCATAGTGGAATCTGCCCCTACGGTTCCTTCTTTCACTACTCTACAAAGCCAAAATTATAGGGATATGGTCCAAGTAAGAACAAGCCGTATTATAACACGAGTATTGTGTGAATTTCTGTAACCAAGCGTCCGTTGCAAAAGCCCTATCGAGCTTCTCACGGACCCAATTGTCAGTGCCTATACATCTTTCCCATGTAAATAAACTGCCCTGCATAACCAATTCAAAGAGTTGACACTCTTCCACAGTACTACTGAACTCTCGGATCAAATGCCTCGGATATTCCGCACCCCCAAGCTTCTCATTCTGATCCAAGATGCAATTAAAATCTCCCATGAGCAGCCATGGTAAATCTGACAGTCCTGCCAGTTGTCGAATTAAAGCCCAAGATTCCATATGTCTGCCTCAATCAGCTAATCCATAGAATCCCACAGATCTCCAGTTGCCGTTTATTGGATCCATTACTCCTATATCAATATGGTTGTCAGAATATCCCCTTAACGTTAACCTGTTTTCCTCCCTCCACAGTACTGCCAAACCACCACTATGACCTTTACTGTTTACTGTAAATTTGCCTTGAAATCTCAACTTTTTCCTTAGTAATTCAATTCTGTTATCATCTACAAGGGTCTCCACCAGGAAAATTAGATCAGGTTTGCTAGCCCGGACTAGCTCACCTAATGCCCGAACTGCTCGAGGATTTCCCAGACCTCGACAGTTCCAACTAATACAATTCATAGTCCTGGGTGATCCTGGCTTACAGGATTCGCCTCTGAAATAAAAAATGACTTCTCCTTATCCAATTCGGAAATAGAGGCCTCGTGTAACATAATGCCTGTTTGTTTAGTCAGAATTACCTCATTCATCTTTTGAAGCCCAACTCTCTGTTTCTCCCCCTCTCTTCGTCGTTTACGGGCTTCTTGTAGTTCTAAACCTTCCCCCTCCTCATGTTCCATATCCAGGCCTCCCTGTTCCTCCTGAACGTTCTCTTCGTGAACCTGTTTCCCTTTAGTCTGTGCCTGAGCAAACACATTATTCTGCATATTACGATCCGCTAGCATTGTCCTAGCCGGATCAGCCCTTCTGGCTCCCCTACCATCCCAAACAGCTTCATGTGAATTCGGATCTCTTAGCCACTTAGACACCCCCTGACCACTTCCCCTCTGTATTGGTGCCTTAATCCACTCGCTCCATTCCTTCACCAGTTCTTTCCTGTTCTCCTCGAATAGCCTTTTGCAGTACCTATCAGTGTGTCCTAAAAGGCCACATAAATAACAGAATATCCCCAGTCGCTCGTACTTGAAAGTGACGAACGACCACTCCTCTTGTGCCTTCTTTATCTTCTTCCTCCTTATTAGGGGCCTTCTCGTATCAATGGACACCCTAATTCTCATGTAAGAGCGATAATGATAACTGGAGTTGTTAGCATCATACTCTTTGAATATGCCTATGAAGTTGCCCAGCTGCTTGCCTACTCCCTCTAACATTGCACCAATCGGAAGGTCATGAACCTGAATCCAGATGTCCATATTATTTAGGTTTACATGTTCCGGGTTTTGCCATGTACTCCATTTGTTCAAGACCAATGAAAAGTTATCGAAAGTCCATGGACCTCCCGCAAGCACTCTTTCGCTGTCCACCGGATGGAAGAACTCGAAAGAATAAGTGTTCGGTAAGACTTCCTGAATTATGATTCCTCTTCATGGCATCCACAGGTTTGGCATTCGTATTTTCATAGCTGGGAAGTTGAGTACCCTTTCCGTCAAAAATCGGCCGAGGAACCGTAAGTTATCCCTCTCTGCGTTCTTCTCCCCCATGCTAACACCTAGCTCTAGCCCAACTTCTTCATCAGCAACTAGGTTTAACCTAGCCATACCTTCATCCATTACCGGCGACGAAGCAATCGATCGACTTCAAACAATTTCAATCAAAGTGAAACTCTCATAAGGAAGGAGAGACAAAAACTCTCACAGCAGCGGCGGAGAGACACAAAAACATAATAAAGATACATTTAAAAGTGTTATAAAAATAAAAAATGTATTAGAACTAATTAATAGTAGTAATATAGTTGGATTAATCCTTAGTCTGGGGTCCATAGGACCTGGTTGGGAAATTTTTCCCTGGAAGGGGCTGTTTCCCAACCAGGGTTAAACATATTATTTTTTTTAAAAGTTTTTTAACTCATTACGGCGCCTGTGGCGCCGTAATGAATTTATGGCAGGAATCCCATCCTTTGGGATTCCTGCCAAACAAGTGGGGGCAGTGGCTTCACGTCACTGCGCCTAACAATTATAAAAAATAAATTTATAAAATAAATTAATTTAATATTTTATAAAATAAATATAAAAATAAATTAATTTATTATTTTATAAAAATAAAAATAAAATAAATATAAAAATAAATTTATTTATTATTTTATAAAAATAAATTATACTGATATCGTTGTATTGGTATAATTTTCAATCAAGATCAATTTTAACCACATACTACCGAAAATTTGAAAAGACTTGTTTAATTGTTATTTAGCTACATTGAACCTTCTAAATTAGTTTGTCGATAAATTGAAGCAGTTTCATACAATTTTTTTTTGTAACTATATTATTGAAAGAAAAAAACACAAAACCAAAGCCGCCTAACCCGAAATCAGCCTAGGAAAGCTGACTCCCACCATGTCATCCAAGATAAGAGACGAAAGAAAATCCGGAGGAGAAGAAAAGGTTGAGAGACCCAACATCCTAACATGACCTTCAGCCGCGAGACGGTCCGCCACCCGATTTTGCTCCCTATAAATATGGCCGAAGCTAAAGGAATCAAAGGAAGAACAAATCCTTCTAATCCCTTTGATTAAATTTTGGCTTTTCAAGCAAATATCATTATTCTCCGAGATCATTCTAATAGCTTCTAGGTTATCAGATTCCACAAGAATATTCTTCACCCCTAGATTTTTAGCTAGCCTAAGGCCAGAAAAAATCCCCCAAAGTTCCGCCGAAAAGGAAGAACCCATGCCCAAATTCTGAGAAAACCCAGAAACCCATCCACCACCATCATTTCTTAGAACCCCTCCAGCAGCAATTTTCCCGTCCTTAAGACAAGAGCCATCAGTGTTTAACTTTACCACGCCTTCACTAGGCCTACACCAGCCTAAGAGATGGACAACTTTCCTCTGAATAGCCCTAGCTAAGGAATCCTCTTTGAAGCTATCAAAAAAAGTGCAAATCTTTTTAGAAAAGAAGTCAAAAACATTAGGAATAACAACCGTATCTCCTCCAAAAATCTCCTCATTCCTCCATTTCCAAATCTGATGGCAGACAACCACAAATAAGAGAACACCATGCTTTAGATCAGCCAATAGCTTCCCACTAACCCCATCCACAAACCAGTCCAGATCAGAATAGGATAAAAAAGTAGACAACAACTTAATAGGGAGAACTTTTTCCCACACCTCTTTACTCTTCGCACAGTCTCTGAAAGCATGGCATAAGGTTTCTTCCTGCCCTCTGCATCTACTACACGCTCCAGAATCCACCAGATGCCTCATTTTCCTATCAGAATTAGTAAGCAACCTATTTTTAACACCTAGCCACAGGAAGCTCCTAATCCAGTAAGGCACATTTAAGGCCCAAATTGACTTCCACAACTCCGGGTGCGGAGTTTCCAAACCTTGACTGAAAGCCTCAAAAGCAGATTTACAAGAAAAAGCCATGTTGTTCGTCAAAGACCAACAGTAACTATCCATGTCTTCCTCCTTGCTACTAATCTTAACTCCTCTAATTTTCAGGAGCGACTCCAGACTGAGGTAAGAATCAAATTTTGACCAAATCCAATCACCCTCAGAATCCACCACATCCGCAATCCTCCAGTTCTGAATGTCTAGAGGCGGTAAAGATACACAAACCTCTAATAAAGGCTTTTTCCCAATCCAGATATCATTCCAGAAGCTAATAGAATTGCCATTACCCACATTCCAACCAATCCCAGAGCAGAACTCTGAAAATACAGCACTAAGGCCTTTCCAAAGAAAAGAACAATTAGCAACTCTCTCCTTCGGACCCCCAAAAACCTTATCCTTCCTATATTTACCGCATAATAATTGAACCTAAAGAGCTGACGGAAGTTGCCACATTCTCCACAAAAGTTTCATTAACAACACTTTATTATTATCTCTGGCTTTCCTGATCCATAGACCCCCCATATTCTTAGGTTGACAAACCTCATCCCAAGGCACAAGGTGAAACTTCCTTCCCTCCTCAGCTTCCCCCCATAGGAAACGACGATTGATTTTGTCAAGATCTTTGAGAACAGGCTCAGGCAGACGACAAGCCTGCATAATATGATTAGGAACTGCACAATTGACCGACTGAATCAAAGTAAGGCTGCCCGCCAGAGAGAGAGTTTTAGCTTTCCAAATGGCAAACTTCTTATTGGTTTTATCCAACGTTTCCTTAAATGAAGCTTTCGAAACTCTCTCACTGTGGAGGGGAATCCCCAGGTACTTACCCAGAGAATTAGTCAGAGGAATACCAGATAAATCACTCAACCTTTTGCAGGCTCTCTGGTTCATATTTTTAGAACACATCATCCTGGACTTATGGATATTAAGCTTCTGACCAGAGGCAGAGCAGAAACAATTAAGGATATCCATAATCACTCTAATATGCTCCTTATTTCCTTCCACAAAGATCAACACATCATCTGCGAAGAACAAGTGAGTAATCTGGGGACAGAATTTATTGATGGTCACCAAATGGAACTTCCCATTGCCAACAGCTTCTTAGATAAGGTGGGTCAGCCTTTCCATTGCAATAACAAATAAGAAGGGACTCATAGGGTCCCCTTGACGGATACCCCGGGAAGGAGTAAACTCCTCCGACATATCCCCATTAATCAAAACTTGAAAGACAGGAGAAGAGATGCAAACCTCAATTAAACTCCTCCAGTTGTCTGGAATCCCTGCTCTCTTCAGACTATCAAGAAGGAAACTCTAGTTTATGCGATCATAAGCTTTTTCCAAATCTAACTTCAGAGCCACAATACCCTTCTTCCCCTTTTTGATTTTCATAGAGTGGATCATCTCCTGGGCTATGACCACATTATCCATCATTTGTCTACCCGGAACAAAGCTTCCCTGATTCTGGCTGATTATCTCAGGAAGAATACAACGGAGTCTATTGGCCACAACTTTAGTAATAGTTTTATAAAGCACATTACAAAGACTAATAGGCCTCATTTGTTAGAAAGAAGACGGCTTCTCCACTTTAGGAATCAGAACTAGAAGAGTTCTGTTCACCAGCCTAATATCCTTGGAACCATCAAAAACTCCTTTAATAAAACTATAAATGCCTTCCTTAACAACCTCCCAGTGCTTATGATAAAAACCCGCAGGCAGACCATCAACCCCAGGAGCTTTAGTAGCCCCAATGCTAAAGATAGCTTGATCAATCTCTTTCAGGGTGATAGGATTAAAAGCTTCCTGGATTATATTCTCTCCCAAAATGGGATAAGTAGAAGAAGACTGAGCTTTGTCCAGATCCACAAGGTCCTCCTTAAACAACTCTTTATAGAAATTAAGGGCCAAGTGACGAATATCCTCATCCTCATAAACCCACTCCCCATTTGAGTCTTTAATAGCATCAATCCTATTGTTTTGTCTTCTGATAACAGTAGAGAGATAAAAATACCTGGTATTTCAATATCTATCTTTAATCCAGGCTTTCCTAGATTTCTGAAACCAAAGTAACTCTTCCTGTCTAAGCACCGCTTCCAACTCCTTCTGAAGAGTTCTAAGAAGACCATCCAAGCTATGATCAAATCTAACCTCCAAAATACGATGAATACCCTCAATTCTCCTCAGTAATTTATTCTTCCTCCTAATAATATGGCCAAAGACGTTCTTATTCCACCCCAGAACATTCTTTCTAAAACCCCCAGCAGCTTGTAAGACATTAGAGTGAGGCTTCCAATTCTCTTGAACAAAGTTTTTAAACTCAGGATGAGATTCCCACACCACCTGATACCTAAACGGTCTATCCCCTCTAGGCCGATGGCCTCTCACAAGCCTGACTAAGATAGGACAGTGATCCGAGTGCCGGAAGAGGAGATTTAACACAGACACTTCAGGAAACCTAGTTTGAGCTGAAACGTTTGCATAAACTTTGTTTAAACGAACAAAAGTACTATTACGCTTCCAAGTAAACTTATGACCAGGGGCACCCAGATCAGAAAGCCCACACAAATCCATACTCTGCTTATGATTGAGGCAACGATTAACATAGTGGTTCCCACTCCCTCTCTGATCACTCATAATGATAATATCATTAAAATCTCCAGCCACAAACCAAGACTCAATCATACTTACACTCATAGAATAAAGAACCTCCCAAAGCCGCTTCCGATTAGCCAAGAGGATCAGCATAAACAAAGGAAATAAAGAAAGGTTTATTCCCAGGAAAGATCCCTTTGCTATGAATAAACTGTTTATCCATACTAACAATATCAAAATGGACACGATCTGGCTTCCAAAAAAACCAAATCCCACCAGCCCGGCCAGTAGCCTCCGATCTGACACAATTCCAGTTTCTAAACTTTTTAACCACCTCATCAGCTTTAACACCACTAATCTTAGTTTCCATTAAAGCAAAACAAGAAGGGTTAAACTGTTTAATTAAATCTTTAATATGGATACGGGTAGCCTTGCTAGCCGCTCCTCTAACATTCCAAACAAACAGATCCATAGAAAGGAGGACTACTGACCCCACCCAACACCCTAAACCAGGTACTTATTAGGGGCTCCTGAGAGCCTTGCAGAGGTACCAGCAGGCCCCCTCTTATCCGACAATTCCATAGAATTATGGATAATTTTTTGCTTACCTTTAGGTTTTTTCATACTAATTTTGTTGACCCCCATCTCCTTCCCATTACTAGGCTCAACACAGAAATTAGGGATACTAACCTCTTTTAACTTCTCCTTTCCTTGAGAGGCATGAGCTGGGATTCCATTCAGGCCTTCATTTTTGGAAACAAACAGAGGATTAACTGACTCAACCACCTTACTTGTTGGCTCAGCAGATTCTAAGCCTGACATGCTTTACCTCCTCAATAGTCAGAGCCCCAAATCTGGACCCTGAAGTGATGACCGAAGCAACCCCAGAACCCTCACTATTTTTTGGGTTAGGCTTCTCCTTGACAACAGGATTAGCATTAGAATGGGTCAGAGTAGACTCAATATTAATGTCAGGGGGACGATTTTGAACAATAGATGGACGTGTCCTTCGTCTAGCCGACCTCTTAGCAACCATCCAGGGGCCAAAATCCCCCCCCCCCCCATCTCCTTGGATCCCTTCAGCTCTTCCATTAAAACCTCAATTACCTCCTCTAACACCTTCTCCCTCTTAGGGCAACCCTCATAAGTATGACCATACATACCACATTCAAAACAAATATTATGTAAACCTTCATACTCAATAAAGTAAACCTTATTATGAACACAGAATTTTGATAAAAGAGGTTTAACAAGATCAATATCAATACATATTCTTGCAAACTTACCTCTAATAGCCCCAATGGTAGTTTTATCCACATGGTGAACCTTCCCAACAAAACCGCCTATCTTATTAAGAAAACTTTCATTATAATATTCGATTGGTAGGCTCGGGAACCTAACCCACGTCAAAATTCGGTTTACCGAGCAATCATGAGGATTAAAATTAGGAACTCATGGCCTTAAGGCCAGAACATGATTAGAAATAATGTACGGACCCCCATTGATCACAGTGTTATGATCCTCAACCCGAGTAAATTTAATAACATAGTAGTCATTTTCTAAGTCAGTAATACTGACTTTCCCTTTCTTTGCCCACTGAGCCTGGATCCTCTGAGAGAAATAGTTAAAACTAATTCTTTTTCCAAGCACCGTTACTATTAATGAAATCCTCCACTTATCCCTAAGCGCCCGCTTATCAGCTGAGGAAAGCCGGATTATAGGACATAACAGATCATTCTGATCCTCATCCTCTTCATCAGACTCAGAATAAATTTCTTTCGAATCTCCCTCCATAATTACTTCATCTAAACAAGGCTCCTCCTCGACCACTCCCATAACTGTATCCTTCCACGAAACTCTCCCAATTCCAAGGTCAGACTTGTTTTTATTTACCATATCTCCAAATGACCTAGGAGACACAATTGCAACGGCTGGGTTCACGGAGGAAGCCGCGCCCCCTAAATTCTGGCCAACCCTAGAATTTCCTACTCTCCCCGAAACCTCACCGCCCGCCTGAGCCAGGCCAGCGCTCACAACAGCCCCGCATCCCGCCTGGTTCGCGCTTCCTGCGGCATAAGCCCCGCCCCTCCGCTCCCCAAAACCACTCAGCGCTCCACCCCCCGCCTGGCACAGATCGACACCCTCCCTTACCACTGCGCCAGCCGCACCCACCAGATCTGCCAGATTTGCTCCCCTATCGACTGCCTCCAAACCAGTGCCATCCCCTAGCACACGCCCCTCTCCTCCCTGTAAAACCGAACGATGGTAAGGGCCATCGCCACCCACCAACGAACCACCTAATCCCCTCACCGCCTCCGATCTCCTTCCTCTCCCTTCCTTTTCCTCTTCCGACCCCCTATCGCCGCCTCCCCCCATCCCTACCTCCAGATCCGCCCTAAACCGTCCTCCTCCCTCACCAACCGCCACCCTTTCCGACAACCTCTCTCTCACCCGGTTATCTCTCACCATGAAACCCTAGCAGAGCAAGAGAGAAAAAGACTATTTTTATATTCTAATCTTTTTGTAACTATATTAATAACATAGTAAAATATTTTAGACAATTTAAAAAAAATAAACCTGCTACATATAAAACCGCCTATCTTATTAAGAAAACTTTCATTATAATATTCGATTGGTAGGCTCGGGAACCTAACCCACATCAAAATTCTGTTTACCGAGCAATCATGAGGATTAAAATTAGGAACTCATGGCCTTAAGGCCAGAACATGATTAGAAATAATGTACGGACCCCCATTGATCACAGCGTTATAATCCTCAACCCGAGTAAATTTAATAACATAGTAGTCATTTTCTAAGTCAGTAATACTGACTTTCCCTTTCTTTGCCCACTGAGCCTGGATCCTCTGGGAGAATAGTTAAAACTAATTCTTTTTCCAAGAACCGTTACTATTAATGAAATCCTCCACTTATCCCTAAGCGCCCGCTTATCAGCTGAGGAAATCCGGATTACAGGACATAATGGATCATCCTGATCCTCATCCTCTTCATCAGACTCAGAATAAATTTCTTCCGAATCTCCCTCCATAATTACTTCATCTAAACAAGGCTCCTCATCGACCACTCCCATAACTGTATCCTTCCACGAAACTCTCCCAATTCCAAGGTCAGACTTGTTTTTATTTACCATATCTCCAAATGACCTAGGAGACACAATTGCAATGGCTGGGTTCACGGAGGCAGCCGCGCCCCCTAAATTCTGGCCAACCCTAGAATTTCCTACTCTCCCCGAAACCTCACCGCCCGCCTGAGCCAGGCCAGCGCTCACAACAGCCCCGCATCCCACCTGGTCCGCGCTTCCTGCGGCATAAGCCCCGCCCTTCCGCTCCCCAAAACCACTCAGCGCTCCACCCCCCGCTTGGCACAGATCGGCACCCTCCCTTACCACTGCACCAGCCGCGCCCACCAGATCTGCCGGATTTGCTCCCCTACCGACTTCCTCCAAACCAGCGCCATCCCCTAGCACACGCCCCTCTCCTCCCTGTAAAACTGAACGATGGTAAGGGCCATCGCCACCCACCAACGAACCACCTAATCCCCTCACCGCTTCCGATCTCCTTCCTCTCCATTCCTTTTCCTCTTCCGACCCCCTATCGCCGCCTCCCCCCATCCCTACCTCCCGATCCGCCCTAAACCGTCCTCCTCCCTCACCAACCGCCACCCTTTCCGACGACCTCTCTCTCACCCGGTTATCTCTCACCATGAAACCCTAGCAGAGCAAGAGAGAAAGAGACTATTTTTATATTCTAATCTTTTTGTAACTATATTAATAACATAGTAAAATATTTTAGACAATTTAAAAAAAAATAAACCTGCTACATATAAATTAATCACAGTTTAGTTTAAATTGTCTAAAATATTTTACTGTGTTATTACTACATTAAATATTTTTTTGTTAGTAATACACTAAATATTTAACCTTAACGTTTCAAGCGAAGTGCAGATTTAGCTTTAACGTATGAAATTGTGCAAATTTAACACTAACGTTTCCAAGCAAGATTAATTTTAACCATACGCTACTGAAAATTTGAAAATATTTGGTTGACTGTTATTTAGCCACATCGGATATTCTAAACCAGTTTGTCAATAAATTGAAATAGTTTCGTACATTTTTTTGTAACTGCCAATGTTAGGGGTAAAATTGCACCATTTTAGATGAGTGATAAAATGACGCAAATGTGAAGTGTAGATGACAAGATTCATGGCCGAGAAGATAATTTTATAAATTATTTTTTAAATGGCCAAACTTGTCAACGTTAGGGGTAAATTGCTCTTGACTGCCAATGTTATGAGTAAAATTGCACCATTTTAAACATTAGGGGTATTTTTGTATCTTATCACATATTAATAATACAGTAAAATATTCAATTATGGCAATATTTCTCTTTACTGCCATATTAATAATCACATATAGATTAAATTTAGGTTTTATAAATTATTATGGCTAAATCTGCATTTGCTTGAAATTGTCTAAGATATGTTACTGTGTTGTTAACGTACTAAATATTTTTTTGTCAGTAACGCACTAAATATTTAGCCTTAACACTTCAAGCGAAATACAGATTTAACCTTAACATATGAAATTGTGCAAATTTAATCATAACGTTTCCAAGCAGGGTTAAATTTAAATTTTAATCTTAAATTTTAATCAAAATTTTATAAAGTATAAATTTAATCCACATCATTATAATTTATATGTAATTTTATTTTTATAATATAATAAATAAAAAATAAATAAAAATATATTAATAATTAAAAAAAATATTAATATATATTTGTTTGGGTAGTGGCGTGAAGCCACTACCCATTAAAACAGTAACCATTCCGACGCTAGGTGCGCCGGAATGGGTACTAACTTACTTTATCACTGCACAACTTGCGTAGTGGTTCAGTAACAGTAACCATTCCGGCGCACCTAGCGCCGGAATGGTTATATTTCTTAACTATAGTTCAAAAACGGCCCCTTCCTTGAAAATAAATTTCAACCCAATCCAACTTTATAATAATTTACAATTTAAGCCCAAAAAGAGGTTTAATCCAATATAGTTCTACAATTATTTTAAAAAATAAAGTTGAAATAAATAAAAGTTGAAATTGCACTTATATATCTTGAACCAACTCAACTATTCTAAAGTATTTAATAGAAACTAATATTAAAGGGTTATAAATGACAAAACTATCATATTCAAGAGTGCAGCGGGTGCCCGAAAGGTAGCAACCCAAGTTATGATTTAATAAATAATACAGTAGGTTCTAACACCACACCGATCATTTTGGATTACCATCAAACTTTTCTTGTTGGAAGCTGGTAGACCTTTGCTCTCTTCTCTTTGTCCTTTTAATAATTATTAATAATAATTTCAAGTCATTGTCTATTTTATACTTTGAGTTTTCTTTTTATTCAGCGAATATTTTATATTGAGAGTTTAATTGATCGCAACTTGAAAATGCCATACTAGATAGGGTTAATATACATATATTCTATATGAAATAAAAACATAAATATATTTTTATATTTTTTAAATTATAACAAAAATGACGTAATCTAAATGGTATGTTTATTTGGCATAACACCATTAGTCTAGTTATAATATAATACCAATTAACACATTACATATCATTAAAATTGTTAGCGATATTTTGCGAATATGCTAATTTTTAATCTTGTCACGTGTGGTTAGAGTACGAGGGTGCCAGAGAAATTATTTCTCAATTAAAATGGACGGTTAAATTTATAGAATTGCACGCCAAAATTTGAAATCTAAACGAGGCGATTGACGAGAGACGCAAGGATTGAAAAAGTCTCATTTGGATCTCTAGCACCGTTATAAAAACTTTGCTAGATAAATTAATTTTATTTAAGCTAATGCACGTAAATTAAAGACGGGTAAAATAAAGAAAATAAAAGTGCGATATAGACACAAGATTTGGAAAAAAAATGGGTATTTATTGATATAAATATAGGTTTGAGTACATGTGTTCAAAGTAAAAAATTAAATCGATTACAATTGAAATATTTATATACTAAACATATAGATAAATCATTGAATTGGGGAAAAACAAATCAATACAAGAAATTGAAATGCAATAACAATAAATTGAAATTCAATGACAAACTCGGAGCCACAATAGCTATCTCAGCTAGACGTTGAATTTGGTGTTGGCTTGAGGTCCTCGGAGTACCGCGGTCGGTTGGCAAGAGCGAAATTGATTTAGCAAATTTCTGATTTGTAGTAGGCAAGTGTGGGGCAGATTTGACCTTCAAATTCGAAGGGGTCGTATGAGTGTTTACGAATACAGAATCAAGCAAAGTAAAAGGCTAAATTTAACTTCAGGAAGTCGGGGACAAGTGTTTAGAAAGGGTCGAAGGATAAAATGGACTTTAATTGGTCTAAAATGGGATAGGAAAATCACTGGGCAGATTATACTAAAAGCTGGAAACATAATGTCTAAAGAGATTTGAGGTGCAAAGATTGGCTTGTAAACAGAGTTTCTGAACACGGAAGTGGGCAAAGTAAAATGTTAAATTTAACTTCAGAAAATCAGGAACAAAGGTTTAGAAGGAATTGAAAGCAAAAATGGACTTTAAATGGCCGAAATTGGACTTCGAAAATAACTGGACGAATTGTAATAAGAGCTGGAAAAATTAATTTGGAAAATAATTTTAGCTAAGGAATTGAGAACTTTAGGCTTATGAATGCTAAATTAAATGGAAAGTGCTTGAAAATATCTATTAAAACTTAAATTGAAGCTAAAACAAGCTAAAACAAGCTAAAATAAAGAATTAAAACTAAGAACTAGGAAGAACAAAAGTTAAAAAACTTAAGAACTCAAGGAGAGAGTATTGGAAGAGACCTTTAGAAAATGGGTTTTGATGTGTTGAATGAGGAAGTTTTAATGAAGGATTAGAGCTCTATTTATAGCATTTTGTGATGGCATATGAGATAATTAATCAACCTAATTCCCTTAATTTTCTCTCAGATTTTCACCATAAATTGACAAGTGTATAACCTCCCTAACTTCCACTAACTACCACTAACCTCTTCCTAACTTTCCTCAACTTTCATGTCACCTCATCCAACTAATTTGTGGTTAAAGAGAGTATTAAGGTTAGGCATATGTGTGAGAAGGGAGTTAGGTTTTGTGGGTTAGTTTTTGATGTCGTTCGCTGCACGTTTAGAGAAGCCGGGTGGACCGAAACAAACTCTTGGAAACTAGTTCCAAGAGTAGGTCTCGGTGAGATTGTTAAAACCTTAATTTTATTTTATATAATTTTTGTTTTATTTTATTAAAACCTTACTCCCTATAAACCTGTTTGCATTCTTTGCTTCCTTCAACTTCAAACGCATGACTTCCACTTACGAAGCATGCTCAACACGGAGGATATTCATCGACTCCTGAATGAAGCCTATATTGTAAATCAATTGCTTTGTGAGATTATCCATAAAGCAATGTTGCTTAGGATCCATCGATCCTAAACAAACCTCAATCTATTGGTCTAAAGCTGGTTTAACAAATATCTACGGAATTGGTTGATTACTAGAATCAACCAAGCCACGATTATGTGGGGCTGAAGTGCTACGAACATACCTCGATTATTTGATCAATCGGGGCTTGAGAATGAACCACCAATGGAATAATCTACTAGAGAAGAGGCTATATCGCGTGACGAACCACTAAAGAATGAACATAAACCATCTTTTCACGAAATTTGGTCCATGCTCACCGCACCAAATGATATCGGGATATCATAATCTTTCTTGTAATTAGCTTCCAATGACCTGAATACATAGCAAATGGTCAGATAAAGGCCGGAGTCCGGTAAACCCTCTCTGATGCTTAAGTCAGTGAGGTATCTAGAAAGAATACCAACTTGAAAGAACTTTAGTAAGAGAGAATGAATAGTTAGTTGTGTATCTGTAGCTCTAACTTCTAAGCTATTTATAGGCAAATATTACTTACAAGTGAGCTTGTGTTATGTACACGTGTTAGCTCCTCGTTGACTTCAGACCCTATTATTCCGCGTTTAAGTAGAGTTGAGCATGTCTTTTGGAATCCGAAGTTTCTCCTTATTCGCGTGCCTTATTAATCTGTCCTTCCGAAAAGAGCCCTTTAGGTGGTCTGGACTGATGTTTGGCCGTTAATGGGCCTGGATCTTAGCTTATTAGGCCCAAAATCATTGTACCATATCAGGAACCATGAGCAAAATATGCACATGTTGAAAACATGTGTCAACTTAGAAAATTCAAACTCTCTCAAAACAACTTCGTTTTGGCTCCAAAAATAATCTCTGGGTTTATTGAGATGTCTAGTTTCAGAAACCCACACCATTTGGCCAAAAAAAACCCGTCATTTCGTGTCCTAAAAAGTTAGCCAAAGTGGAGTTGGTGGTGTTGAAAAATAGAAAAAACTAGAAAACTCCATATATTGAAAACATGTGCTGACTTTAGATATTCGAAACTCTCTCAAAATGACTTCGTTTTTGCTTCAAAAATAACCATCGGATCATTGAGGTGTCTATTTTTAGAAACACATATTGTTTAGCAAAAAAAACCCGTCATTTCGTGCTTCGAAAAATTAGCCAAAGTGGAGTTGGTATTACTTAAAAATGTGAATGACTAGGATATCTTTTTTTTTTCCTTCTTTTTCTAATTTTATTCTTTTCATTTTATTTTTCAGATTTTATACTAATTTTTTTTTATCACATGTTATTTGGAGTAAAAATGAAATTTTATTTCATAGGAACAAGTATATTTCATCTAAAAAAGTAATAAAAATCATCGAAAAATATTTCAAAATAATTAATAACAAGATAACTTTAATAATAAAATAAATCAAACAGCTAAAATATCAATTTTATTCACTTTTATTGAATTTCAGCGTTCAGAAATTCAATAAAAGTTGATAAAATTGAATGAGGTCGGTTATAAATCACTTCCGATGCATTGATGCTAAATGGATAGATAAAATAAAAATAGAATGGATAGAATCTGATTTTTATGACTTGAAATATCATTATTACCCTTAATAAATGTAAATTCTTTTTTCTTTATTTTTATTCATGGAAACTTGTAATTATTTTTTCAGATAGTATTTATTAAATGCTAAATTTCATTGAATTTAGTGTTAAATTGTTAGGATACTAATTTTAATATATATTTTTGGGTAAAAAACCATCCAAAAATTGAATAAATTCCATGAATACTCTATACATATAATTAAAATAATTATGTGAATCATATCATCCGATTTCATCCATGAAATTAAAAAAAATTGTTTTTAATTGTTTTTTAATTCTTGGCATTATGCAAATATTTTCCAATTTGATAATTTACACTAATAAAAAGATTAAAAAGCATTGTTATAAAAATGAATAAAATAATAATCAAATTAAAAAAATTGGAGATAAAAATTACGTAAAATTATAAACGTAAACTATTAAAAAGATCTGAATTATTGTTATTTTAAATTTTATTTGGTCTAATTTGATAAATCACACTAATAGAATGACAAAAGAATAATATTGTTATAAAAATGAATGAAATAATAATATTGTTATAATTTGAAGATAAAATTATAAATATAAACTAACAGAAGCATTAAAGAATTAAAAAAAAAAAATTGAAAGAACTATACAATTATTTTTAAGAATACATAGATGGGCTAGTGCAATATGCAAAAATATAAAAATTGATATCAACTAAGCTAAAGATGTCGAGTTTAAGTTTTAGTATATATTGAAAATTTTAATTGAGGGAATATATTATCTCAATTTATTTACACTTTTTTTGTCATTATATTTATATTTATCTTTAACGTCATAATAACGGTACAAAAATTATCTCTAACATTAGAATTTTTAAGCTCAATTCGAGCTCGAGATACGTTCGACTCAAGCTCGAAGCTTGGCGAACCTATAATTTTAGGTTTGGTTCGAGCTCGAGAAAAGCTCATGAACCACTTGATTTTAATTTATTCAATTGTATTTGATTTAACATTCATATTATGAAGTAGCATTTAAGTATTTAAAATTAGGGTTTAAAGCACTATGATGTAATTAGGATTGTCAACAAGGCAGAGATTCCATGTCGTCGCTTTCTCCAGATGATTCATCTCAATGGAGATGGATAATATATACTATTTTGAAATACATTTGAGCATTCGAGTCGAGCTGAGCTCTAAATGAATTAAGGCTATAAATGAATTGTAAACTAAATTAGGGTTGTAAATGAGTCGAGATGTAAATGAATTATGGCTATAAATGAGATGTAAACTAAATTATGGGTGTAAATGAGTCGAGCCTATAAAAGTTCGATTGTGTTTGGTTCGATTTATAAACGATCCGAGCTTGAGCGTGACGAAGCTCGACTCGAAAGCTTGTGAGCATGTTCAATTATAAGAACAAACTCATGAGAAAACTCGATTATAACATTAACACGCTCGTAAGCAAGCTTGATTGGATTATTTTTTTTATGAATAATATTTATATAAAGAGTTCTGTTTAAACTTTAGTTTTGTGGATTTTGATAGGTAAAAAGCATAATTAAGCCCATGAACTTTACATATTTTAAGGATCAAACCCCTGATCAATTATTTTTCCACATTGAGTCATTGATAATTAATTTCGTTATAGATCCGACCCTTATTTCACTTTTCCGTCAAGTTTGAACGACATGCGTCATTAAGGGATTTGACCATCTGACATAGATATTTTCACTTCTATGTAGATAAATAAAAAAATAAGTTTATTGACTAGGGGAGAGAATAAAAAGTAAAAAGAAATTACAGAACTTGAAGTATGTTCTTACAAGCTGGAAGTCAATTTTGGTCTAAAGAGTAAAGAGTAATAGTGTTATTTTAAATTTTATTTGGTCTAATTTGATAATTCGCATATAAAATTCATCTTGGTTTAAAAAATTTAAAAGTGAAATTGAATAAAGATATATTAAAAAAAGGGTAATTAATTTATTATCCCTATATTTTGACAAAACACATTGTTTAGTCCTTGTATTTTCAAAAACACATGGTAAGGTCCCTAACTTTTTTCTCAGTGAACTGTTTAGTCATTCCGTATGTTTGTTAGATTTTTTACCGTTTATGACTTCAGAAATGACTAAATTACCCTTTACTATTTACCTTCAAACTTCAGAAGAGGAAATCCAATTGAGAAGAAGAAGTTATTTATATGGAGAACAAGAAAAAGAACAAACTCAATACTTACGAAGTGAACGATTAAGAAGAAAATCAAGAATAAGAACACTCAAAGTTGATTTCAGATGCATTATAGTTTAAAGGAAAGGAAAATAAAGGAAAAGAAGAAAGCAAATCCAAATTGACTAACAGAATCTTCATGCAAGTCTAACGACAGGGATTCAACAGTTCATCGAGAAAAACGTTAGAAACTAAACAGTTTACCGAAAAAAAAGTTAGGAACTTTACCATGTGTTTTTTAAAATACAGAGACTAAACAGTTTGTTTTTTTAAAATATAGAGACTAATAAATTAATTACCCTAAAAAACAAATGAGAGCACGTAATAATTAAAGAGATTGTAATTCAGTTAAAAGAAAAAAAAGAAGGTGGGGGACAGAAAGATAGCTTTTGATTCACTTCTAGCCGGTGATTGGTCCGCTCCGCTCCGTGTTTTTCTTTTATACAGAAAAAGGTTTTCTTCGTTTCGTTGCCACTTGCCAATATCTACCTTAAATAATAAGAAACTATTATTATCCCTTTACATTCACGGGTTCTTGTTTCTATTCTCCCTTTGCCATTTCCCTCCACTTCTCTCACCTTTTTCCTTTCATTTCTAATTTATCCTTTGCCTAAATTAAATTCGTGCCGCATAGACCTTCCATTTTGCGCATAAAATTATACTATCTTTTGGTGACTTTACATTTAAGTATATAACCAGTAATTATAATCAGTCAACGCGAAGTCAATGTACCACATTAGCAATTTGATCTTTCTAAAAATTAAAATTACAAACGTGATGCTTTGACTTCACATTGACCAGTCAAAATTACTGATACAGAGTGTTGCTTTCGTATTGACCGGTCAACTTTTAACTTTTAGAAAGGTCAAATTGCTGACGTGTGTATTGACTTCACGTTGACCGGTCACAATTACTGATTTTACATTTTAAGAGGAAGTCGGGAAAAGATTGTACAGTTTTATGTGCAATTGAAAGTTATAACATCAAAATGTGAAAAATGACAAAGATTGTATAGTATGTATGTTACCCTTAAACTATAATAATAATAATAATAATAATAATAATAATAATAATAATAACCCTAATATTTTAAAAGAAGTGTTGATTTAATAACTTGGGGACTCCGTCTGAGGATATCTTTTCCGACTCTGATGTCGAGGATGGAGAGCAAGAGGACCCGCTGTGTCCGGTGATCCGTCTGTCCCCTGAAGACAAGCGGATCCTTAGATCCAAGTGGAAACTAGCCTTAATTGTTACTGTTCTGGGAAAAAGGATTAGCTTTAATTACTTTGCCCAAAGGATCCAGGCCCAATGGGCTAAGAAAGGGAAGGTTACCATTACGGACCTAGAAAATGACTATTATGTCATCAAATTCACAAGGGCGGAGGCTTTTAATGCCGTTGTTAACGGAGGTCCTTATATAATTTCCAATCATGTGTTGGCTTTAAGGCTTTGGGTTCCAAACTTTAATCCTCATGACTGCTCTGTCAATAGGATCCTCACTTGGGTTAGATTCCCAGGATTGCCTATTGAGTACTATAACGAGAGATTTCTTAATAAAATTGGAGGACTTATTGGGAAAGTTCACCATGTAGACAAAACTACCGTTGGGGCAGTGAGAGGCAAGTTTGCCAATGTTTGTATTGACATTGATCTTGCTAAGCATCTTCTGTCTAAATTCTGCGTTCAGAATAAGGTCTTTCATATTGAATATGAAGGTATTCACAATATATGCTATGAGTGTGGCATGTTTGGCCATACTTATAATGGCTGTCCTAGAAGAAGGAAGGTGGTTGAGGAGGTGGTGACGAACATTGTTAGAATTGAGGAGAGTCAAGGTGAAGGGAGGAATTTTGGCCCATGGATGCTGGCCAAAAGGTCGGTTAGAAGGAAACTGTCACACCCAACCCTAAACGACCTCAATCGGCATCGGGCGTGAAATAGAAAGATCATAATCAATACTTAGGAGTCTCCAATTTATCCAAATATCATTTAATTACAATTGCACTATCAAAAAGTTCTAACCATAATGCTAAGAATAAGCAGCCAACTTCCAAACCTCGCATAATCAGTCGGTAACCTTCTCTATATCATGTACTGTCTCACCTAAAAACATTAAAACATTTAAAAAGGTGAGACAAAAATCTCAGTAAGAAACTATCAGCTATAAAAACCAACTTTACTTAACATAGCTACATATATACGTTTATAAAGGGATTTAATAAAAACCTTATAAAATATATAATATTGTATCCATCCTCGAATTCCACCCGTGTAGATCATAACATCAATCAGAACAATATCGAGATATCTCATTTATATCTCGTTCCTTGCCTAACAGTTAGGACTACCAGCCGTGCACTCTGGCCATATCGCCATTAGATATGGTCTTACAAATACAACTCCTACCCCGAGCAATCCTAGATGGACAAAACCATTTAATTTACGAAATATCACAACTCATAAAAATCATATTTGGACTTCAATCCAAAATAATAACAACAATCACCGCAACAGATTTCTCAATCCAAAAACAA
The DNA here is from genome assembly GCF_963576675.1 of Euphorbia lathyris. Lineage (NCBI taxonomy): Eukaryota > Viridiplantae > Streptophyta > Magnoliopsida > Malpighiales > Euphorbiaceae > Euphorbia > Euphorbia lathyris. The sequence continues at coordinate 54,800,669 of NC_088912.1, read as the reverse complement.
TTCGTAAGAAATCATCAAATTCATTTTATTCAATATAGATATACATTGAAACCAAAAACATATATGTATATATGTAAATCAATCAAATTGAACCTTAAATCAATATAATCAAGTAAAATCTGAAAATTCACATAGAAGCATAGCCAATAGCTTCATTTGAACCATAATTTCACAATAAAAAGTAAAATCGTGTAAAATCACAATTTTACAAAATACCCGTATAAACCCTGAAATATCAATTTCTAAAAATTCTTTGATTATATATATATCTATATACATAAAACTCAAAATATAGTTGATAGTTACTTACCTTGGCTACTAATTAAAAACCACAAACCCGTTCAATTCGCCTCTAAACTCTGTTTCAGCCATTTCCCTCCAGACACTGTCGAAACTCAAAAACTCTTCGGCTAGGACTTAGATCTATGTATAAGGATGCTATGTTTCCAATTTCGAGTGATTTGGACGGTCGAATCTTCGTAAATCAAAGAAACGACGAAGAAACGGTTCAGAGAAAACTGATGATAAAAGAAAAAGAAAAAGAATAAGAAAAAGAAATAATATACAGATGATGATCCACCGATTCCATTTGAGATATATATCTCAAATTTGAATAATATCTCTTTTGATCCTTCATCTTTATATAATCTTTTAAAAATTACTCTAAACTTTTAATTTACACCTAAACCCATCAAATTAACTCCAAATTTTTCCTATAGCACCAAATAAAAATCATACACCTAATAATTATAATATATAGTACTATCAAGGTATAAATTCTAGAAATTTAGACCCGGACGTGACAGAAGCCACGTGCAAATGTTGTTCGGAATCATCCACCCGATATCAGCAAGGAGATGCAATCTCTCCAAATTGCTCCTTAGATCAAGGTCAGGCCCCCGGATATCAAGATTGGTGGTAGTGCTGATTCAGCATCCGCTTCTGGGTCTAGGTTTGGTGTCCTGTCTAAAGAGGATGGACAGGACTCTGACTTATCTAATGATCATATGGAGTTAAGTATGCCAGGCCTTGAATCCGCCGAGCCAGCCACCATCCTAGGTGAATCTGTTAATCCTCTTTTCATCTCCAAAGCTGTTGCCAATGGGAGCTCCCAAATCATTGGATCAACAGGAAATGGGATGACTAATGAGGTTAGTAATTCGAAAACTTTGGTTGATGTCCCAATTGGAAAATCTATGGGAGTCAATAAGTTAAATATGAAGAAACTCAAGGCTAACCCTAAAAAGAACCATAAGTCCTTGGATTCTTGGGATAAAAGGGGGCCTGCTGGTACCTCTTCAAGGCTCTCAAGAGCCCCGAATAAATACCTAATCTAGGGTGTGGGCCTGGGGTCAGTAGTCTTCCGATCTGATGGACTTTTTTGTTTGGAATGTTAGGGGTGCGACTAGCAAGACTACCCGCATCCATGTTAATGATCTAATTAAACAATTTAACCCCTCTTACTCTTCTTGAAACCAAGGTTAGTTGTGCTAAAGCAGACGAGGTGGTTAAAAAGTTTAAGAATTGGAGTTGTGTTAGATCTGAAGCTACTGGTCGGGCAGGGGGGGATCTGGCTTTTTTGGAAGCCAGGTCGTGTTAAAATTGATATTATCAGTATGGATAAACAATTCATTCATAATAAGGTTTGCTACCCTGGTAATAAACCTGTCTTTGTCACCTTTGTTTATGCCGATCCTGTTTTGGCTAACCGTAAGAGGCTGTGGGAGATTCTGTATTCTATAAGTACTAGCATTGTGGTTGCGTGGATGGTGGCTGGGGACTTCAACGATATTGCCCTTATGAGTGATCAGAAAGGAGGGGGTAATCATTATGTTAACCGGTGTCTCAATCACAAGCAGAATATGGACTTATGCGAGCTGTCTGACCTGGGAGCCGCTGGTCACAAGTTTACTTGGAAAAGGAATAACGTGTTTGTTAGGTTGGACAAAGTTTACGCGAGCGTGGCTGCGATTTATGGTTTCCCTGAGGTTAACGTGCTGAATCTCCCTTTCCGTCATTCTGACCATTGTCCTATCCTCGTTAAGCTGGTGAAATGTCACCGGCCTAAAGGGAATAGACCTTTTAGGTATCTGGTTGCCTGGGAGTCCCATCCCGAGTTCAAAATTTTTGTTAAAGACAATTGGCAGCCTCATTCTAATGTTCTCCTTGCCGCTGAGGGGTTTAGGAAAAATGTGGTGGGATGGAATAAAAACATCTTTGGCCATATTGTCAGAAGGAAAGATAAACTTTTGAGAAGAATTGAAGGCATTCAACGCAGATTGGAGACCCGCTTTGACCACAGTCTGAACTGTCATCTTAGATCTCTCCAGAACGAATTAGAAGCTGTGCTTAGACAGGAAGAGCTTCTTTGGTTTCAGAAATCTAGAAAGGCTTGGATTAAGGATGGGGACCGGAATACCAGGTTTTCCACCTTTCTACTATTATTAGGAGGCAGAGGAATCGTATCGACGCTATTAAGGACTCCAATGGTGATTGGGTCTATGAGGATGAAGATATTCGTCGCCTGGCCCTTGACTTCTATAAAGACCTTTTTAAAGAAGATGTGGTGGATCTGGATAAAGCTCTTTCTGGTACGTCCTTTCCTAGGTTGGAGGAGGATACCATTAAGGACGCTTTCCATCCTATTGACCAGAAAGAAATTGATCTGGCTTTCTCTAGCATTGGAGCGACCAAGGCCCCGGGGATCGATGGTATTCCTGCTTGGTTTTACCACAAACACAGGGAAACTGTGAAAGAAGGCATTTACAGTTTTGTTAAAGGTGTTTTTGACGGTTCCAACGATATTAGGCTGGTTAATAAAACCCTCCTGGTTCTTATCCCTAAAATTGAAAAACCTTCCTCCTTTTTACAAATGAGGCCGATTAGTCTTTGCAATGTGTTGTATAAAGCTATCACTAAAATTGTGGCTAATAGACTCCGGCGTATTCTTCCTGAGATTATCAGCCAGAATCAAGGTAGTTTTGTTCCTGGAAGGCAAATGATGGATAATGTGGTTATTGCACAGGAGATGGTTCACTCCATGAAGATGAAGAAGGGTAAGAAAGGGATTGTGGCTCTCAAGCTGGATCTGGAGAAAGCTTATGACCGTTTAAACTGGAGATTTCTTCTGGATAGTTTGAAGAAAGCTGGTATCCCGGATAGCTGGAGGAGATTGATCGAGGTCTGTATCTCTTCTCTTGTCTTTCAGGTCTTGATCAATGGAGATATGTCTGATTAGTTCTCTCCCTCCAGGGGAATCCGTCAAGGGGATCCTATGAGCCCCTTCCTTTTTGTCATTGCTATGGAGAGGTTGTCTCACCTGATCCAAGAAGCTGTGAGCAAGGGGAGTCTCCATCCTGTGTCCATCAACAAGTTTTGCCCTCCTATTACCCATTTGTTCTTCGCTGACGATGTGATGATATTTGTGGAAGGGAATGAGGAGCAAGTTGGTGTGGTTATGGATATCCTTAATTGCTTCTGTGCTGCTTCTGGCCAAAAGATTAACATCCAAAAGTCTCGGATGCTTTGCTCTAAAAATATGGATAAAGGAGTTGGTAAAAAGCTTAGTGATCTTTCTGGTATTCCTCTTACCCACTCTTTGGGTAAGTACCTTGGGATCCCTCTCCATAGCGACAGAGTCTCCAAAGCCTCGTTTAAGGAGACTCTGGATAAGACTAATGTGATGTGTGCTAGTTGGAAAGCTAATTCTCTTTCCCTGGCAGGCCGCCTAACTTTAATTCAGTCTGTCAACTGCGCAGCTCCTAATCATATCATGCAAGCCTGTAGATTGCCTGAGCCAGTTCTTGATGAGCTTGACAAGATTAACCAGCGGTTCCTTTGGGGAGAGTCTGGGGAGGGGAAAAAGGTTCACCTTGTCCCTTGGAAGGAGGTCTGCCAGCCGAAAAAGTTGGGGGGTCTTGGAATAAGACAAGCTAAGGATAATAACAAAGTCTTATTAATGAAGCTCCTCTGGAGAATGTGGCAATCCCCTTCCTCTCTTTGGGTTCGTCTTCTTTGTGGTAAGTATCGAAAAGACAAAATCTTTGGGGGCCCTAAGGAGAGAGTTGTCAATTGTTCTTTCCTCTGGAAAGGGCTTAGCGCTGTGTTTGCAGAATTCTGCTTGGGGGTTGGCCTGGAGGTGGGTAATGGCAAATCAATCAGTTTCTGGAATGATACATGGTTAGGAGACAAACCGTTATTAGAAGTGTGTAGATCCCCTCCGCCTAATAATGTCCGTAATTGGAGGATTGCCGATGTGGTGGACTCCGAGGGGGACTGGATTTGGTCCAAGTTTGATACTTTCTTCAACCTGGATACTCTCCTTAGGATTAGGGGGGTGAAGATTAGTAATCAAGAGGAGGACAAGGATAGGCACTGCTGGGCCCTAACTAACAATGATGTTTATTCCTACAAATCGGCCTTTGAAGCCTTTTCTCGCAACAGGTCTGACCCTCTCTCTGATACTTGGAAATCCATTTGGGCCCTTAGAGTCCCTTACCGTATTAGGAGCTTCCTGTGGCTGGGGGTTAAGGACAGGTTGCTTACTAATTCAGATAGGCACAGAAGGCATTTAGTGGCTTCAGGAGCTTGCAGTAGATGCAGAGGTCATGTTGAAACCTTATGCCATGCTCTTAGGGACTGTTCTAAGAGTAAAGAGGTGTGGAAAAAAATCCTCCCACAACATATTCTTCCCTCCTTCCTTGCCCACTCTGAGCATGACTGGTTCTCTGAGGGTGTTAGTGGGAATTTACTGGCTAACATGGAGCATGGTGATATTTTCTTTGCTATCATCAATCACCAAATTTGGAAATGGAGGAATGAGGAGATTTTTGGTAATAAAACGATTTTTATTCCTAACTTAGTGGAGTTCTTCTCGAAAAAACTCTCTGTTATTACTGAGAGTTTCAAAGGGGATTCCCTTGCTTGCTCTACCCAGAAAAAAGATGTCCACCTCCTTAGTTGGAGCAGGCCGAGAGAAGGGGTGATTAAGTTGAATACGGATGGCTCCTGCCTCAATGATGGGAGGATTGCTGCCGGAGGCGTTCTTAGAGATGCGGGGGGCGCCTGGCTGTCTGGGTTTACCCAGAATCTTGGGTTGGGCTCTTCCTTTTCTGCTGAGCTTTGGGGAATTCTCTCTGGTATCAAGCTTGCCAATAATCTGGGTCTGAAGATGTTATCTGTTGAATCTGATAACATGGAGGCCATCAATATAATGTCAGATAATCATGCTATTTGTCGGAATAGCCGCAACCTTATCAGAGCTATTAAAAGACTTTGCTCCTCCTTTGAGTTCATTAAGTTCAGCCATATCTTCAGAGAGCAAAACCGGGTTGCTGATCGCTTGGCGGCGGCTGGTCATACAGGGATGTTGGGCGTCACTACCCTTTCTGAGCCTCATTCCTTTCTCTCGTCTCTTCTTTTAGAAGATAGGATCGGGGTCAGCTTTCCCAGGCTGATCCCGGGTTAGGTTTTCTTTGTTTGTTTGTTTTTCCTTTCCTGTTTCCACCAAAAAAAAGAAGTGTTGATTTAGTGTTCACGTATAAAATGATGTAAATTTAACTTTAATGTTTCGAATAATAATCAATTTTAGTCATATTTTATCAAAAATTTGAAAATATTGATTTAACTGTTACAGTAAAACCTCTATATAGGAATACACTTGGGACCGGGCTATTTGTATAACAATTGGGAGGTTATTACTAAATATAGTTTGGTAATAGAGGTTATTACCAAGTTGGGACCGAGTTTTTTTTATAATAAAATAGAGCTTATTCCTATATAGAGTATTCTTATACAGAGGTTTTACTGTATTTAAATATCACTTTGGACATTCCAAACATCAATTAGGTCTAAGATATTTAATATGTTACTAATGAAATTATAAAAGTAAGCATGGATTTTAGGAACAAGCGAGAGCTTCTCTCTCCTGCGAAAACATCTTCTCTCAACCCTATAGCCGCTTCTCTCGTCTCCTCTCCCATGTCTGGTTTGATGGCTTGGCCACCGGATGATGACGACAGTTCGACGGCTATGGATTCTAAATTTCAAAATCGTTTCTCTTTTAATCAGACTGTGCGAAAACCTCACATGTCTTCTCCTCCCTATTCCGGGAAACTAGCGCCACCTTCCTCTCCCCTTTGCGCCGCGACTCTCATGACTGGTTCCTTGGCTAGGCCGTCGGACGTCAGTGACGGAATCAGTTCCATGGAGGTAGATGCAACGACCTCCTATAAGGATACGCTTGTTGGAAATTCATTTGGTGAGGTGTCGCATGTATACATGGATCTAATTGCGGATGGAGTTGTTGTGGTCTCGCTTGAAAATCCTTTGAAACTATGTTTTACAATATCAGATGAGGCATTAGATGATTGGGCTGCTCCATGAAGGGATGCTCTCATCATCAAAGTGCTTGGAAGAAATTTGGGATACATTGCATTGCAAAAACGTGCTATGGAGCTCTAGAATCCAAAAGGGGATGTTGATATCATGGATATTGGGTACGGTTTTTATTTAGTCCAGTTTAAAGACTTGAAAGATCGTGAGAGGGTTGTGCGGGATGGACCTTGGACTATACAGGGACATTATCTCTCGGTCAGGACATGGACACCTGAATTTAGAGTAGAGACAACTACTATTGCATCCACTATGGTTTGGGTTCGCTTCTCAAACCTGCCCATTTAGCTCTATAATGCAGATTTTCCGATGGATGTGGTAAATTCATTTGGTAAAGCTATTAAGGTCGACAAAAATACAATCAAGGCTACAAGGGGACGGTTCGCCCGCGTTTGTGTTGAGATTGATCTTCTGAAGCCTTTAATGGCAGAGTTTGAAGTAAATGGTTGTAGTTACAAAATTGAATATGAAGGTCTACATGTGGCATGCACAAGTTATGGACGATGTGGCTGTTCCAAGGCTGCTTGTATTTATCCGAGAATAATCCCTGTCGTCACTCAGCATGAACACGTGGCTTCCACTACTGTTGAAGCGAACCAACAGGTGACTGGTGGCGGGGAGGGAAATACCAAGGAAGTACGAAAGGAAACGAATAGGGAGATAGAAACAGAGTATGGACCTTGGATGATGGTTCCGAAGCGAAGATACAATGGGAGACAATGGAGGCCAGTGTCTGGGGAAGTGGAAGTGACAGTTGCACCACATGTAACCACTGAAGTCGTTGGAACTGAACAAAGTAGAATTGATTCGCAGCTATGACATGGGAAGGAAAAAGGAGTTGCTGCTACTGAAAATCGGAATGAAAATCCTAAAAGGCATGACATCGGAGGAATTCGTGAAGGGGCTTCATCCTCTCGGTCCTTAAGGGATGTTACAAATCAAAACCTTTTTAGCCAGCTGCATAATGATGTCAATGAGCCTATGCAAGATATTGAAACTGATTTGATCATTAGGAGTAGGTCCAAGCGAAGTAGAGCTGATACGTCAAATGGAAACGTGCCTTTATCTATTTTCACTACGGAGAGACCGATGATTTTTGGTGCTACTAGAGTGAGTAATATGGGAGATCTGGGTGGGCAAAGACCACCTGAAAAACAATGATTGCCTTGCTTGGCTTGTTTTTTGCAATTAATTTATTAATGAAAGTTATAACATGGAATTGCTTTGGTGCAGGCGGCACTGAGTTTCTGCGTAGTACTCGGCATCTTCTCCAAGTTTATGATCCTAATATTTTTGTGTTGTTTGAATCCCGACTACCTGGGAAGCGGGCAAAGACCATGTGTAGTAGATTAAACTTTACTGATGTAGAGATCGTTGAAGCCGAAGGATTTAGTGGAGGTATTTGGGTGTTCTGGAAGAGGGGAACGTCTCACGTTGACCGTCTTGTCAATAAATCAAGAATTCCTTCATACGAAGGTTTGCAATATTGGGGGTGCTCAGCATAATGTCAGTTTTAAAGCTACTTTTGTGTATACTCATCCGCATATGATATTTAAACGTAAATGTATGGAGGACTTGGCAAGCGTGCAGGCAGATATGAGAGGCTCGTGGGTGCTTATTGGTGACTTTAATTGCATTAAATCAACCAAAGAAAAACAGGGAGGCTCACTCTATTTGCAAATTGGATAAATCAGATGGAGTTAATCCATTTGGGTTTTCAGGGGCCACAATTTACATGGTACAAAGGGTCTTCGGTCAGAACGAGAGTTGCATGTAGACTTGACCACACACTGAGTAACCCGGTATGGAGAAGTAGCTATCCTGAAGCAATTGTTCGTCATCTACCTCATAACCGATCGGACCACTGCCCCATTATGCTCTGTTTGGAGAATCTGCAAACCGAGCCCACGAATAGACCATTTCGGGTTCATTGCATCATGGCTGCAACATGGTAATTTTCAAACTTTTTTTATGCGACTGGTTAAAATGCTCAGGAATAAGGGACGAGTTGGTTGATTTTATCCCGCAAGTGAATGATTGGAATCAGACTGTCTTTGGGAACTTGGCTTATAGAAAAAAGAGAGTGTTTGGCAGAATTGAGGGAGTTCAAAAGGCTCCGGCTGTTCGACATACTAGAGGGCTGCTCCGATTAGAGCGGGAGTTGCAGGCGGATTTGGATGAACTTCTGTTATAGGAGGAGACTCTTTGGTTGCAAAAATCACGAGTTACTTGGATTAATAATGGGGACCGAAACACCTCATTTTTTCATCTTTCTACTCTGATCCGGAGATGGAAAAATAAGATTAAAGGGCTACGGGATGCAAACGGTATTTGGGTTTGGTAGGCGGAAGCGGTACAAAGTCTTGTAGTTGATTACTTTACATGGTTGTATTCGGAGGACACGGTTCCTCGAGCTTCACTCTATACAATTGTGAATTTTCCTGCTATTGGAAATTAGAATTTAACTAAGCTTAACAGGATTTTTGTGGCTAAAGAGGTCCATATAGCGATTTTTGATATGGCTCCACTCAAAGCTCCTGGGCCTGATGGGTTATCCGGGGTTTTTTTTAATAAAAAAATGTGCCCTCAGCTTGGGGACCAGGTTTGTGATTTTGTTGTGCAGGCTTTGAATTCAGGGGTTATTGATCCTGGGTTGAGTGAAACTTTTATCTCTGTCATTCCGAAAGTCATGCACCCAGAATATATTACTTAATTTCGACCAATTAGTCTGTGTAATGTGCTTTACAAGGCAGTCACAAAGTGTATTGTGAATCGTCTAAAGCCCATTATGAGTAGTGTAATCAGCCCAACATAGAGTAGCTTTATACCAGGAAGAAGTATTTAAGATAATATCATTATGGTTCAGGAAGGAATTCACACACTGAAACGCAAGAAAGGGATGCATGATTCTAAAGCCGGGTCTTGAAAAGGCCTATGATTGGATCAATTGGCAATTTCTTAAGGAGACGCTGAAGTTAGTAGGCCTGAATGCTCACTGGGTGACTCTTATTCTGGACTGTGTGGCAGCTTCGTCCATGCAGGTCCTATGGAATGAGGAGTGTCTACCAGGGTTTCGTCCAACAAGGGGACTCCGCCAAGGGGATCTGCTTTCTCCTTATCTTTTTGTACTATGTCTTGAGCGCCTAAACCATCTCATTGAGGATGCAATTGTTTGTAAGAACTAGATACCTATTAAACTGTCAAGGAGGGGGCCTATGCTCTCCCATGTGTTAGTTGCAGATGATATAGTTTTATTTGCAGAAGCTTCTATCGCTCAAGATGTTGTTGTTAAGAATGTAAACGTTGTTGTCATGTGACCGAGAGGTCACAGGTTTGAGTCTTAGGAGCAGCCTTTTGCCAAAAATAATTGGCAGGGGAAGGCTTGCCCCTAGTACACCCTTGTGGTGGGACCCTTCCCCGGACCCTCGCTTAGCGGGGACGCTGTAGACACCGAGTCGGAGGACCTGTGATGAAATCCCACGATAAACGGCTAAATCGGTTGATTCCATTAGTTTGAAAATTTAAAAATCAAGAAAAATCTCGGAGAGCCGGCACTTGCAAGTCCCGCTAGCAAATCCGGTAACTCCTAGATGACGTCGGGTACATTCACCGTTTTGGCGATAAATGGGAAGGCCCCGGATGTCGGACGTCAGCCAACGGACGACGAACATCGCTCCCGGCAGGCGAGGATCATCTCGCGAATGCCGGGCGTGGCGCTCGGTGCGTCAAACGCTGGTCCGACGGGCGTTTGACGCACGCCCGGTGCTCGTTGGGCGTCGTCCAACTTTCACCGGGCGTTGCTCAACTCGTTAGGCGAATACCCAACTTCCGTTGGGCGTCGCCCAACTTTCACCAGGCGTTGCCCAACTCGTTAGGCGAATACCCAACTTTCGTGGGGCATCGCCCAACCCGTTGGGCGAACGCCCAACTTTCGATGGGCTCGTGGGGCGTCATCCAACCAGCATTGGGCGTCGCCCAACAAATATTAGTCGTCGCCAAACGAAGGTTGGGCGTACATGCCCGACGCCTTCGGGCATGTACGCCCAACCTTGGGATCCGCGCCTATAAAAGGCATGGATCCCCATGCATTTGAGAGGGGAGCTCTTTTTGGGAAAAATAATTTTTCTAAAGAGAGAAAGTGAAATTTTTTGGGGAAAATTTTATTTTTCTAAAAAAAGTGAAATTTTATAAAAGTTAAATATTGGACAAAAAACACCAAAAACCATAACTCGTGGAATCAACCGTTTTCGACTGTCAATACCGATCTTGAGGTATTATCTGAGGACTAGACTCGTTTAATTTATTTCGTTTATTTATTTATTTAATTTATAGTCTCGTTTATTTATTTTTCTTTATAGTTTTAGTTATTTATTTTATTGGTCACTTTTATTTATTCATTCATATTTATTTATGTTTTGTCGTGTTAAATAAATATTCGGTTTTGGTTTGAAATAAAAACCTTGTTTTAAGTCCTAATACGAACCGTGACCCGGATTAAGGGTAGTTCGGGACTAAAACGTTGTAGATATAGAATTTAAAAATGTTTTTTTAATTAACGTTTTGAAATAAAACATTGTCTTGGGAGACTCCGTTATAGACTATGACCCGATTTGGGTAGTTCGGGGACCAAAATGATGGAATAGAGTAGATCTAAAGCTTTTTAACGAATCTAGAAAGTATAGGGACTGTTTATGTAAATCTATCTTTTCTGTCATAAAAGCAGTTTAGCGACGGATTGTCCGTCGCTAAAGCTACTGGAATCCGAAAAATGTCTTTTTAACCCTCTTTCTTAACTTTTTTTGACATTTATACTTGTATATATATATATGTATAATTATGTAATCTATCTATTAAAATTATTTTGGGGTTATATGACTAATAATTATGTATTATATATCTATTTATTTTATATTTAAACATCTTTTATATCAATTTGGGCTTTGTAAAATCACATGTATATATATATATATATATATATATATATATATATATATATATATATATATATATATATATATATATAGCTTTGGGGTTTATTCAAGTTATATTAGTTATTATTTTGGGAGATTATTAGTTTGGACATTTGGGATAATTAATTAAAAAGTACTTTTTGGGCCATTAAGTGGTATTTTCTATTATCTATATTTAATGTATATTTGGGGATGGTTATTTTCTATACATTGATCATAATAACTATTTTGGGTTAAAAGTTATTTTCTTATCCTTTATGAACCTTGTTCATTGTTTTTACATGTTTTCAGTTGGAGTATTGTTTTTTATTACTATTTTTACTTATTAATAATCATAGTATATATATCTTTTATTTACCTCCTTTTTAATCTATAGGTGTAAATACTATTTTTACCAAAATGTATATATGTTTCGAATATATTATGGTGGGTGGGTTTTGAATTTAATTGGTTCATTATTGTAATTATGTTCAAGTGAGAATTAATTGGAGGAAAATGGAAAAAACAAGCCACAAAAAAAGATTTCAATTTGATTATGTAAATTAAAGGTATTTGGAGACTTTCAAAATGTAAATAAGAGTTTTTAACTTCTTTTTGGTTCCAAATGGTTTTCTAAATGTCATGTTTTGAAACCTTAATCCGTTCCAACGACGGATTAAGCGAACCTTGTAATTAAAATCGTTTTTTGTGAATAATAGAGTTTTGAATCGTTTTCTACTGTTTAAACAGTTTTTGTACAAAAATAAATGGACTTGTATGCTTAATCACGTTTTCGGTTGAATGTGCATCTTTCACGTTTTCAAGCACTCGAGTCGTTCCAACGGGGACCCGAGTGAAAAGCATGTAAATTAATGGGGTTTTGAAATGTGTCTAAATTGTTCCAACGACAATTACGGCACGAACCATGTAAATAAACTGTTCTTTGGGGTGAAGATTAGTTTAGACTTAATGTATAGCTCGAAGTATATTTCATGTTGTAATTAATCAATTCTTTTACCTCCCTCCTTCTTCTACATACTCTAATTCATGCAAATGGGTGATTCTTTACTAAAATGGCTTTCAATAATATATGCTTAAAATGGTTTTCAAAACGAGAAAGAAAAGGTTTCAAATGAATTTTAAACTTAAAGAAATATGCGATTAGTCCGTTAGCGCCTAACATGCTAAGTAGGAGGCCGGTGGTTCAGAACCGGGTGATGTCGGGGTGCCTAGTAGCCTTTCTCTGGAAAGGAGCTAGCCTTCTCAACTCGTACCCAATTTCCCGAACCCTCACCGGTCTCCCGCAAGGGATCGGTGTTCATTTCCCATTCGTGGGTGGCGCCTCTTCCATACTCCGAGCTCCGGCCCTGCCGAGCAGCTTAATTCCGCAATCGGTTGCTTTCGGCGCCAATCACAGTATCTGTCGTCAACGTTGTCCACCCCCCGGGTCTTCCGGGCGAGGCCATGGCACCTACAAGTGGCGACTCTGCTGGGGAAGTAGAGAAATTGATTCCGGAAGGCGTGTATTAAGCCCATAACGGGGACGAACCGTATTATTTCTTTTCGTATGCATTCATGTGCATTATTGCAAACCTTTTGGGTAATTTCCGCGAAACCTCTAGCGAGAGTCCATTCGTCGCTCGAAAGAGGCTAGTGTAAGTTCCCCCTTACAGTAAGGAGCCGAAGGGTCAGCATATAGTAGCCTTGGAAGTTATCCTTAGGATTACCCGTTACCATTTTTGATGTGATGAATGAATCAATTCGTGTTTTCAAATTGCCATGATACGTGTCTAATCCTAAAATACGTAAAGAAAATGAAATGATACGTTAATATATACTCTTAAACCGATATATAAACTACCCCAAAACATCGAAACGATTCGAACTAAAGACGACTTAATCATCTCGTATGAATGAACTTGTGCGGCCCGCCTGGTCCCTTTCCGTGTCCCAAAGAAAGCACATGTTCAGGAAATACGTTGTGATGTAAGCGCGTAATAGTACAAATCGGTTTGGTATTAAGGATAGTTATATCTCGATTCAAAAGACTATATTAACGGTAGCCGTTATTCACATTCTTTAAATACGTTGGGATAAAATGAGATTATGACAAAAACGAAAACAAAGAACATTTCTGCTTTGAACGACCCCATGGTAACGTAAAAAGTTTCGTGAACGTGGCCCGTCCCTTCCGAATTACAAACAAGCTCTTATGTTACGCCTTGTGTCATTCTAAGGAGAAATGGACGTATCCGCAAAAGTGACTAAGAAAATAAAAACGACCAAAATCATTCCGTATCTACGATATATGTCAATCCTAAGAGTAGTTAAAGAAAATGAACCAATGTCTTTAAATACGTGCCTCAAACTGGTATATATGCCGCTTAAAATCATGAAGCCGAATTGAGCTAAACCGCGTAATTACACCATATGGACGAGACTGTGGGTTTGACTAATGGCTCGATCATTTTGACCGTTACCAAAGCTACAAGAAATATGGCCCAATTTGCGTGTTTGCTTAATTCGTGCCTAAATAAAAAGAACGGTAACAGCCCTGCTTCGAATAAGCATGCGATTAAACGAAACGTTGATTTTCTATAACCACACTGAGATAATATATCCCGTGCGTTAGAAGAAATAAAGAGTTGTTGCTAGCCAAAAGATCATCATGCGCTCGAATAAGACTCACCGTCTTTTCACGTAGCAAAAAACGAGCAAGCGGATTTTGACGCTAGAAACGAACACGTTACGTCTCTCGATAGATCTAAAAGATCCCGTTGTAATCCAAAAATCGAGACACGAACCCACGCGAATAAAAAGGGACGAATTGTTGTCAATGACGAAAGATTAAACTAAAAGAATAACTCGTACCATCGAGTGTGCGGAGGAATAAGGGTGGAAGAGAGATGTTGTGATACGTGTACTTAGACTAACGTTTGTTCTTCTTATTATATATATATGTATATAATAAACGCACACACCACGACTCATGCATATAAAATCATGCATACATACTAACGGGTACCGCTCGCGCAGACGTCACCATTAAGAGGTCGTGGTTCCGTAAGAGTAGTCGGCTAGTCAGACAGTTCGGCCAGATTGTCAGTTCCGAACCATCACAGTCAGCAGTTGTGGCTTCTGAATCATCTTCATTCGAGTTTGCTCAGTCTTCGGTCAGTATGTCTACGACCAATGAAAAGGTGGCCGAGTTGGAGAATTTCGTGAACAACATTAATGATCAGTTGGCCGCAATTCTGGTCCAGCTAGCTGAGCTGACATTGAAAGATAACAAGAGTGGTAGTAAGTGTTGGGGTTTTGGTGTCCTATAGACAATTGTTCTAGGATACAAACTTAATGTAAATGAATTGTTCTTTATATCATTTGTTTTAATGAGATATATGTTTTATAACTATATAAAGGCAATCCCTTTTAAGCACTAAATAAAGTCTAATAAAAGGAAATCCGTAAGTTTGTTTAAAGTGATTATAAAGTGTTCATACAAGCATGAAGTGAGACAAAACTTTATAATAAACTAATAAACTTAAAACCACCCCAAGTCAAGTGATATGTTTAGGATTGATATATCACCGTTGAGACTTGTATGTAATAATGTCTTCTGTCCGACAGAAAGCTGATCTCACAAGCTTCATATATATAGATATCTGGACAGTTACATAGATCCGATGAAACGTCGTTCATTAGGATTGGGGATCCGATTTGAGATAACAGGATGGGTAGATTCATCCTTGTCACCTGTTCATCTTATTGGTATTAATAGGTATAACTAATCCTCAGACTCAAAGGAATGTTAATTGGTCATCCTGAATTACTGAATGTGAGACTTTGATCCTGCTGTCCCACGATCCTTAACAGAGATGACTCTGGGGTGTGAACGGCAAAGGTTGGGTGTCACAGGAGGTAATGTCAGGGTAGTTATACATTGGATTGAGCATTTATCACTCCCGATTAATGGGAGATACATCCAAGGATCGCTTGTGGAAGACTCGACTCTAAATCCTTGCAAGGTGATAGCTTAAGAGTAAGAAATACAGATTTCACTTAACCTATCTATTTTGAGTTGACTCGGCCTATACAAGTAAAACGAACGTCTCGCTATATGTGACTTGACATCACCCATAGTCATAAGATTCAGTTCAAGGATGTAGTTGATAAAGGATCGAATTATACTGTAACTAATACGGAAGGGTTAACGACAGAATCAACTTGTCTTCTTAACGGACTCTGGGGGACTGATTACAGACTTGCCAATAACATACTCAGTACATCATTTCGTTATGCAAAGATTAAATATAATTCTTGAAGAAATTAATTTAATAGTTGCATACGGCCAGAAGTAGTAAGAATCTAATGGATCACACATAAGACTTGGAACCAAAAGAGAGATGGATGTCATTAATAGATGGAAGCCCAATTGAGCCCAGTAAGGCCCATTTAAATAGAGGGGGCCGAAATTTATATGTAATAAATAAGGAATTATTTTAATTCCATTAATCCTAATTTGATTAGGTTTGTGAATTAAATTAATTAAGAGATAATTAAGTTAGTAGTTTTAATTAGATTAATATACTCCTATTATTATCCAATTAGGTTATTTATTATTATCCTAGATATATTAGATATATAATGAGATAATAATTGGGAATTCTATTCCGAATTGAATTCCTATTAAGTAACCTATTCCTATCTAACTAGGGTTTAGATACAAGCGATCATATATACCCCCTCTATACATGAATTTCGACTAAGCTCCCTAATTCCCCCTTTGTGATTTTCGAAATTACAAGTAAGAGAGAGAAAGAGAATTCGACTCCCGTAGTTCGTGGACAAGAATTCATACGGCTTCCATCGATCGATTAATTTCATCTATCTCCTTTTTCTTTGATCTTGTGTTGGTTAATTAGAGGCAATCTATTTTGGTTGCATCTCATACGGTTGATTCTAACTTAACCTCACTGTGTTATACTTCGTTCTTGGGAACTCGGAGAAGAGTTGTGGGCGCTTCTTTAACAACGGTAGATTGTTCTTCAAAAGGTATTTCTTCTTATCCCTCTTTATATGAAATAACGATTAACGGATCCTATGGTTAAAAGGAAGTAGGCTAAAATTTTATATTTCCGCTGCTATACCTTAGCCTTATTTTCCTTCAGTAAGCGTGCTGAGAACGAGGTGAATGATGGTCCCCGCTTCGGGAATGAGGATGACTATCAGGATTACATTAGAAAGCAGCTTGAGAAGGAGAAAGCTAGGGAAGAGGAATGGAAGCAGCACATCACTCAGGAAGTGCAGGATCTGCGTGGGTCAGGAGCTGGGAGTCAGGACTTTTATAACTTAAAGAATTGTTTGTCGGCAACTGCCTTGCCTTTGAAGTTCCGGCTCCCTGACATGAAGAAGTTCGATGGAACTGGGGATCCTACTGCCCATATGAATCAGTATGTTGCTGTGATGAAACACACGATCTTGACTGAGGAGCAAGTCTTGGGGCTGTTCAATATTTATCTGGAGGGGGCTGCCCTCGTGTGGTTTCATGCGTTGCGTCTGGTGACGAAAAGAGATTGGAAAGAGTTGGCGAAGGCATTCATCGCCCAATATAGCTTCAACACTATGCTTGAGATTACTTTGAAGGAGTTAGAAAGCACCAAGCAGCAGACTGGGGAGTCCTTGTCCGACTTTGTGCATAGATGGAGAGGCAAGGTGACAGTTATGAAATAGAAACCGCTAGAGCAGGATCAGATCCGAATGGTAATCGACAACGGATTAACGGATCCTATGGTTAAAAGGAAGTAGGCTAAAATGTTATATTTCCGCTGCTATACCTTAGCCTTATTTTCCTTCAGTGGTATCAGAGCCATCGTTAAATCCGTTATTTCATATATGAAAATTTAGAAGTTTTTCAATAGGATTGAATAAATATTTATAGTTAGGATTAATTAACAAATTGTTTGATTAATTAATTCTAAAGATAAATAAATTTTAATTAATTGTTAATTAAAATAGATTATGCGTATGTTCCTAATTATTTCGGTTGATAATCATTATAACAAAATCTATTAGTTTTATAGTTAGGTTAATAAAATTAGTTTTATTAATTCTAAAAGATAAAACGGAAATCTATTGTAGTTTTTCCTATTTCTGAAAATCGTTTTTAAAACCATTTTAAAATCTGATATATATATATATAATTTATATTAAAAAAAATACGATGGCGACTCGGGTCGCGCCTTGCGGCGCGACCAGCCGCCGTCGCGCGGCTGCTGCCACACAGCAGCAGCCGCGGGCGCAGCCATGGGCTGCTGCCTAACGGCAGCAGCCCGACTCAGGGCCCCGGCCCGAAGCCCACTTAATTTTAATTGTTAAAATTGTTTTGAATATAATTTGTATATATATACATATATATTTCAGAAATTAATAGTTTTCTGTTTTGATTATCGAATGAAAATTCGTTTAAAAGTTTGTTTTTACCAAGTTGTAAATCAAAGTGTTAAATGAATTGAAATCAAAATAATTAGGACATGCATAAACGACGTTTTATATGGTTATATTAATCTAAGAATTAATATAAAGATACAAAACGATTAGAAGTAAAATTGGATGAAAGTTAATTTGACGAGTTAATGTGATTAACCTAAATATTACATAAGACGGTTATGTAATCAACTAATTAAATTTATTTAATTGATTCTATGCATGTTTGGAGTTATGGACATATTTGGACCCTCTTTTAGTCTTTTGGTATTTTTGAAATAGGGCCTGCGCGTCCTGCCTTTCTACTATCTATTGTAATTTCTCCTCTCATCTGATTCCCTTCAATTCGATTGAAGTTTTCTTATAGTAGTATAGAAATTAATATGTAATTTCAAGGCGCCATGGAGAAGACGGAGGACCTAAAGAGAAATATGTAATAGTTAGTATTTCCTTAGGTTTGCCCTTTTATTCCGTCTCTGGCTCGACGGAATAATTTAGATGATATGTCCATAACGCCAATGTATGTGAATGTATGTGTCTTATGTATGCTAAAGCAAATCAAGACTAAGTTAGATTATGAGACCTAAATAAAATCCCTCGCTAAAAAGTTAAGTAAATAAGCAAGTTATTAAAATCGGTTGCCCCTCCCTAATATTATAATTCAGCCGGCAATACTGGGGGCCTTTAGGTTGTTGAGCAAACTCAAGCTCGGGGTCTTATGGTAACACCTGAATTATCGAAAGTCATTCTTTCATGAATATGGGGTAATACTTAAATTAGATTATGATAATTGGATGAGCAAACTCATGTTGTCATAAACTAATGGGCAATATGGTTGGGATTAATGTGAATAGCATATTAGTTACTAATGTGGTTAGTAACCCAATAACCTAGGAGTCACATTCAAGATGTGATTGATTACATGAATCTACCTAACAAATGAGACTAGCTTGTTGAGCAAACTCAAGGCGAAATCTCAGGAGTTTGGATCCTAGCTCACTAAAGGATTTGTGAAATTCTTCGAATTAATATGGAGAGCTATTAATTTGGCAAAATAGTGGGAGCAATCTGAAATAAATTAAAAGGCCTATAATTTTAGATTGTTATACTTTAAAGCAAATGACATACGTTTACTCTTTCTCACTCTCAGGTTTTGTTTAAACACACACTCTTAAAATCATGACTAAAACCAATCTGCAAAACATTCTTACCGATAACAAACTGAATGGTTCAAACTTCACCGACTGGTTTTGTAACCTCAAAATTGTTTTGAAGTTCGAGAAAATTGGGTATGTACTTGATACACCGATATCCCCTGTCCCTGAAGATGATGCTCCCATCGAGGAAATTGATGCTTATCAGAAGCACAAGGCTGATGACGATCATGCCGGATGCATCATACTTGCATCGATGACATCGGAATTACAAAGGCAACATGAGGAGATGAATGCCAATTCCATCATCATGCACCTAAAGGAATTGTTTGGGAAACAAACCAGGTGCGAACGCTACGAGATATCCAAGTTGTTATATCGTTGCAGGATGCAAGAGGGCACATCAGTCATGACACATTGTGTCAAGATGATTGGCTACATTACCAAACTTTCTAGTATTGGATTTGCGATGGATAACGAATTAAGTGTTGACTTAATTCTTCAATCCCTCCCAGAAAGTTATTCACAGTTCATTATGAACTATCAGATGAATGACTTGCAAACCTCTCTTGAAGAGCTTGCAAATATGCTCAAGTCAGTTGAGCCCAATATGAAGAAAGACAAGACCATACCGGCTCTTGTAATTGAGGGATCAAGGAAAAGGAAAGGGAATTTTCCCAATTTTAAACATCCCAAGAAAGGTAAGAAAGCTGTGTCCAAGGGAAAGGAAGTGAAGAAGCCCAAAGGAGAGTGCCACTTCTGTGGTAAAGACGGGCATTGGAAGAGAAACTGCAAGGAGTATCTAGCCACCCTCAAGAAGGGAAAAGGCGGTGCTTCTACATCTGGTATGTTTTATATTGAAATAAATATAGTTTCACAGTCTGAATCTTTTGGTACTTGATACCGGATGTTGATCTCATATTTGTACAAATATGCAGGAGCTAAATCAGACTAAGGAACTAAAGAAAGGAAGCATAAACTTGCGAGTTGGAAATGGAGCAAGAGTTGCCGCCCTCGCAATTGGAGATTATGTTTTACCTTTGCCCTCTGGGCTTGTAATAGAATTAAGGAATTGTTTATACGTTCCTGAGATGTCTCGTAACATTATTTCTATTAGCCGTCTTGTTGACGACGGTTTTCATATTTCAATAAAAGACAAGAGTTGCAATTTTTATAAAGATTCGATCTTTTATTTTTCAGGAATTTCACAAAATGGGATTTATGTGTTAGATAACAAAATTCCTGCTTTTGCAATTGATACCAAAAGACATAAGCTAGATAATTCAACTTACTTGTGGCATTGTCGTTTAGGCCATATAAACAAGAGACGCATGCTAAAGCTACATTCAGATGGGCTTATAGATCCAATCGATTCCGAATCATTGGAAACATTCGAATCATGTTTAAAAGGTAAAATGACAAAGACACCCTTTAGCAATAAAGGTGAGCGTGTATCAGACACTCTACGACTCATTCATTCAAATGTATGCGGTCCTATGTCGGTCCAAGCAAGAGGAGGATTCAGATACTTCATAAGCTTCATAGATGACCATACTCGATATGGTTACATCTACTTGATGAGGCACAAATCAGAAGCTTTTGACAAGTTCAAATGCTTCAAGAATGAAGTGGAAAATCAATTAGGAAAGAAAATAAAGACGCTTCGATCCGATCGGGGTGGCGAATATCTTTCTGATGATTTTCTGAATTATCTAACTGAATGTGGGATATGCTCACAATGGACACCTCCCTATACACCACAACAAAATGGTGTATCCGAGAGGAGAAACCGTACCCTATTAGATATGGTACGATCCATGATGAGCATGGCCTTACTTCCAAAGACGTTCTGGGGATATGCCTTAGAAACTGCCCTCTTCACCCTGAACCGAGTACCAACTAAATCCGCTAGTTCCACACCATATGAATTGTTCGTTGGTAGGAAACCCGTGTTCTCGTTTATGAGAGTATGGGGTTGTTCAGCGTATGTCAAACGCATTGCGTCCGACAAATTAGATTCTAAATCTGATAAATGTTTCTTCATTGGATATCCCAGGGAAACCATAGGGTATTACTTCTATCATCCAGATGATCAGAAAGTAATAGTATCCAAGCACGCAACCTTCTTAGAGAAAGAGTTTCTCGAAGAAACACAAAAGGGAAGCGTGATTGAACTCGACGAAGTTCAAGAAGAAGAAACACCGACTGAAACAACAGAAGCGGTTGAGGTACCCGAAGTAGTCCCATTAGATGAGACTCCAGTGGCACCTATTCGTAGATCACGAAGAGTTCGTGAAGTCCCAGTTAGATATGGTTTTCTAGTGGGAGATGATAACGAGGTTCCCGTGTTAGACAACGAACCCGAAAACTACGAATAGGCTCTTACTAGTCCAGATTCTAAAGCATGGCTTGAGGCCATGGATTCTGAAATGGATTCCATGTATACTAACCAAGTGTGGACTTTGGTTGATCCACCCGAAGGGATAATTCCCATTGGGTGCAGGTGGATCTTCAAAAAGAAGACTGACATGGATGGAAAGGTTAGCACCTACAAGGCTAGGTTGGTAGCGAAAGGATATCGTCAGAAGCAAGGAATTGATTATGACGAAACTTTCTCTCCTGTGGCTATGACAAAATCAATCAGAATCATGCTTGCAATTGCTGCTCATTTTGATTATGAGATTTGGCAAATGGATGTGAAAACAGCTTTCCTAAATGGAAACCTGCTTGAGGATGTATACATGATGCAGCCTGAAGGTTTCATATCGAAGGATGCAAATAAAGTTTGCAAACTTCAGAGATCCATTTATGGACTCAAGCAAGCATCTAGAAGCTGGAATAAGCGTTTTGACGAAACCATAAAACAATTTGGTTTCAAACAAAATTGCGAAGAAGCTTGCATTTACAAGAAAGCAAGTGGGAGCTCTATAGCATTTCTCATACTATATGTGGACGATATACTGTTAATGGGAAATGACATTGCTCTATTACAGTCGGTAAAAGTATGGTTATCCGGTAACTTCTCAATGAAAGACCTTGGTGAAGCAGCTTATATACTTGGTATAAAGATCTATAGAGATAGATCGAGAAGACTGCTTGGTCTTTCACAGGCTACATACATTGAAAAGGTGCTAAATCGGTTTAGCATGCTTGAATCGAAACGAGGTAACTTACCCATGCTACATGGAGTAAAGTTAAAAATCATCAATGTCCTAAAACTGATGATGACAAACGACGCATGGCTGTAGTCCCGTACGCCAGCGCGATCGTTTCGATTATGTATGCTATGCTATGCTATGCACTAGACCTGACGTAGCGTTCGCGTTATCTGTAACGAGTCGTTACCAAGGGAATCCGGGAGACGAGCATTAGATTGCCATCAAGAACATTCTTAAGTACTTGAGAAGGACTAAAGATATGTTCCTAGTGTACGGAGAAGGAGATCTGAAAATTGAAGGATTTTCAGACGCTAGTCATCTCACAGATGAGAATGATTTTAAATCCCAATCAGGATACCTGTTTATCTTGAATGGGGGCGCGGTCAGTTGGAAGAGTTCCAAGCAGGGAAGCGTAGCTTTCTCTACGACCGAGTCAGAGTACATCGCTGCTGCGGAAGCAGCAAAGGAAGCAGTTTGGATTAGAAAGTTCATTACAGAACTAGGTGTGGTGCCTGACATTGTCAATCCCATTACTCTGTACTGTGATAACAATGGAGCCATTGCGCAAGCAAAGGAACCACGGTCTCATAATGCATCCAAGCACTACCTAAAGCAATACCACATCATAAGAGAGATTGTGGCTAGAGGAGATGTGGGAATAGAAAGAGTACCTACAGAGGACAACGTTGCAGATCCGTTGACAAAGCCTTTAACCCAGAAAGTACATGATCGTCATTTAACTTCTACTGGGATAAGTTTTAGAAACAATTGGCTTTAGTCCAAGTGGGAGTATGTTGGGGTTTTGGTGTCCTATAGACAATTGTTCTAGGATACAAACTTAATGTAAATGAATTGTTCTTTATATCATTTGTTTTAATGAGATATATGTTTTATAACTATATAAAGGCAATCCCTTTTAAGCACTAAATAAAGTCTAATAAAAGGAAATCCGTAAGTTTGTTTAAAGTGATTATAAAGTGTTCATACAAGCATGAAGTGAGACAAAACTTTATAATAAACTAATAAACTTAAAACCACCCCAAGTCAAGTGATATGTTTAGGATTGATATATCACTGTTGAGACTTGTATATAATAATGTCTTCTGTCCGACAGAAAGCTGATCTCACAAGCTTCATATATATAGATATCTGGACAGTTACATAGATCCGATGAAACGTCGTTCATTAGGATTGGGGATCCGATTTGAGATAACAGGATGGGTAGATTCATCCTTGTCACCTGTTCATCTTATTGGTATTAATAGGTATAACTAATCCTCAGACTCAAAGGAATGTTAATTGGTCATCCTGAATTACTGAATGTGAGACTTTGATCCTGCTGTCCCACGATCCTTAACAGAGATGACTCTGGGGTGTGAACGGCAAAGGTTGGGTGTCACAGGAGGTAATGTCAGGGTAGTTATACATTGGATTGAGCATTTATCACTCCCGATTAATGGGAGATACATCCAAGGATCGCTTGTGGAAGACTCGACTCTAAATCCTTGCAAGGTGATAGCTTAAGAGTAAGAAATACAGATTTCACTTAACCTATCTATTTTGAGTTGACTCGGCCTATACAAGTAAAACGAACGTCTCGCTATATGTGACTTGACATCACCCATAGTCATAAGATTCAGTTCAAGGATGTAGTTGATAAAGGATCGAATTATACTGTAACTAATACGGAAGGGTTAACGACAGAATCAACTTGTCTTCTTAACGGACTCTGGGGGACTGATTACAGACTTGCCAATAACATACTCAGTACATCATTTCGTTATGCAAAGATTAAATATAATTCTTGAAGAAATTAATTTAATAGTTGCATACGGCCAGAAGTAGTAAGAATCTAATGGATCACACATAAGACTTGGAACCAAAAGAGAGATGGATGTCATTAATAGATGGAAGCCCAATTGAGCCCAGTAAGGCCCATTTAAATAGAGGGGGCCGAAATTTTATATGTAATAAATAAGGAATTATTTTAATTCCATTAATCCTAATTTGATTAGGTTTGTGAATTAAATTAATTAAGAGATAATTAAGTTAGTAGTTTTAATTAGATTAATATACTCCTATTATTATCCAATTAGGTTATTTATTATTATCCTAGATATATTAGATATATAATGAGATAATAATTGGGAATTCTATTCCGAATTGAATTCCTATTAAGTAACCTATTCCTATCTAACTAGGGTTTAGATACAAGCGATCATATATACCCCCTCTATACATGAATTTCGACTAAGCTCCCTAATTCCCCCTTTGTGATTTTCGAAATTACAAGTAAGAGAGAGAAAGAGAATTCGACTCCCGTAGTTCGTGGACAAGAATTCATACGGCTTCCATCGATCGATTAATTTCATCTATCTCCTTTTTCTTTGATCTTGTGTTGGTTAATTAGAGGCAATCTATTTTGGTTGCATCTCATACGGTTGATTCTAACTTAACCTCACTGTGTTATACTTCGTTCTTGGGAACTCGGAGAAGAGTTGTGGGCGCTTCTTTAACAACGGTAGATTGTTCTTCAAAAGGTATTTCTTCTTATCCCTCTTTATATGAAATAACGATTAACGGATCCTATGGTTAAAAGGAAGTAGGCTAAAATTTTATATTTCCGCTGCTATACCTTAGCCTTATTTTCCTTCAGTAAGCGTGCTGAGAACGAGGTGAATGATGGTCCCCGCTTCGGGAATGAGGATGACTATCAGGATTACATTAGAAAGCAGCTTGAGAAGGAGAAAGCTAGGGAAGAGGAATGGAAGCAGCACATCACTCAGGAAGTGCAGGATCTGCGTGGGTCAGGAGCTGGGAGTCAGGACTTTTATAACTTAAAGAATTGTTTGTCGGCAACTGCCTTGCCTTTGAAGTTCCGGCTCCCTGACATGAAGAAGTTCGATGGAACTGGGGATCCTACTGCCCATATGAATCAGTATGTTGCTGTGATGAAACACACGATCTTGAGTGAGGAGCAAGTCTTGGGGCTGTTCAATATTTATCTGGAGGGGGCTGCCCTCGTGTGGTTTCATGCGTTGCGTCTGGTGACGAAAAGAGATTGGAAAGAGTTGGCGAAGGCATTCATCGCCCAATATAGCTTCAACACTATGCTTGAGATTACTTTGAAGGAGTTAGAAAGCACCAAGCAGCAGACTGGGGAGTCCTTGTCCGACTTTGTGCATAAATGGAGAGGCAAGGTGACAGTTATGAAATAGAAACCGCTAGAGCAGGATCAGATCCGAATGGTAATCGACAACACTTTGCCGTATATTAAGAATGAGCTGCGGTATATGCCTTTTACCGATTTTAATCAGATGTATAGATGCGCCTTGACAGTTGAGGGGGATGGAGAGCTGAATTGAGCTAAACCGCGTAATTGCACCATATGGACGAGACTGTGGGTTTGACTAATGGCTCGATCATTTGGACCGTTACCAAAGCTACAAGAAATATGGCCCGATTTGCGTGTTTGCTTAATTCGTGCCTAAATAAAAAGAACGGTAACAGCCCTGCTTCGAATAAGCATGCGATTAAACGAAACGTTGATTTTCTATAACCACACTGAGATAATATATCCCGTGAGTTAGAAGAAATAAAGAGTTGTTACTAGCCAAAAGATCATCGTGCGCTCGAATAAGACTCACTGTCTTTTCACATAGCAAAAAACGAGCAAGCGGGTTTTGACGCTAGAAACGTACACGTTATGCGATGATTCTGTTCCCTAAAATAAAATCCAAAAGTGATACCATCACTAAACGAACACATGGTTACGTCTCTCGATAGATCTAAAAGATCCCGTTGTAATCCAAAAATCGAGACATGAACCCACGCGAATAAAAAGGGACAAATCGTTGTCAATGACGAAAGATTGAACTAAAAGAATAACTCGTACCATCGAGTGTGCGGAGGAATAAGGGTGGAAGAGAGATGTTGTGATACGTGTACTTAGACTAACGTTTGTTCTTCTTATTTTATATATATGTATATAATAAACGCACACACCACGACTCATGCATATAAAATCATGCATACATACTAACGGGTACCGCTCGCGCACACGTCACCATTAAGAGGTCGTGGTTCCGTGAGAGTAGTCGGCTAGTCAGACAGTTCGACCAGATTGTCAGTTCCGAACCATCACAGTCAGCAGTTGTGGCTTCTGAATCATCTTCATCCGAGTCTGCTCAGTCTTCGGTCAGTATGTCTGCGACCAATGAAAAGGTGGCCGAGTTTGAGAATTTCGTGAACAACATTAATGATCAGTTGGCCGCAATTCTGGTCCAGCTAGCTGAGCTGACATTGAAAGATAACAAGAGTGGTAGTAAGCGTGCTGAGAACGAGGTGAATGACGGTCCCCGCTTCGGGAATGAGGATGACTATCAGGATTACATTAGAAAGCAGCTTGAGAAGGAGAAAGCTAGGGAAGAGGAATGGAAGCAGCACATCCCTCAGGAAGTGCAGGATCTGTGTGGGTCAGGAGCTGAGAGTCAGGACTTTTATAACTTAAAGAATTGTTTGTCGGCAACTGCCTTGCCTTTGAAGTTCCGGCTCCCTGACATGAAGAAGTTCGATGGAACTGGGGATCCTACTGCCCATATGAATCAGTATGTTGCTGTAGGGCCAAGTTCAAGTGCAGAACCTACCGCAGTAAAGGTGCTTGAACTTAATACTATCGAGAAGAGGCAGTTCGCCAAGTTCGATCAAACCTATGCAAAAGTTTTCGAACGATTGCAGAAAAAGGATTTGTTGAAAGCCCTCGCTTCTTATAACAAAGCACCACCTGCTCCTCAGATGCAAGCTAGGGGGTACTCCGAGTTCCACAGCAATTAAGGGCACACTGTTGAGAACTGTGAGAGGTTGAAGCATGAGATTCAGGATTTGATTGAGGCGAAGAAGATAGCTGATCCATCATCAGCAAACCCTTCCACTAAGCACAATCTATTGCCTAACCATAGGGTAAGTATAATCGGATCTGGGCTAGAAGGAAGCTTGATAGTAGAACCCTTCGAGGAGGATGAAGAGGAGTTGTTGGACTCCGATGAGAAAATGACAATACGAAGCGGATTGTATGTGTCTTTTCTAGCGAGTTTAGCATTTATCTTTACTAAATAAAGACACAAATCAGTCCTTATTCTTTGCCATATAGCATAAATAACACCCAAATCCCTTAAAAATATCAAGTTAAACGTAGTCAATTTCATGCCTAACAAATACCCCCAAATTGAACCTTTGCTTGTCCTCAAGCAACAAATTGTAAGAAGGAATCAGAAGAAGAGTTAGGAATGAAATTTGTTTCAGAGAGTGAAGAAGGGAAAACAAAGATTGTTTTGTGTAATGAGGAAATGAACAGATGCACGCTCAGATTTCATTGACGAATTAAAGCTTGTTGTAAACATTGTGTACTTTTTGCTCAAGACTTTCCTTAAATCTTAAAATTTAGACTTCCTCCTTCACAAAGAGCTACCTACTTGCCAGACATGCCTTACTAAGGAATGGAATAATTCACTCACTCTCGCATGGCATTTACTTACCACAGGAAAAAGAATGCGATTTCACTCCTCAGCTCAGACACCACACCCTTAGGGTGCGAGTTTGCCTATCGGTCCCGAATCTAAGGGTCAAAGTTCCTCTAGACATAGTCCAAAGGACTTTATAAAGGTTGTAATGTTAGGCTTAGGTTCAGGTTTGACAGTGAAAGGCTATTTCAGTGTATGAACTCTGTCTTTTTGCGATTTATTTAGCCTACACAGCCTACATTGATTACTTTTATTCCCCCTTTTAGCTTATCTACACAACATGTTTCCTCATGACCCAGTACTCTTTTTATCGTTTTTGAACAGTCATTCAGGTTCCTCCCTCCCAACGTTATTTTTCCAAGTTCTTTCAGTCTTTTTCTAAGCAATATTTTCTCAATCGCTTATTTCTGTATAACTTAAGCACGTGATTCTATTTTAAACGATTGGCTTTTCGAAGCATAAGACAGAATTCGGGGTGTTTTAGAGTTTTAAGTGAAGGGAGAGGGCTATCATTCGTGGTTTTTCAGAAAAATCAGGTCATGGCTCGACTTGGTTATCCTAATCATTGGAGTGCAAAGCACATGTGTCTTTTGTGTAGCGGAGAGGGTAACTAAATGCCTTTTTCCTCCTATGAGAGTTAGAACCAATCACCATTTCAACAGAACACCAAGGCAAATTCTCCCTAAAGATAGTGAGCGCTGGCCCACTCAGAAAAGAAACAATGCATACCATAGATGCATTCTTAGGCTCAAGTTCTCACTATATTTGGGGAAATGCAGTAAGGCAAGGGTTACTAATTTTGAAAGAGGAATTAAAAATTTAAATTTTTTTGGAACTTCCTGATTTGGGGACACAACATGCAAACAAGCAAGTAACACTAAACTACTACATCAAAACATGCACAGTCTGTTCTTTGATTCCCGCTGAACACAAAACAATTTACTAGATGGTGAATAAATAGGCAGAAGAGAAAATGAACACAATTATCACAATAATTACCGAGGATATATGCAATAGAGATTCTCAAGGGATATTTGTTCTACATCAAATTACTAATTAAACAAACAAAATTTAAAGCATTTATCATGTCATGCCCGCATAAATTGTGATACACAATCCCCACCCCCAAATGAAAACCAAACATTGTCCTCAATGTTATTAACACGGCAGTAGATTGTAGACAAGTGAAAGCATAGATATTCATGCAGAGTAAAACATGATAGAGTAAGGGTGTTAGAGGTTACCAGATGCTAGGACAGCGACAATTTGGACAGATCAGGCGGGTTGGGAAAGAGAGGAGTTAACCTCTCTATCCACAGTGGCAGGAATGCCATCCTCTTTCGAGGGCGTACCAGCATTAGCATTAACATGAGCACTAGCAGGCGTTTCAGGCACTTTTCTTACCGGACTCTTTTCAGAAAAACCAGAAGGACTTTCCTTTCCATGCTCCTCAATACAAATAGTTTTGAGCATATCGATCGACCCCTGTTGGGACTCATATTTCTGCTCCAGGGCGAATATCATTTCGCGGTTTGCCAAACTTTGGGCAAACAGGGCGTTGAATCGATCCATTATATCCTCGCTGGAAAGCTTTGCACACTTCTCATAAAAGTCCAGGTCCTTTGGCTTCTCGACTTGTACAGAATCTGATGAGACGGACACAGTTGGTTCGTTTTTCCTTTTTCGGCTTTCTATCTACCTAGATGTAACAAAGTCGGACATCCATACCCATTTCCCGTTCACCATTTTTCCGAATAGCATCTTCTGTAGGCTTTTGAGATCAATCGGGTCCGGGTGATTCACAATCGTGAGACGAGAGTGGTCTTCGGGTTTAAAGACTCCGATCGATTCAGCAATCCTGGTGACGATGCTCCCACAACAGATGAGGGAAGAGTTCTTTTTGCAGAAAGCGCTGATGTATTCTCCGAACCAGTAGCCTTGATTCATTCTCGGTCCAACTGCCATACTCCACAAGGCGGTGAGATCTGCATGTGGCATGGTGGCTTGATTTTCACGGGCAAATATTGTGCCTGAAATTAGCTTGTGCAAATAGCGGATTGCATAGTCATCAACATTGGAAGCCTTAGACACGCTACCGTCATAGTATTTCTGTCCCGTAATTGACTCCCAAAAATCCGAAGGGTCAAATACATCTGGCGTCTTGGTGAATGCCTCTTTGTAGCTTTCCGATTCAAGGTCATCGTCATCGGCAGCACCTAACATCTGGTTGAATAGGTTGAGCGACGGCCGCTGGGAGTGACCCATGAGTCGAAAGCTGAACTTTCCCTCTTCCTCAAGATCGGTTATCTCTACGTTGTGCTTAAAAGTGGCCAAGAACTCGAGTGTCAGTTCCCGATAGGCAGGTTCCTTCATTTCAAAGAAGCATTCAAAGTGTCCTGCCTTCATGAGAACGCGCACACGATCCTCAAGCTTTAGCCGCCTTAGGGTTTCCCAACAAACTGTTTGGATGGGTCCGAAATCAAGCTTTGCTAGCTCTTCATAATAAGCCTGTACCGTTGCGTCTTTGAATTGGGACAGTTTCTTCACCAGTTTCTCGTTTGGAACAAAAGCTACAGTGCTAGGCTCAGCCATCTTTGCTTTCGCTTTTTCTTTCTTGGATGATCCCTCAACGAGTTCTCATTTCGTTCTCTATTTTAAGTAAGGTTTTCCAGTGGTACAGGGCACAGAGCATGAACTACTTCTGTGAAAAGAACTATTAAAGAAAAGAAAGAAGTATGGTGAACGACTGACCGTAATGAGATAGAGCTTCTTTAAGTAGGGGAAACAAATACGTCCTCTTGCCAATATGTCATTATTAGGTCGATTCAGAGTATGCCACCTGGACAGATTGGCAGAAAGGCGCGTATTTTCGAATTGGAACTAGGGGCGACGAACGGTCATGATTTTAATTTAGAGTTTATTTCACCCTATCCGTTCAATCTTATCGAGAAAAAACAGGCGGTATGAGTGCCTATGGGTATAGGAGTGGACGTTTCCACTTTTACTGATTTTTAATTTTTTTTTCTACCGCCCAATTTTCCCAAGAGACTGCTCCCCTACGGAACAGGTACATTTGTAAAACTACACCTTTAGGAAAAGGTTTGAGTTTTACCACTGTGCCTGTTCATGAGATACCTATTACGAATCACAGTTCTTTGTTAAATGAATCTACTACAATTGACACTAATTAACTAAATTAAAATAATTAAAATGCAAAACTACAAGTGCTACAATTGGTGTTTGTAGCGAACACCCTTTTTGTGCTTTTACTGGCTTGGGGGGTCCTGGAAATGAACGGTATCAATCTTCCTTGTGTGATCGTTCTCTACATGTGGCTTTAATCTCTGCCTGTTCACTTTGAAAGGTTCTTGACCTTTCCTGCCAATCTCAACCGCTCCATGATTAAACATCTTGTGCACCGTATAAGGTCCCGTCCATCTTGACTTTAGCTTCCCAGGAAACAACCTGAGTCTTGAGTTGTACAGGAGGACTCTCTGACCTTCTTGGAATGTTTTTGTCTGGAGTTTTCTATCATGCCACAGCTTTGTCTTGTTTTTGTAATTCACGGCATTCTCATATGAGAACAACCTGAACTCTTCCATGTCGCAGAGTTGAAGTCTTCTCTGATCTCCAACAGCCTGTTGCTCAAAATTTAAGAAAGTTAATGCCCAGAAGGCCCTGTGTTCCATTTCAACAGGAAGGTGACAAGATTTTCCGTATAATAATATAAACGGCGACATTCCAATTGGTGTTTTATAGGAAGTCCTATATGCCCAAAGAGCATCATCAAGCTTGTTCGCCCAGTCTCTCCTAGAATTGCCAACAGTTTTCTCTAAAATTCTTTTGATTTCACGATTGGAAATCTCTACCTGTCCACTTGTTTGTGGATGGTAAGGCGTGGCAATTCTGTGAGAGACTCCAAGCTTTCCCATCAGCTTCTCGAATTTGGTATTGCAAAAGTGGGTTCCTTGATCACTAATGATCGCTCGTGGGACACCGAATCTGGCAAACAGCCTTTTCAGGAATTTTACTACCACACGAGCGTCATTGGTGGGACTAGCCATTGCTTCGACCCACTTGCTCACATAATCTACAGCCACTAAGATGTATTTATTTCCTAAGGATGTAGGGAATGGTCCCATAAAATCTATGCCCCAGATGTCAAAAATTTCGCACACAACTATGTTGTTGAGGGGCATAGCATTCCTAGCCGAGATGTTGCCTGTTCGCTGGCACTCATTACAAGTGCTAACGAACAGATGGGCATCTTTAAAAAGTGTTGGCCAGAAAAAACCTGATTGAAGAACCTTAGCCGCAGTTCTGCTAGCGCTATGGTGTCCTCCAGCTTCACGGTCATGACAGTGGCTTAGAACATCATATCCCTCTTCTTGCGATATACATCTTCGAATAATTTGATCCGCGCACAACCTGAAAAGATAAGGGTCATCCCAAAAGTAATATTTAATTTCAGCAAAAAAATTTCCCCTCTGATTAGTGGACAGTTTGTGAGGCTTGAGCGAACTTGCTAAGCAATTGGCAATGTCGGCAAACCATGGCGCAGACTGTGCAGTGTATAGATGTTCGTCTGGAAACCTTTCAACAATCTCTGGTTGTTCCTGACTGCCTTGGTGATCAATCCTTGACAAATGATCAGCTGCGACATTCTCCGTTCCCTTTTTATCCCTTATTTCTAGATCGAATTCTTAAAGCAATAATAACCATCGGATCAGCCTCGGCTTATCATCCTTTTTAGCGAACAAGTATCGCAACGCAGCATGGTCTGTGTGAACAACAACCTTGGATAGCACTAAGTAGGATCTGAATTTGTCGAAGGCATACACAACTGCAAGAAGTTCCTTCTCGGTAGTTGTGTAATTCTGCTGGGCCTCGTTTAATGTCTTGCTTGCACAGTAAATGGGCCGGAACTTCTTCTCAATCCTTTGTCCAAGGACAGCTCCCACACAAGTATCGCTTGCGTCGCACATCATTTCAAAAGGTTGCTCCCAGTCCGGTCCTGCCGGTATAGGCGAGTTGATCAACTTGGTCTTTAGGAGCTCAAAAGCCTTTACACAGTTTGTGTCGAAAGAGAATTCGGCTTCCTTATGAAATAAAGCCGACAAAGGAAGCGCAATCTTTGAAAAGTCCTTGATGAACCTGCGATAAAACCCTGCGTGCCCCAAAAAACTTCGCACATCCTTTACATTGGTGGCACAACTAGCTTTTCTATCACCTCTACTTTAGCTTTGTCCACTTCCATCCCTTTTTCTGAAATTTTATGCCTAAGGACAATTCCTCCCGTGACCATGAAGTGACACTTCTCCCAATTTAGGACCAAGTTAGTTTCCTTGCATCGCACAAGCACAGCTTCGAGGTTGTTTAGACAACTATCAAAAGAGTTTCCATAAACCGAGAAGTCATCCATGAATATTTCTACGGTCCGCTCCACCATGTCATGAAAAATGGACATCATACATCGCTGAAAAGTGGCAGGAGCATTGCACAGCCCGAACGGCATTCTTCTGTAAGCATAAGTCCTATATGGACATGTGAATGTTGTTTTCTCCTGGTCCTCGCAATGAATTGCGATCTGGTTGTATCCTGAGTAACCATCGAGAAAGCAGTAGAAAGCATATCCTGCTAACCGCTCTAGCATCTGATCAATGAAGGGCAAAGGGAAATGACACTTCCTCGTGGCTTCATTGAGCTTTTTGTAATCAACACAAACTCTCCACCCTATAATCGTTCTTGTGGGCACTAACTCGTCTTTCTCGTTGAGGACTACTGTTGTTCCTCCCTTCTTTGGCACAACGTGAACAGGGCTTGTCCACACACTATCAGATATTGGGTAAATAGTGCCAGCATCGAGAAGCTTGATCACTTCTTTTCTCACAACCTCCTTCATGTGGGGATTTAGTCTTCGTTGCGGTTGAACAGTTGGTTTGTGCTCCTTTTCCATCAGGATTCTGTGAACACAGACTGCCGGACTAATTCCTTTTATGTCATCAATTGTCCATGCGATTGCATCCTTGTTTCTTCGCAAGACCGCCATGAGTTGCGCCTTTTGATCAGGAGTTAACTTTGAGGATATGATGACCGGACTTCCGCTGGGTGGTTCAAGGAATGCATACTCGAGGTGTGCAGGCAACAGTTTCAATTCTGGTTTAGTCACCGGCACAGTTGGTACCTCCGGTGGTTCTTGATGAGTAGGAATAGTAGGATCGAAAGGAGGTGCCGGTAGGTTGGATTCAATGGAATAGCCTGTTCCTTCGCATATGTTCACCTCTTCTCCCAATAAAGTCTCTAAAGTGTCATGTTGCTGCAGAGTAGAAAGACTTTGAAAATCATCTAAGAAACAGCATGTGTCATCATTATTATTTGCACGTCTCATTGCCTGGTTCATCTTAAAGATGACTTCTTCCCCATTAATTCTTAAAAATAATTGTCCCTCGCCTACGTCTATCAATGCCTTTCCTGTGGCTAAGAATGGCCTACCTAGGATGATAGGAACATGCAAGTCTTCATCTATGTCCATTATAATGAAATCAACGGGCAAAATAAATTTCCCTACTTTGACTAGCACGTCTTCCACAACCCCCCCTAGGATAGCATACTGAACGATCAGCTAATTGAATAGACATACGAGTAGGTTGGGGTTCTCCTAATCCAAGTTTTGCATATACAGAGTATGGCATGAGGTTTATGCTAGCTCCTAGATCACACAATGCATTTTCAATATTTAGCTTTCTAATTGAACAAGGAATCGAAAAACTCCCTGGATCTTTTAGCTTCTTGGGCAGCTGCTGCTTGTTTTGGAGTATTGACGAACAATCTCTGTTGAGTTGTATCATGGAAATGTTCTCCAGTTTCTGTTTGTTCGACAGGATGTCTTTGAGGAATTTGGCGTATGTCGGCATCTGTGCCAGTGCTTCCACGAAAGGAATGTTGATGTGTAACTTCCTTAAGGTATCCAACACCTTCGAATTCTCCTCTTCCAACTTCTTGTTGATTAGACGCGTTGGATATGGCACAGGTGGAACATACGGCGGTGGTGGTTTATACGTTCTTTCCTCCTCCTCTTGATCTGGCTTACTTGCGTGGTTTGCCTTCCTTGTTTCTTCATTACTAGGAACAGCCCGTTCCTGTTCCCCTTCAGCTTCTTTGGACGTTCCTGCACACTCAGCATTTTTATCAGTCAAAACAATTGGTTGAGTTTCCTTACCAGACCTTAGGGTGATTGCCATGATGTCGCCTTTAGGATTTGGCTCTGTGTTGCTTGGCATTATTCCCTTTCCTTTTGATGTGGATGCGGCTATCTGGTGAACTTGTGTCTCCAGATTCTTGATCGACGCCTGTGTCTGTTTCATGAACTGCATCATCATTGTTTTCATATCCGATTCGACATCTTCCTTTTGTGGCACAGGTTGCTTGTATTGCTGCTGAGGTTGCCGTTGGTATTGTCCTCCTTGCTGTTGTTGATACCTTGGCTGGTCTTGATACCGTGGTTGTCCCAGCTGGTCTGGTTAGCCTGTCCATCCAAAATTTGGATGGTTCCTGGTTTCAGAGTTGTACGTGTTAGAATAACGGTTAGGCTGGTTCCTTTGATTATACCCTACGTAGTCACATTCAGCCTGTGTGCCCTTTCCTGGCTTATCTCCGGGACAATTTATGTTGAAATGAGCTCCTCCGCAAAAATCACAAATGTCATTGAATGGTGGTTCATTGTGTATCGAAGACACGTTTATCTTTCCCAGCTGTCGAGCAAGCTGTTCTACCTGACTTGTTAGTTTCGACACAACATCATCATTTCCCATCTTCTTCCCTTCACTTCTGGCTGAGTGCCAGTTGTAACTTGTGCTGACTACCTTCTCAATAAGGTCATACAAAGCCTGCGGTTCAAGATCTTCTGGATTACCGTTAGCAATGGATTCGATTTGAATTTTGTAAATGTTGGTCACACCATTGTAGAAATTTTGCACTTGCATCCACATAGGGATACCATGATTTGGCACCCTTCTCAACAACTCTTTATATCTCTCTCAGGCTTCTGCCAGCAACTCATCCTCTTCTTGTATGAACCGAGATACTTCATTTCTTAGCTTGATGGCTTGTCGGGGTGGGAAATATTTCATCAGAAAAGCTCGCGCCATCTCTTCCCAACTTGTGATTGTTCCTGGCTGTAAATTTCTTAGCCAGTTCTTCGCTTTATCCCTCAGGGAAAAAGGAAACAGCTTCAATCTGATCACATTGTCAGAAACACCTCTGTTCGATCTGAATGTGTTGCATAACGTGATGAATTCTTGAATATGCCCATTTGGATCTTCAGATTGAAACCCATTAAATTGTACGGAGGCCTGGATCATCTGTATCATGGACCCCTTCACTTCGAACATGTTGTTCCCCTCGTTGGGTAACATGATACATGATGAATGTCCCTCTGTGGTTGGCCTCGAATAATCTCTGATTCGCATAACAAGAGGGTTGTTATTCTCTCCTTCTTCTTCTTGGTTTGGTTGAACTGGTTGTTCGGGTGGTACCCTTCCAGTCATTCTTCTTTCTCGTTTTCTTTCTCTCTGTCTAGCACGTCGAGCTCCCACTCTGTTTTGTCTACACGTTCTCTCTAACTCGAGATCGATAGGAAAAACAGGAGGTCCAGTTCTACGCATAAACAGGTTAAGAACTTCTTTGTTTCCTGCATGCCTTAGCAAACTGATTAAAAACACCCTGTTTTACAGAAATTTCAGATAAATTTTGTTGCTTTCAATCCCCGGCAACGGCGCCAAAAACTTGTTGTCCTATGATGAGACTCTAGCAAGTGCACTAGATACAAGTAATAAAGTGATAAGTTAAGTATTGTCTCCACAGGGATTGAGATTCAAATGTATATCAGAAATTGTTGCTAAACAGCGTGTGTGTGTCAAACAAGTTTTCTCCTTTTTAAGTTGATTGTGTGATGTTGGTTTCGTAAGATGTAAGAGGGCTGATGCAGTAAGAAATAAGACGACTTGGTAATGATTTAGAAAATAGAACAGGCTCGACACTGCCGAACAGGTTGTGCTAAGCCTTACAACATTCCAATGAATACAAGATAATGCCAATGAAGCCAAAGTATCAGTTTTGACGTGAGCTTGAGTCAACTTTCATGTGTTCTCAAACTCCTAAGAATTACTAGAACCTTTAGCGTCCTAAAGATACGTTCTTTCTTGCATTAAGAACAAAACTGCATTTCTGATTAAGAAAACCCTTGACACAACCATCTAACTGGTCAGCTTCGAGGTTGGGAGATTAATAGAGATATCAGTGAAGATGTAAGCAGTGTCCTAACATCCATCCAACACATGCATAAATGCCGAGGCATGAAAGTTAAATCCTCATCAATCACAGCATTGACAAAATACTAATATTCATTAAAACGATGTAAAACTTACATTACCGGCTCGGCCTGGCCGTGCCCATTCAAAATAGACTACTCACTCATATTGAGCAGTGAGTAATCGGTAGTTCTTGAAACGCTAAGAGACTCCATTAGAGCTCTCTTTCTTTCTTTTTACAGACAACTATTCTACTTCTAAAAATTAATAAAAGTTCCGAACTCCCTATCTCTCCTTTGCTACGTCTACTTAAAAGAGAAAGACATGGGCAAAAATGGTACAACCTTCGTACCTTTCCAGAAAATAAGTCAACTAAAAACTAAGACAAAATAACTAAAATGATTAAAGATCGTTTGACCCTTGAACACTCAAGGGGTTGATATTTCATGTCATCATGCTTCTTTCGGTAATGCCGCCTCTGCACTTCTCCACCTGCTGCTCTATCTCTGCCTCTGCCACCTCTGATCTGTCACTGTCCGTCATTGGATAATCCGGCATTTGACCACTGGACATAATAGAGGCTCCACTCCTCTTTGGCCGTAGCGAAACAAGCTGTTTCCAGCGAGTTTAGCATTTATCTTTACTAATCTGCATAAAGACACAAATCAGTCCTTATTCTTTGCCATATAGCATAAATAACACCCAAATCCCTTAAAAATATCAAGTTAAACGTAGTCAATTTCATGCCTAACAGCCAGTTTTATCAAAGTAATCGACTATCCTCCGTGGATGGAAAATGTAGTGCCAATCGCGAAGAAAGACGGCAAGGTGCGGATGTGTGTCGATTATAGAGATCTCAACAAGGCTTGCCCCAAAGATGAGTTCGCGTTGGCTCACATCGATGTATTGATTGACACCGCAGCATCAAGTGTCTTACACACAAATGTGGATGGTTTTATGGGCTACATGCAGGTTCAGATGGCCGAGAAACACAAAGCAAAGACCTCGTTCACTATTGAGTGGGGGACATACTGTTATAGAGTTATCTGGTGTAACTTGCCGAGGCATGAAAGCCGGGGCAACTTACCAGCGAATGGCTACGGCACTGTTCCACGACATGATACACAAAGAGGTGGAGGTCTATATGGATGACATGATGGTCAAGTCGGATACAAGAGAGGGGCATTTCGTGGCACTTGAAAAGTTTTTGGCCCGAATTATAGAGTTCAAGCTAAGGTTGAACCCGAAGAAGTGTTTCTTTGGCGTTTCATCGGGGAAAATCCTAGGCTATGTGATCAGTAACAAGGGGATTGAGGTGGATCCCGAAAAAGTAAAGGCCATACAGGAAATACCAGCACCGAAGAATGAGAAAGAGGTGAGAGGATTCCTGGGGCAGGTTCAGTATATCAGTCGGTTCATAGCACGACTCACCACGATCTGCGAGCCAATCTTTAAACTATTACAGAAAGATCAACCGACGGTCTGGAACGACAGGTGCCAGCAAGCGTTAGAAAGCATCTGGACTTATCTGACTAATCCACCGGTTTTAAGACCACCCAAACTCTAAAAACCGCTTCTCCTGTATGTTGGGGTTTAGTGTCCTATAGACAATTGTTCTAGGATAAACTCAATATAAATGAAGTGTTCTTTATATCATTTGTTTTAATGAGATATGGTTTCATAACTGTATAAAGGCAATCCCTTTTAAAGAACTAAATAAAGTCTAATAAAAGGAAATCCATAAGTTTGTTTAAAGTGATTATAAAGTGTTCATACAAGCATGAAGTGAGACGAAACTTTATAATAAACTAATAAACTTAAAACCACCCCAAGTCAGGTAATATGTTTAGGATTGACATATCACTGTTGAGACTTGCATGTAACAATGTCTTCTGTCACGACAGAAAGCTGATCTCACAAGCTTCATATATACAGATATCTGGACAGTTACATGGATCCAATGAAAATGAGTTCATTAGGATTGGGGACCCGAATTGAGATAACAGGATGGGTAGATTCATCCTTGTCACATGTTCATCTCATTGGTATTAATAGGTATAAGTAATCCTCAGACTCAAAGGAATGTTAATTGGTCATTCTGGATTACGGAATGTGATACTTTGATCCTCTTGTAACACGATCCTTAACAGAGATGACTTTGGGGTGTGAACGGCAAACGTTGGGTATCACAGGAAGTAATTGCAGGATAATTATACATTGGATTCAGCATTTATCACTCCCGATAAATGGGAGATACATCCATGGATCGCTTGTGGAAGACTCGACTCTAAATCCTTGCAAGGTGATAGCTTAAGACTTGAAATACAGATTTCACTTAACCTATCTAATTGGAGTTGACTCGGCCTATACAAGTAAAACGAACGTCTTGCTATATGTGACTTGACATTATCCATAGTCATAAGATTCAGTTCAAGGATGTAGCTGATAAAGGATTGAATTATACCGTAACTAATACAGAAAGGTCAACGACAGAATCAACTTGTCTTCTTATAGCTCTGGGGGAATGTTTCGGATTTGCTAATCACATTTCGCGTACTCATTCCGTTATGTAAAGATTAAATATAATTCTGTGAAAATTAATTTAATAGTTACATACGGCTAGAAGCAATAAGAACTTATTGGTCACACATAAGACTTGGAGCCCAAAAGAGAAACAGATGTTAATTAATTGATGGAAGCCCAACTGAGCCCAATAGGGCCTAGTAACTAAAGGGGGGGGGGGGGGGGGCGAAATTTATGTATTAAATACATAAATAATTAATTTGATTTTATCAATCCTAATTAGATTAGGATTATGAATTAAATTAATAAAAGGATAATTAAATTAGGAGTTTTAATGAGATTACAATTACTCCTATTATTATCAAATAAGTAACCTAATTCTATCTAACTAGGGTTTAGATACAAGAGAATATAAATACCCCCCCTCATTGTGATTTTCGAAACACACAAGGAATCCATGAGAGAGAATTTTCGACCCCCTAGCCGAGGACGAGATATTCACCGCTTCCTACCGATTCAATTGATTTTCATCTCTTTCTTTCATTCCTTGATCTTGTGTTGATTTGTTAGAGGCAATCTATTCTTGATTGCTTTTCATGCGGTTGATATCTAACTTGATTTGGGTTGTGTTTTGTCTTGTGCTTGGGAACTCGGAGTAAGAGTTGTGGGCACTTCGATTGCAACAGTAGATAGATCTTCATTAAGGTATTTCCTTCTATCCCTCTTTATATGAAATAACGATTAACAAATCTTAGGTTAATGGAAAAGGTTAAATTTTTATATTTCCACTGCTATACGTTAGCCTTTAATTCCATCAGTGGTATCAGGCCCTGCGTTAAATCCGTTATTTCATATATGTAAATCTAGAAGTTTTTCAATCAGATTGAATAAATATTTATAGTTAGGTTAATTAACAAAACTGTTTTGATTAATTAGTTCTAAAGATAAATAAGTTTTAATTAATTGTTAATTAAAATAGATTATGCATATGTTCCTAATAATTTTGGTTGATAATCATTATAACAAAATCTATTAGTTTTATAGTTAGATTGATAAAATCAGTTTTATTTATTCTAAAGATAAAACAGAAAATCTATAATAGGTTTTCCTATTTTCTGAAAATCGTTTTAAAACCGTTTTAAAACTGATATATATATATATATATATATATATATATATATATATATATATATTTAAAATTATATTTAAAATATAAAAAAAATGACAGCAGCTCGGGTCGCGCCTCACGGCGCAACCCGGCTGCTGTCGCACAGTTGCTGCCTCGCGGCAGCAACCGCGTGCGGCACCTGGCCGCGGCTACTGCAAAGCAGCGGGTCAGACGCTTAGGGCTGCTGCCGAACGGCAGTAGCCCAACCTCGGGCCCGGCCCGAGACCTACTTAATTTTAAATCGTTTAAAATTAGTTTTAAATATACTTAAATATATATGTTTCAGAAATTAATAGTTTTCTGTTTTGATTATCGAATGAAAATTTATTTAAAAGTTTGTTTTACCTATTTGTAAATCAAAAGTATTAAATGAATTAAAATCAAAATAATTGGAACATGCATAATTAAAAGTTTTGTATAGTTGTATTAATCTAAAGGTTAATATAGAAGATACGAAACTATTAGAAGTAAAATTGGATGAAAGTTAATTTGATAAGTTAATGTGATTAACCTAAATATTACATAAAATACTTATGTAATCAACCAATTAAATTTATTTAATTGAGTCTATGCATGTTTGGAGTTATGGACATATTTGGACCCTCTTTTAGTCTTTTGGTATTTTTGAAATAGGGCCTGCGAGTCCTGCCTTTTTACTATCTATTGTAATTTCTCCTCTCATCTGATTCCCTTCAATTTAATTGAAGTTTTCTTTAGTAGAATAAAAATTAATATGTAATTTCAAGGCGCCATGGAGAAGACGGAGGACCTAAAGAGAAATATGTAATAGTTAGTATTTCCCTAGGTTTGGCCTTTTATTCCGTCTCTGGCTCGACGGAATAATTTAGATAATATGTCCATAACGCCAATGTATGTGTCTGATGTATGCTAAAGAAAATCAAGACTAAGTTAGATTATGAGACTTAAAATAAAAATCCCTCACTAATTAAAAGTTAAGTAAATAAGCAAGTTATTAAAATCGGTTGCCCCTCCCTAATATTATAATTCAACCGGCAGTACTGGGGGCCTTTGGGTTGTTGAGCAAACTCAAGCTCGGGGTCTTACGGTAACACCTGATTTATCGAGAATCATTTTTCATGAATATGGGGTAATACTTAAATTAGATTATGATAATTGGATGAGCAAACTCATGTTGTCATAAACTAATGGGCAATATGGTTGGGATTAATATGAATAGCATATTAGTTGCTAATGTGGTTAGTAACCCAATAACCTAGGAATCACATTAAAGATGTGATTGATTACATGAATCTACCTAACAAATGAGACTAGCTTGTTGAGCAAACTCAAGGCGAAATCTCAGGAGTTAGGATCCTAGCTCACTAAAGGGTTTGTGAAATTCTTCGAATTAATATGGAGGGCTATTAGCAATCTAAGATGAATTAAAAGGCCTATAAATTTTAGATTGATATACTTTAAAGCAAATGAATAACATACGTTTACTCTTTCTCACTCTCAGGTTTAATTAAACACTCTTAAAATCATGACTAAAACCAATCTGCAAAACATTCTTACCGATAACAAATTGAACGGTTCAAACTTCACTGACTGGTTTCGTAACCTCAAAATCGTTTTGAAGTTCGATAAGATAGGATATGTACTTGATACATCGATACCCCCTATCCCTGAGGATGATGCTCCCATCGAAGAAATTGATGCTTACCAGAAGCACAAAGCTGATGACGATCATGCGGGATGCATCATACTTGCATCGATGACACCGGAATTGCAAAGGCAACATGAGGAAATGGATGCATATTCCATCATCATGCACCTAAAGGAACTGTTTGGGAAACAAACCATGTGTGAACGCTATGAGATATCCAAGTTGCTATATCGTTGCAGGATGCAAGAGGGCACATCTGTGATGACACATTGTGTCAAGATGATTGGCTACATTACCAAACTTTCTAGTATTGGATTCGTGATGGATAACGAACTAAGCATAGACATAATTCTTCAATCCCTCCTAGAGAGTTATTCACAGTTCATCATGAACTATCAGATGAATGACTTGCAAACCTCTCTTGAAGAGCTTGCAAATATGCTCAAGTAAGTTGAGCCCAATATGAAGAAATACAAGGCTATTCCAGCTCTTGTCATAGAGGGATCAAAGAAGAGGAAAGGGAATTTTCCCAATCCTAAATATCCCAAGAAAGGTAAGGGAGCCATGCCCACTAGAGTTAAGGGAAAGGAAGTGAAGAACCCAAAGGAGAGTGCCACTTCTGTGGTAAAGACGGGCATTGGAGAAGGAACTGCAAGGAGTACCTAGCCTCCCTCAAGAAGGGAAAAGGTGGTGCTTCGACATCTGGTATATTTTATATCGAAATAAATACAATTTCACAGTCTGAATCTTGGGTACTTGATACCAAATGCGGATCTCATATTTATACAAATATGCATGAACTAAATCGGACTAAGGAATTGAAGAAAGGAAGCATAAACTGGCGAGTAGGAAATGGAGCAAGAGTTGCCGCCCTCGCAATTGGAGATTATGCTTTGAATTTGCCCTCTAGGCTTGTAATAGAATTAAGGAACTGTTTGTATGTTCCACAAATGTCTCGTAACATTATTTCTATTAGCCATCTTGTTGACGACGGTTTTCATATTTCAATAAAAGACAAACATTGCGATTTTTATAGAGATTCGATTTTCTATTTTTCAGGAATATCACAAAATGGGATTTATGTGCTAGATGACAAAATTTCTGTTTTCGCAATTGATAGCAAAAGACATAAGCTAGATAATTCAACTTACTTGTGGCATTGTCGTTTAGGCCATATAAACAAAAGACGCATGCTAAAGCTACATCAAGATGGGCTTATAGATCCAATTGATCCTGAA
This sequence comes from Euphorbia lathyris, assembly GCF_963576675.1. Classification (NCBI taxonomy): domain Eukaryota; kingdom Viridiplantae; phylum Streptophyta; class Magnoliopsida; order Malpighiales; family Euphorbiaceae; genus Euphorbia; species Euphorbia lathyris. The sequence goes on along the minus strand of NC_088912.1, from coordinate 54,757,149 downwards.
TCATTGGAAACATGCGAAGCATGTTTAAAAGGTCAAATGACAAAGACACCCTTTAGCAATAAAGGTGAGCGTGTATCAGACACTCTAGGACTTATTCATTCAGATGTATGCGGTCCTATGTCAGTCGAAGCAAGAGGAGGATTCAGATACTTCATAAGCTTCATAGACGACCATACCCGATATGGTTATATCTATTTGATGAAGCACAAGTCAGAAGCTTTTGAGAAATTCAAATGCTTCAAGAATGAAGTAGAAAATCAATTAGGAAAGAAAATAAAGATACTTCGATCCGATCGAGGTGGCGAATATCTTTTAGATGATTTTCTGAATTATCTAACTGAATGTGGGATATGCTCACAATGGACACCTCCCTATACACCACAACACAATGGTGTATCTGAGAGGAGGAACCGTACCTTACTAGATATGGTACGATCCATGATGAGCATAGCCTTACTTCCAAAGACATTCTGGGGCTATGCCTTAGAAACTGCCCTCTTCACCCTAAATCGAGTACCAACTAAATCCGCTAGTTCCACACCATATGAATTGTTCGTTGGTAGGAAACCTGTGTTCTCATTCATGAGAGTATGGGGTTGTTCAGCATTTGTCAAACGCATTGTGTCCGACAAACTAGATTCGAAATCTGATAAATGTTTCTTCATTGGATATCCTAAGGAAACCGTAGGGTATTACTTTTATCATCCAGATGATCAGAAAGTAATAGTATCCAAGCACGCAACCTTCTTGGAGAAAGAGTTTCTCGAAGAAACCGAAAAGGGAAGCATGATTGAACTTGACGAAGTTCAAGAAGAAGAAACACCGACTGAAACAACAGAAGTGGTTGAGGTACCCGAAACAGTCCCATTAGATAAGACTCCAGTGCCACCTATTCGTAGATCACAAAGAGTTCGTGAACTCCCAGTTAGATATGGTTTTCTAGTGGGAGATGATGACAAGGTTCCCGTGTTAGACGACGAACCCGAAAACTACGAAGAGGCTCTTACTAGTCCAGATTCTAAAGCATGGCTCGAGGCTATGGATTCTGAGATGGATTCCATGTACACCAACCAAGTGTGGACTTTGGTTGATCCACCCGAAGGGATAAAACCCATTGGGTGCAGGTGGATCTTCAAAAAGAAGACTGACATGGATGGAAAGGTTAGCACCTACAAAGCTAGGTTAGTAGCGAAAGGATATCGTCAAAAGCAAGGAATTGATTATGACGAAACTTTCTCTCATGTGGCTATGTCCAAATCAATCAGAATAATGCTTGCTATTGCCGCTCACTACGATTACGAGATTTGGCAAATGGATGTGAAAACAGCTTTCCTAAACGGAAACCTACTTGAGGATGTATACATGATGCAACCTGAAGGTTTCATATCAAAGGATGCAAACAAAGTTTGCAAACTTCAGAGATCCATTTATGGACTCAAGCAAGCATCTAGAAGCTGGAACAAGCGTTTTGACGAAACCATAAAACAATTTGGTTTCGAACAAAATTGCGAAGAAGCTTGCATTTACAAGAAAGCAAGTGGGAACTCTGTAGCATTTCTGATATTATATGTGGACGATATATTATTAATGGGAAATGACATAGCTCTACTACAGTCGGTTAAAGTATGGTTATCAGGTAACTTCTCCATGAAAGACCTTGGTGAAGCAGCTTATATACTTGGTATAAAGATCTACAGAGATAGATCAAGAAGACTGCTTGGTCTTTCACAAGCTACATACATTGAAAAGGTGCTAAAGCGGTTTAGTATGCTTGAATCGAAACGAGGTAACTTACCCATGGTACATGGAGTAAAGTTAAACAATCATCAATGTCCTAAAACCGAAGATGATAAGAAGCGCATGGCTATAATCCTGTACGCCAGCGCAATCGGTTCGATTATGTATGCTATGCTATGCACTAGACCTGACGTAGCATTCACGTTAAGTTTGACGAGTCGTTACCAAGGTAATCCAGGAGACGAGCACTGGAATGCCATCAAGAACATCCTTAAGTACTTGAGAAGAACTAAGGACATGTTTCTAGTGTACGGAGAAGGGGATCTGAAAATAGAAGGATTTTCATATGCTAGTCATCCCACAGACGAGAATGATTTTTAAATCCCAATCAGGATACCTATTTATCTTGAATGGGGGTGCAGTCAGTTGGAAGAGTTCCAAGCAGGGAAGCGTAGCTTTCTCTACGACCGAGTCAGAGTATATCGCTGCTGCGGAAGCAGCAAAGGAAGCGGTTTGGATTAGAAAGTTCATTACAGAACTTGGTGTGGTGCCTAACATTGTAAATCCCATTACACTGTACTGTGATAACAATGGAGCCATTGCGCAAGCAAAGGAACCACGGTCTCATAATGCATCCAAGCATTACCTGAAGCGATACCACATTATAAGAGAAATTGTGGCAAGAGGAGATGTGAGAATAGAAAGAGTACCTACAGAGGACAACGTTGCAGATCCGTTGACAAAGCCCTTAACCAAGAAAGTACATGATCGTCATCTTAGTTCTACCGTGATAAGTTGTAGAAACAATTGGCTTTAGTCCAAGTGGGAGTATGTTGGGGTTTATGTCCTATAGACAATTGTTCTAGGATAAACTCAATATAAATGAAGTGTTCTTTATATCATTTGTTTTAATGAGATATGGTTTCATAACTGTATAAAGGCAATCCCTTTTAAAGAACTAAATAAAGTCTAATAAAAGGAAATCTCAAACAAATTCATAAGTTTGTTTAAAGTGATTATAAAGTGTTCATACAAGCATGAAGTGAGACGAAACTTTATAATAAACTAATAAACTTAAAACCACCCCAAGTCAAGTAATATGTTTAGGATTGACATATCACTGTTGAGACTTGCATGTAACAATGTCTTCTGTCCCGACAGAAAGCTGATCTCACAAGCTTCATATATACAGATATCTGGACAGTTACGTGGATCCAATGAAAAGGAGTTCATTAGGATTGGGGACCCGAATTGAGATAACAGGATGGGTAGATTCATCCTTGTCACCTGTTCATCTCATTGGTATTAATAGGTATAAGTAATCCTCAGACTCAAAGGAATGTTAATTGGTCATTCTGGATTACGGAATGTGATACTTTGATCCTCTTGTAACACGATCCTTAACAGAGATGACTCTGGGGTGTGAACGGCAGACGTTGGGTATCACAGGAAGTAATTGTAGGATAATTATACATTGGATTCAACATTTATCACTCCCGATAAATGGGAGATACATCCATGAATCGCTTGTGGAAGACTCGACTCTAAATCCTTGCAAGGTGATAGCTTAAGACTTGAAATACAGATTTCACCTAACCTATCTAATTGGAGTTGACTCGACCTATACAAGTAAAACGAACGTCTCGCTATATGTGACTTGACATTATCCATAGTCATAAGATTCAGTTCAAGGATGTAGCTGATAAAGGATTGAATTATACCGTAACTAATACAGAAAGGTCAACGACAGAATCAACATGTCTTCTTATAGCTCTGGGGGAATGTTTCAGATTTGCTAATCACATTTCGCGTACTCATTCCGTTATGTAAAGATTAAATATAATTATGTGAAAATTAAGTTAATAGTTACATACGGCTAGAAGCAATAAGAACCTATTGGGTCACACATAAGACTTGGAGCCCAAAAGAGAAACAGATGTTAATTAATTGATGGAAGCCCAACTGAACCCAATAGGGCCCAGTAACTAAAGGGGGGGGGGGGGGGGGGGCGAAATTTATGTATTAAATACATAAATAATTAATTTGATTTTATCAATCCTAATTAGATTAGGATTATGAATTAAATTGATAAAAGGATAATTAAATTAGGAGTTTTAATGAGATTAAAATTACTCCTATTATTATCAAATAAGGTTATTATTATTATCTTTATATTTAGATATATTAATAGATAATAATTAAGAATTCTATTCCAAATTAAATTCTTATTAAGTAACCTAATTCTATGTAACTAGGGTTTAGATAAAAGAGAATATAAATACCCCCCCCCCCCCCTCATTGTGATTTTCGAAACACACAAGCAATCCAAGAGAGAGAATTTTCGACCCCCTAGCCGAGGACGAGATATTCACCGCTTCCTACCGATTCAATTGATTTTCATCTCTTTCTTTTATTCCTTGATCTTGTGTTGATTTGTTAGAGGCAATCTATTCTTGATTGTTTTTCATACAGTTGATATCTAACTTGATTTGGGTTGTGTTTTGTCTTATGCTTGGGAACTCGGAGTAAGAGTTGTGGGCACTTCGATTGCAACGGTAGATAGATCTTCATTAAGGTATTTCCTTCTATCCCTCTTTATATGAAATAACGATTAACGGATCTTAGGTTAATGGAAAAGGTTAAAATTTTTATATTTCCGCTGCTATACGTTAGCCTTTAATTCCATCACTGTATGTAGCGATCGAGGAGCGATTAATTAGGGTAATGCTGGCCCAAGAAGGGGACACATGGGTAGAGCACGCAGTGTATTATCTGAGTAAAAAGTTCCTGAAATACAAGCTCAAGTATAATATGATCGAAAAGATGTGTGTGGCAGTAGTGTGGCTAATAAAAAAGCTACAGCACTATTTTCAATCTTACAAAGTGATCATCATCTCCCGGATGGACCCCGTGAAGTATCTGTACAGAACTTTGTCCTTAATCGGAAAGCTGGGCCGATGGTCGTTGCTTCTGTCAGAATTCGACATCGAATATGTAACAAAGAAGGTTATCAAGGGGAGAGCCGTAGCAGAATTTCTGGCCAATCAGCCCCTAAGTGCGGAAGAAGAGGAGGTAAACTATGATTTCCCCGACGAATACCTAAACGCAATAGAAGTTATACTATGGAAAATGTTCTTTGATGGAGAGGTTAACTCGAATGGAGCCGGGGTAGGAGTGTTACTTATCTCCCCAGAGGGGGAAAGGATCCCTATGGCAAAGAAGTTGTCATTCCCTCTCACCAACAATATGGCCAAGTATGAAGCATGCATCTATGGGTTAGAATCATTAGTAGCGCTCGGAGCATCGTATGTCGAAATCTGGGGCGATTCAAAGTTGATCATCGAACAAGCCCAGGGCAATTGGGAAGTAAGAGAAGAAAGGTTGTGCCCGTACTTAGACCAGTTAGGAGGGTTGGCGCAGAGGTTCAAGGAATGCCGTTTTTATCATATCCCTCGAGTGTAGAACCAAGCAGCAGATGCTTTGGCCACTTTGGCATCGGTATAGGATAATCCTCGGAACATTGCTTCAAAGCCTCTAGTTTTGAGGAGGTCTCACAAACCGTGCTAGGAAGAAGTGATGTTGTTAGGAGTGGATGAGAAGCCTTGGTACTTCGATATCGTGAATTTCATGAAAAATGGAACTTATCCGGCAGAATCAGAGCTTAGAGATCAGGCCGTGATCAGAAGGTTAGCCTAGCAATTCGTCATCCACAGTGACTTGCTCTACAAAAGGCATACTAATGGGTTACAATTAAGATGTTTGGACGAGGGAGAAGCCCGGGAAGCGATGGAGTCAGTGCACTTAGGAATTTGTGGAGCCCACATGGGAGGAGCAGTGTTAGCAAAGAAAATCTTAAGGCAAGGCTTCTATTGGCTAACCATGGAAAGAGATTGCAACGAATATGTGAAGAAATGTCATGATTGTCAAATCCACGGGGATTATAATCATTTGCCGGCTATGGAACTGCACGTGTTGGCACCCATTAGGCCATTTGCAGCTTGGGGCATTGATATCATCGACGAGGTGAGACCTAATGCCTGAAATGGACACAAGTTCATCGCGGTTGCCATTGATTACTTCACCAAGTGGGTAGAGGCAGAATTGTTTAGTAAGTTGGGATCGAAGCAGATGAGGAAGTTTGTTGAAAAGCACCTGATCACCAGGTTTGGGGTGCCTCACCACATGATCATGGATAATGGGGTTCAGTTTCAGGGGGAAGTGAAAAGTCTCTTCCATGAATATGGTATTGAGCATCATAAATCTTCCCCATACCGTCCGCAAGCCAATGGAGCAGTGGAGGCGGCTAATAAGAACCTTAAGAGGATTCTCGTAAAGACAGTGGAGTCGCACCGGAATTGGCACGAGCAGCTTCTACTTGCTTTGTGGGCCTATCGCACGACCGTTAGAACATCTACTGGGGCAACACCGTTCTCCTTGGTATATGGGGAAGAAGCAGTTCTGCCGATTGAGATTGAGAAGCGATCGCTGAGAATCGCGGTAGAAGCAGAGATTCCCGAAGTGGAATGGGTGAAGAAACGATATGAGCAGTTAGCATTGGTGGACGAGAAAAGGATGGAGGCCCTTTACCACGTGTAGCTATATCAAAGGAGGATGGCTCGAGCCTTCAACAAAAAGGTTAAGGTTAGCCCTATTAAAGAAGGGGACACGGTGCTGAAGCAGATTCGAATGACGCACACTGACCCTAGGGGAAAGTTTAGGCCAAACTGGGAAGGACCGTTTCTCGTGAAGAAGATGCTAAGCAAAGGGGCGGTGAAACTAACCACGATGGATGGCATTGAGTTCTCCGAACCTACCAATCTGGATAGGCTTAAGAAATACTTTTTGTAAAAAAAAGAAAAAAGAAGAAATAAAAATTCCCGATAGGTTGAAAACCCGCAAAGGGCGATCTATGCAACAATAAGGGACATCCCCAATGAGTGAAAACCCAAGGGGGAACTCATTTGAAAATTCCGGGATAATAAAAGGAGAGTTGAAAAATCGCTGGGATCTGAAAACCGAAAAAAGGCGGGTCCTGGTAACAGTAGTTATATTTTGAGCAATTACAAAAATAATGTATAATTGGCTAAGTATTTCTGTTGTTTGTAAATAAATAAAGACATGAATATATTTGAAGAGAATGATTGGAATAGTTATAATCGGCTGAATGCATTGCATTATAAATAATGAGTTTTATCTCCTTTCATAAAGCAAGTTTTATTAAAACCCTAACCAAACCAAAAAGCCACAATCAATCGACTTCACTAAAGAGTACAAACCCCACATAGGGATTATTGGAAAGCATAAAATGGTACAACACCTACCGCCAAGTGGTCATCATAAGCCAAAACCTCAACTCTCCTAAGTCCTTTGGCTGCCCCAGCCTTCAAAGCCAACACCCTCGCCTTATAAGAATCATCTGTGACAAAGGTGGTCCCAAACCTCGGGATGAAGTGTGAAGAAGTCCACGAAGCAAGAACCTCCGGAGTATAATTGGGTCAAGAACAACAGTTATAGGTATCTGAGTGGTTGTCCCAGTTAAACTCCAGGGTCGCCATGTCCCAGGCCATCAAAGGATGGACCTCTACCGTCCCCAAGTCAGGGGTAAGGGCTTGGGCACATTGTATTGGCGCGACACCCAGGGGGGGGGGGATAATAGTAGGAGGATGAGCGAAGACCAGCACAAAACATCCTCCTCCCGCTAAAGCCGGTCGAAACCCTAGTCAAACGCCACCATGGGCACATCCACATGATATCCTGATCGGAAATGCCCTCTAAGAAAACTCTCCATTGATCGAAAGACAAACCTCGCACCCTCAAGGGTCGATGGAGGTGCCACTTGGGTGAATATGACGAGAAGGGTCCGCTAAGGTCATACCGAATCAAAGGGGGAGTCATCATTTGAAATTTCTCTTGAAGCCAAATCTAAAAAGGGGAAGAAGAAGGAATGAACAAAGGGAACTCAAGGAGGTATATACTGAAGCATAGAGTATACCTGGAGTAGCTAAGGGCTCCGAGACAAACGAGAGGATCGTCCAGCCATCCAACTTCTCTGGCAGTCATCTAGGCCTAACAGTGTCTCCATGAGGATGGTGGGATAAACAGAGTAATCGTTCCCCATCTGGGGGAGCAAAGTCAGAATATGGTAATCCCCCTTCCCTGTAGAGGATACAAGGAGGTAATGGCTGAGAAGGAGAAACCTCACCGAGTTATTGAAACTAGTAGTTGAGGGGGAGATGCTCAGTATATGAGAGAGGAGATCCGGCAACTTGACGAAGTGGTGCTGGTCCGTCAGAGAATGAACCCTTGCCTTGGAAAGCTCGAGGAGGGAGCACATCAATCTCGGGTACGAAGGGTTAGGATCAGGAAAGGCTGGTCGAAGAGGGGTAACAAAGTGAAAGTCCATAATGGCCTCAAACTCTTCTAAGAGGGGACACAACTCCTGGGGACCGAAGCGGAACACATGGTAATCAGGGTCCCAAAAAGTGATGGCAGCTCGGATTAAGAAGGGATCTATTTTGACTTCACGTAAATATTTTAAGCCAGCTTGTTGTGGACAATCGAGAATGTCCCAATCTAGACGGCGCATAAAAGAGCGAAGAACATCAGAATTGGAACCATCCATGATGAAAGGTGTGAGAGAAATGAAGAGATGGAAGCCTTTTTATAGGCAAATGGAATGATGTCATGGGCGTGAATGACGTCATAGGCGTGAATGATGTCATGGGCGTAAGGACATGTGATGTCATGGGTGTAAGCGCAAGTGATGTCATGAGTACCAAGAATATTGGGGGAATAAACGTAAAGGCGAAAAAGAGTCAGAAATACCGGGACGGGCGGAAGTCGGGTTAAGCAGAAGGATACAGCAGGGATGCTAGTCGACGGGAGACAACCAGAAGGTTGAAATGGCGGTAAAACATCATTTGTGCGTATTCATTTCATACATACATGCATATACCACTACCCAGATATAAAAAAAACAAACAAGCATAAAGCAATCCCTCACCGCCGCAGGGAGCAACGCAAACCAAAGATGAATACCATCGGTGGACTCAGACGTGGTGATACTCTGAGAAATAATAGTCAACCCTCCTAAGTCCTTCGGCTTGCCCCAGCCTTCAAAGCCAACACCCTCGCCTTATAAGAATCATTTGTGACAAAGGTGGTCCCAAACCTCAGGATGAAGTGTGAAGAAGTCCACGAAGCAAGAACCTCCGGAGTATAATTGGGTCAAGAACAACAGCTATAGGTATCCGAGCGGTTGTCCCAGTTAACCTTTAGGGTCGCCATGTCCCAGGCCATCAAAGGATGGACCTCTACCGTCCCCAAGTCAGGGGTAAGGGCTTGGGCATATTGTATTGGCGCGACACCCGGGAGGGATAATAGCAGGAGGATGAGCGAAGACCAGCACAAAACATCCTCCTCCCACTAAAGCCGGTCGAAACCCTAGTCAAACACCACCATGGGCACATCCACATGATATCCTGATCGAAAATGCCCTCTAAGAAAACTCTCCATTGATCGAAAGACAAACCTCGCACCCTCAAGGGTCGATGGAGGTGCCACTTGGGTGAATATGACGAGAAGGGTCCGCTAAGGTCATACCGAATCAAAGGGGGAGTCATCATTTGAAACTTCTCTTGAAGCCAAATCTAAAAAGGGGAAGAAGAAGGAATGAACAAAGGTAACTCAAGGAGGTATATACTGAAGCATAGAGTATACCTGGAGTAGCTAAGGGCTCCCAGACAGACGAGAGGATCGTCCAGCCATCCAACTTCTCTGGCAGTCATCTAGGCCTAACAGTGTCTCCATGAGGATGGTGGGATAAACAGAGTAATCGTTCCCCATCTGGGGGAGCAAAGTCAGAATATGGTAATCCCCCTTCCCTGTAGAGGATACAAGGAGGTAATGGCTGAGAAGGAGAAACCTCACCGAGTTATTGAAACCAGCAGTTGAGGGGGAGATGCATAGTATATGAGAGAGGAGATCCGGCAACTTGACGAAGTGGTGCTGGTCCGTCAGAGAATGAACCCTTGCCTTGGAAAGCTCGAGGAGGGAGCACATCAATCTCGGGTACGAAGGGTTAGGATCAGGAAAGGCAGGTCGAAGAGGGGTAACAAAGTGAAAGTCCATAATGGCCTCAAACTCTTCTAAGAGGGGACACAACTGCTGGGGACCGAAGCGGAACACATGGTAATCAGGGTCCCAAAAAGTGATGGCAGCTCGGATTAAGAAGGGATCTATTTTGACTTCACGTAAATATTTTAAGCCAGCTTGTTATGGACAATCGAGAATGTCCCAATCTAGACGGCGCATAAAAGAGCGAAGAACATCAGAATTGGAACCATCCATGATGAAAGGTGTGAGAGAAATGAAGAGATGGAAGCCTTTTTATAGGCAAATGGAATGATGTCATGGGCGTGAATGACGTCATAGGCGTGAATGATGTCATGGGCGTAAGGACAGGTGATGTCATGGGTGTAAGCGCAAGTGATGTCATGAGTACCAAGAATATTGGGGGAATAAACGTAAAGGCGAAAAAGAGTCAGAAATATCGGGACGGGCGGAAGTCGGGTTAAGCAGAAGGATACAGCAGGGATGCTGGTCGACGGGAGACAACAAGAAGGTTGAAATGGAGGTAAAACATCATTTGTGCGTATTCATTTCATACATACATGCATATACCACTACCCAGATATAAAAAAAACAAACAAGCATAAAGCTATCCCTCACCGCCGCAGGGAGCAACGCAAACCAAAGATGAATACCATCGGTGGACTCAGACGTGGTGATACTCTGAGAAATAATAGTCAACCCTCCTAAGTCCTTCGGCTTGCCCCAGCCTTCAAAGCCAACACCCTCGCCTTATAAGAATCATTTGTGACAAAGGTGGTCCCAAACCTCGGGATGAAGTGTGAAGAAGTCCACGAAGCAAGAACCTCCGGAGTATAATTGGGTCAAGAACAACAACTATAGGTATCCGAGCGGTTGTCCCAGTTAACCTCCAGGGTCGCCATGTCCCAGGCCATCAAAGGATGGACCTCTACCGTCCCCAAGTCAGGGGTAAGGGCTTGGGCACATTGTATTGGCGCGACACCCAAGGGTGGGATAATAGTAGGAGGATGAGCGAAGACCAGCACAAAACATCCTCCTCCCGCTAAAGCCGGTCGAAACCCTAGTCAAACGCCACCATGGGCACATCCATATGATATCCTGATCGGAAATGCCCTCTAAGAAAACTCTCCATTGATCGAAAGACAAGCCTCGCACCATCAAGGGTCGATGGAGGTGCCACTTGGGTGAATATGACGAGAAGGGTCCGCTAAGGTCATACCGAATCAAAGGGGGAGTCATCATTTGAAACTTCTCTTGAAGCCAAATCTAAAAAGGGGAAGAAGAAGGAATGAACAAAGGGAACTCAAGGATGTATATACTGAAGCATAGAGTATACCTGGAGTAGCTAAGGGCTCCCAGACAGACGAGAGGATCGTCCAGCCATCCAACTTCTCTGGCAGTCATCTAGGCCTAACAGTGTCTCCATGAGGATGGTGGGATAAACAGAGTAATCGTTCCCCATATGGGGGAGCAAAGTCAGAATATGGTAATCCCCCTTCCCTGTAGAGGATACAAGGAGGTAATGGCTGAGAAGGAGAAACCTCACCGAGTTATTGAAACCAGCAGTTGAGGGGGAGATGCTCAGTATATGAGAGAGGAGATCCGACAACTTGACGAAGTGGTGCTGGTCCGTCAGAGAATGAACCCTTGCCTTGGAAAGCTCGAGGAGGGAGCACATCAATCTCGGGTACGAAGGGTTAGGATCAGGAAAGGCTGGTCGAAGAGGGGTAACAAAGTGAAAGTCCATAATGGCCTCAAACTCTTCTAAGAGGGGACACAACTCTTGGGGACCGAAGCGGAACATATGGTAATCAGGGTCCCAAAAGGTGATGGCAGCTCGGATTAAGAAGGGATCTATTTTGACTTCACGTAAATATTTTAAGCCAGCTAGTTGTGGACAATCGAGAATGTCCCAATCTAGACGGCGCATAAAAGAGCGAAGAACATCAGAATTGGAATCATCCATGATGAAAGGTGTGAGAGAAATGAAGAGATGTAAGCCTTTTTTAGGCAAATGGAATGATGTCATGGGCGTAAGGACAGGTGATGTCATGGGCGTAAGCGCAAGTGATGTCATGAGTACCAAGAATATTGGGGGAATAAACGTAAAGGCGAAAAAGAGTCAGAAATACCGGGACGGGCGGAAGTCGGGTTAAGCAGAAGGATACAGCAGGGATGCTAGTCGACGGGAGACAACCAGAAGGTTGAAATGGCGGTAAAACATCATTTGTGCGTATTCATTTCATACATACATGCATATACCACTACCCACATATAAAAAAAACAAACAAGCATAAAGCAATCCCTCACCGCCGCAGGGAGCAACGCAAACCAAAGATGAATACCATCGGTGGACTCAGACGTGGTGATACTCTGAGAAAGAATAGTCCGAATAAGCGTAGAATTTAATTTAATTCGTTATTCTTTAAAGTTTTATTCTCACGTGCATTCACGTAGGATTTAACTTAGTTCGTTATTCTTTAAAGTTTTATTCTCATGTGCATTCACGTAGAATTTAACTTGATCCGTTATTCTTTAAGGTTCTATTTTCACGTGCATTCATGTAGAATTTAACTAAATTTCGTTATTCTTTAGTGTTATATTCTCCCACGCATTTGCGGTAAATTTAACCCAATTCAAAAAATATTTTGTTTATCTTTTGGAGGTCGTTTAATTCAATTCACATTTGTGCACTATTCACGTTTGCACTATGCACATGCACTATTCACGTTTTTACTATTCACATGCATAAAATTCACGATTTCTAAAAATTTCACTATTCATGTATAAAATTCATAATTGCGAAGAATGTTCACAATGCATAAAATTCACGTTTTCTAGCTAAAGGATTCGTAAATATTTTAAATGTTAGCATACAAATAATGTTCAAACGGGTTTGCTAAAGCCTAAGAGTCCTAAAAAAAAAAACCAAAAGAGGCACTTACTTGATTTTTGTTAGTCCTGCTAAGGTGAGAGTCTGGGTTTTGGAAAGGAATAATGTTCAATAAATCCTCGAAGGCCGCCTTCATACCCCTCGTACCGTCATACTTCGTTGACGCCATCGCAAAGGACTTAAAATATTAGTGAGAGAAAGAGAAGAAGAAGAGAGAGAAGGTGTGAGGTTAAAATGAACCCCACCACCCTTTTATAAAGGATGAAAATGGCATTCTCGTAAATAGGAAAAAAGACGATGTGACATAAATGTAAAAAGTAAATAAATAATTACCAAGTGCACAAATCTCCGATCTGCAGTCTATTTCAGCCCGTAGTTTATGCTAAACAGTGGTCATTATCCAAGGAGATGACCCCAAATGACAGTGCAAATTTACAGAATAGTGGCACCAGTCAAAATACAGACGACAGTCGATAGAAAAATAATTTTCGACCCGGAAAGGCTCCAGACAAAATGGTAAGGTTATTCCTATCAACAATTTCAGTACATGAAATAGTAATTCCAGTCAAAATACAGACGACGGCGGGTCAAAATTCGAAATCGCCCAAAAAATCACTCGCTTTATGGTCAATCTAGAGACCTAAACAAGATATATGCCTGCGGTCAATGTAGAGACTAGGATCGCTAAAAGAGCTATATACATGCGGTCGATGTAGAGACTAGGGTCGCTAAAAAGAGCTATATGCATGCGGTCGATGTAGAGACTAGGGTCGCTAAAAGAGCTATGTGTCTGCGGTCGATGTAGAGACTAGGGTCGCTAAAAGAGATATGTGCCTGCGGTTGATGTAGAGACTAGGGTCGCTAAAAGAGATATGTGTCTGCGGTCGATATAGAGACTAGAGTCGCTAAAAAGAGTTATATGCATGCGGTCGATGTAGAGACTAAGGTCGCCAAAAAGAGCTATATGCCTGCGGTCGATCTAGAGACTAGGGTCGCTAAAAGAGCTATGTGCCCGCGGTTGATGTAGAGACTAGGGTCGCTAAAAGAGCTATGTGCCTGCGGTCGATGTAGAGACTAGGGTCGCTAAAAGAAATGTATGCATGCGGTCGATGTAGAGACTAAGGTTGAATGGTCGATTTAGAGACCTAAAAAAATATTCGCCTGCGGTCGATGTAGAGACTAGGGTCGAATGATCGATTTAGAGACCTGTGAAAGATATTCACCTACGGTCGATGTAGAGACTAGCATTGGATGGTCGATTTAGAGACCTGGGACAAGGAATCACGTCGGGAGACCAACGCTCGCAGGCGATGCAAGGACTGGGGACGGGTTGAAGGCCCACAATATGGAGGTCAGGTATTTCTCCTCCCACTCTATATGTGTTTTTTACTCTAATATGTTTCACATTGCATGTGTTGTATTCACGAAAAAGGTTTTCAAAAAAAACACACATTACTGTCAAAATAGAAAAGTATGGGCAACTGTAGACACCGAGTCGGAGGACCTTGATGCGCCTCACGGCAGTCGCACCGTGAGACTCACTAAGGGATAAGTGTACCCCATCGTTATCAAGTAATAAATTTTTGGAAAAGTCCAGGTATCGTCCACAGGATTTATTTCTGCAAGTATCGAGTTACTTGGTTTCAGGTGTTATTTAGGCTTAGGGGGTTTTGAGTTGGTTTTTCTTAAGTTAATCTACTCCTAGGTTGAATTATACTACTCCTAGCTAAGTTATCTGATTCTAACTAAGTTATTCTACGCCTAATTAAGTTACGCTACCCCTAATTAAGTTAAACTACTCCTAAGTGATCTTTTACCAATGCAATTATCCGAAGGAACATGAAGGGATACGATGATAATGAAAATAGATTGTTTAAGCAATTGAATTAAAATCTAAGTCACTTGTGTCTGAGGCGATTAACCCGACCTATCCTCCTAAAGTCCCTAGTTCGTGATTCCCTTGTAAGGCCGAAACTAGCTCTAAGGCTCAGCAATTTGGGCTTAATCTTCGATAGGGTCGTCAATCCTATAGGCACTGACTAGGTCAGATTTAGCTCGCAATATGTGCCAACTTAATTTTGGGATTATCGAATAAGTTAAACCAATCAGACAAAGCGTAAGACAAAGATTAAAGCATTAAAACAATTGAATGAACAAAAACTATAATATATATCAAAGATGAAAGTATTGTCACGAAGATACAATAAGCCTAGGATTCATAACATGGATCAGAGGCTAGACAGAATATAAAAGAAGAAAAATCCCTTTCAGGGAACCTGTCTACCAATGCAGGCGTCTTCCTAGGACTTAAGGATGGAGCTTGAGCAATCCTCGGTGAGCGGAGCTTCGGAGGTGTCTTCAATGGAGGTTCGAAGGATATGGAGGAGGTGGAGAGGATTTCTCAAGATGAAAAGCTAAGAAAATTACAAAAGATAAAAGATATCTAATTACATTGGAAAAATCCTATTTATAGGCGTGGCTTGGGCCCTTTTGATGACCTATTTCGTGTCCTTATGCAGGTAAGAAGTTGTGGGGCCGATCGTGGAGTCGTGGCGGCGGAATTGGTCTTTTTGACCAATTCCCGCAGTCTGCTCGCCGAGCAGGGCGAGCTGCTCGCCGAGCAGGCACTACTCGTCGCGAGCAGGCCCTCAGAGGCCTGCTCGGCGAGCAGACCTGCAGGAATTGGTCAAAAAGACCAATTCCGCCCCCACGACTCCACGATCGGCCCCACGACTTCCTACCTGCATAAAGACACGAAATAGGTCATCAAAAGGGCCCAAGTCATGCCTATAAATAGGATTTTTCCAATGTAATTAGATATCTTTTATCTTTTGTAATTTTCTTAGCTTTTCATCTTGAGAAATCCTCTCCACCTCCTCCATATCCTTCGAACCTCCATTGAAGACACCTCCGAAGCTCCACTCACCAAGAAGAAAAATCCCTTTCAGGGAACCTGTCTACCAATGCAGGCGTCTTCCTAGGACTTAAGGATGGAGCTTGAGCAATCCTCGGTGAGCGGAGCTTCGGAGGTGTCTTCAATGGAGGTTCGAAGGATATGGAGGAGGTGGAGAGGATTTCTCAAGATGAAAAGCTAAGAAAATTACAAAAGATAAAAGATATCTAATTACATTGGAAAAATCCTATTTATAGGCGTGGATTGGGCCCTTTTGATGACCTATTTCGTGTCCTTATGCAGGTAGGAAGTCGTGGGGCCGATCGTGGAGTCGTGGGGGCGGAATTGGTCTTTTTGACCAATTCCCGCAGTCTGCTCGGCGAGCAGGGCGAGCTGCTCGGCGAGCAGGCCTCCAGAGGGCCTGCTGTTGGGGTTTAGTGTCCTATAGACAATTGTTGCAGGATACAAACTTAATGTAAATGAATTGTTCTTTATATCATTTGTTTTAATGAGATATATGTTTTATAACTATATAAAGGCAATCCCTTTTAAGACTAAATAAAGTCTAATAAAAGGAAATCCGTAAGTTTGTTTAAAGTGATTATAAAGTGTTCATACAAGCATGAAGTGAGACAAAACTTTATAATAAACTAATAAACTTAAAACCACCCCAAGTCAAGTGATATGTTTAGGATTGATATATCACTGTTGAGACTTGTATGTAACAATGTCTTCTGTCCGACGAAAAGCTGATCTCACAAGCTTCATATATATAGATATCTGGACAGTTACATAGATCCGATGAAACGTCGTTCATTAGGATTGGGGATCCGATTTGAGATAACAGGATGGATAGATTCATCCTTGTCACCTGTTCATCTCATTGGTATTAATAGGTATAAGTAATCCTCAGACTCAAAGGAATGTTAATTGGTGATCCTGAATTACTGAATGTGAGACTTTGATCCTGCGGTCCCACGATCCTTAACAGAGATGACTCTAGGGTGTGAATTGCAAAGGTTGGGTGTCACAGGAAGTAATGTCAGGGTAGTTATACATCGGATTGAGCATTTATCACTCCCGATTAATGGGAGATATATCCAAGGATCGCTTGCGGAAGACTCGACTCTAAATCCTTGCAAGGTGATAGCTTAAGACTTGAAATACAGATTTCACTTAACCTATCTATTTGAGTTGACTCGGCCTGTACAAGTAAAACGAACGTCTCGCTATATGTGACTTGACATCATCCATAGTCATAAGATTCAGTTCAAGGATATAGTTGATAAAGGATCGAATTATACTGTAACTAATACGGAAGGGTTAACGACAGAATCAACCTTTCTTCTTAACGGACTCTGGGGGAATGATTACAGACTTGCCAATAACATACTCAGTACATCATTCTGTTATACAAGGATTAAATATAATTCTTGAAGAAATTAATTTAATAGTTGCATACGGCCAGAAGTAGTAAGAACCTAATGGATCACACATAAGACTTGGAACCAAAAGAGAGATGGATGTCATTAATAGATGGAAGCCCAAATGAGCCCAGTAAGGCCCATTTAATTAGGGGAGTCCGAAATTTGTATATAATAAGTTAGGAATTATTTTAATTCCCTTAATCCTAATTTGATTAGGCTTGTGAATTAAATTAATTAAGAGAGATAATTAAATTAGGAGTTTTAATTAGATTAATATACTCCTATTATTATCCAATTAGGTTATTTATTATTATCCTAAATACATTAGATATATTATAAGATAATAATTAGGAATCCTATTCCGAATTGAATTCCTATTAAGTAACCTATTCCTATCTAACTAGGGTTTAGATACAAGTTATTATATATACCCCCCTAATGTGTGAATTTCAACTAAGCCTATCCCCTCCCCCTTTGTGATTTTCGAAATCCCTAGCTAGTGAGAGAAAGAGAATTCGACTTCCCGTTTTCGTGGATAAGAATTCATACGGCTTCCGTCGATTGATTAATTACATTCATCTCATTTTCTCTTTGATCTTGTGTTGGTTAATTAGAGGCAATCTATTTTGGTTGCATCTCATAAGGGTTGATTCTATCTTAACCTCACCGTGTTATACTTCGTGCTTGGGATCTCGGAGAAGAATTGTGGGCGCTTCTTTAACAACGGTAGATTGTTCTTCAAAAGGTATTCCTTCTTATCCCTCTTTATATGAAATAATGATTAGCCTAATTTCCACTGCTAAAATTTTTATATTTCCGCTGCTATACCTTAGCCTAATTTCCAACACCTGCTCGGCGAGCAGGCACAGCCTGCTCATCGAGCTGGCCTAAAATAGGCCAGTTCGTCGAGCAGTCTTGCCCGATACGCCCCCGCGCGGTTGCCGAATGCCAACAATGTGTTTTTAGCCCGAACTTATCCCTGCGCATGCACAAAAACTCCAGATAACATTAGTCCAAAGGCTAAATTGACCCGCCAATCGCTTATTTGAGCAAACGCTTCGTTTGGTGCGACTTTTGACGGATCAATTAGCTTCAAAAGATAATGGAATTATAATATGCATGCCATTTTGGCCGTATTTGCCTAAATTGATCATAAAACGAGCCTAAACAACGAAAAGTAAATAAAACATTTCCAATTTCTAACTAACTCACACAAAAGCATTTAAATGTGAGAATTGCTAGCTTATTAACTAAATAACGCTAAAACCCGTCCTAAAATCATACCCAAAGATAGGGGTTTTTGACCCCTATCAAACCTCCTCACACTTAAAACTTTACTTGTCCCCAAGTAAACTAAAAAACTAAACCCGCAATCACAAGCAAGCTAGAAAACCTCCCGGTTTGACTAGGTGCTTGACACAATTTCGAGCATCTGTAATTACATGCATTCGGAAATACAAAGTAGAGACACGATATCCAAAAGCCGCATTTCAATTATCATAGGTCATATGTTTTAAGACAAAGGACACATGTTCAATTAAACGAGCTTGAGGGGATCGCTAAGTAAAACACCTCACCATAGGTAGTTCACTCATTTCACACAATTTTGGTGGCTAAAGTGTTTACTCTCGGCTTATATTCTTGCTTAGGATTACGTTGATTTTGCACGTTCATCCGAGTTCCTCTACTATGCTATATGACTCCGATGATATCAAAAACAGCCTCGAATTGGGGTTGTAATGTGGTTAGAGGATTAAAGGTACAACAAGGGTTAATAGTTCTAACGCTAGAAAAAAACAAAGTTCAAATGGCTTTAGCAAATATGAAGTGACTGAGCTTTTTATTCATTCATTATTCTCTTTTTAGGACGTTTTTTTGATTTTAAGAACTGGGGAATGAAGTTCTCCCCTTTTTGTTCATCTCTTTTCTTTTCTTTTCTTTTTCTGTTTTTCTCTTTTTCTTTTTTTTTTCTTTTTCCCTTTTTTTTCTTTTTGGGATAGTGATGCTCATTCACTTTTTAGCCTTTTGGCTTGCTACTATGATGCCATAAACAAAGATAAAGCGCTAGAAACCACAAAGGCTCGATGTGAGCTTTGCAAAAACTTAGGGTTAAGTAGCAAACCAAATGATGGTTTGCAAAAATTGGGTTAGAACGAAAGAAAAATCTATAAACTACAAAAATATAGGCTCAAAGGGGCTTCCTAGAGTGGATGAAAAAGAGAAAATAAGGTAAAGAAAAGGGTTAATTCTAATGAGGTTGATTCATCGTTTATCATCTCAAATCATTGCATGTAGGTTCAACACATGATTAGGTGCAAAATCTGTAATCTTTCCACAAGTCAAAGCATTCACACAAAAATGTCAAGAAAAAGAGCTTTTTGATGTTCGTTCTTAGGCTCAAATTCAACTCACAATTCTTTGGGTTTCAATTTTGTGTTTACTAGTTCTCCCCAAACTCAAGTTTAACATCACATGCCTTCAATTCTTAAGTTATCTACCTAAGTAATGATTTTAGCATTTCTTCAAAAGTAGGGTCTAAATGCAAACTTTAGCTCATGCTTTTACAGATACAAGGATTGTGTCCTACACCTAAACTAGTTGTCATGCAATCTTAGATTCGGTTCTCAGCCCTCAAGGACAAATAACGAAGTTTAGATTCGAAGGAGGTTCACGGTTTTAGGTCCTAAACATGCAAAACATAAATAAAACCCGAAAAACGCAAAACTAAACTAGACACGACGCAACAAAAATTTAAAAATTATACACTTTTTGTAAGTTTGTCTACCCCTCCTCCTCACACTAAAAATATGCAATAAGTTCCAACATTGCATCACAAATCATAAAGAACAAGTGTAAAAGTTAGGGTGGAGAAGACAACTTACTGATCATCCTGAAGACGGAGAATTTGGACACCCGAATTGTCTTTACCGAGATAAAGTTTGAGTCGATGTCCATTTACTTTCTGGGTGGTTCCATCTTTCAACATAATCTCAACCATACCGGAGGGATGTGCGTCAAGAACTGAGAATGGTCCATACCATCTACTCTTGAGATTGCCAGGGAAGAATCTCAATCGGGAGTTATAAAGCAGTACTTGGTCGCCTTTATGGAATGTTTTCCGCTGTATTTTTTTATCGTGCACCCTCTTGGTTCGTTCTTTGTACAGCTTGGCATTCTCGTAAGAGTTATATCGGAGCTAATCCAGTTCATGTAGTTGTGTTAACCGTAGGTCACCTGAAAGTTTAGGGTCAAAGTTTAGAAATTTTAGCGCCCAATAAGCTTTGTGCTCTAGTTCAACAGGCAAATGACAAGATTTCCTGAAAACTAAACGGTAGGGGGACATTCCTATGGGAGTCTTGAATGCTGTCCGGTATGCCCAAAGAGCATCGTCCAGTTTAAGACTCCAATCCTTTCTAGCATTCCCCACTGTTTTCTCAAGAATACGTTTTAGCTCTCTATTTGATACTTCTACCTGACCACTCGTCTGAGGATGGTAAGGTGTTGCGACCCTATGGGCTACGCCATACTTCTGGAGCAACGTGTCAAACTGTTTATTGCAAAAATGGGATCCCCCATCACTAATGATAGTCCGGGGGGTTCCAAATCTAGTAAATATATTCTTTCTCAGGAATTTTATCACTACTCGAGCATCGTTTGTGGGTAGGGCTTCGGCCTCTACCCATTTAGAGACATAATCAACCGCGACAAGAATGTATTGGTTGTTGTGTGACATAGGGAAAGGTCCCATAAAGTCTATGCCCCAAACATCAAATAGCTCACGGACGAGTATGCCTTGCTGAAGCATCTCATTCCTCCTAGAGATATTCCCTACTCTCTGATATGCATCGCAGTATTTAATATAACTATTGACATCACTATGCATTTGTGGCCACCAAAATCCACTTTGGAGGATTTTTGCCACTGTCCTATCTGGCCCAAAGTGGTCGCCTGGTTCCCTAGAGTGACACATGTTAATCACTGACTCTACCTCCTCCTCAGGTATACATCTCCTAATCATGCCATCGGTGCAGAATCGAAATAAATAAGGTTCTTCCCAAAAATATTGTTTGCTTTCAAACAAAAACTTACGTCTTTTGTTTGCATCTAAATCAAGAGGAAGAATGTTACCGACTTTGTAGTTCGTGATGTCTGCAAACCAGGGGAGAGTTTTTACCGAATACAACGTTTCGTCCGGAAATACGTCCTTGATTGCCTCATGCTCTAAGGATTGCTGATCTGACTCTAACCTGGGTAGGTGGTCCGCTATCACGTTTTCCACTCCTTTCTTGTCTCTGATCTCGATGTCAAATTCTTGGAGTAGTAAGATCCAACGAATCAGCCTAGGTTTTACATCTTGCTTGCTCATCAAATATCTTAAAGCTACATGGTCAGTAAAAACAATTACCTTAGATAGCACCAAATATGATCTAAATTTGTCAAAGGCAAAAACTACGGCTAGCAATTCCTTTTCAGTTATTGAATAATTTTGCTATGCATCATTTAAGGTTTTGCTAGCATAGAAGATTGGGCGAAAAAGTTTATCCACTCTCTGCCCAAGATAGGCTCCTACAGCCAGATCACTGGCATCGCACATTAACTCAAAGGGAAGGGACCAATCCGGGCTTACCATAATAGGTGCTTCGATTAATTTCTTTTTTAGTAATTTAAATGCAGACATACATTCTTCATTGAAATTAAAATCAGCATCCTTTAGTAATAATTGAGTGAGGGGTTTAGTGATTTTTGAAAAGTCCTTTATGAACCGCCTATAAAACCCCGCATGTCCTAAAAAGCTCCTAACCAATTTTACACTAGTAGGAGGTGGCAGTTTTTCAATCACCTCAATTTTTGCCGGATCGACCTCGATCCCCTTTCCTGACACCTTGTGTCCTAACACTATGCAGTTTTGGACCATAAACTAGCACTTTTCCCAATTGAGTGCCAAGTTTTTGTCTTCACAACGTTCTAAGACTCGGTCCAAGTTTTCAAGACATTGATCGAAAGTAGATCCTACAACATTAAAATCATCCATGAAAATTTCTAGGAACTCTTCGACCATGTCAGAAAACATAGCCATCATACAGCGTTGGAATGTGGCAGGGGCATTACACAATCCGAAGGGCATCCGCCTATATGCAAAAGTTCCATAGGGACAAGTGAATGTGGTTTTCTCTTGGTCCAAAGGGTCCACAAGAATTTGCATATAACCGGATAACCCATCTAAAGTACAGAAAAATTCATGCCCTGCCAACCGTTCCAACATTTGATCAATAAATGGTAAAGGAAAGTGGTCTTTACGGGTGGCCTCGTTTAATTTTCTATAATCTATGCATACACGCCAACCCGTAACCTTTCTAGTTGGGATTAATTTCCCTTTTTCATTTTCCATTACCGTTGTTCCCCTTTTTTTGGGCACGCATTGAACCGGGCTTACCCATTGGCTATCAGAAATTGGAAAGATGATACCTGCGTCGAGGAGTTTTATAACCTCGGCTTTTACCACCTCTTTCATGTTAGGGTTGAGCCGTCGTTGAGGTTGGGCAGATGGTTTAATTTCTTCCTCAAGGAAAATCCTATGCGTGCAGATTTTGGGGTCAATGCCTTTGATGTCATGGATCGACCATCCAAAGGCCCCTTTATGTTGCTTCAGCACCTCCACCAATCTTTCTTCTTGTTCAACTGTCAACAAAGAAGAAATAATAACGGGTAAATCTGTGGGAGGTTGAAGAAAAACATATTTCAGATTGTTGGGCAAGGGCTTAAGCTCCAATTCTGGAGGCTCCTCTAGCGAGGTTTTGGGTTTAGGTTTGATCTCACGATCAAGGTCCTCTTTTCGACCCTTGACCCAATAACATTTTTCAGGTGGGAGGTCTTCAAAAGGTTCATTCGAGTTTTCACATTCCTCACCACCTAGACCGAGTTCTAAAGAGGCATTTCTCATGTTAAGGTCAACTTCCTCTACACATTCATCTATTAATGCATCCACAAAATTACAACTTTTAGAACGCTCTTGAGGAAATTTCATAGACTCGTAAACATTAAATGTTGCCTCTTCGCCCTGCACCCTTAGGACCAGTTTACCTTCATGGACGTCTATCAATGTCCTATCGGTTGCAAGGAACGGTCTCCCAAGAAGAATGGGGACGGAGTCATCTTCTTCAATGTCGAGTACCACAAAATCGACCGGGAAGATCAGTTTGTCCACCTTCACCAATACATCTTCAACTATGCCTCTAGGTCGTGCGATTGACCTGTCCGCTAGCTGCAGTGTCATGTTTGTTGGTTTAGGCTCTCCGAGTCCCAGTTTCCTGAAAATTGATAAAGGCATAAGATTAATACTTGCTCCTAAATCACATAATGCCCTATCTATGTGCATGTTGCCTATCCTACACGGGATGGTAAAGCTCCCTTGATCTTTAAGCTTGGGGGCAATTTATGAGTGATTATGGTCGAGCATTGTTCTGTTAAAGCCACTATCTCATTTTCCCCCAAATTTTTCTTTTTCGACAACATGTCTTTGAGAAATTTTGCATAGTTCGGCATTTCCTCTAGTGCTTCCATTAATGGAATATTGATTTCTAATCTACTAAGGATTTCCGAAAACCGAGCAAATTTCTTATCTAAGTTGGCCTTTTTCTGTTTCTGAGGGAATGGCAGTTTTGGTACATAAGGCCTAACTACTTTTTCTACAGCTACTTCAAGAGCTGGAGTTTCAGATACGGGACCGGGGTTACTTACCACTTCCGGTTCCCTGCTTACCTGCGGTGATGGTTGTGTTTGCGATTGAGGTGCCACGAGTGTGTCCACTTCCTTGCCGCTCCTTAGGGCGATGTCTTGAACCGTTTCCTCTTGTAAGAGGGAAGCCTCTTGGCATTCCCTTTCTTCCTGTCTGATTGCGGCGAGTTGGTTGCTCAGGGTCCTACATGCCTCCTCGTTGGTTGCTAGTCGGACGAATATCTCTCTTAAAAGGGTCATTATTCCTTCTGAACACTCTGTTTGCCTGCCATAAAAATCAGAATTAGAAGGGGGACATGGAAGGGTATCCATGGGTGCCATGTAGGGCGCCGGTGGATATCGTGTATGCTCTTGATCGTAAACGTTGTAAGTTGGGGGTTCAGAATTATACCTTTGACGATTACCCAAGTAACTTACATTCTCACCTCTAGGTACGTAGTAGTTGACGTGGCATACCTCACCGGGGTGATTCTGGCCACATCTTGCTCAAAACGGTGTCCTTGTTTGGCTATCACGGCTGTACGAAGCCATAAGGAAATCCATTTTCGCGTTGAGATCGTTCATGGACGGTTTTGGAGTTCTGTTGTCCATAATTGCTGGAAGAACGATTTTTATAAGTACAAGTAATGTTACAGAAATGAAGTAATATATCAACAAGTATTTGTATACGTAAGTATGAATATAAACAAGTATATAAACAAGTATAAATGATACAAACAAAGGATATTTACAATGAACGCCTGAACTAACAAATCGACCTTTGGTTCGATATTGCAGAAGAAATAAATCCCCGGCAACGGCGCCAAAAACTTGATGCGCCTCACGGCAGTCGCACCGCGAGACTCACTAAGGGATAAGTGTACCCCGTCGTTATCAAGTAATAAATTTCTGGAAAAGTCCAGGTATCGTCCACCGGATTTATTTCTGCAAGTATCGAGTTACTTGGTTTCAGGTGTTATCTAGGCTTAGGGGGTTTTGAGTTGGTTTTTCTTAAGTTAATCTACTCCTAGGTTGAATTATACTACTCCTAGCTAAGTTATCTGATTCTAACTAAGTTATTCTACGCCTAATTAAGTTACGCTACCCCTAATTAAGTTAAACTACTCCTAAGTGATCTTTTACCAATGCAATTATCCGAAGGAACATGAAGGGATACGATGATAATGAAAATAGATTGTTTAAGCAATTGAATTAAAATCTAAGTCATTTGTGTCCGAGGCGATTAACCCAACCTATCCTCCTAAAGTCCCTAGTTCGTGATTCCCTTGTAAGGCCGAAACTAGCTCTAAGGCTCAGCAATTTGGGCTTAATCTTCTATAGGGTCGTCAATCCTATAGGCACTGACTAGGTCAGATTCAGCTCGCAATATGTGCCAAATTAATTTTGGGATTATCGAATGAGTTAAACCAATCAGACAAAGCGTAAGACAAAGATTAAAGCATTAAAACAATTGAATGAACAAAAACTATAATATATATCAAAGATGAAAGTATTGTCACGAAGATACAATAAGCCTAGGATTCATAACATGGATCAGAGGCTAGACAGAATATAAAAGAAGAAAAATCCCTTTAAGGGAACCTGTCTACCAATGCAGGCGTCTTCCTAGGACTTAAGGATGGAGCTTGAGCAATCCTCGGTGAGCGGAGCTTCGGAGGTGTCTGCAATGGAGGTTCGAAGGATATGGAGGAGGTGGAGAGGATTTCTCAAGATGAAAAGCTAAGAAAATTACAAAAGATAAAAGATATCTAATTACATTGGAAAAATCCTATTTATAGGCGTGGCTTGGGCCCTTTTGATGACCTATTTCGTGTCCTTATGCAGGTAGGAAGT
Organism: Euphorbia lathyris; assembly: GCF_963576675.1. Taxonomy (NCBI): domain Eukaryota; kingdom Viridiplantae; phylum Streptophyta; class Magnoliopsida; order Malpighiales; family Euphorbiaceae; genus Euphorbia; species Euphorbia lathyris. The sequence continues at coordinate 54,731,519 of NC_088912.1, read as the reverse complement.
CGTGGGGCCGATCGTGGAGTTGTGGGGGCGAAATTGGTCTTTTTGACCAATTCCCGCAGGTCTGCTCGCCGAGCAGGGCGAGCTGCTCGGCGAGCAGGCCTCTGAGGGCCTGCTCGGCGAGCTGGCCTAAAATAGGCCAGTTCGTCGAGCAGTCTAGCCCGATACGCCCCCGCGCGGTTGCCGAATGCCAACAATGTGTTTTTCGCCCGAACTTATCCCTGCGCATGCACAAAAACTCCAGATAACATTAGTCCAAAGGCTAAATTGACCCGCCAATCGCTTATTTGAGCAAACGCTTCGTTTGGTGCGACTTTTGACGGATCAATTAGCTTCAAAAGATAACGGAATTATAATATGCATGCCATTTTGGCCGTATTTGCCTAAATTGATCATAAAACAAGCCTAAACAACGAAAAGTAAATAAAACATTTCCAATTTCTAACTAACTCACACAAAAGCATTTAAATGCAAGAATTGCTCGCTTATTAACTAAATAACGCTAAAACCCGTCCTAAAATCGTACCCAAAGATAGGGGTTTTTGACCCCTATCAGACCTGTGTCGAAAACCCATGATAAACGGCTAAAGCGGTTGATTCCATTAGTTTGAAAATTTAAAAATCAAGAAAAATCTCGGAGAGCCGGCACTTGCAAGTCCCACTAGCAAATCCGATAACGCCCGGATGATGCCGAGTACGTTCACCATTTTGGCGGTAGACGGGAAGGCTCTGGAGGTCGGACGTCGGCCAGCGGACGACGAACGTCGCTCCCAGCAGGCGAGCGTCGTCCCGCGAATGCCGAGCGTGGTGCTCGGTGCATCAAACGCTCGTCCGACGGGCGTTTGACGCACGCTCGGTGCATCAAACGCTCGTCCGACGGGCGTTTGACGCACGCTCGGTGCTCGTTGGGCGATTGTTGAGCGATTTCCATAAGTGCACGGTATACGCTTGTAGTAATAAAAGATATCGAACCCACAGGGAACGCTTTTTAACGAAAACTTGTTTTAAATCGGTTTGATTTACTTTCAAGGTTTATAATATGGAAAATCGTTTAATTGGGTTTGGTTTTGAAATTGCTAGAATAAGAATTAGACTAGAGTATGTAGAATGTTAGAAATCACTTTTGATTTAAGGATGAATTTACAAAACAGAAACGTTTAGTGCTTTAGAAAAGTGATAAATGTATTCATTTGCATTAAGCAAAGAAAACAACTTTAAACTTTGTATACAAATTATATAAATGTAATAACGTAAACTCATTCAATTAAAAGGCTTTGAGCGCAACAATCCCCTAACTGGTTAGACTGCTTCCTTAACCGAATTGATACTTTTATCCAAGATACCAATTTGCCTAAGTGTTCAACAAAGTTTCCTTGTAAAGATTTTGAATTCAACTTCGTTTTAATGAAAACACCAGAACTCACTTCGGATCATTTACCATAAGTGCTACATAAAAATCTATCGAATAGAATAAACTTTATTAGATGAAGTATGAATTTGATACAAGTGTACAGAGAACAAGTAGCATGGAAGCTTTCGACGACTTTCAAGCGAACGGGTTGTCAATCCTTTCCTTGAACCTCGTTTAAAGTTTGTCAGGCTTCTGGGGCGAATCCTCTACTAAATCTTCTCGCTGAATCTTCGGAATAGAGATTGGTCTATCTACTAACAAAATGTAAACTAATATGAACAAATCTAAACGCTACTGTGTTTGTAATTATTTAATAAACAATGTGTGTACATCATATTGCTTTTTACAAAATCGAACTTCTAACTCTGAATCGCTTGACTCGGAATTTCTGCATTAATTCTATACTAATCTTCTCTTCAATATATCTCCAACTCTAAAATCAACTCTTTATTTATAGATGTTGCAGAGTCGGGTTTAAGGAACGTGTCTGCTGCGAAGAGGCGTTCTTATCCAATCGAACGGACGCGTTTCTTTGAAAACGAATGTGTATAAATAGTCCTTCTGGAAATTCTGATCTTACCGAGAATAATTAATTCTCGGCCGAGAATGGGGGAGCAAGTTTTAGCCTTTGAAAAGAAGGGAGAAATTGCTGATTGACGCGTGTCGCGGCCGAGAATGGAGGATTCTCAGTCGCGACATGGAGGTTTTTTACTTCGTTTCTGACTTCGTCCTCGTCCTCGTTTCAGTGCGTTTGATTTTCGTCGTCTTTGACTCCTTTTGTAGGGTTTTTCTTCTGTTTTTATCCTCTTTTCGTTCCTATTTGGATTTTACCAAATATTCAGGTACCTTGTATGAAAGAAACATATTCGAAAGTAAAAGTACGCTAAACAGATATAAATAGTACGAATTCGTAGCAAAACTGATGTAAATAATAATGATATTTTAGGTATATTTAGGGCTTAACAGCGATCGCCCAACTTTCGTCAGGCGTTGCCCAACTCGTTAGGCGAACACGCAACTTTCGTAGGGCTTCACCCAACTCGTTGGGCGAACGCCCAACTTTGGCTGGGCGTCGCCTAACTCGTTGGGCATCGCCGAACGAAGGTTGGGCATACATGCTTGATGCCTTCGGGCATGTACGCCCAACCTTGGAATCCGCGCCTATAAAAGGCACGGATCCCCATGCATTTGAGAGGGGAGCTCTTTTTGGGAAAAAAGATTTTTCTAGAGAGAGAAAGTGAATTTTTTAGGGAAAAAAATTATTTTTCTAAAAATATTGAAATTTTATTAAAGTTAAATATTGGACAAAAAACACCAAAAACCATAACTCGTGGAATCAACCGACTTCGACTGTCAATACCGATCTTGAGGTATTATCTGAGGACTAGACTCGTTTAATTTATTTCGTTTATTTATTTATTTAATTTATAGTCTCGTTTATTTATTTTATTTATAGTTTTAGTTATTTATTTTATTGGTCACTTTTATTTATTCATTCATATTTATTTAAGTTTTGTCTCGTGTTAAATAAATATTCGGTTTTGGTTTGAAATAAAAACCTCGTTTTAAGTCCCAATACGAACCGTGATCCGGTTTAAGGGTAGTTCGGGACTAAAACGTTGTAGGTATAGAATTTAAAAATGTTTTTTTAATTAACGTTTTGAAATAAAACATTGTCTTGGGAGACTCCGTTATAGACTATGACCCGATTTGGGTAGTTCGGGGACCAAAATGATGGAATCGAGTAGATCTAAAGCTTTTTAACGAATCTGGAAAGTATAGAGACTGTTTCTGTAAATCTGTCTTTTCTGTAACTAAAAGCAGTTTAGCGACGGATTTTCCATCGCTAAAGATGCTGGAATCCGAAAAATGCCTTTTTAACCCTCTTTCTAAACCTTTTTTGACATTTATACTTGTATATATATATATATGTATAATTATGTAATCTATCTATTAAAATTATTTTGGGGTTATATGACTAATAATTATGTATTATATATCTATTTATTTTATATTTAAACATTTTTTATACCAATTTAAGCTTTGTAAAATCACATGTATATATATATATAGTTTTGGGGTTTATTCAAGTTATATTAGTTATTATTTTAGAAGATTATTAGTTTGGACATTTGGGATAATTAATTAAAAAGTACTTTTTGGGCCATTAAGTGGTATTTTCTATTATCTATATTCAATGTATATTTGGGGAGGGTTATTTTCTATACATTGATCATAATAACTATTTTGGGTTAAAAGTTATTTTCTTATCCTTTATGAACCTTGTTCATTGTTTTTACATGTTTTCAATTGGAGTATTTTTTATTACTATTTTTACTTATTAATAATGATAGTATATATATCTTTTATTTACCTCCTTTTTAATCTATAGGTGTAAATACCATTTTTACCAAAATGTATATATGTTTCGAATATATTATAGTGGGTGGGTTTTGAATTTAATTGGTTCATTATTGTAATTATGTTCAAGTGAGAATTAATTGGAGGAAAATGGGAAAAACAAGCCACAAAAAAAGATTTCAATTTGATTATGTAAATTAAAGGTATTTGGAGACTTTCAAAATGTAAATAAGAGTTTTAACTTCTTTTTGGTTCCAAATGGTTTTCTAAATGTCATGTTTTGAAACCTTAATCCGTTCCAATGACAGATTAAGCGAACCTTGTAATTAAAATCGTTTTTTGTGAATAATAGAGTTTTGAATCGTTTTCTACTGTTTAAACGGTTTTTGTACAAAAATAAATGGACTTGTATGCTTAATCACGTTTTCGGTTGAATGTGCATCTTTCACGTTTTCAAGCACTCGAGTCGTTCCAACGGCGACCCGAGTGAAAAGCATGTAAATTAACGGGGTTTTGAAATGTGTCTAAATCGTTCCAACGGCGATTACGACACGAACCATGTAAATAAACTGTTCTTCAGGGAGTGAAGATTAGTTTAGACTTAATGTATAGCTCGAAGTATATTTCATGTTGTAATTAATCAATTCTTCTACATCCCTCCTTCTTCTACATACTCTAATTCATGCAAATGGGTGATTCTTTACTAAAATGGCTTTTAATAATATATGCTTAAAACGGTTTTCAAAACGAGAAAGAAAAGGTTTCAAATGAATTTTAAACTTAAAGAAATATGCGATTAGTTCGTTAGCGCCTAACATGCTAAGTAGGAGGCCGGTGGTTCAGAACCGGGCGATGTCGGGATGCCTAGTAGCCTTTCTCCGGAAAGGAGCTAGCCTTCTCGGCTCGTACCCAATTTCTCGAACCCTCACCGGTCTCCCACAAGGGATCGGTGTTCATTTCCCATTCGTGAGTGGCAACTCTTCCATACTTTGAGCTCCGGCCCTGCCGAGCAGCTTGATTCCACGATTGGTTACTTTCGGCACTAATCACAGCATCTGTCGTCAACGGTGTCTACCCCCCAGGCCTTCCGGGCGAGGTCGCGGCACCTACAGACGCGTAGTGCACCGGACCGCCCTTTTTTATTGCTCTGGACAGAAGGGTAGTTGGCAAAATCTAGAGTCTTCTTTTCATCTAATGTTTCTCCTTACTCCAGTCGAGCCATCTATGATGTGTTGGGTTTTGAAAAGACGGATAACTTGGGGACTTACATTGGCATGCCCTTGCTACACTCTAGAGTGAATAAGGAGACCTATAGACACATAGTGGGCAAGGTCATGATGCGTATGGTTGGATGGAAAGCTAAGTGTCTCTCTTTAGCTGGCAGGATTACCTTGATCAGATCGGTTGCATCCTCCATACCTACTTATTCGATGCAAACGGTAATCTTACCTACTAGGACTTGTTTGAAATTGGACAAATGTAATCGGGAATTCCTCTAGGGTTCATCTCCAGATCAGCAAAAGTTACACTTGGTACACTGGAGTAAAGTGTGTCTTCCAAAGGTGAAAGGTGGTCTTGACATTAGGACTACTAAAGAAGCTAATATGGCGATGGTCGCGAAACTCTCTGAAGGAAAATAGGCAAACGTTTGGCAGCGGAAATATAAATTTTTTAACCCTTTTCCATTAACCCAAGATTCGTTAATCGTTATTTCATATAAAGAGGGATAGAAGGAAATACCTTTTGATGTTCTATCTACCGTTGCAATCGAAGTGCCCACAACTCTTACTTCGAGTTCCCGAGCACAAGACAAAAACACAATTCAAAACCAAGTTAGAATTCAACCGTATGAAAGCTATCAAGAATACATTGCCTCTAATTAATCAACACAAGATCAAGGAATAGAGAAACAGATTAATAATCAATTGAAACGGGAGGAAGCGGTGAATAATCTCGTCCTCAACAGGGGGTCGAAATTCTCTCTCTTCGGTAGACAATAGCTTGGCCGAAATTTACATATAATGGGGTATATATACTCTCTTGTATCTAAACCCTAGTTAGATAGAATTAGGTTACTGAATAAGAATTTAATTCGGAATATAATTCTTATTTATTATATATAATTATATCTTAATATAAAGATAATAATAATAATAATAACCTTTTAGGATAATAATAGGAGCAATTTAATCTCATTAAACCTCCTAACTTATTTATCCTTTAATTAATTTAATTCACAATCATAATCTAATTAGGATTGCTTTAAATTCAAATTAATTTCTTTATGTATTTTACATACATAAAATCGCCCCACTTAAGTACTGGGCCTTAGTGGACTCAGTTGGGCTTCCGTCAATCAATTAACATCTGTTTCTCTTTGGGCTCCAAGTCTTATGTGTGACCCATTAGGTTCTTATTGCTTCTAGCCATATGCAACTCTTAAATTAATTTTCTCAGAATTATATTTAATCTTTGCATAACGGAATGAGTACGCGAAATGTGATTAGCAAATCCGAAACATTCCCCCAGAGCTATAAGAAGACAGGTTGATTCTGTCGTTGACCTTTCTGTATTAGTTACAGTATAATTCGATCCTTTATCAACTACATCCTTGAACTGAATCTTATAACTATGGATAATGTCAAGTCACATATAGCGAGACGTTCGTTTTACTTGTACAGGCTGAGTTAACTCCAATTAGATAGGTTAAGTGAAATCTGCATTTCAAGTCTTAAGCTATCACCTTGTAAGGATTTAGAGTCAAGTCTTCCACAAGCGATCCTTGGACGTATCTCCCATTTATCGGGAGTGACAAATGCTCAATCCAATGTATAACTATCCTGCAATTACTTCCTGTGATACCCAACGTCTGCCGTTCACACCCCAGAGTCATCTCTGTTATGGATCGTGTTACAACAGGATCAAAGCATCACATTCCATAATCCAGAATCACTAATTAACATTCCTTTGAGTCTGAGGATTACTTATACCTATTAATACCAATGAGATGAACATGTGACAAGGATAAATCTATCCATCCTGTTATCTCAAGTCGGGTCCCCAATCCTAATGAACTCCCTTTCATTGGATCCATGTAACTGTCCAGATATCTGCATATCTGAAGCTTGTGAGACCAGCTCTCTGTCTCGACAGAAGATGTTACATGCAAGTCTCAACAGTGATATGTCAATCCTATTTCTAAACATATTACTTGACTTGGGGTGGGGTGGTTTTAAGTTTATTAGTTTATTATAAAGTTTCGTCTCACTTCATACTTGTATGAACACTTTATAATCACTTTAAACAAACTTAGGGATTTCCTTTTATTAAACTTATTTAGTTCTTAAAAGAGGTTGCCTTTATATAGTTTATGAAACCATATCTATTTAAAACAAATGATGTAAATAACACTTCATTTACATTAAGTTTATATCCTAGAACAATTGTCTATAGGACACTAAACCCCAACATACTCCCACTTGGACTAAAGCCAATTGTTTCTACAACTTATCCCAGTAGAACTTAGATGACGATCATGTACTTTCTGGGCTAAGGGCTTTGTCAACGGATCTGCAACATTGTCCTCAGTAGGTACTCTTTCTATTCTCACATCTCCTCTTGCCACAATCTCTCTTACAATGTGGTATCGCTTCAGGTAATGCTTGGATGCATTATGAGACCAAACTTTTACCGACTGTAGCAGAGCTATATCATTTCCCATTAATAATATATCGTCCACATATAATATTAGAAATTCAACTGAGCTCCCACTTGCTTTCTAGTAAATGCAAGCTTCTTCACAATTTTGTTCGAAACCAAATTGTTTTATGGTTTCGTCAAAACGCTTGTTCCAGCTTCTAGATGCTTGCTTGAGTCCATAAATGGATCTCTGTAGTTTGCAAACCTTGTTTGCATCCTTTGATATGAAACCTTCAGGCTGCATCATATATACATCCTCAAGTAGGTTTCCATTTAGGAAAGTTGTTTTCACATCCATTTTCCAAATCTCATAATCGTAGTGAGCGGTAATAGCGAGCATTATTCTGATTGATTTGGACATAGCCACAGGAGAGAAAGTTTCGTCATAATCAATTCCTTGTTTCTGACGATATCCTTTCGCTACTAACCTAGCTTTGTAGGTGTTAACCTTTCCATCCATGTCAGTCTTCTTTTTGAAGATCCACCTGCACCCAATGGGTTTTATCCCTTCGGGTGGATCAACCAAAGTCCACACTTGGTTGGTGTACATGGAATCCATTTCAGAATCCATGGCCTCGAGCCATGCTTTAGAATCTGGACTGTTAAGAGCCTCTTCGTAGTTTTCGGGTTCGTCGTCTAACACGGGAACCTCATCATCATCTCCTACTAGAAAACCATATCTAATTGGGAGTTCACGAACTCTTTGTGATCTACGAATGTGTGGCACTTGAGTCTCATCCAATGGGACTGCTTCGGGTTCCTCAACCGCCTCTGTTGTTTCAGTCGGTGTTTCTTCTTCTTCAACTTCATCAAGTTCAATCATGCTTCCCTTTTCTGTTTCTTCGAGAAACTCTTTCTCCAAGAAGGTTGCGTGCTTGGATACTATTACTTTCTGATCATCTGGATGATAGAATTAATACCCTACAGTTTCCTTAGGATATCCAATGAAGAAACATTTATCAGATTTAGAATCTAGCTTGTCTGACGCTACGCGTTTGACAAATGCTGAACAACCCCATACTCTCATGAATGAGAATGTGGGTTTCCTACCAACGAACAATTCATATGGTGTGGAACTAGCGGATTTAGTTGGTACTCGATTTAGGGTGAAGAGGGTAGTTTCTAAGGCATAGCCCCAAAATGTCTTTGGAAGTAATGCTATGCTCATCATAGATCGTACCATATCTAGTAAGGTACGGTTCCTCCTTTCGGATACACCATTGTGTTGTGGTGTATAGGGAGGTGTCCATTGTGAGTATATCCCACATTCAGTTAGATAATTCAGAAAATCATCTGAAAGATATTCGCCACCTCGATCGGATCGAAGTATCTTTATTTTCTTTCCTAATTGATTTTCTACTTCATTCTTGAATCATTTGAATTTCTCAAAAGCTTCGGACTTGCGCTTCATCAAGTAAATATAACCATATCTGGTATGGTCGTCTATGAAGCTTATAAAGTATCTGAATCCTCCTCTTGCTTGGACTGACATAGGACCGCATACATCTGAATGTATTAATCCTAGAGTGTCTGATACACGCTCACCTTTATTGCTAAAGGGTGTCTTTGTCATTTTACCTTTTAAACATGCTTCGCATGTTTCCAATGATTCAGAATCAATTGAATCTATAAGCCCATCTTGATGTAGCTTAAGCATGCGTCTTTTGTTTATATGGCCTAAACGACAATGCTACAAGTAAGTCGAATTATCTAGCTTATGTCTTTTGGTATCAATTGCGAATATAGAAATTTTGTCATCTAGCACATAAATCCCATTTTGTGATATTCCTAAAAAATAGAAAATCTCATCTCTATAAAACTCGCAATATTTGTCTTTTATTGAAATATGAAAACCGTCGTCAACAAGACGGCTAATAGAAATAATGTTTCTGGACATTTCTGGAACATACAAACAGTTCCCTAATTCTATTACAAGCCCAGAGGGCAAACTCAAAGCATAATCTCCAACAGCGAGGGCGGCAACTCTTGCTCCATTTCCTACTCGCAAGTTTATGCTTCCTTTCTTCAATTCCTTAGTCCGATTTAGTTCCTGCATATTTGTACAAATATGAGATCCACATCCGGTATCAAGTACCCAAGATTCAGACTGTGAAATTGTATTTATTTCAATATAAAATATACCAGATGTTGAAGCACCGTCTTTTCCCTTCTTGAGGGAGGCTAGGTACTCCTTGCAGTTCCTTCTCCAATGCCCGTCTTTACCACAGAAGTGGCACTCTCCTTTGGGCTTCTTCACTTCCTTTCCCTTAGCTCTAGTGGGCATGGCCCTCTTGCCCTTCTTGGGATGTTTAGGATTGGGAAAATTCCCCTTCCTCTTCTTTGATCCCTCTATGACAAGAGCCGGTATTGCCTTGTCTTTCTTCATATTGGGCTCAACTGTCTTGAGCATGTTTGCAAGCTCTTCAAGAGAGGTTTGCAAGTCATTCATCTGGTAGTTCATGATGAACTGTGAATAACTCTCTGGGAGGGATTGAAGAATTAAGTCTACACTTAGTTCGCTATCCATCGCGAATCCAATACTAGAAAGCTTGGTAATATAGCCAATCATCTTGACACAATGTGTCATTACAGATGTGCCCTCTTGCATCCTGCAACGATATAGCAATTTTGATATCTCGTAGCGTTCGCATAGAGTTTGTTTCCCAAACAACTCTTTCAGGTGCAGGATGATGGAATAGGCATCCATTTCCTCATGTTGCCTCTGCAATTCCGGTGTCATCGATGCAAGTATGATGCATCCCGCATGATCGTCATCAGCCTTATGCTTCTGGTAAGCATCGATCTCTTCGATGGGAGCATCATCAGCTGGGATATGGGGTATCGATGTATCAAGTACATACCCTATCTTATCGGACTTCAAAACAATTTTGAGGTTACGAAACCAGTCGGTGAAGTTTGAACCGTTCAACTTGTTATCGGTAAGTATATTTTGCAGATTGGTTTTAGTCATGATTTTAAGAGTGTTTTAATTTAACCTGAGAGTGAGAAAGAGTAAACGTATGTTATTCATTTGCTTTAAAGTACATCAATCTAAAATTATAGGTCTTTTAGTTCATTTTAAATTGCTCCCACTATTTTGCCAAATTAATAGCCCTCCATATTAATTCGAAGAATTTCACAAATCCTTTGTGAGCTAGGATCCTAACTCCTGAGATTTCACCTTGAGTTTGCTCAACAAGCTAGTCTCATTTGTTAGGTAGATTCATGTAATCAATCAGATCTTTAATGTGATTCCTAGGTCATTGGGTTACTAACCACATTAGTAACTAATATGCTATTCATATTAATCCCAACCATATTGCCCATTAGTTTATGATAACATGAGTTTGCTCATCCAATTATCATAATTTAATTTAAGTATTACCCCATATTCATGAAAGAACGATTTTCGATAATTTAGGTGTTACCATAAGACCCCGAGCTTGAGTTTGCTCAACAACCCAAAGGCCCCCAGTACTGCCGGCTGAATTATAATATTAGGGAGGGGCAACCGATTTTAATAACTTGCTTATTTACTTAACTTTTAATTAGTGAGGGATTTTATTTTAAGTCTCATAATCTAACTTAGTCTTGATTTGCTTTAGCATACATCAGACACATACATTGGTGTTATGGACATATTATCTAAATTATTCCGTCGAGCCAGAGAAGGAATAAAAGGCCAAACCTAGGGAAATACTAACTATTACATATTTCTCTTTAGGTCCTCCGTCTTCTCCATGGCGCCTTGAAATTACATATTAATTTCTATACTACTAAAGAAAACTTCAATTAACTTGAAGGGAATTAGATGAGAGGAGAAATTACAATAGATAGTAGTTAGGCAGGACTCGCAAGCCCTATTTCAAAAATACCAAAAGACTAAATAGAGGGTCCAAATATGTCCATAACTCCAAACATACATAGACTCAATTAAATAAATTTAATTGGTTGATTACATAAAATCTTATGTAATATTTAGGTTAACCACATTAACTCATCAAATTAACTTTCATCCAATTTTAATTCTATTAGTTTCGTATCTTCTATATTAACCTATTAGATTAATACAACTATACAAAACTTTACTTATGCATATCCCAATTATTTTGATTTTAATTCATTTAATACTTTTGATTTACCAATAGGTAAAACAAACTTTTAAATAAATTTTTCATTCGATAATCAAAACAGAAAACTGTTAATTTCTGAAACTTATATATATAAATATATTTAAAACTATTTTATTTTAAAACGGTTTTAAAAAAAATAGGCTTTTACTCGTGTCAGGCCCGCAAAGGGGTCCGAGACCTAAAACACGCTGCTGCCGATTGGCAGCAGCGCCGCGACTGGCAGCCGCTACCTTACGGCAGCGACGTCCAGTCGCTGAACGGTTGCTGCCGCGAGGCAGCAACCGTGAACAGTAGTTCGGGTTGCTGCCTCGCGGCACAACCCGGACTAATGTTCCGTTTTTTTAAATATAAATATATATATATATATATCAGTATTAAAGCGGTTTTAAAACGATTTTCAGAAAATAGGAAAACCTTTCAAAGATTTTCTATTTTATCTTTAGGATTAATAAAACTAACTTTTATCAATCTAACTATAAAACTAATAGTTTTTGTTATAATGATTATCAACCAAAATAATTAGGAACATATGCATAATCTATTTTAATTAACAATTAATTAAAACTTATTTATCTTTAGAATTAATTAATCAAAACGGTTTCGTTTATTAACCTAACTATAAATATTTATTCAATCTCATTGAAAAACCTTTTAATTTTCATATATGAAATAACGGATTTAACGCAGGCTCTGATACCACTAAAGGAAAATAGGCAAACGTTTGGCAGATGAAATATAAAAATTTTAACCCTTTTCCATTAACCCAAGATCCGTTAATCGTTATTTCATATAAAGAGGGATAGAAGGAAATACCTTTTGATGTTCTATCTACCGTTGCAATCGAAGTGCCCACAACTCTTACTTCGAGTTCCCGAGCACAAGACAAAAACACAATTCAAAACCAAGTTAGAATTCAACCGTATGAAAGCAATCAAGAATAGATTGCCTCTAATTAATCAACACAAGATCAATGAATAGAGAAACAGATTAATAATCAATTGAAACGGAAGGAATCGGTGAATAATCTCGTCCTCAACAGGGGGTCGAAATTCTCTCTCTTCGGTAGACAATAGCTTGGCCGAAATTTACATATAAGGGGGTATACTCTCTTGTATCTAAACCCTAGTTAGATAGAATTAAGTTACTGAATAAGAATTTAATTCGGAATATAATTCTTATTTATTATCTATAATTATATCTTAATATAAAGATAATAATAATAACCTTTTAGGATAATAATAGGAGCAATTTAATCTCATTAAACATCCTAACTTATTTATCCTTTAATTAATTTAATTTAATTCACAATCATAATCTAATTAGGATTGCTTTAAATTCAAATTAATTTCTTTATGTATTTTACATACATAAAATCGCCCCCCCTTAAGTACTGGGCCTTAGTGGACTCAGTTGGGCTTCTGTCAATCAATTAACATCTGTTTCTCTTTTGGGCTCCAAGTCTTATGTGTGACCCATTAGGTTCTTATTGCTTCTAGCCGTATGCAACTATTAAATTAATTTTCTTGGAATTATATTTAATCTTTGCATAACGGAATGAGTACGCGAAATGTGATTAGCAAATCCGAAACATTCCCCAGAGCTATAAGAAGACAGGTTGATTCTTTCGTTGACCTTTCCGCATTAGTTACAGTATAATTCGATCCTTTATCAACTACATCCTTGAACTGAATCTTATGACTATGGATAATGTCAAGTCACATATAGCGAGACGTTCATTTTACTTGTACAGGCCGAGTTAACTCCAATTAGATAGGTTAAGTGAAATCTGCATTTCAAGTCTTAAGCTATCACCTTGCAAGGATTTAGAGTCAAGTCTTCCACAAGCGATCCTTGGATGTATCTCCCATTTATCGGGAGTGACAAATGCTCAATCCAATGTATAACTATCCTACAATTACTTCCTGTGATACCCAACGTCTGCCGTTCACACCCCAGAGTCATCTCTCTTATGGATCGTGTTACAACAGGATCAAAACATCACATTCCATAATCCAGAATCACTAATTAACATTCCTTTGAGTCTGAGGATTACTTATACCTATTAATACCAATGAGATGAACATGTGACAAGGATAAATCTACCCATCCTGTTATCTCAAGTCGGGTCCCCAATCCTAATGAACTCCCTTTCATTGGATCCATGTAACTGTCCAGATATCTGCATATCTGAAGCTTGTGAGATCAGTTCTCTGTCTCGACAGAAGACATTGTTACATGCAAGTCTCAACAGTGATATGTCAATCCTATTTCTAAACATATTACTTGACTTGGGGTGGTTTTAAGTTTATTAGTTTATTATAAAGTTTCGTCTCACTTCATACTTGTATGAACACTTTATAATCACTTTAAACAAACTTAGGGATTTCCTTTTATTAAACTTATTTAGTTCTTAAAAGAGGTTGCCTTTATATAGTTTATGAAACCATATCTATTTAAAACAAATGATGTAAAGAACACTTCATTTACATTAAGTTTATATCCTAGAACAATTGTCTATAGGACACTAAACCCCAACACTCTCTTGGCGAGTTTTAACTGACAATGAAGCGTTATGGGTCAGGTGTCTAAAAGCAAAATACTGTGCTAATAGAGAGGGAGTGGATCTATTTAGGGCCAAAAGTTCGCAATGTTATATATGGCGGAGCATTATGATAGGATCAAGTCTTTTGGCTAAAGGGAATGGTCGGGTTGTTCAAAATGGTAAAAATACTCTCTTCTGGCAGGACATCTAGTGCGGAGAGGATCGTTTGCTTGATAAAGCTGTCACTGATATTCCTGAAAATGGCTGAACCGCACAGTGGCGGATTATTGGAAAGGGACATCATGGGATTGGAAGTCTTTAAGGGCATTGCTCCCTGAACTCTTGTTGATGGAAATGACTTCTGTGGTTATTCTTCCAGAAACAACATATAATGATGACTGGTGTTAGAGATTTTCAAGAACGGGCTGGTACACTGCTACTACTGGATGTTTGGTCATCGGCTAGATTATGGAAAGTGGTGTGGCGTCTGGAGGTTCCAGAACGGGTTCGCAGCTTCATATGGTTAACTAGATATAACAGACTCATATGCAATGCAAATAGACAAGCATGTCACCTTACAAATAGTTGGACTGTATTGAGTATGGAGAAGCGGAGAGTCAAATACATGTTTTGCATGATTGTCCAAGAGCGGTAGAAATTTGGCACAAATTCATTCCAAGTACTCATCATACCCGATTTTTCAATATGGATTGCAAAAACTGGCTTTGGGAGAACTTAATGTATATGGTTGTGTCTGATGGTATCCCCTGGTTGTGTCTGTTCTCAATGTGCTTGTGGTGGATTTGGAAATGGCATTGTCAAATGGTGTTTGGAGATGAGGAGTGGGTACGAGATAAGGCGGTGTTCGTCATGGCTCGAGCGAAGGAAGTCATAAATGCACGACTTTTGTTAATTCATACCACATGTGCTAAAAGTAGGGATATTTGGATTCGATGATATCCTCTGAGCCCGCCCTGGATTAAGGTAAATACTGATGGTGTCAGTAAAGGGAACCTAGGCTAAGCATCTGCATACATTACGTTATGGTATACGTTACCTTACGTTACGGTATACGTTACGTTACGTTACGTTACGTTACAGATTAACAGCTCAATGACTATTTATAGATATACTGAGCTTACAATCCTAAGGATTTATAAATTGAGCTTATATTTATTACGTTAGGTTAGGGATTGTAAGCTCAATGGTTGTTTATAAATAAATGAAAGCTTAAAGAAATAAAAAAAAATATAAGGATTTACAAATTGAGCTTACAATCCTAAGGATTTATAAATTGAGCTTATATTTATTACGTTACATTATGTTAGGTTATGTTACCTTACATTATGTTAGGGATTGTAAGCTCAACGATTGTTTATAAATAAATGAAAGTTTAAAGAAATAAAAAAACATAAGGATTTACAAATTGAGCTTACAATTACGTTACATTACATCACGTTAAGTTACGTAAGATTAAGTTACGTTCATAACATGATGTTACGTTACGTTACGATACATTACATTATGTTACGTTATGTTACGTTACAGATTGACAGGTCAACGACTATTTATAGATAAATTGAGCTTACAATCCTAAGGATTTACAAATTGAGCTTATAATTCTAAGGATTTATAAATTGAGCTTATATTTATTACGTTAGGTTAGGGATTGTAAGCTCAATGATTGTTTATAAATAAATGAAAGCTTAAAGAAATAAAAAAATCTAAAGATTTACAAACTGAACTTACAATCCTAAGGATTTATAAATTGAGCTTATATTTATTACGTTACATTATGTTAAGTTATGTTACCTTACATTACGTTAGAGGTTGTAAGCTCAACGATTGTTTATAAATAAATGAAAGTTTAAAGTAATAAAAAAATATAAGGATTTACAAATTGAGTTTACAATTATGTTACGTTACGTCACATTAAGTTACGTAAGATTAAGTTACGTTCGATAACATGATGTTATGTTACGTTACGTTATGCTACGTTACGTTACGTTACGTTACGTTACGTTACGTTACGTTACGTTACGTTACGTTACGTTACGTTACGTTACGTTACTTACGTTACGTTACGTTACGTTACGTTACGTTACTTACGTTACGTTACGTTACGTTACGTTACGTTACGATACGTTACGATACGATACGTTACATTGCGTACGTTACGATGCGTTACGTTACATCACGTTACGTTATGTTACGTCACGTTACGTTACGTCACGTTACGTCACGTCACGTCACGTTACGTCACGTTACGTTACGTTACGTTACGTTACGTTACGTTACGTTACGTTACGTTACGTTACGTTACGTTACGTTACGTTACGTTACGTTACGTTACGTTACGTCACGTCACGTCACGTCACGTCACGTCACGTCACGTCACGTGACTTGACATTACATCACGTCACGTCACGTCACATCACGTCACGTCACGTTATGTTACGTCACGTTAAGTTACGTCACGTTACATTACGTCACGTTACGTTACGTTACGTCACGTCACGTTACGTTACGTCATGTTACGTTACGTTACGTCACGTTACGTTACGTCACGTTACGTTACGTCACGTTACGTTACGTTACGTTACGTCACGTTACGTCACGTTACGTTACGTCACGTTACGTCACGTTACGTCACGTTACGTCACGTTACGTTACGATACGTTACGTCACATTACGTTACGTCACCTTACTTTACGTTAAGTTACGTCACGTTACTTTACGTCACGTTACTTTACGTTCCGTTACATTACGTTACGTTACGCTATTCTAAGTTATGTTACATTATTCTAAGTTATGTTACATTAGCTTACGTTATTCTAAGTTACGTTACGTTATGTTATTCTAAGTTATGTTACATTAAGTTACGTTATTCTAAGTTATGTTACATTAGCTTACGTTATTCTAAGTTACGTTACGTTATGTTATTCTATGTTATGTTACATTAAGTTACGTTATTCTAAGTTATGTTATGTTATTCTAAGTTATGTTACATTATGTTACGTTATGTCATGTTAAGTTACATAAGATTAAGTTATGTTTGATAACATGATGTATGTTACATTACATTATATTACATTATGTTAAGTTACGTTATGTTACGTCATATTATGTTATGCCACGTCACGTCACGTTACGTTATGTTACACTAAGTTACATTATGTTCGATTGGGGATCGTAAGCTCAATGAATGTTTATAAATAAATAAAAGCTTAAAGAAATAACAAAAGCTAAGGATTTTAAATTGAACTTACAATCTTGATGATTTATAGATTGAACTTACAATTCTAAAGATTTATAAATTGAGCTTATAATTATTACGTTATGTTAATTATCGTCACGTCACGTTGGGGATTATAAGCTCAATGACTGTTTATAAATTGAGCTTATAATTATTACGTTATGTTACGTTACTTTATATTACGTTATGTTATGTTACGTTAGATAACGTTACGTTACGTTACGTTACGTTATTCTAAGTTATGTTACGTTATTCTAACCTATGTTACATTACGTTACGTTGCGTCACGTTAAGTTACGTAAGATTAAATTATGTTCGATAACATGACGTTACGTTACCCTAAAGCATAAACCCTAAATATATTAGTAAAATTAATTAGACTAGTTAATGTTTTAATAAGTATATTATTGTGCTAATTTAGCTTAATTAATTGTTATATGTTTTTTTTTAATTTTAATTGCAAAAAAACATCATAATGAATTTAAGCTGATTTAAGAGCATCTAGTGGTCTTAGAAAAGGACTAACTTGCAAATATTATAACTATGAAATGTGTATTCAACCATTAGAATGAACCAAAAGTTTTGTATCCAATTTTGGAGGGTGTCCAAATTCGGATACTAACCTCTTATTGATTTAGTGGGCCCATTTCTTTATAAGTAAAAAAATATCATTTCTTTCTTTCTGTTTTTTTACCTGTAATTTTATTTTCTAAGTTTTTAATATATAATATATTAATTTTTTTTTTGTTTCATGTGTTTTAATATATTGAATTTTTTTGAAATTTTTTAATTCACCCAATTTTTTTTAGCATTTTCAAATGTAATACACGCTTTAACATAATAATATTATTTTTTTATAAAAGTTATTTTTTAATTCAATAAAATGGAATAATTACCATAAAAAAGTATTAATGAATAACTTAATATAATAAATATTAATAATAAAAAAATTAGATTATAATAAAAAAAAAATATATAATGATTTATGGGACCCATTTAAATAAGATGAAAGTATCTAACTATTAGAGATGATTTGTTAGGAGAGTGTTTTAATATGGAGAGTGTTTTAATATGTAGAGTGTTTTGTAATAGTGTAAATTGATGAGGTGTTAATGGTTGGAGTATCCAACCATTAGAGTTGCTCTAATAGTATTTTTTTTTTCAAACTCATGATGATATTGCTCAATAGTACGTCTCTCTTTTCTTTTTCTTGTTTCAAAGTTTATCTTTCCACATTTGATAGGAAGAGAGAGAGAAGTGGCTTTTTTTATGATTTTTCAATAGTATTTTTTGTTTTACAATTCGTCTTTCTTTTAGAGTTTTGGGAGTTGATAAGAATAGAAAGAAATCGCTTTTATTGATTGAAGAGAAGTTGATGTTTTTGGAAATGAAACAATTTTAAATTCAATTTGATTTTTAATTATTTAATTAAATTATAATTAACTGGCTATTTTATAATATTAAATAACACATTTAAATCTAGACCATTAAATTTTTATTATTATTATTATTAAATGTTATTTTTTTTTTTTTTATCATAATTAGAAATATCAATTTTTATATAGTGGAGGATGTGATGATTCAAACATGAATAAATATATATATATATATACATATATATTAAATAGAAAATATTAATTAAGATCTTTTTAATTTATAGCTTTTTATAAAACATATCCAAAGTTTTTAGTTTACACCTAAAAACATTAAATTGAACTTAATAATATATTCAAAATTCATGCTCAGGATAACGAATTTCTTCTTCAACCCCTCACCAAAGCCGAATTCAAAACAGCTCTGTTTGAGATGCATCTGGATAAGGCAGCGGGTTCGGACGGCTTCAATCCCGGTTTTTACCAACACTTTTGGGAGCTTCTTGGAGACGATATTTATGCAGCTGGCAAGAATTGGATCGAGCAAGTTAATTTCCCACCTGGCCTTAATAATAATATCCCTACTCTGATTCCAAAATGTGATTGTCCCTCTGAAATGAAGGAACTTCGCCCTATCGCCCTGTGCAATGTGCTATTTAAGATTATTTCGGTTATTGCTAATAGATTAAAATCAATCCTACCCTCGATTATATCTGTTAACCAATTTGTGTTTATCAAAGGCCGAGCCATCCACGATAATGTTCTAATTGCTTTTGAGCTTAGTCTCAATTGCAATATCAAAAAGAAAAAAGGGAACATGGCCTTAAAGATTGATATGAGCAAGGCATATGATAGGGTTGATTGGAATTACCTGAGAGAGATGATGCTAAAATTGGGCTTTGACGGTAGATGGGTCAGTTTGGTAATGTTGTGTGTATCTTTTGTGGAATATATGATTAGAGTCAATGATCAATTGGTAGCCCCAGTGGTACCTAAAAGAGGATTAAGACAGGGAGATCCACTTTCGCCCTATCTGTTCCTGATTTGTATGGAAGGGCTCACGGTTTTGATTACAGAGGCTGAAAATTGAGGGATGTTGCATGGTTGTCAGGTTGTCAGGATCGCACCGTCCGTTTCTCATCTTCTTTTTACTGATGATGCTTTTCTGTTTTGTGAAGCAAATATAGCGGAAGCCAGAACGGTAAAGGATTTACTGCGGAATTATGAAAAAGCATCCGGACAAGCGATCAACTACAGTAAATCTGGTATTATGTTTAGCAGAAATGTGGCTACGGAATTGGCTCAGGGAGTCAGTAGTATTTTAGAAGTTTTCCATCCTCTCACAAATGGGAAATACCTGGGGCTACCCTCCTTAGTAGGCAGATCGAAGAGAGCTATTTTTTCACATTTCAGAGACCGTCTTTGGCAAAAACTTCAGCGTTGGAGGGGGAAAGGGATGTCCAAGGTGGGCAAAGCAACACTCATTAGAGCTACAGGGCAAGCCATTCCCACCTATTTTATGAGTGTTTTCCTTCTAACTGTCTCTACTGCTGATGAATTATAGAAGATGCTTAATTCCTTTTGGTGGGGAAATAAAAAGTCCGGCGAGAGGGGTTTGAATTGGATGTCCTGGGAAAGAATCTGTATTCATAAATTGAGTGGAGGACTTAGTTTCAGAAATTTCACGGCCTTCAACTTGGCTATGTTGGGAAAACAAGGGTGGCGGTTAATTACCGAACCCACTTCGCTTGTCAGTCAAATCTTCAAAGCTAAATATTATCCGAAAGGGGATTTCTTGGGTGCTTCCTTGGGGCACTCTCCGAGTTTTATGTAGCGAAGCATATGGAGTTCTCAACTTATTCTCAAAGAAGGGGTCAGATGGAAGATCGGCGATGGAGATTCAGTGAATGTATGGAAAGACAGATGGCTGAGAAACGAGGCAAATGGATTTATCCAAACGCCTATGATAGAGGGACTCGAAAACCTCAAGGTATGTGATTTACTCATCCCTAACACATTAGAATGGGATATTGAGCTCTTGGAAGAAGTGTTCCATGCTAGGGATATCAGAGAAATAAGCAAACTTCCGGCAAAGTTAACCAGAAACAGTGATCAGGTTATCTGGACGGCTCAAGCAAATGGTATTTATTCCGTTAAGAGCGCCTATAGAGTGGTTGTAATGATGGAAGAAAAGGTTCAATACCGTGTGGAAGGAAACTGGAAGCGAGTATGGAAAGCTGACATCCCTCACAAAATTCGCTATTTCAATTGGCAATTGGCAAGAAATTGTTTACCCGTCCGAGTGAATTTGCAGAGGCGCGGTCTCCAATTACAAGTTAATTGTGTGTTGTTAATGAGTGCTGGGAAGATGAATGGCACTGCTTTACTGAATGTGTGGTGGCTATTCGCCTTTGGCGAAAAGTTGGTATGTTTTCCATTGTGTAGGAACAAGCTAGGCAAGTTGACGGAATAGGTGACTGGTTCCACAAAATGCTGGCGGGGCTAAATGAGAACGAAGGAAATTCGTTCATGATGATTAATTGGAGCCTGTGGAGAGCCAGGAATGATCGGCTGTGGAAGGCAGAAGCTACGTCGGTTGACGATATTCTGTACAGGTCGGAAATGGTGCGAGGTGACTGGTGCCATGCGAGAACGTTAAAAAAGGAGTCGACGTCAGGATGTGGTAGTAGCCGCGGTGGAGATCACGACAGAATCTGTGGCAATTGGCACCGTCTGATGTCGGCTTTTCAGTCATGCTGCACAGACGCATTGTTTGTGGAAGGAGAGAGTCCCGCCGGAATTGCAGCAATTCTAAGGGATTCGCGGGGGATGTTTCTACAGGGCAGATCAGAGACGGTTCAAAACGCTGTAACAGTGAAAGATTGTGAGGCAGAGGCACTACTCCGTGCTATGAAATGGATTCGTAGGAATAACATTAACAATGTGCTCTTCGAATTGGATGCTAAAATAGTGGTTGATGCTATACAATCCACAGCCCCTGATATATCAGAATTTGGAGATACAATTGGCAAATGCAAGGAAATTCTGATTGAAAATGACTCTTACTCAGTCAAATGGATCCGAAGACAAGCTAATGGCGCAGCCCATGCTTTGGCTAAGGCGGCACGGTAAACTCTTGTCTATTATTTTTTAATTCTTTACCGAGTTATGTTACACCTTGTATGCTACATTATTGCCTTATCCGGACTCATTAATTTTATTCATTGATTTTTTGATTCAAAAAAAAATATATTCAAAATTCATAATTAATTAATACCCAAAATATATATATATATATATATATATATATATATATATATATATATATATATATATATATATATTATAATTTATTTCGAAAAATAAAGATTAGAAATTCTTTTGACCTGGACGTGACAATTCTTAATCATCGAAATTCATATAGACTTATTTTCTCATTTTTTTTAAACTCACTGTCGAACTATATAACCGTTACAATTTCTATGCCCAAATATTCATATTCCTAAATCACATCTCATTCTAGGTCCGAAGAATGTAACTTTCGCTCTGATACCAAACTGTCATACCCGATGCCGTTTAGGGTCAGGTGTGACACCTAACCACACGTAACAAGGTTGAAAATTAACATATTCACGCTAACACAATCCAAGAGTGTACCCCACAAGATTACTTTGAGCTTGAAAAAGCTACTTGAGACCATTTTCAATGAACCAGTGAAGCTGCAGTCAAAAGCAAACTTCAATAACCAAGTATGATTCTGCCCTAATTTCCAGAAGACTATTAATTTATGAAATTGTCGAACTACATGTACCATATCCATATGTAATCCAAAAGAATATATACATAATAAAATATCTATCAATTTACAGTGTGCTGTGGTGAAGGATCAAGATTTGGTGTTGAATATTGCAACTTGAGACTTGATGTAAGAGTAAATCTGGTTCCAGATGGAGAACTTTGATCCAAAGAATAGAACATTCACCGACTTTCTCGATCCTTTTCTAGTAAATTCCAACTCTCTGGAGATGCTGTGCTGGATACTTTCAGTGTCATCAAGCAACGGTAGGACAGCAGAACCATGAGATTCGATGTTTTTAATATAGCCACGAAGTAAGAAATTCACAACCTGTATCAACACCAAACTAATAAATCAAGGAGCTCTCCCAACAACTTTGGATTGCCAGCTGGATTACATCATAGCAAAATGGCATGAACATTCCAATGGCCACAGCTTGGTAAAAAATATTTACACCAAAATTAACTTGATTTGAGTATTAATTTAGTCAATAACTTGGCTTTTTTTTTAGTTACTCCAAAAGGGGCTCATGTTGATTCATATGTTTTTTGTTAAATTAGTTCAAAAGTGACTCATGCAAGGACACTATTCTTTTTGCTACACATGTCAATTTCAAACATCTAGATTGATACCAAAGTTCGTTTTGGTCAAATTAATCATCAAGTTGAAGGCGAAACAATATGGAGTTCAGGTTGAAATTATCATATTGTCTCTTTTCTTCTGGAGTGAAGCGTATGGCCAGCCACAGTGGACTTATTCCTTATATAATCAAAAGCAGGCAACACATGTAAATACTATTATCCTTGTGATCAAACAATAATGGTATTTCTCTGCAATAAACCATAGGATAAGCAGTACGAGGAAAAAATGCATAATAAGCTTCATACCTCGGGAACTTCATCATGAGGGCAATGACCTGCTGGACTAATTTCATAATATGGAGCTTCAGGCACCTGTTGTTTTACCTGAAGGCCCCATATAGGCTTCACCCAGGGATCCTCTTTTCCATACATGAGACATATGGGAAGATTGTTCATTTTACACCTGCAAATAAATATCCACTGTAAGTTTCTTTTTCTCATTTTTCTTTGATGTTTTCAAGATAGCAGAAAAAGACAAAATGTGTGTGGCATATTACTACCTTATTAAGCACTCCCTGAATGACAGTTGTCCTTGGGGAGCACACATAATTGAAGCAAATGATGCAGCGGCTGCAGGATGTTGTGTTATCTCAAGAATACGAGAAAATACTTGGTCCACATTTGTCGAGTGATCAGCATAAACCTGTTCAAGTATCTCTGCGATACTTTTTGGATCACTTATTTTCTGCCAACTGCAAATGCAAATTACAGTATTACTTGCTAGAAAAGACAGGCAGAATGACATATATACTAGTATTTAACATTTAATAGTAATATCATTCTAGAAAAAGGAAACTACTTCTGCTTATCTTGATATAAATATATATGCATAATGCATTCCAATCTTGGGAAGCAACTTCTCAGTGAGACTTTCCAAATTCGCAGACAAGATAATACAAGATGTTAACTCGAATTTTTCCCTGACCATGTTGACAGTAAAAAAAGGCGGCCCGGTGCACTACGCGTCCCCGCTAAGCGAGGGTCCGGAGAGGGGTCCCACCACAAGGGTGTATTGGGGGCAAGCCTTCCCCAGCCAATTTATTTTGGCAAGAGGCCGCTCCTAAGACTCGAACCCGTGACCTCTCAGTCACACGATAACAACGTTTACCGTTGCGCCAAGGCTCGCCTTCCCTAACCATGTTGACAGTAAAAAAAAAAGATTCCAACGAAAAAGTAACTTACAGGAATTCAGTGATCTTTCTCACAGTTGCAGGAAGAGGAAATGTTCCAGACCAGGGAAATATCTGTGCTAGTCTTGGAGATCTTATAGGATTTGGAAGAAATCCCCAAAAGGGAGTTGCATTAAGCAATGTGACACCCTTCACCAATTGAGGATTAATTGCTGCAAAGTATAGGGCAACAAATCCTCCTAGTGAGTTCCCCACAATGTATACAGGTTCGCCGATGACCTGTAACAGAAATGATGATATAGTTTCCATTTTGTTGCAATTTCTCTTGATATCCATATGCATATAAATCAGATTTTTTTTAATAAAGTGCAAAAAAATCAAACACTTATCTGGTTTATTACACTTTTCTGTCTTTTTTACAAGTATTTGTCATATAGTTTGAGGTACACATATTTGAGAAGTACAAGCAATCATTAGAAGGTATATGACAAATCTTGACATTTTTTAATAAAGTCCGTTCAAGTTCTTAATAAATAATTCATGATAATAACGGGGAATCAAGTAATAGCATGGTGCAGAAATCTGGGACTATACATGTGCAGTCTTCTATGCAAGTAGTTCTGTCAATATGCAATAAACTTTCACACGCAACAGGCAGCTCCAAGTGCAGAAGGGGGGAAATAGTTAGGGGGATAAGGGAGGGTGATCCTTTTGCATCCTAATTATGAACAAGAACTTTAAGGGTGCATTATGACGCTAGTTTAGTTTTTCAATATCAAATTTCAAAGATTAGACATGCTAATTGTGTTCCTTTATTTTCCATCCAAATCTCAAAATGTTGCAGTAACAAGGCAAAGAATCAATGAAATTATGTTCTTTTATCGTGTGTGCGTACATATATATGACTATGCTTGATATACAAAAAAGCCACCCACTTCTAAAGAAGTTTCTGGATTCAAACAGCGTATAACCATGGGTAGAAATGATAAAAAGATCATTGAATAAAAGTATCAATGAGCTAAAAAATACACTGCTTAGTTCTTTAATCAAGTGCAGTTTGCCAAATGCTACCATAATTTAGAAAACAGGGATGTAGTATCTAAGCAATCTAGAAAATTATGACGGCTAACTGATGGGCATCTGTAGACAGAAAAAGGAGATGCTGGCCTTTCTAACGAGTTTGAACTTATATACAATACCATGTATTCAAAGTGATTATGGCGACAAATAAAAGAAAATAAAATCAAAGTCATAAAAAATAACTAACAGTTTAATTAAACTATTACCCAGGTCAGGAAATTAGTAAGAAACATAGTCCTACACAACAACAAAAAATGATCAAGTAAAGAGATGTGTTGAAAGCATATAGTCAGTGATAAACCTGGTTTAAAATGCATAATCTGAATACAAAGGAATGTACAGTATAGTAAGACCGGAGTGTATATTTAATATGTATTTGTAGCATTTGAATTTAAAATAGACAAATAACATAGTGAATACCTCTTCTATGAAATAGCAAACTTGATCCCGCCACAAATCGATAGAGTAAACAAGCTTATTGGCCCAAGGTTCAGTTTCATCTCCAAATCCCCAAATGGAATTCTTTCCTTCTATACCATCCCCTTCCATCAAACGTTGAGTGGGATTTTCAACTGGCAAGGACATGCCCTGTCCAAGAAAATCAATTGCCCATACCCTATAGTCCCGACCCAAATCCTTCAATTGATTTTCATAATGAAAGGAACCGACACCAAAACCAGGGAGAAATAGCACTGGTGGCGATCTCAAATTTTCACAACCAGCTTTCTGATAATGCACATTGAGTTTAGGCTTCCATTCCCAAAAGCAACTATGTATTGAAGCAGATGTTTCACCAATAGATTCATCTGGTAAACCAGGAATCAAAACCTTAGTTGTTGCTTCTCCACTTCCTGAAATATACTCCACATCATCATCTCCATCAATCACATAACTATCACTGTTTGAAGTAAAAACCTTCGAATGAGCAACTTTGAGTCCTTGAGTATTATACAACCTAGAACATTCCTCGTGATTAGGGGTCTCTAAGAAGGATCTATTAGTGTTATGAAATCTGAATGACTGGCTTCTATGATCAACTCCAGCACAGAAAAGTTGAGGTTTTGCATTAATAGTGATCTTTGATCTACACAAATTGGAACTTTCACCAGCTAATTTACAACCCAAATTTGCAGCATGATAGCATGTTTTATAATTCGATGTAAGAATTTCCATACCAAGGATTATTCTGCAGTAATCAACCAATGGAAATTATTAGAAGAAAAAGTTCACCTCATATTCTGTGGGCATATAGAATCATTATATTCATTGCAAACATTTTGATCTACCTTGTGCAGTAATGTAATTAATAAATGGGATCCTCAAGCCACGAAATCTAGACATTTTGGTTTAGGTGGCTCTCCTACTATGTCAAACAAGCAATTAACGGAAAAGCTTAAGTTGATAGATAAGGTTCCAAAAATAACTTTGATTACCTCTAACATGTATGTACAGCTTTACATAAAAGCTAACTACCAGTAATGGACTAAGATGCTAAGAAAGCTATATCTTGAGATAGATTTAGAAACACTTGTGGATTGTGTTGAAAAACACCAAATAAAAGTTTAGGGAAAGGTTGAAGCTGCTGTAAATATGTGATGTGAACAGCTTCTTTTTCAGGAACGGCCAAGACCCGCTGACTCAGTATCCAAAAGCCTTTGCAGCTGATAATTGTCTATTTGACAGGACAGAAAACCCCACTCGAGGGTTTGGGATCCATTTATGCAAAAATGGATGATCACTTTCTGGAATAAGTATGCAAAAATTAAAACGTATGTAGGTACAAAATTAGCAAAACTGAGTATATATAATTTGTGATGCTTTGATGATCTTGCTTTAGTTTCAAAATCGAATTCTTATTTCTCATGTAGAAATTACTGAACTCATCACAGGCGAATTTTCTAACTTTGATGTTCCGTCATTTCCCGTAAGCCAAACAAAAATAAAACAATATGAAACGCAAGTAATCCACAGAAACAATTAAAAGCAGCTTACTCATGAATTAACATGAAAATTCAGCTCGGGAACTAAAAGAAACTTCTTTAAATTCAAGTTCATAGACAATAAAGGTCTACTCAGCAGATCAAAAGTGATAACACATGAATAAATTAGCAAAAAAATATATATATATAAAAAAGTTGGAGAGATTCATCACCTTCAATTTGCAAAGAGAAGTTATCGTCAAAATATGATGCTTCTTGCGTATGCAATTTGAGGTTATGAGATTGAAAGAAAATCTAGAGAAAGACAGAAACTTAGACAGAGATAGTGATTGGATTTTTTGCTTCTAAGTTTCTTCTACCTGCAAAATGCCAAAACAGAACCAACTTCTTTCTTCTTTTCTTTCACACGTCAAATATTGAAAAAATGGCACTCGCAATAGGAGTCAAATACCAAAATAATGGAAGTGTATATGACAAAGGCGTTCAAGTGTTTATTTTATTTTTAGAAAAGCCGAATATTAGTAAAAATAGAAATATTACTGTTGGGTAGATGTAATTTTTACATTTATTTACATTTTTAACCTAGATTATAATTATAATCTAAGTTCGTTAATTTTTCATTTATTCGTATACAAACCATAAGTTATAATTATAATCTATAGTTTGTCATTTTTGTCATTTTGATGTAAAAAATAAAAGAGATAAAAAAATAAAAAAAATACAAAATAAAGGAAATAAAGTGGAAAATGCCACTAAACTAATTCTCTTAATGCAAAAAATCCGAAATAGGCCACCGATCACTTTTGATTAATTTTTTCGACAAGCTAAACGTTCAAGAACTTCAGAAGTGAGCTTGGATCCAGAAAATAGACGTCCCCAGCTTTCTCGATCCATCTTCAGCAGCACCATAGGACGAACACAGAGAGAGCAGGAATTTTACGAAGTCAGCTGCAGAAACACAAGCAAATTCGGGTCAACTTACACAAGGCAAGTTGAGGCCTAAAAAAAAGGAAGCACTACTCCATTTTGTGCTTAGTGGAGTCATGGCATGAGTAGTGGCAAAGTAGTGGATTAGTGGGTGCAAATTCAGCCTATAAATAACATTTCTTCTTCTTCATTCAACCCCCTCCCCCCCCCCCCCCCTCCCAAATAATCAATACAAAAACCAATATCAATACCAAAATAATCAATCCAATACTACAATACACAACACATATCAATACAATTCTCAAATATATCCAGCCCCCCAATAATCAATACAAAATCAATATCAATACCAAAATAATCAATCCAATACAACAATACACAACACATATCAATACAATTCTCAAATATATTCAGCTTATTCATATATTTCTAGCCAACTTCGGTCCCAATTCGGTCCATATTCAAGCTTTCGAGCCCATTTCAATTACTAATCCTTGATTCTTATCAACAATTTTAGCAACAATCGCTATAATCTCAAGCTTTCGTTCATCAAACTGAACATCAATTTATATCAGCCCCTTTTTGCCCGATTTTAGCCACTAAAATTGTCCCTCTCGATCCCTGATTCGGTATAATTTGTTCTTTTCCGACCAAACACAAATCCGATTCATTTTTCCTACTCAAATTCACATCCAAATACTCAATTTCCTAGCCAAAATATCAATATTATCACAACAATCCCAATTTCCAAATATCCAAGCCCAATCAATTAAGCCCACTAAACATACATTTTACTCAAGTCAAGCATCGGTCTCGGGATAACGACCTCTGGCAAACGCAACGCTTCGACACAACGGTTCACCGCTTCGGTTAATTCATTTCAATTGTTTCATTTCAATTCCAATTTCAATTATTATTATTGCTTTTGACATTGTGGATATTAAATTTGCTATTTGTCTTGGCTGTAGTTATTGCTATTCGGTTTATTGTAACCCAAAACTTTTATTTTAAAGTAAATATAAAGAAAAAATTCCAAATTTCTTGTGTTTGCTTTATTATTCTTACATTCTTAATTAGTGAAAACTATTGGTCTAATTCTAGTTAAAGTTGTGCTGAAGGCAACTAAAATCCCAGAGAAACATTTTCACAATCCTTACTTTTCCCATACAATTGTTTGATTACTAGTAAGTTATTCATTAGACACATGCGCATATCTATAAAAACCGTTTTCTTAAACGTAGGTTGAGAACCTAATTCTCTGGCACGCCCACATTTTTTCCGCACAAGTCAAGGTTGTAAAGGGAATATTTTTGTTACTCAAAAATATCGCCAATAATTTCTGGCACGCCCAGTGGGACCGATTAAATTTTCTTGGTTTTAAAAATTTTTATTTCAAAATATTTATAAACACTACATCGGATCACTTAGTTTAAAAACTCCTACGGTTTCATAAGCTATGCCAAAAAGTTTAAAAACATTTTTCGTTAACTTTTATTGTGTGACACTCATTTTTCGTCCTACTTCACTATCACCAGAATTTGTTAGCTAACGCAAACAATTTCTGGCACGGACGGATAAGACATTTTTAATACCAAAACTACGGTTTCATAAACTTTGCCAAAAAGTTTTAAAAAAATTTGTGATCCTAGCTTTCTTAATCACCCTTTTTCCCGAGGCTTTGCCATATTTACAATTTCATCCAAAATTTTCAATTGATTTTGAGTCATATTCTGGTTGATTTTCCGGTTCTACAATTTTAATTCATCAAAATCATCATATTGATTTTAGCTTTACATTTGCAAAATCTGCAAAATTTCATTTACACACTTAAAGTTTTTGTGCGTTTAGTTTCAACCGATTCACACTTTTGGTTACCAAAGTTTAACCAAACTTTACAGAATTTTTTCGAAAGTTTACACACGCAGGATGGCTCCTAGAAAGACAGGAAAGGAAGTATCTGATAATAGCAACGTCCAAGGACAGGAAACACCCGAAGATATCCCAGCCGGCGGATAGGTAGCTAAGACAATTAACCAGTTCGAGACCCAGGATGGACGAACAGGTCCACCAGAGAAAGACCGTTTCGAGATCATAATCGAAAGGGCCCTACAACAGCAATGGGAAGCGATGGAAAGGTCTAGATGAGAACAGGACGAAGCTGATATGAAATGGGCGAGGACGCTCACTCAGCTTCTACGGGCTGCATATTGCGAGGCCGAACCTGTGAAGGTGGCAGGTAAAGCCCCAGTTGCGCAGGAAAACATCAGTATTATTGACCTAACTTCAGAAATCAGCAAAATACCTGAGAAATGCACTGAAGCTGTAATGAAGGCCAACAGTGGTGCAGTTGAGAAGGAAAGTTCACCAGCTGACCCAAAATACAAATGACCTTCAGCTCGTGAAGAAAACATGAAAGTCAACGAGCGAAGTGATAGGATTAGCCCGAATCGTGGTTCAGCCTCAATGCCCGTAGTAGCTGTGCATTACAAAGGGCATACATGGATGGACAACAGGGCAAGCAATTATGATGACTACCCTAGCCGGACTGGGGGGTAAGAGTCGTGATTATGGTTATAATAAAAATGCTCATGTGCAGGTTGACCAGGTCAATGATGTGGACGACATGCAGCGCATCAGGGATGTGGTGCAAGAAATTTACGGCCCTAACTTAAGAGAAGTTTATCGCCCCGTATCAGGCGAATTGACCAAAATTTCTCTTTTCCATATAATTTTAGAATTCCTGACTTTATATTGTTTTCAGGGGAAGAAGGTCAATCCACAATGGAGCATATCACACGATTCACCTTTCAGTGCAGCGAACTTAGTTCGGAGCTGAATTTTGACATGTTTAAGCTTCGGCTATTTAATGGTTCTCTTATAGGGCCTACATTTTCATGGTATGATGCATTTCCTGCAGAATCTATTAATAGCTGGAGGCGAATGGAGGATGCTTTTCATGCCCACTTCTACAGGACGGAGCCCGAGGTGAGTATCACTGAGCTAGCACGTATAGTTCACCGCCAAGGCGAGTCTGTAAAAGCTTTTGTTAATAGATTCAAACATATGAGGCATAGATGTCGTGTCAATTTGCCTGAAGTTGAATTTGTTAGGCTAGCCCAAATGGGTTTAGATTTTGAGAACCGTAAGAAGTTCCAAGGAATAGAATTTCATGATTTTTATGATCTTATTGTGAAAGTCACGGAATATGAGGAACTGATGCGAGAGGATTATAGGAGAAAAGAGAGTTTTGTTGGTAGCTATCACCAGGAAACTCAAAATTATGAGGCGGTAGTGGCCGAAATGGTTGCTACAGGCTCCAAGGTCTGTCCCATGTTAGCTAAGAATTCGCAGGTACCGGAGGTGGTAAAAAGGAACGCCAATACGCAATATACTTTCGACACCTCCAAAACAAATGAAATATTTGATTACCTCCTGCAGGAGGAATTCATTACCTTACCCTTCGGACATGTCATTCCGAAGAGGGAGGAGATTCGTGGAAGGACTTACTGTAAGTATCACGATGCATGGAGTCATAACACTTCCTCTTGTTTTATTTTCAAGAATATTGTACAAGACAGGATCGACCAAGGAGTTCTCCAGTTTTCGGCAAAGAAAGCGAGCATGATGATTGACGATGATCTGATGCCAGCAGCGGCAATGGTCAACACCATCTCAGTACGGTTCAAGTCCAGCAAGCAGGAATTTACTAGCTCCATCCACCAGAAGTTCAGCAAAGCTCCAAGGACACGACATGTATGGGTACCAAAAGGAACCATACCACCAAGGTCAGTACGGAAAAATCCAAGGAGGACTTGGGGGGTAAAAAGAAAGATAAAATAGAAACGCCCCAGCGTCCTCCTAGATTCATTATTCCATCTGCTACGATGTCGAAAGGCCAATGGCAGGTGAATCAGCATAGAAAATTTTCAAGACCTCTCTCAAAAAATCAGAAAAGAAAAATGAGAAAGAGAGAGGCAGAAAAAAGAAAGAAAGAACAGATAGAAGGGTCTAATACAAGCTCTAGCACTAGCCCGAGAAAAAGAAAATGAAAAGAAAAAGTTTGATAAGATAGATAAAATAAAAGTAGGGGATTTTGTTATCCACATTGGATGTGCAGCCACCTCGTTAATTTTTCCCTCAAGCTTTCGAGGTGAGAGTCCTAAGAAGAGGGTACATGAATGCGCAGACGAATCAAGTGGAGTTACGATTAAGGCTTCGGCCAAAGATCGTGCGAAGAGAGTTTATTTTGATAAACCCACTCCTAAGATGACGCGCCATATCAAACCATTATATGTGAAAGCTCACATAGATGGCAGACCAATATCTAGAGTGTTGATTAACAACGGATCCGCTGTCAACATAATCCCACTAAAAATGGTGTTAGCATTGGGAAAATCAAAAGAAGACATCATGACTTCTGAGGTCGCAGTGTCAGCCTTTACTGGAGAGGTTGCCAGGACATACGGAGTTCTCTCAGCAGAGCTGACCATCGGTTCCAAGACTTCAGCCACTGCCTTCTTCGTAGTGAATTCATCAGCTAGCTATCAAGCTTTGCTGGGAAGAGATTTGATTCATTCGAATGCTTGCATCCCGTCATCCCTACACCAACTGATGTTGTGCTGGAAAAGAGACGGCGTGGAAGTGATCTGGGCTAACAACCAACCATTCGATGCCCGATCCAACATGGCAGAATCCATATTGTACGAGCCTAGCATTGGTCCAATCAAGGCGGGACCTAAGCAAAAGAAGGCACATGCCAAACAGATTAAGCATATGTTCGAGTCAACTATGTCATGCCTCTCCGAAGGTAGACAAGCACCATACCCATCATTGAGGAAGTCTAATGATTGGGTCCCGATCAGAATAAAGAGCGGTAGCATCAGCCGCTATAGAAAAATTGAATGCACATCAAGCGATCGAAAGATTGCATGATGAAGAATACATGGAGATTGCAGAGGTGGAAGTGCCAGAGGAACCAGAAAAAGTGGCGTGGTCACCAGAAAATGAAATCCAAATGGAGGACCTAGAAAAGGCTAATCCAAAGTTAGAAGACGAGGGTACAATGGTCGTTGACCCCCTTGAGGAAGTAAATCTGGGAACAGAAGAAGAACCTCGGCTGACTTATGTTAGTAGTCTGCTGCAACCCGTTCTAAAAGAAGGCATCATCAAGCTGCTCCACGAGTTTAAAGATTGTTTCGCATGGAATTATGATGAGATGCCCAGACTTGGTCGAAACATAATTGAGCATAAGCTACCTATCAAGCCAGATTTTAAGCCATTCAAACAAGCTTCTAAGAGAATGAGCAAGGAAGTCGAGGCGAGAGTCAAAACAGAAATTGAAAAGCTGCTCAAAGCAGGTTTCATTCAACCAGCCAAATATGCAGAGTGGCTCTCTAACGTGATCCCAGTAGTCAAGAAGAACGGGAAGATACGAGTCTGTGTAGATTTCTGCGATCTCAACTGTTAACTTGTGGAAAAATCCTTGATCGGAGCACTTCCCTGTGAGGCGTCGTTGGGATCGGTCGGGGACACTCCGATGCCAAAGTCAGTAATATTTCTGAGAATAAACTGTAAGCACAAAAGTAGAGAATCAGTCAGTGTACCTCAATAGCTTGGGATGCAAGCTATTTATACTAATGTAGTTGTAACTCTTGGTAACTAGAAAGTCTCCATTAATACCTCATTAATGGCGGTTACTGATCTTATTCAAGTATGACCGTTAGCTCATTAATAGGTTATTAGTTGCCTTTATTGGGAATCGGCTTGGTCGTTCCTTGGGCGTATCGATGTTTGACAGCGGGTCTCCCAGGCGTTTGACCTTTTGAGGCGTGTTGAGGAATCCTTAGATCCGCCACCTATGAGTCTTGCTTTATACGCCATCTGGAGATTCGTCGGTGGATCCTTATCCATAAGAGTATTGATGGCGGATCCTTCATTCTTTGTCTAATTATCCTTTTTCCCCATGCATGATATTTGGATGTTATGGAGATGTAGATGAACAGTCATGTCATTACTCATCTTTAATTGCTATCAATTCTCTATTAATCCCAGCATTTATCCTTGAAACCCTCAGAGTTGGAGTATTCAAACAGTCAAGTCTTTATTCCCCTTTAATGGCTATTAATTGCCATTTATTTGTATTTATTCCCATTCATGGATGGTAATAAAGGCGCCTTTTGGTATTCTTAGATCCGTCAAGGCGTATGTAAACTCTCCTTGAGAATAATGGCGGGTCTCGTCATGGTCCACGTGGCGTGGCATAATGCTAAAGACTCCTTCCTTTTCCTCATTATTTGCATATTCACCCCTACATTAATCCTGCATTAATTCCACATTAATCATGCATAAATATCTCTTTTAGAAGGAATAATGGTTTGGCATTATTTCTATTAATTTTCCTTTATTCCTGATTCTAGAATAATTTGGGTTGTTATCAGAAGCCCCCCTTAAATGTATAAAAAGCTCTTTAGGGCTGTCTAGATGGTGTTTTATTTTTCTATCTTGGAGGAAAGTGGACTCGCCCTAGATGGGGGATCATATATGGAAATGATGCGCCTTAGGGGTTCCTTATGCGGGATCTTATGAACAAGATCCGCCCTATGTGGGATCACATATGGATATGATATACTTTTAGGGACTTTTGCTTCCTTGTGGATAGGTGGCCAACCGTATCCAATTTTAGCCTCTAGGGGCTTCTTGAGATTTATATTTCTTTTGGAAAGGAATAACCCGCCCTTTATGGGACCACTTGTTCCTACCGCATAGGATTATGATTCGCCTTAGGGACTTCTTTTCTTCAGTTCTGCCATATTGAGGAGAATGACCCACCCTTAGGGATCAGTAAGAATGATCAGCCATTTAGGGACTTTTGTGCATTTTGTGGGGGCGTTTTGGCACTCTAGGCATTTGCCTTTTTAGCCTTTACTCATTTTCCAAAGTGTTTTTACTTTGCATTTGTGAAGATGAGGCTTCATTGTCTTTGATGAAGACGAGGCTTCATTATTGGGATGAAGACGAGGCTTCATTGTTTGGAGATGAAGACGGGACTTCATTATTTGGATGAAGATGAGGCTTCATTTTTTGGAGATGAAGACGAGGCTTCATTATTTGGATGAAGATGAGGCTTCATTGTTTGGAGATGAAGACGAGGCTACATTATTTGGATGAAGACGAGGCTTCATTGTTTGGAGATGAAGACGAGGCTTCATTATTTGGATGAAGATGAGGCTTCATTATTTGGATGAAGACGAGGCTTCATTGTTTGGATGATGAACCCTTTTCTTTCCAAGACTATTTTTACTAATGCGTTATATCTTTTAGCAAGTAATTTTCTAGTATCTAGTTTAGGATTTATTTGGTTTGTTCAAGGTAGGTGGCCAGCCATACCTCGGAGTATGAGCCTTTTTGAAGGCTAGAAGCTTTTATTCCTGGTGAGGAAGTTAAGCTGCCCCAGGTGATCGATTGTTTCTTATCTTTGAGGTAAATCGATCCGCCAACGGGTCTTAATACTCTCCTTTTGAGAAGAATACTTGAGGGTGTAAAGATCTCACGTCTGAGAAATTTTTAACTCGTCCCTAACGGCGATCAATCGTTTCCTATCTTTGAGGTAGATCGATCCGTCGCTGAGATTATTGTTCTCCTATCTTTGAGGAGAAAGTTTAGGGTGTAATTTTCTCATGTTTGAGATAATTTTAACCCGCTTTTGATGGTGACCAATATTTTTCCTGTCTTTGAGGAGAGAGTTGAGCTCATTTGAAAGCTCTTGAGGGTCTGTGTTTCTTATCTTTATGGAAAAGGGACCCGCCCTTGGTGGGGATCAATTGTCCTATCTTTGAGGTAATTGATCCGCATGTGGAACTTTTCATTCGCCAGCCATTGGGCGTATATCACCTCTTTGATTACATCCGCCTGTTCAGCTTTGCTATTTCTTCTTCTATAGAATTTGGAAAGATATAGAACAAAACTAGGCAAATGAATATAAGAAAATATGGCGAGAAAGAATAAATTATAAAATATAGGATACTATAACAGTTTAATGCACATATAAGAATACGTAAAAATACTGATTTTTAGGCCCATGGTTCCGTCTTTGCTGAGCAACTGCATTTGCATCTTCCATGATGTTTAACTTATGAGTAATCACATCTGGGCTTACTCTTGTGAGGATCTCATTCTTCCATGCAAACACGCTTTCAGACTCAATGAGAACTTTCGTAACATCCTCCTTGATCTCAGGTTTTAATCCTTTGGCGATCTGCACCCGCTTTCCATCAACAATAAGGAGCATTTCCGTGTCGCCCAAAGTTGTAGTGACAAGTTCATCTTCCTCACCTTGGTCATCTTTGAATTGTTGGCGGATCGATAGCGACGCCGAGTAGGTCTCTTGAACCACCTTTTGGTTCCCGCTAATCATTATTCCTCCTTTACTGGTGGGAATGTACATTGCCAGACGACGGATGGAAATTAGGGCTGCAACCTCTGAGATGAACGGCCGCCCAAGAATGATGTTATAAGCTAATTGTCCATCCGTAATAGAGAGCTCCAGATCACCAATCCATGCTTGATCATCATTTGCCAGCTTGCATTCCAAAGTTACCTGGCGCTTGGTCCGGATAGTGTGACTTGTCACTCCCATGATGTCAACAATGTTTGTTTCTATTTGGATCGGATCAACCTTTAGTTTGGCGAATGCACCTCTGGTGATGACATTGCAAGAACTGCCCATGTCTACCATTACTCGCTTCATTTCATCTATCATCCTTCAATCGTCATTGTTACTACCAACGCATCTGTATGTGGAGAGATTACTGGACCTGTTTCTGCAAAAGGGGCAATTGAGAGATGTTTTATCCAGCGCGGATATTTTTGTTTTTTTCACGAGTGGCTGATACACTGGTCCATCTGCTATGACATTAATGACACTTTTGAATTTCTTTCTAGGATCGGTCTTCTGCTTGTCGTCTTGTTATTTGTTATTCTGGACAAATCTATCTAGTTTTCCAGCTCCCAACAAGCTTCAAAATGTGGTGGCCATTTCTTCTATGGAACCTGTAGTACACTTTGGCATTTCTTCCAACGGTTACATGCTACCCTCCTTTGGGTTTGAGATATGTAATGTCCCATTTATATTGAGTCTTCTCTTTTATATTGTGGCAAGTTGGAAGCCTTAAACCTTCTGTCCACCCCGTACCACATGATCCGTGCTGTGAATGGTGAATTCCTGTTAACTGGATGGGCATACCTTTCTGCATTGTTCTTTCATCTATCTAGAGCGGCATGCACTCGCCTTTCAATCTCATCATCCATGTGTTCAGTGGTGGCGAAGTCGACTCTTGATTTTGATCTCGATCATGTTGAGGTTATGCTTGGAACTATGGTTTGATGCGGATGGATGTTGTCATAACCGCTGGAACCATTTTATCTAGCTTCGAATATATTGTCTCTGCATCCTTCAACATTTTGCTAACATAATAGATGGGGAACTGTTGACCTTCTTCCTGTTGAATAACCACGGTGCACATAGCTTTATCCATGATAGATGGATACAAATGCAAGTCTCCCCTTCAGATTGGTCTGCTCATCGAGGGCGGTTCTGCTAGGAATTGTTTTATACCTTGATATGCTTGTTGACAATCTTTCTAGTATGATGATCCGCCCGTTCAACCTTTGGATCTTTCTCACCCATTGTGGGGCTTTCATTTAGGCGCTCTTTTCACCTTTCTCCTTGTTGGGCTTTTATTTAGGCGCTCTTTTCGCCATTTGCCTCGTAGGCATTTTACTTCATCTGGATTTGCTCTAACTCCTCTTTGGCTAATGACGTAGTCAATGAATTTTTCTGAAGTGGCTCTAAATGTACACTTCTTTGGATTGAGCCTTATTTTTCATGTCAGTGTTAGGCGCTGGTTGCAGTATTAGCGATTCCCTTGTACTTGTGGGTTAGTACTGAAAGAACTCCAGAAGTGGGGCATACCATGTCCATTATTAAAAGATTGTGGTAAGGCATAAGAGTTATATTCACTTACCTTGGGGATCAATGGCTTGATCCAAGGAATAGACTTCATAGCGAAAGACTGTTTGCATTGGCCTTTATTGGCAAATATCATGTACGATGCAATGTCTCTTTATGGAATTTTTAGTTCATCTCGGAATCAACTTAATAATTCCTTCACATTGGTCCCTGACTCTAGAATGAACTTAGTCAAAGGATAAAACCGAGTAAATATTATATGTCAAACAAATTCATAATAGAATTTTATTCATGCTTGTGTTAATAATACCACATATAACGGTCATAACCATAAAGATTACTACTGCACATAAATATCATAATGAATTCTTAATAAATAACCATAATGAGAATGGTTTAAGAACAATGTCCTTTTGTATTTCAATGCACATTAATATCCAAGATAGCATATTTATTTTAAACAT
The DNA here is from genome assembly GCF_963576675.1 of Euphorbia lathyris. Lineage (NCBI taxonomy): Eukaryota > Viridiplantae > Streptophyta > Magnoliopsida > Malpighiales > Euphorbiaceae > Euphorbia > Euphorbia lathyris. Next base: position 54,692,802 of record NC_088912.1, on the reverse strand, counting down.
CATAAAAGTTATGACATTTTATATTGGGTAAGATATCTTACATAGTTGCTATTTACTTGCAATCAATATTGTGCATCCATGCATTAATGGCATTCAGAGATCATTAATGCCTTGTTTGGATGAAGTGTAATTAAACTAATATAGTTATATGTGAAATTATTCTTATATCATTTCATTTGTATAAATAAAATAAATACAAAGGGTAATTTTGGAAGAAAAATACATTACCATGATTCTCCTCCAATTTGGGGTGTATGGAAAATTACCCAAAATTCATCCTCACATACCTTCATATACCATCATCCAAACAATCTCTAAGAAATTATCATGTATATCCTAAGAATTTTGCATAAATTAATGTTCTGATCCAAAACTGACACTTGCACTATTTTGTAGTTAGCTCAGGGTATGAAAGTTTCGCTTATCCAATTTGGTAATTCATCAGTCCATAATGGCTTTAATAGTTAGGGACAATTACATGATAATCACAAATAGATTCAATATGTTCAAGTCTCTTACATTGGTAAAAGAAATTCTAACAATGTCAAATAAACAGTTTTTATACGAATAAACACATCCTTGTAAAAAAAGGGGATGAAATAACTGTTTGACAAAACAATATTCAAAAATATGAATTTCTGATATTAAAAGTACTATATATGAGAAAAGCCATACATAGATGGTGGTGAATAGATGATGGTGAATTGTACCCTAAAAAACCAAATATGATTTTCTTTGTAATTTCTTCTAATAATTATATGCATGTTCATCCAAAAGACTGATCAGACCTAAGTGATATGTAATTACACGAGCCTTTTTATGACATTTTTAATATCAAATGACAAAATCACCTTGAATGGATGGATTTTTTTCTATAAAATTCCAAGATTACGGATTTTATACATGCATCTTGTACTAATTCAATGATAATAGCCTATTACACCTGTCATGCATAAAAATATAAGGCATATAGAGCATGCAAGATTTAATGAAAGATTTGTGTCTATTACTTTATCTTTCACAATTTATTAGATTTATCATAATAACATGTAATGATATTCATAGCACTTTATAAGAGTGAGAGATCTCAATTTTCTTTAATTAAAAATGGAATAAGAAAGGGGAGGAAACTTATCTTTTTCACCATCAAATTCCAGAGTTAATGTAGAAAACTCTTTCCCGCCAATATATGGAGAATTGTATCTTTGGATAGATTTGTTGTACTGATTGAGCCAAGCTTTGAGATTGAGATTTCTGTTCCGTTGACTTCATAGTTTTGTTCTTTATGAAACTCTATACAATCAAGATTTTGTGATCTCCTGTTTGTTAGAGATCCACCTTCACCGCACCAATTGATGACTAGTGGAGAATTTCCGATTAGCTTCTGTCCCTGTGGGGGCGTCGTTGGGATCGACCCGGGACACTCCGATGCCAAAGTCAGTAATATTTCTGAGAATGAACTGTAAGCACAAAAGTAGAGAATCAGACAGTGTACCTCAATAGCTTGGGATGCAAGCTATTTATACTAATGTAGTTGTAACTCTTGGTAACTAGAAAGTCTCCATTAATGCCTTATTAATGGCGGTTACTGATCTTATTCAAGTATGACCGTTAGCTCATTAATAGGTTATTAGTTGCCTTTATTGGGAATCGGCTTGGCCGTTCCTTGGGCGTATCGATGTTTGACGGCGGGTCTCCTAAGGCGTTTGACCCTTTGAAGCGTGTTGAGGAATCCTTAGATCCGCCACCTATGAGTCTTGCTTTATACGCCATCTGGAGATTCGTCGGTGGATCCTTATCCATAAGAGTATTGATGGAGGATCCTTCATGCTTTGTCTAATTATCCTTTTTCCCCATGCATGATATTTGGATGTTATGGAGATGTAGATGAACAGTCATGTCATTACTCATCTTTAATTGCTATCAATTCTCCATTAATCCCAGCATTTATCCTTGAAAACCTCAGAGTTGGAGTATTCGAACAGTCAAGTCTTTATTCCCCTTTAATGGCTATTAATTGCCATTTATTTGTATTTATTCCCATTCATGGATGGTAATAAAGGCGCCTTTTGGTATTCTTAGATCCGTCAAGGCGTATGTACGCTCTCCTTGAGAATAATGGCGGGTCTCGTCATGGTCCACGTGGCGTGGCATAATGCTAAAGACTCCTTCCTTTTCCTCATTATTTGCATATTCACCCATACATTAATCCTGCATTAATTCCACATTAATCATGCATAAATATCTCTTTTAGAAGGAATAATGGTTTGCCATTATTTCTATTAATTTTCCTTTATTCCTGGTTCTAGAATAATTTGGGTTGTTATCATCAACCAAGCAACACCGAAGGACATATATGTCATGCCCATCGCAGACATGCTGGTAGACGTTGTATCTAAAAATGCAATCATTTCATATGCTGATTGTTTTGCAGGATATAATCAGATTAAGATAGCTAAGGACGACATCTCGAAGATGACATTCCGGTGCCCGGGGTCAATCGGAACATTCGAATGGGTTGTCATGTCTTTCAGACTAAAAAACGCTGGAGCTACTCAAAGGGCAATGAACGCAATTTTCCACGACCTACTCGGGGTATCAATGGAGGTCTATGTAGATGATATCGTCATCAAATCCAAAAAAAGAGTCTGATCACGTCGAGCACCTCCAAAAGGGTTTCGAGTGCATGAGAAAGTACAACCTCAAGCTAAATCCTCTGAAGTGTGCTTTCGGAGTAAAAGCGGGGAATTTCCTTGTTTATCTAGTGCACCAACGAGGCATAGAAATTGACGAAAACAAAACCAAGGCAATTCAAGATTCTCGACCGCAGAAGAATAAGAAAGAGTTCCAGCTGTTCTTGGGCCAAGTGAATTTTCTCAAAAGATTCATCTCAAACTTGGCAGGGAAATCAAAGGTGTTTTCTGAGCTCTTGAGACTCAAAGACGAAGAAAAAATCAAATGGGAAGACAAACACCAAGATGCGTTCGAGGAAATCAAGAGATACTTGTGCAGTCCGCCAGTGTTGGCTCCCCCAAAGGACCAAACACCACTCAAATTGTATATTACAGTAGCTGAGGAGTCGATTGGCTGTCTATTGGCTCAAGATAATGATAGCAAGCACGAACAAGCTATTTATTATCTCAGCCGTTCCTTACTGCCTACTGAGACACGTTACAATCCGATCGAGAAAACGTGTCTCTCATTGTATTTTGCATGTACAAAATTACGACATTACTTGCTTAGGTCGAGGGTGTATGTAATTTCTAGTACAGACTTATTGAAATACATGTTGAATCAGCCTATTATGTCTAGAAGAATTAGGAAGTGGTCGTTGGCTTTGACAGAGTTTTCCTTAGTCTATTTGCCGCAGTCGTCGGTGAAAGGGAAGGCTATTGCCAAGTTCGTGGTGGATCATCCAACTAGCTTCTAATATCCAGAAGAACAAGAGCTACCAATCTATCTAGCTCGAAAGGAACCTTGGATTTTGAAGTTCGACAGTTCAAGTATGGAGAGTTCTAGCGGAGCAGGAGTGGTAATCACTTCCCCGTCCGATGCTAAAATAATTATATCGGTCAATCTGGACTTCGAGTGCACCAACAACCAAGCAGAGTACGAAGCTTTGATTATTAGGCTCAAGATCCTAATTGATTTAGGCGCAAAGGAAATCAAGGTGTTTGGAGATTCGCAACTGGCAATCCGACACTTGACGGGAGAGTACAAGTGTGCAAGCATGTCTCTAGTGCCATACTTTGCTTTCGCCGTGCAACTGCTCGACGAATTCGATGATGTTGACCTTATTCATACACCTAGAAGTGAAAACTGGGAAGCTGACGAGTTAGCCCAAATTTCTTCAGGAATGAGAATATCAAGGGAGAGAATGTATAAGTTGGTGCTCATCAAAAGGCAAGGGCACCCATCAGTTGCAGAAAGAGGAGTTCAATTAGAGTCATTCAACATCGACGCTAATATTCCTCAAGACTGGAGAAAGTCGTTCATCGAATATCTCGAGGATCCTGCCCAGAAAGTGAAGTACTCGCTCCACGTTCAGGCCAGGAATTATGTGATACTGGGAGGAGAATTGTACAGAAAAAGCTATGACGGCATGTTGCTGAAATGTCTCGGTTTTTCGAAGGCAATGGAGGTGATGAGACAAGTATACGAGGGTATTTGTGGCGCACACCAGTCCGGGAGAAGAATGAGATGGGTCATCAACAGACACGGTTATTTCTGGCCAACAGTTCTCCGAGACTGTATGACTTATGCTAAGGGGTGTAAGAAATGCCAGATGTATAGGCCAATTCAGTGAGTACCTTTAGAAGAACTACACAGTATTGTCAAACCTTGGCCTTTCAGGGGTTGGGCGATTTATCTAATCAGAAAAATCTTCCCAGCATCCTCCAAAGGACACTGCTTCATTATTGTCGCAACTGACTTCTTCTCGAAATGGGTAGAAGCGGCTCCGATGAAGAAAGTATGCCAAGAGAATGTCATCAAATTCATCAAGGAACATCTGATCCACAGGTTCAGAATTCCGGAGTCAATCACGACGAACCAAGGGACAATGTTCACCGGGGAAGACATGAAAGAATTCATGGACGAATACCGGATCAAGTTGATTCATTCGATGCCTTTTTATGCTCAGGCGAATGGACAAACGGAACTTCTAACAAGATTCTCATTGGTATTTTAGAGAAAATGCTAAAGGAGAATCCAAGGGAATGGCATACGACCCTGTCAGAGACTCTATGGGCAATTCGTATGATTAAAACCAGAGCTACTGGGGTAAGTCCTTGTTTCTTAACGTTTGGTCATGATGCAGTGCTGCCGATGGAGGTCGTCGTCCCATATTTGCGAGTAGTCCGGCAGAACGAATTGAAGCCCGACAATTATTTGCAGGCGATGATAATGGAGTTAGAAGACCTGGACTACGAAAGGCAGAAAGCTTTGGACTGTATGCTGGTCCAAAAGAAGAGAGTAGAGACAATTTACGACAAGAAGGTCAAGAAGAAAGTGTTTCAGGAAGGGGACTTGGTTTGGAAGTTAATTCTGCTGATCGTCTAAAGAGTCACGAGCTTAGAAAGTGGTCACCTAACTGGGAATGGCCCTTTCAAGTTCACAAGGCACTTCCAGGAAATGCTTAATGGCTAAAGAGTATAGAAGGAGAATTGCACCCACGGTATATGATAGCTCCCATTTATATAGGGTTTTTAGGATTAATTTAGATTATTTTAGCTTAGTCTTTAGTTAATTTAGATGTTAATTTGGTAGTTTTTAGTCAAATTACGTATTTTCCATTATTTATGGCGTTTTCTGTATTTTCAAGTGTTTTTAGGACTATTTGAGCATTCCCGAACCAGATCGAGCCTTTTGGAGAAATTCCGGACAATTCAGGGACCGTCGGAGCACTTTTGGGACTCGCTAGGGACCATTAGAGCATATTTCGGAAGCCCATGGACCAAAACGTATAAAAACCAGAGTTCTGCCCCATTTTGGCACTTGTCTCGACGAGACACAAAAGCGTCTCGGCGAGACAAGGCCTGTCTCGACGAGACACATAAGTGTCTCGATGAGACAAGGCCTGTCTCGACGAGACACATAAGTGTCTCGATGAGACAGGTCCTTGTCTCGACGAGACACTGCCTGTCTCGATGAGACGAGGCGGGAGAGGCGCAAAAACGCCTCTCCCTTGCTGGAATGTCAAATTATTATGCCCAAAAAGCCCCTTTTAATATAGAAAACGACCTTTGTACCCCCGGAGACATTAGGTTTTCTCCCTAACTCTATAAATAGGGAGCTAATCTTCATTATTCGGGAGACGGATTCCTTAAGAGCCGTCGTAATGTAGAATTTTTAGCTTTTTATTTCCTTGCTTTCTAGATTAGGTTTACTTTCAGTTTTGTCTTTCCTTTTAAGAACGATTGATGGGGGAAGCGCTTGATCTTCTATTTTGTAATTGGAATCGACAAACCGGTTCTAGATTTCTTCTCTCTTTCCCTTTTGTCCCTTACCTTTATATTCAATTGAAGCTCTTTTCCATTACTCCTATTGCTATGATTGGTTTGTCTATGAACTGATCCCCATCCAATTTGGGATGGGGATGAAATTGATTGTATGAATATGTATGATTAGGGATTTAGGACCTTTGATTGATCAGTTTATGCATGCTTAATGCCTAGATATTGTTAGGAACAGGATTTATGCTAGAATGAACATTGATAATGATCAACTAGCCTGTTTATGTATATAATGTGCCTAATGCCTGTGACCCTGGCATTAAATAGGATTATAGATAGATGAGAACCTGGCCACGGAATTGTTTATGCTGAATCTGTGTAAACTTGACCTCGCTAGAGACCACTAGGAGTGCGGCTTCGTGGCTGGGCTACGGCTTTAGCCTTAGTTGCCAATGAACCTAATGCTTTGCATGACCTAGGGTATATGCCTAATCAAGCCGTCACCCAAATGCATGTGAATAGGAAGGACAATACTGATCACATTAGTCTTTCACTTAGGGCAATTACCGTCAAATCACTGGTAAAACATAATTCTGAACTCCCTAAACCCATATATAGGATTTAATCAAAGGATTCCTCAGCCTAGATTGTCCACCTTCTACCCTGTCAATTGTTCGCTTTATCTTATTATTGCTTTCAATTTAGTTATTTAGTTATTCCAAACCCAAACCTTTATCCAAACTCTCTAAACAATTAGATCATACTAGATAGATTTACTAGTTATAACGAATAGTCTTTGTGGTTCGATCTCGTGCTTAGCACAATATTACTTGTTGCGATAGGATACACTTGTCCTATTAAATGCTATATACTTTACAAGCATCAGTATATCAACGGTAAATATTTGAAAAAATATTAACAAACGATGTGGGATGTGGTTAGTCCAAGGCAATGAAAGCACTAAAATTAACCAGTGTAATCACACCCTAGCTTAACACGCTAGGGGGTAGTTATACGGGGTTAATTTTTGTTCACAATTGGAGATTAAAAGGAAGCATGCGGAGAACTGATGCGCCTCCGTTGAAGAAGGCTCACTAAGGGATAAGTGTACCCCATCGTTATCAAGTAATAAATCTGGAAAGTCCAGGTATCGAATCCACAGGATTTATTTACTACAAGTATCGAGCTACTTGGTCTCAGGTGTTATCTAGGCTGTGTGGGTTTTGAGTTGGTTTTGTTTAAGTTAATCTACTCCTAGTTGAATTATGCTACTCCTAGCTAAGTTATCTAATTATAATTACGTTATTCTACTCCTACTTACGTTATTCTACTCCTAATTAAGTTAAACTACTCCTAGGTGATCTTTCACTAATGCAATTACCCGAAGGAACATGGTATGAACGATAATAATGAAGATAGATTATTAGGTCAACAGATTAAAAACCTAATCTAAGTCACTTGTATTCAAGGCGATTAACCCTACTTACCCTCCTGAAGTCTCTAGTGCGTGATTCTCTTATAAGGCCGAAACTAGGTCTAAGGCTCAGCAATTTGGGCTTAATCAACTAAGAGGTCGTCAATCTCCTAGGCTCTGACTAGGTCAGATTCAGCTCACAATATGTGCCTACTAGGTTTTGGGGTTTTTGAATGAGTTAAACCAATTGAATAAAGCGTAAGACAAAGATTAAACAAATAATCATAGAACAAAATAAGAGCTAAAATATTATTAAAGGCAAAGAATATTGTCACGGGATATAATTAGCCTAGGATTCATAGACTGTATCAAAGAGTACAAACAAGGAAAGATAAAAGGAGATACGAAAATCCCTTTTAGGGAACCTGTCTACTCTGCAGCCGGCTTCCTAGGTCTTAAGGACGGACCTTGAATATTCCTCGGTGAGCGGAGCTTCGAAGGTGCTTCAATGGAGGTTGAAGGAGATGGAGGAGGTGGAGAAGGATCTTCAAGGGTGAAGGCTAAAGTAATTTACAATAATGAAAGATATTCATAATTCCTAACAAATGGAACTATTTATAATGAAAAACTAAAACTTATTCCTAATGGAAAACTAATTAATAAAACCTATTCCTAATGAAAGACTAATTAATAAAAAGCTTTCCTAACGAAAGACTAATTAATAAAGAGCTATTCTAATGGAAAAATAACTCTCCAATTATTATCTAATAAAAACTAATTTATCTTTGGGGATAAAAAATCTAATTATTTAAATACAAAAAGCCCAAAGATAATCCCTAAAAATCTGCCAAAATATTCTGCATGACTTTTATTTGAATTTGATGCGCCGAGTGGGTCCTTGATTCTGATCCTTAAAAATCTCGACCTTTATCTCTAAAAATATGCACATAATCTCATAAAATATTATTTAGATAATTCACTCAAAATTAATTAATTATCCTACCAAAAATCCTTTTTAATTACCGAGTCAAATTTGATTTATTTTTGGTAGGTTAATTTCTTAATTTTGGGTACAGATAAAGCTCAAAATAATAAATAGAGATTAATTTATTAAAAGTGACAAAATACTTGACAAAAGTTAGGAATATTTAATAAAAAGCTAAAAAGTAATTTAAAAACATAAAATTGACAAAACAGTAATAAATTGCTATTAAAGTAAATAAAAAAAAAATAAAAGATACAAAATAGTCTCTAAAACCGTACTAAAAGATAGGGGTTTTTTACCCCTATCAAGAACCTAACCTATTTTCGCGTGGAATAAGGAGACTGCAAAACCAAGTTCTATCGTATTGCTTTAATTCATTGCTTTTTGTGATGTACATATGTGATTAGAATCTTTTACAAGGCTTTAATTACATCATTTATATTTGTTCTTAGTCTTGGGCAAGGTTAGTTAGTTGTCGTTGCTTATCAATTGCAATTAATTAATTAAGTCCTAGTTTTATTTTTTCAGTATTTCCCTTAGTCATCCTTACTTTTCAGTCATTGCATAAGTAGAATTAGTTTGTCAATTTTCATTTACTAGCTAGTTATCATGTTTATATACATATACTAAGACTGCTGTGCTGAAAAGTGAATACATACATCATGAGTTTATGCTCTACATTTCCCGAATATGAATAAAAGAATAAAAGAATAAGTAAGAAATGTACCGGTCAAGGGAAAAGTAAAGCAAGGCATGCTCTAGACTGGGCCAACCAGGCCATACAGATGTCATCTGCTAGCCGCTGCTGCTGTAAGCCTTCTACATGTGTCTTCTCCAAATCCTTGTACTGGGCCACCAGACGGATCTTTTCTGCCTCTAACTCCCGGTGCTCGAGTGGAAACCAATGCCTGAACTCAGCTGCAGCTCTCAAAAGGCTCCCACGCTCTGTCCTCAGTGCACTCAACTCAGTCTCCAGCTCCCGAATCCGTGCATCTCTAGCCTCAATCTCCTGAAGGCGCTGCTGATCTCGCTCTTTGTTCGCTTTTCACAAGGCATATCTCGCCTTGAAGTGATCAAAAGTAGTGGTGCCAGATCACGCCTCTGTGATCACCCTATCAGCAGTCTCTCTAGCTGCAAAGTAATCCACCCATATATCCTCAAAATACGTCCTAAAGTCTGTGATTATCTTCTTCCCCGCATCAGCATCTATGCTATCTAGGATAACTTGGAGATCCTTCTCCATATGCCCTATCTCATTTATATCCCAAGTATCAAGAGAATATTTCACTAATTCGGCAATGGCATTATGGGCTTTCATGACTGGGTCGAAACTAGAAGTAGAAGTAGAGAGTACATCCTTGGAGAAGGAGAAGTCCAAGCCTTCAAATGGGTTGTCAAGATGCAAATCCAGTGGCTTAAGGCAGGAGTTGGGAAGGACGGATTCCTGCATCAATTTCAAGCAAAAACAAACCTAAAATCAAAATCTGATCCATTTTGCACAAACACTAAAAGCAAAATTCGGGGCAACAGCTATATCATGCGGAAAACAAGCAGAAAACAAGTCTAAAGTCATGCCAAAAAGCTAAACGAAGGCACATTGATGACACTAAGTGGACTAGCAACAAGCTAGGACATTTACAACGTCAAAAAGCCAAGTTAAAAGCTGTCAAACATCAAGTTCTATCAAGGTATATGATACGAAAAGTTTATGCATTATTAGCTTTATTGTTTTAGTGTGTGCAGGTTTGGCCTTGTGTTTAAACAACATACATCAAACAAAGAAGGCCGAATCATGCGGTGATCAAGTGCGTGAGCTACCATGTGCCTAAGAGCTGCAGATTTCACATACAAGCTAGTCCTAAAGTTCAGAAATGCAAAGCAAGAGGATTGAAGCCTAGAAAAGCAAGGGTCGGATCAAATCTTGATCAAATGGGGTTCGAAGTTCTAGCAAATCAAGGTCTCAGTCTTTGGGTCAAGCAAAACAGGATTTTAAGCAGTAGGCAATGTCAAACTGAAGCCTAAAACATCATGGATCTAACGAAATTTTGGCAGCATTCCAACGTAAATTGGATTAAGCCCAAAATGTGTTAGTGCTAATTTAACAAGCGAATCACCATTGTGCATCACTTGAAATCATTTGCAAGCCTTAAACATCAAAGTTAATTGCATAAATTAACTTCTCGGGTGCCTCATCCGGCCAAGCCCAAGAAGGATCCCAAAAGAGAAGAAGACATACCTGAGAATGAAAGCCTAAGACGACAATCTCCAGTGAAGAGGATGCAGGAAGCAGCTTACGTGTAGGAGGGTCTCGTGCAACATCTGGTGCACTTACTGAAGCATCAGCATCGGACCTCTCAAAGGAGAAGGTCGGGAGACTCGCTGAAGCAATAGGAAGAGGACATTGCGCAGGTGTAGGAACATGGCGGGGCACAACCTCAATCTCATCATCTGCAGCATGAGGGTCCTCTCCGACGAACGTATCCTCACAAGGATCAGTCTCCTCCTTACTAACTTCAACTGCATTAACTTGCACTGTGTCTCCAGAATCACCAGAAGCCTCTGTGAACATAATCAGATCAGAGGGGAGATTATGATAACCAAATCCAATCCGGCATATCCGAGAAGATCGTCGGATTGCACAGTTAAAGACAGGTTTACCTCTTACAGGCTCAACAGATCGCGGCTTCTCACTCAATGGCTCTGGGATGGAACTTCCACTTGAAGCTGTAAGAGCAAAGTCTTAGTTAGTTCTTTATAAAAAAAATAAAAAAGTAAGATTGCACAAAAAGAAAAAGAAAAAAAACACATATATATCCAAATGCAATCAAGAAAAATGAAAAGTAAGAAAAATAGAAAACAAAAGAAAATAAAAGTAAAGAAAAGTGAAGCTAAATACCCACAGGAGGTATAAGTATAGCAAAGATAGGCTGCCACCACGCATCAAAGGACAGCTGAGCAAAATCAAGAACCATGGGAAGATACCCAATGATCTGAGTCTGCTAATTTTCAATTGATATACTTTAAAGCAAATGAATAACATACGTTTACTCTTTCTCACTCTCAGGTTAAATTAAAAACACACTCGTAAAATCATGACTAAAACCAATCTGCAAAATATACTTACCGGTAACAAGTTGAACGGTTCAAACTTCACCGACTGGTATCGCAACCTCAAAATCGTTTTGAAGTTCGATAAAATAGGGTATGTACTTGATACATCGATACCCCCTACCCCAGCTGATGAAACTCCCATCGAAGAGATCGATGCTTACCAGAAGCATAAGTCCAATGACGATTATCGGGATGCATCATACTTGCATCAATGACACCGGAATTGCAAAGGCAACATGAGGAGATGGATGCCTATTCCATTATCGCGCACCTGAAAGAGTTGTTTGGGAAATAGACTCGGTGCGAATGCTACGAGATATCGAAGCTGTTGTATCGATGCAGGATGCAAGAGGGCACATCTGTGATGACACATTGTGTCAAGATGATTGGCTATATTACCAAGCTTTCTAATATTGGATTCGCGATGGATCATGAACTAAGTGTAGACTTACTTCTTCAATCCCTCCCAGAGAGTTATTCACAGTTCATCATGAACTACCAAATGAATGACTTGCAAACCTCTCTTGAAGAGCTTGCAAACATGCTCAAGACGATTGAGCCCAATATGAAGAAAGACAAGGCAATGCCGGCTCTTGTCATTGAGGTGTCAAGGAAGAGGAAAGGGAACCCTCCCAATCCCAAGAAGGGCAAGAGGGACATGCCCACTAAATCTAAGGGGAAGCAAGTCAAGAAGCCCAAAGGAGAGTGCCACTTCTGTGGTAAAGACGGGCATTGGAGAAGGAACTGCAAGGAGTACCTAGCCTCCCTCAAGAAGGGAAAAGACGGTGCTTCTACATCTGGTATGTTCTATATTGAAATAAATACAATTTCACAGTCTAAATCTTGGGTATTGGATACCAGATGTGGATCTCATATTTGTACAAATATGAAGGAACTAAGACGGACTAATGAATTAAAGAAAGGAAGCATAAACTTGCGAGTTGGGAATGGAGCAAGAGTTGCAGCACTCGCAATTGGAGATTATGTTTTAAGTTTGCCCTCTGGGCTTGTAATAGAATTAAGGAACTGTTTGTATGTTCTAGAGATGTCTAGAAACATTATTTCTATTAGCTGTCTTGTTGACGATGGCTTTAATATTTCAATAAAGAATAAAACATGTAATTTTTATAGAAATGGGATTTTCTATTTTTCAGGAATATCATTAAATGGGATTTATGTTTTAGATGATAAGATTTCTGTATTCACAATTGATACCAAAATACATAAGCTAGATAATTCAACTTACTTGTGGCATTGTCGTTTAGGCCATATAAACAAAACGCATGCTTAAGCTACATCAAGATGGGCCTATAGATTCAATTGATTGTGAATCAATGGAAACATGCGAAGCGTGTTTAAAAGGAAAAATGGCAAAGACACCCTTTAGCAATAAAGGTGAACGTGTATCAGACACTCTAGGATTAATACATTCAGATGTATGTGGTCCTATGTCAGTCCAAGCAAGAGGAGGATTCAGATACTTCATTAGCTTCATAGATGACCATTCTAGATATGGTTATGTTTATTTGATGAAGCACAAGTCATAAGCTTTTGAGAAATTCAAATGTTTCAAGAATGAAGTAGAAAATCAAATAGGAAAGAAAATTAAGATACTTCGATCAGATCGAGGTGGTGAATATCTTTCAGATGTTTTTCTGAATTATCTAACTGAATGTGGGATACGCTCACAATGGACACCTCCTTATACACCACAACATAATGGTGTATCCGAAAGGAGAAACTGTACCTTATTGGATATGGTACGATCCATGATGAGCAAAGCATCACTTCAAAGACGTTCTAGGGCTATGCCTTAGAAACTGCCATGTTTACCCTAAATCGAGTACCAACTAAATCCGCCAGTTCCACACCATATAAATTGTTCATTGGTAGGAAACATATTTTCTCATTTATGAGAATATGGGGTTGTTCAGCATTTGTCAAACGTGTAGCATCAGATAAACTGTATGCTAAATCTGATAAGTGTTTCTTTATAGGATACCCTAAGGAAACTTTGGGGTATTACTTCTATCATCCAGATGATCTGAAAGTAATAGTATCCAAAATGCAGTGTTTCTAGAGAAAGAGTTTCTTGAAGAAACACTAACGGGAAGCATGATTGAACTTGATGAAGTTCAAGAAGAAACACCAGCTGAAACAATAGAGGCGATTGAGGAACCCGAAGCAGTCCCATTGGATGAGACTCAAGTGTCACTACCTACTTGTAGATCACAAAGAGTTCGTGAACTCCCAGTTAGATATGGTTTTCTAGTGGGAGATGATGATGAGGTTCATGTGTTAGACGACGAACCCGAAAACTACGAAGAGGCTCTCACTAGTCCAGATTCCAAAGCATGGATTGAGGCCATGGATTCTGAAATGGATTCCATGTATACCAACCAAGTGTAGACTTTGGTTGATCCACCTGAAGGGATAAAACCCATTGGGTGCAGGTGGATCTTCAAGAAGAAGACCGACATGGATGGAAAGGTTAGCACCTACAAAGCTAGGTTAGTAGCGAAAGGATACCGTCAGAAGCAAAGAGTTGATTATGACGAAACTTTCTCTCCAGTAGCCATGTCCAAATCAATCAGAATTATGCTCGCTGATAGGGGCGTTTCGTCCCTATCTTTTAGCGTGATTTACGATTTAATTTTGGATTAAATAAATAAGTTTAATTGCAAAAATAGAATGTTTTAATAAAATAACGAAATAAAAATAAATTTCGTACTTTCGGTTAATTTTCCTTATTTTTGATTAATTTAGAAAATAAAACGTCAAGCTAACTCGGCTCTCGAGAATTGTATTTCAGGTACGAGCAAGGAGCAAAAATCGTCCGACATACGCGGGGCGTATCACCCTCCACGCAGGGCGTGGAACACATTGTCAAAAATAATTGCTCAATCCGCAGGCACCACGTGGAACTTACCCACTGCCACGCGGGGCGTCCTACCTTCCACGCGGGGCGTATGAGCAATGATAAGCAATAATGTCTCAATCATGAATGTCAGACTGTAAGATCTTCTAAGTCAACTGACAATACGCGGGGCGTACAACCATACACGCAGGGCGTGTATGGGAAGTTCTTCAGTCCAAAAAACCAGAGACTTACATACGCGAGGCGTGCTTCAGACTACGCATTGCGTAAAAGACCCAATTCAAGCAATAAAATCTCAGAAGCTCAACCACGCGAGGCGTACCCCAGTCTACGCGGGGCGTGGTTGAGACAACAAGATCTAGATTTGGTCCACATGCAGGAGATTTCTGACGGAATGGGCAAATACGCGGGGCGTACTCCACCATACGCGAGGCGTGTCATGGGAAATCTGCAGAAAATCATGTTCCTCCATGCTTGCACATTGTGAACTTACAATTTCACCCCTAGCTTGATGTGTATAAATAAGAGTGACTAGCACTCATTTAGACAGCTTTGGACATACAAATTCTTGTTATATAGATTAAGCTCTTGCTACTTAGTTTTAGATTTTATTTTACATAGCAAATCTCTATCACCTTGAGAGCTTGTTCGTTGATTCCGGCATTCCGTCAAAGTTCCGTCCCATCTCCATTCACCAAGCTCGAAAGCTCCACATCCAAGTTCTAAGAGATGGCCTTGAGTCCGGTTAGCTAGTTCCGAGGGTGGATTCTTCCCTTTTCACTTGCTAATTAGCTTGTACTCTTCCTATGTACTAGGCTTGGTTGTATTCCATCTTTACATTCTCCATATTTATAATTTATGATTCATAATCTCTTTTTCTATATATGTGTTGATGTTTGTTACTTGCTTTGATACTCATAATTGATTATTGTGTAGAGGAACGCGATTTCCGCTGCCATTCGGGCTATCTTTAGGGATTCATATAGGTGTTGCCTTACCGGAAGTGACGCTCCGGAAACCGTAGGAATTGACAAGCCACGGAACTTACGGGCCCTAATTTCTAATCCCAAACATTAGACACGCCTTGACTAGGAACCACATAGTCTAAGTACTTCACGGGTCGGTCACACTACACGTAGTCGTCATTGCAAGAGTAAATCATTAATCGTATATATATTGGGAGTCATTGTTGATCATATTTATAACTTATCGCCATCCATATCATTTCGTAGAGCTTTTGTTATATAAATTTGTCTCACCCGTAGCTAGGAGTAGTTTGTAGTTGTTCCCCGAATCAACTCAAAGTATTCACCGCTTAGATAACGTATAAAATAGAGTCGTTTAATACTTGTAGTTATAAATCCCGTGGCGTCTAGTAGAGATAGAGCATTTAGTAAGATCACATCCATAGTCGTAACGCACTTATCATAATATACATTTCGCAAGCTCTACCTAGCCGTTTACGCGCATCAAGTTTTTGGCGCCGTTGTCGGGGATTTATAATTTCTTGCAATATTAGACAAAAACGTTTTATTGTTAGTCTAAGCATTATCTTTGTATAAATTGTTTATATATACTTTTTACTAACAACATTCCTTCTTGTTTATAATTTGTTCCTTTTATTTATTTTATGCACACCCGATCTCGGAGTGATACTCTCGTTCCTATTGATCTTGAAATTGAACGTACTCTTTGTAGGATTCGGAGAGAGAAAATGGCAAACCTCAACAATGAAGCTAACCAACTCGAGGTCAACCAAAGGCCGCCGGTGCAACCCGTGAATCACAACCGCAATGGTGGAGGCAATGACATGCGCTCGATGATGGAGATTCTTACTCCGCATCGCCCTCAAAACCGCAACGGAATCATTGCCCCCACCATTCCGGCCAACACATATGAAATAAAGACTAGCATGATCCAACTAATCCAACAACTTGGTCAATTCGGAGGGGAACCCCATGAAAACCCTAACGAACACCTTGATAAATTTCTTATGTGTGCCGAAACTTCTCGGCAAAACGGTGTTCCGATTGAGGCCATCCAACTAAAGTTGTTTCCTTTCTCTTTGACAGGACAAGCGTTGGAGTGGTTGCACTCGTTGGAGGCGGGATCGATCACATCATGGGAGGAGCTTGAGAAGGAGTTCCTTTCTTACTACTTCCCGCCTTCCAAAACGGTTAAGTTGAGGAACGATATCACGTCCTTTAGGCAACTTGAATGCGAGGCCCTCCATTCAGCTTGGGCTAGGTTCCAGAAGTTGCTCCGAAACTGCCCCCACCATGACATCCCTAAGCATGATTTGGTAAGTACCTTCTACCATGGTTTAACTCCCACTAATCGTGCAACCGTTGATTCCGTCGCAGGTGGGGATTTGTTTCGAAAATCGGCAAGCGAGGCTTACGAGCTCATCCACGAATTAGCTAGGAAAAGTGTCCAATGGCAAGAAGATCGGCTTGTCGGACCCTCACGACATCAAACTTTTTCCGTAGAAGACGAGGCTCCCAAGATCTCTATGATCGAGATGAATAAAAAGCTAGACGCCTTAATGGCGCAATTGAGCCTCCAGAATACAGCACAAGTCCTGATGTGCTCACATTGCGGTGGTGACCACCATGGTAAGGACTGTCAAGCCGGAAGCCCTTTTGCCAGCGATGCCGAGAGCGTAAGTTATGTAGGGGGACAACCGAGGTATAATTCTAATTACAACTCCTTTCATAACTCGAACGCTTATCACCACCGTAATAATAATAATAACAACGGATGGAGGCCTCAACACCAACACCCGAATTTGTCTTACGCCAATAATCAAAAGGTGTTGAAGCCCCCATCCGGATCCTATAATGAGTTCAGGGAGCAAGTATTTGGGCCAATCCCCCAATGCCCAAGGAGGACAAAGTTCTCAACCTCCTAGCAATGCGCAAGACTCTACGGTAATTAATCTCCTCAAGGAGATATCTTCTCGTCTTGCTGACAATGAGGCTTTTTGCAGGGATTTGGGACATCAAGTGGCCCAATTAAGTCGCCAACAAAAAGAGAGACAACATGAGTTTCTCCCGACTAACACCGAACAAAACCCGAGATCCAAGAACCGGGAGACCGCACAAGCAATAACTCTCCGTAGTGGTAAGGGTTTGGAACCACCGGTTCCAAAGGCGACTCCGACCGCTCCAAAGGTAAGTGACGAACCGGAAGTGGTAAGCAACCCCGGTTCGGATCCAAAACCCACGACTTCCTCGGATAAGAATAAGAATGTGTGTGATCCAATTGGGGCTTACGTACCGAAGCTCCCTTTTCCGCAACGACTTAAAAAGGAAAAATTGGACCATCAATATGGCAAGTTTTTGGAAATCTTTAAGAAACTTCACATTAACATCCCATTTGCGGAGGCATTGGAACAAATGCCCACCTATGCAAAGTTTCTTAAGGAAATCCTCGCCAAAAAGAGGAAGTTAGAACATAATGAAATGGTAGCGCTTACGGAGGAATGCTCCGCGATCATAATGAATAAACTCCCACCTAAACTCAAGGATTTAGGAAGTTTTTCTATCCCATGCACGATTGGTAATGTCGAGTTTAGTAGAGCTTTGTGTGATTTAGGTGCTAGTATCAATCTAATGCCTTTGTCTGTTTTTAGGAAGCTCGGCTTGGGAGAGCCAAAGCCTACCAATATAACGCTCCAATTGGCCGATCGATCCATTGCCCGGCCAAAAGGAGTTGTGGAGGATGTCTTAGTGAAAGTGGACAAGTTCATTTTTCCCGTCGATTTTGTGGTGCTCGACATGGCGGAAGACGATTCGGTACCGATCCTCCTAGGACGACCATTTCTTGCAACGGGTAGGACTCTCATTGATGTCCACGAAGGTAAGCTCATCCTACGGTTGCAAGACGAAGAGGTAGAGTTTAACGTGTACAACTCCATGAAATTCCCGTCTCATACCATGGAGGATTGTAACTTTTTGAATTCCGTAGACTCTATTGATCTTTTTGTTGAGGATTTTTGTGATAGGTCTTCTGCGGGAACCTCTTCGGTAATAGATGGTAATGAGCATTTGGATGAGGAGCCATTGAACAAGCCGTTTGAATAATCCTCCGAGATAGAACAATGTCTGTTGGTAAGGAGTCGGTTCGAGGGTTTGGACCGGGATAGCAAAGCAAAACCAAAGTCATCTCTCGAAGAGCCCCCTGACTTTGGAACTTAAACCCTTGCCTCCTAATTTAAAATATGTGTTTTTGCAACCTCCTAATTTCTTACCCGTTGTTATATCTTCACTTTTGACAGAGGAAATGGAGGGAGCATTGATTGCGGTGTTACAAAAACACAAAGGCGCATTTGGATGGACCATTCACGATATTAAAGGGATTAGCCCCACCATTTGCACACACCGCATCTTTATGGAGGACAAAGTCAAACCCTCCGTGCAGCCGCAACGACGACTTAACCCCAACATGAAAGAGGTAGTAAAGGCCGAGGTAATCAAACTCCTCGATGCAGGTATAATCTTTCCTATCTCCGATAGCCCATGGGTTAGTCCGGTCCAATGCGTTCCCAAAAAGGGGGGCACTACGGTGATGGAAAATGATCAAGGGGAATTAATTCCCACACGAAAAATAACGGGGTGGCGAGTATGCATTAATTATAGGAAACTTAATGAAGCCACCCGAAAAGATCATTTTCCCTTGCCGTTCATTGACCAAATGTTGGAAAGAATGGCGGGACATAAATTCTTTTGTACCCTCGATGGCCTATTCGGCTATATGCAAATCCCCGTTGATCCTTCGGATCAAGAAAAGACGACATTTACTTATCCGTATGGGACATTTGCATATAGGCGAATGCCGTTTGGGCTTTGTAACGCCCCCGCCACATTTCAACGGTGCATGACGGCTATATTTTCTGAGATGATTGAGGATTTCATGAAAGTCTTCATGGACGATTTTTCTGTTTTTGGGTCGTCCTTTGAAATTTGTTTAAGCAATCTTGATAAAGTCCTTCAACGTTGCGAGGACACTAACCTAGCTCTTGGTTAGGAAAAGTGTCAGTTTATAGTTCAAGATTGTATCGTTTTAGGACACAAGGTGTCCGGGGAGGGAATCGCGGTCGATCCGGCCAAGATTGAGGTGATTGAGAAATTGCCTCCTCCAATCAATGTTAAAGGGATTCGGAGTTTCTTAGGTCATGCGGGGTTTTATAGGCGATTCATTAAAGATTTCTCTAAAATAGCGACCCCCTTGACCCAACTCCTCTTAAAGGATGCAGAATTTAGTTTTTCATCCGAGTGTTTGCTTGCATTTAACACGCTAAAGGAAAAACTAATTAATGCACCCATCATGGTGAAACCCGATTGGAGTCTTCCCTTTGAACTTATGTGTGATGCGAGTGATTTGGCTGTAGGTGCTTGTTTGGGCCAACGGGTGGATAAAATTTTCCGCCCCATTTTTTATGCGAGCAAAACGCTCAATGAAGCCCAACAAAACTATTCCATTACCGAAAAATAGATGCTGGCTGTAGTTTTTGCTTTCGATAAATTTAGATCATATCTCGTGTTATCCAAAATTATCGTATACACTGACCACGCAGCCCTCAAGTACCTAATGACTAAGCAGGATGCCAAACCACGGTTGATACGGTGGATTCTACTCCTACAAGAATTCGACATCGAAATCAGGGATAAAAAAGGAGTATCGTGGCCAACCATCTTTCCCGGTTACAAAGCGAGCAAGCCACATCTCCGGAAGTTGTGGAAATCAAGGAGACCTTTCCCGATGAAACTCTCTATGCGGTAACACCTTTACCTTGGTATGCCGATATGGCGAACTATAAAGCCGGTATTATTCTTCCCCCGCATCTTACTTACGAGCAACGTAAGAAGTTCTTTCACGACGCTAAGAACTATTTTTGGGAAGAACCCTACTTGTTTAAATCTTATGCTGATAATATCATTCGTAGGTGCATACCGGAAGAAGAGGTAAATCATGTGTTGCACATGTGTCACACCCAAGAGCTGGGGGGGCCATTTCGGCCCAAGTCGGACTATGGCAAAGGTTCTACAATGTGGATTTTATTGGCCTATCTTGTCTAAGGATTCCCAAGACTTCGTCAAATCATGTGACGCTTGTCAACGGAGCGGGAACATCTCCCGTAAACATGAAATGCTCCAACAAGGGATCATAGTTTGCGAACTTTTTGATGTTTGGGGGATAGACTTTATGGGACCTTTCCCTAAGTCGCATAACAACTCCTACATTCTCGTGGCGGTTGACTATGTCTTCAAATGGATGGAGGCCGTTGCCTTACCTTCAAACGACTCTAAGGTGGTAGGGAAATTTATAAAGAAAAACATCTTTACTCGGTTTGGAACCCCTCGAGCTATCATTAGCGACGGAGGTTCCCATTTTGCAATCGCCAATTCGACCAACTCTTACATAAATACGGGGTTGCACACCGAGTCTCCATGCCCTACCATCCGCAAACTAGTGGACATGTCGAGGTTTCTAACTGCGAACTAAAACGTATCTTGGAAAAAACGGTTAGTGCCTCTAGGAAAGACTGGAGCCTAAAGCTCGATGACGCTCTTTGGGCCTACCGCACGGCGTTTAAAATGCCTATCAGGATGTCTCCTTATCGTTTAGTTTTCGGGAAATCGTGTCATTTACCGGTGGAATTGGAACATAAGGCCTATTGGGCTCTAAAATTTTTAAATTTTGATGTGCAGGCCACAGGGGACCAACGTCTCCTCCAACTCAATACCCTTGATGAACTTCGTCTCGGTTCATACGAAAATGCCAGGATTTACAAGGAACGTACGAAGAAATGGCACGCCAAGCACATGCAAATCAGGGAATTCAACAAGGGGGACCAAGCCTTCCTATATAATTCTCGCCTCCACCTGTTCCCAGGAAAATTAAAAAGTCAGTGGTCGGGACCGTACACCATTATTAACACCCACTCGTCCGGAGCGGTCGACATCCAAGGTTCCGATAACGCAACCCACCGGGTGAACGGCCACCGTCTGAAAATATACTGCGGAGGCACTCTTTCACAACACGGCGAAGCCACATTCCTCCAAACACCGTAAGCATGCACACATCACGAGAAAGTCAAGCTACTCCGACTCTAAACGTAGCCTCGGTTTGCATTCCTCAAACCCTTTGTATATATGTATCATATCCGTTTGTTCTTTTCTTCGTAGGCACTGTCTCTTTTTTCCTTTCTATCTTCTTAAATTAAAATCAACGGAAAAAAAACAAATCCCATACTAATCCAAATTGCTTACGCAGGGCATACACACCATCACGGCCCGCGTAGCCGAGTCTCTGGCATTGTTTTGACAATTCACGCGAAGCGTACGTACTAGTGTGCCCCGCGTAGCCAAGTTCTGATCTTTTTACTAAGTTCAAATGAATGGCCACGCGGGGCGCCCCTCTAAGCACGCCTCGCGTATTTAAGCCTCTGGCCATAAGGCACTTAAAAAGCATCTCCTACGCGGGGCGCCCCCCTAGGCATGCCACGCGTAGGACCTGACCTTCAAGGGTCCTTTTTTAAATTCCATCTTTATTTTTGTTTTCGTTTTTCCTTTCTTTTTGCGACGTCCTTGGAATAGACGTCATTTTAATAACGCGGGGGGGGGGGGGCGTGCAACCCCGCACTTACCGTTTGTTTTGCACTAACAAAAACAAAAATAAAAATCAAATAAACAACAAAATAATTAAACTAATTTATTGATTCTTAAATTTTTCCCGACACACTACCTCCCTCAGAAATTAATTAAAAGTTCCGTTATTTGTTCTTAAATGAAAAAAACGTTAACATAAAGGATCGGTTTGATTAAGAAATTTTAGTCTTGATTCTGAAGTTATAGAATTTATGCAAAGCCTAGGTTCGTACTAAACAAAAACTTTGAGTCCTAACCCACATGTCATCTCCATAATGAAATTTAAAAAGGCAATAAAGACGGGATAGTTGAAAATTTGACGAGAACTTGAACGTACACAATTTAACCCGAAATTTTGTGAGGTATTTTTGAGCCTAAAAGAGTTCGTACGAGAACTCTATTTCTTTCACAAATTTTCGAGGGCTTTGACATCACTCGATTCATAGAGTTTGCACCTAATACCGGGTTAAGTACACTTATTTTGGTATAAATGGCAATAGATGATAAAACAAACCCACTTAGGCTGATTCTTTTCTTAACTTATTTTTCTCATTTTCATTAAAGTCTAGGAAACCCCCTCGAGCCTATTAACCGACCTTTTTGTTAATACCCTTTTAACATTTAACCCTTTTTCCTCTTGTTTAAATACCAACAAAATCAAATCGCACCAAAACTACCCGAAATAAGCCAAGGCTTTGATAAGTAAGCACCATAAGCTTTCGAAATCGTTTTTGTGCCGCTCTCAAAACAAAAATAAAAAGAAAAACACAATAAAGAGCAAAAGGCATTCTCAAGCTCCACCCGAGCAATTTCGAGTTATATTTTACGAACTTGCTAAGGCCAAAATAAAAACACGGTGCGATCATCAAAATGGTATTTGAACTCGAGTTTCTAAAAATTAACCACTAAAAAGCCAGCCACATTACAACCCCCCTCCGGGTTCATTTTTAATATTGCCTAGACCATAACATAGGAGGAAAACCCCGGATGAAAATGCAAACTCATAGTGACTTCGAGTAAGTGCAAAGGAGAGTGCAAAAACACCGACCCACCAAAATTTGAGCGTAAGAGTGAAATCCCTTGGTGAGGTACTGTCGGGTTCTCAAAAGATAATCGACCCCCGTTAATATTGCCTATTAAATTTGATCATGGAGGTTTCAAACAAAGTTTTGGTCACTCATTCGTTTGCGTAGGTACTTGCCGAAAACTTTAGCTTTGGGACCACGCACTTGGTAAAACCAACCGACGGTTTGTTTCTTAATAATCGCAATCCCTTGTCTTTCGATTTCTTTTACTTGAGGACAAGTAAAACTTTAAAGTCCGAGGAGGTTTGATAGGGGCATTTCGTCCCTATCTTTTAGCGTGATTTACGGTTTAATTTTGGATTAAATAAATAAGTTTAATTGCAAAAATAGAATGTTTTAATAAAATAACGAAATAAAAATAAATTCCGTACTTTTGGTTAATTTTTCTTATTTTTTATTAATTTAGAAAATAAAACGTCAAGCTAACTCGGCTCTCGAGAATTGTATTTCAGGTACGAGCAAGGAGCAAAAATCCTGCGACATACGCGGGGCGTATCACCCTCCACGTAGGGCGTGGAACACATTGTTAGAAATAATTGCTCAATCCGCAGGCACCACGTGGAACTTACCCACTGCCATGCGGGGCGTCCTACCTTCCACGCGGGGCGTATGAGCAATGATAAGCAATAATGTCTCAATCATGAATGTCAGACTGCAAGATCTTCTAAGTCAACTGACAATACGCGGGGAGTACAACCATACACGCGGGGCGTGTATGGGAAGTTCTTCAGTTCAAAAAACCAGAGACTTACATACGCGAGGCGTGCTTCAGACTACGCGTGGCGTAAAAGACCGAATTCAAGCAATAAAATCTCAGAAGCTCAACCACGCGAGGCGTACCCCAATCTACGCGGGGCGTGGTTGAGACAACAAGATCTAGATTTGGTGCACATGCAGGAGATTTCTGACGGAATGGGCAAATACGCGGGGCGTACTCCACCATACGCGAGGCGTGTCATGGGAAATCTGCAGAAAATCATGTTCCTCCATGCTTGCACCTTGTGAACTTACAATTTCACCCCTAGCTTAATGTGTATAAATAAGAGTGACTAGCACTCATTTAGACAGCTTTGGACATACAAATTCTTGTTATAGATTAAGCTCTTGCTACTTAGTTTTTGATTTTATTTTACATAACAAATCTCTATCACCTTGAGAGCTTGTTCGTTGATTCCGGCATTCCGTCAAAGTTCCGTCCCATCTCCGTTCACCAAGCTCGAAAGCTCCACCTCTAAGTCCTAAGAGACGGCCTTGAGTCCGGTTAGCTAGTTCCGAGGGTGGATTCTTCCCTTTTCACTTGCTAATTAGCTTATACTCTTCATATGTACTAGGCTTGGTTGTATTCCATATTTACATTCTCCATATTTATAATTTATGATTCATAATCTCTTTTTCTATATATGTGTTGATGTTTGTTACTTGCTTTGATACTCGTAATTGATTATTGTGTAGGGGAACGCGATTTCCGCCGCCATTCGGGCTATCTTTAGGGATTCATATAGGTGTTGCCTTACTGGAAGTGACGCTCCGGAAACCGTAGGAATTGACAAGCCACGGAACTTACGGGCCCTAATTTCTAATCCCCAAGCATTAGACACGCCTTGACTAGGAACCACGTAGTCTAAGTACTTCACGGGTCGGTCACACTACACGTAGTCGTCATTGCAAGAGTAAATCATTAACCGTATATATATTGGGAGTCATTGTTGATCATATTTATAACTTATCGCCATCTATATCATTTCGTAGAGCTTTTGTTATATAAATTTGTCTCACCCATAGCTAGGAGTAGTTTGTAGTTGTTCCCCGAATCAACTCAAAGTATATTCACCGCTTAGATAACGTATAAAACCGAGTCGTTTAATACTTGTAGTTATAAATCCCGTGGATTCGATACCCGGTCTTAACCGGATTATTACTTGATACGACGGGGTACACTTGCCCCTAAGTAGTGGCGTCTAGTAGAGATAGAGCATTTAGGAAGATCACATCCATAGTCGTAACACACTTATCATAATATACATTTCGTAAGCTCTACCTATCCGTTTACGCGCATCACTCGCTATTGCCGCTCACTACGATTACGAGATTTGGCAAATGGATGTAAAAACATCTTTCCTAAATGGAAACCTGCTTGAGGATGTATATATTGTTGAAACACCTCTCCACATGATTTTGATTTGACAAAATTATTTAAGTTAATCCATGATTAAGGGACAATTAAATTTAAGTGCTTTGATTTAATTGTACTAATATGTTTGTTCAATATTGAGTATAAATATAAATGCAAATGGAAATAAAAAGTAAGACAAGACGAAGTCAACATGAGAATACAGCACAAGCTGAGTGGAGTGTAACTCAGCGTGACAGAAGATAAGTCATCTTCTGAACAGAAGCTTAAAGATCAAGCTAATCAATGAAGCTGAGTGAAATGCAACTCATTGTCAAAAGTAGAGAAGTCTTCTTGAAGAACTATATCTTGCAGAACGAAGCTGACCATGGAAGCTGAGTAAAAGAGAACTCAGTATCTGAATTGGCAACAATCATAGACAACGGCTATCAAAGTCAAGCTGGGTGATCTTCAGGACAGCGCGAATGATTCGTTTACTAAAAGACAAGATCCGACAACTGTCTGCACCAATTCAGAAGCTTTGGAATTTTGCATGGATACAATTTCGAGATGCATGGGTCAACTGTTCGTTAGCTAAAAGACGAACTGGCACAAAAAGACAAAACCTGCAAGAAGAAGATAAGCCTGACGACTGCAGAATTCAAACGACAGGATTGGCCTGCAAATCTGAAGCTGACTAGAGCCTTGTCGTAAAAAGGAGCCGTTTGGATTCAACGGACAAATCTAGAATTCAAATGAACAAGTCTTCAGAATACAACTATAAAAGGACAAGTACAGTTCTTGGATCCTTTGCCGATTGCTAAGAGAATAAAAAGCATACATACAAAGCACATCAAAACAAGAGAAATATCTTACACCAAACTTTCATATCTGTGTAAATGCTAGAATGATTTTCTTTGTAATCATCTAAAGTGTTCTTTGTCTGAAAAAGAACAATTCTGTATCAATCGTAGTATTGAGAGAGTGTGCTGAGTACTCGGTGTTAAGTACTCAGTGGTAGAGAAATCTAGGTGCTTGGTTATAGCACTTAGTAGGAGTTGAGTAGACGAATAGAGGACGGTACTCTTGCATATTCAATGTCCTTGTAAACGGTTTGTGCTCTACCTTTAAAGAGCTCAGTATTGGATTTAAAAAGCCCAGAGGGATTCTAGGGACTGGACGTAGGCGGAGAGGCCGAACCAGGATAAGTCGTGCTGAGTAATTTCTAACTCTCTTTCAATATATATTTGTATGTGTTGCTTGCTATGTTTACTCAGTATATAAATTGTTTAAGCTGGCACTAAGTAAATCAGAGTGCTGAGTTGGAAGCTGACCACAAAAGTGTCATTTCCCAACTCACGAGTAAAACAGTTCTAGTCAGTATCTGACTAAAGCCATCTTACGCCTCACTCGGCCGCGCTGACCAAAGCTGAGTTGTGAAACTCAAAGAATTGAATTAAGTCAGCGTAATTAAAGCGAAAAAGTTACATTAGTTCCTAACCCCCCTGGAACTAATCACACGGGACCAACAAGTGGTATCAGAGCCTAATAGCTCACTACTCAAAGATTTAACAATCTTGAGCTGATCCCGATAAATGGCTGAGAACAGCACTCGTTTCCTTCCTGGGAACCAAACAACACAGATATTCCCAGAAGGATTATCAATTAGTCGGCCTCCCCTATTCTTTGGATCAAATTATACATCCTGGAAGAATAGGATGAAGAACTTTATTCAAGCCACGAACATGAGTGCATGGCTTGCAATTGTTCAAGGTCCATACGTACCTTATAAAACTGTCAATAATGAGAAAGTTGTTAAGAGTGAAACTGAGTGGTCAGAAGATGACCTTAAGAAATTACAAAACAATGCTTCGGCTATCAACATGCTTCACTGTGCTCTAGATGCTGCAGAGTATAATAAAATTTCAGGTTGCGAGTCAGTCCAGGAGATATGGAAAAAGCTGGAGGTGACCTATGAAGGCACAAGCAAAGTCAAGGAGTCCAAAGTGAACCAACACATGAGACTGTACGAGCTGTTCGAGATGAACGAAAATGAAGACATCTCGGAGATGAACTCAAGGTTCACCAATATAATAAATGAGCTCAAGAGGCTCGAAAAGAACTTCACCGAAGAGGAACAGGTGAAGAAAATATTGAGAAGCGTTCCCAAAAGCTGGCAAGCTAAGAAGACAACGGTGGAAGAAGCTCAGGACTTGACTACATACAAGTATGACGAGCTGATCGGATCTCTGCTGACTCATGAGATCTCTATGAAGAACTTCGAAGCAAAAGAGAAGTCAGAGGACAAGAAGCAGAAATCTCTTGTCATGAAAGCTGACTCGACCGAAGCTGACTCATCAAACGATGAGGAGATGGCCATGTTCACAAGAAAGATGAAGAAGCTGTTTAGGAAGAATGACAGGAACAGCAAAAGGCCATACAAAAGAAGCGACAGGTACAAAGCTGAGTCCAGTGAAAACAGATACAAAAAGGACAGCTCTAAACCCGTCACGTGCTTCGAGTGCCATCAAACTGGGCACATTAAGTCAAGCTGCCCTAATCTAAAGAAAGAGAAGAAGGGAAGCAAAAAGGCAATGGTGGCCACATGGAGTGACATCGATGACTCAACATCGTCAGAAGCTGAAGCCACTGAGTCGGCAAACATCTGTTTCATGGCCGATGACGCTGCTGACCACACTCGATCTGAGCAGGCTGACCTCTCTGAAGAATCTGAACAGGAGGAGTACTCAAATGAGGTAACATCGTTACACCTGCTTAGAAATGAAATGATTAACGCCCTGAGTGATTTATATACACTGACTAAAAAGTGTAATAAGAAAATAAAGACATTTAGCAGGCGATGTGACGAGATTGAAGAGGTCAAACTTAGTGACCTTCGATGTCTTCTCCAAGACAACTCAACTTTGCATAGTAACATGGAAATTATACACAAGTTTGTCTCGGAAGTCCAATCAGATTCAAAGAAACTGAGAAAGGATGTCACAAACCTTCAGAACCAAATAAAAGGTTCAAACAAATTCCATGCTGAGTACTCAGGTACTGGTCAGTGCAGACAGTTCACTCAGTGTGACTGTTGTGGGAAAAGGGGACACACAACAGATGTGTGTTGGTATAACAAGCGGATTGTCCAATGTGACTTCTGCGGAAAGAAAGGACATACCACTAAGGTATGTTGGCATGCTCAGCACAATGGTGCTGACCAAAAACAAAGTCAACCTAAAAGGGTAACTCATTGTGACTTCTGTGGTAAACAAGGCCACACCATAAAAGTATGTCGTCACAAATTAAAACATGACTTTGCACCTGTCTATGCTAACAAACGAGGACCAAAAAAGAATTTGGTACCTAAAGATGAATGATTCAAAATGCAGGTGAGCCTGAGGTGCATGGAGAAGTCAAAGCTTTGGTATATTGACAGCGCATGCTCGAGGCATATGACTGGTGATGAAACTCAGTTCATCACACTTGAGCTTAAACGAGGAGGTAACGTAAGCTTTGGAGACAATAAGAAGGGTAAGATAGTAGGGTCAGGTACTATCGGAGGTAACCCAACTATTGAGTCAGTCTCCTTAGTTAAGGGTCTCAAATATAACCTATTGAGCGTAGCTCAGCTGTGTGACAACGGTAGGCAGGTTATATTTGATGCTACTCAGTGTCGAATACTCGAGGGAAAAACAAACAAATTGATTTTAAATGTCCCTCGTGTTGACAACGTATATATGTTGAGTTTAGAAAAACAATTTTCAAAAAATATATGCTTAGTATCTAAAGAGGATAACTCTTGGCTATGGCATAGGAGACTTGGTCATGTAAGCATGGACCTCCTTGCCAAATTAGCTAGAAAGCAATTAGTTGAGGGATTGCCCAAATTGAAATTTGAAAAAGATCAATTATGTAATGCTTGTCAGCAAGGTAAACAAACAAAAAAGTCTTTTCAAAGTAAAAACATTGTCTCAACCAAGAGACCATTGGAATTACTACATTTGGACCTTTTCGGACCGGTCCAGCCACTCAGCTTGGCGGTAAGAAATTTTCCTTAGTTATTGTAGATGATTTCTCTCGGTATACTTGGATCATCTTGCTGAGTAGCAAGGATGAAACATTTGAGATGTTCACAACGTTGATCAAAAAGTTTGAAAATGACAATGACCTAAGAGTAGCTCATATTAGAAGTGATAATGACGGAGAATTCAAAAACCAACAGTTTGACGAATTCTGTGAAGTCAGTGGCATTGACCATAACTTTTCTGCTACTAGGACACCTCAACAAAATGGGGTTGTTGAAAGGAAGAACAGAACCATAGTTGAAATTGCTAGGACAATGCTGAGCAAAAATAGGCTTCCAAAGTATTTCTGGGGTGAAGCTGTCCACACAGCATGCTACATACTGAATAGGGCTTTAGTTAGACCTATACTCAAGAAAACCCCTTATGAACTTTGGAAAGGACGAAAGCCCAACATTGGCTACTTTCGTGCTTTTGGATGTAAATGTTTTGTAGTCAATACAAAAGATAACCTTGCAAAATTTGATGTTAAAGCTGACGAAGCGATCTTTTTAGGGTACTCAACTAACAGTAAAGCATATAGAGTGTATAATAAAGTAACTCAAGTTGTAGAAGAGTCTGTCCATATAGAGTTCGATGAAACTGACCCTGCAGGAAAGACAACTCAGCCCGCCGAAGATGAACCAAACTCAGCTTCCGCTGACCAAACAAGAGCCACTGAGTCATTAGTACAAGGGTTGACCAAAGGTAAAAACGAAACCGAAATTACCTTTGCTGACCAATCTACTCCTGCAGATATTGTAGAAACACCTATTCCAGACAACTCAACATTACCCAAAGAAATAAAAAATTCTAGGAGGACATTCGGAGAAGTCCATTCTTGATGCTGCTGATAACAAGCTGATGACAAGAGATCAGCTTAGAAAGTATCTCGGCAATGTTGCATTCATCTCAGTACATGAGCCAAAGAACTTCTCAGAAGCTGAGCACGACGAACATTGGATCAATGCTATGCAAAAGGAGCTTGATCAATTCAAAAGAAATGAGGTATGGGATTTAGTATCAAAACCTAGGAATCAAAAGACCATAGGAACTAAGTGGGTCTTTAGAAATAAACTAGATGAGCAAGGCAATGTGGTCAGAAACAAAGCCCGACTTGTAGCCCAAGGCTATAGTCAGTAAGAAGGCATTGACTACGGTGAGACCTTTGCTCCCGTTTCTAGGTTAGAGGCTATACGAATATTATGTGCATATGCTAGCTATATGAACTTTATCAAATGGATGTTAAAAGTGCTTTTCTTAATGGCTTTATAAACGAAGAGGTATATGTTAGTCAGCCTCCAGGGTTTGAAGATCCAAAACTTCCAAACCACGTTTATAAACTCAAGAAGGCCTTATATGGCCTAAAGCAAGCTCCAAGTGCTTGGTATGAAAGGTTGACCAACTTCCTACTGACCAGGAATTATGTCAGAGGCAAAGCTGACACAACCTTGTTCATTAAGAAAAAGGGTAAAAATACCTTACTAGCACAAATTTACGTAGATGATATCATCTTTGGTGCTACTGACGAATCTATGTGCAAAGAATTTAGTAAACAGATGCAAACTGAGTTCGAGATGTCTATGATGGGCGAACTCAACTTCTTCCTTGGTTTACAAATCAAGCAAGAGAAGAACGGCACCTTCATCAGTCAGTCCAAGTACGCCAAAGAAATGTTGAAAAAATTCGATATGGAAGAATGCAAGCCCATATCAACCCCAATGGGTACTGACACTGTCCTTTGTGCTGACGAGAAAGGTAAATCGGTAGATAGCAAGTTATATCGAGGTATGATTGGCTGTCTACTCTATCTTACAGCTAGTAGACCTGACATTCAGTACTCAGTATGTTATTGCGCAAGATATCAAGCTGACCCTAGAAAATCTCATCTTATAGCTGTAAAAATAATTTTCAGATATTTGCAGAGCTCAGTTAATGCAGGTTTATGGTATCCAAATACAAATGACTTCACACTCATTGGATACACTGACGCTGACTATGGACGAGATAAGCTAGAACGTAAGAGCACTTCAGGAGGATGTCACTTCCTAGGAAGCTGTCTAGTATCTTGGTTCAGTAAGAAGCAATCGTCAGTGGCCCTGTCTACAACTGAAGCTGAGTACATTGTTGCTGGAAGTTGTGTGGCCCAGGTCCTATGGATTAAACAGCAGCTAGAGGATTATGGAGTCAAAACGGAAACAATAGAGGTCAAATGTGACAACAAGAGTGCCATTGACTTATCCAAAAATCCAATCCAACACAGCAGGATGAAGCATGTCAGCATAAGGCATCACTTCACCAGAGATCACGTACTCAAGGGTGAGATCAAGCTGACTTATGTTCCAACAGATGAACAGCTTGCAGATATCTTTACGAAGCCTCTGGCTCGTGAGCAATTCAACATACTAAGGGAAGCTATCGGTATGTCTAATCCTCTTCAATGAAATTCTATACTTAAATTGAATGATGAGTGATTACCACGCTGAGTAATTTGTGCTAAATTAGTAGCTATTGCATGCTAAGTAACTTACTCAAATTGAGCTAATACGAATATCATAAAAACACTTCTTGCTGACTAAACTTACATATTGAGTGATTATCTTAAGCTAAGTTACTAAGCACACGAATAAGTCTCTACTCAGAATTTCAAACGTTTAAAATTCCTAACGCTGAGTAAAGATCCGTTGCACAATTAATGCTAGCATGCGAATTAAATAGCCACCTAGGATGACGTAAGCGCAATAATTAGAAAACACATGCGCCGATTGTGTCATAAATGCCAGAATCATTGTCGGTTGATTATCTCAAGGTCAAACCGCCATTTCAACGATCCAGATCAACTCGATACCTCTATAAATAGTGGATGAATTCCCACTTCTACCTCTTTACACTTGAAATTTCTGGCAATCAATCTCTCTCTATCTAAAATTCCCAAACCTCTCAAAAATCTCTAAGAATCATGTCTAACGATTCACAAAATCTCTCCGGTGCCGATTACGATGACAACCGCTCCGATGAAAACCCTAAATCTCCTGCTCAGCAGGAATATAGCGAAACTCCCACCAAGTCTCAAGAACATGGTCAGCATGACCAAACTCCGAGCAAGTGCCCCCACGCTGATCTTGCAACTTCGTCGAAAAAGAAACAGAAAAAGGATAAGGGGAAGAAACCGACGGAAAGAACTTACTCACTGGTATACAACAGTGTCAGGGGATATAAGGTTGACCATTCACGCTGGTTCTCTGATGGGTTCGTAAAAGTTGAACAACCCTTCTGCGAATGGATCTCTAAAAATGGCTGGACTGAGCTATTTTCCATCCGTGAAGCTACCTACCCAGAATTAGTAAAGGAATTCTACACAAATTTGAGGGCCGCTGATGATGACAGGGATTACATGGTCACCAAGGTCAAAGGGAAAGAAATCTTTATCAATCCTCCCTATCTCGCCAAATTGCTCAAACTGACCAATAGCGGAACCAAACTCAGAACAACAAATGACTACACTAAAATTGAATATCCCACTGAGTTTTTCAAACCCGCCAGTCATGTAGGGGAAATTGCTAGCACTTCCATGGATCAGAATCAGAAGATGGCCCATTACATCCTGACTAACTTCCTCTTCCCAAAGGTCAACTCCACCTCTTCAACGTCAAATTTTGAGCAATGCTTTATCTGGCATATGCTGACCTACAAGCCACTCAACATGCCGGTCTTTCTCATTGGTGCTTTCCAACGAAGCACTAACACTCTTAGGTTAGGCTCACTAATCACGAAAATTCTAAAAGACTACCAAGAGTGAGTCTGGTAGAGGAAATCAACGTCTGGGGAATGGAGATTTCAGGTGGCATACTGTTCGGTCTGGCCTACGACCAACCCATCATGCCCAAGAAAGGAAAGGGGGCCGCGGTTATGGAAACTCAGAGCATGCTGACCAGAGAGGGGAAGAAAGTAAAGAAAGCTCGTGCTGATAAGCAAGATAGAAAGAGGAAGGCCATTCAAACCTCTTCCAAAGACATTGATGCTGCCCCGAAAAAGATTCAGTTTATGTCCAAAGGAAAGAAAACTGAAGCTGAGCAAGGTCAGGATGGACCCAAGTCCGCAGAAAACCTTAAAAGGCAAGTTGAGCTTGAGGAAGAAAAAGAGGACACTCCCGAGCAGCCTCTAAGAAAGAAGAATAAGATCTCCTCTGGGTTGAACCCTATTGATGCACCCCCTCTAGCCTCTGTAATATCTGAAGACTCACACTTTGTGAGAAGTCAAGGCATTGATCTCGAAAAAACCCCCACTGACCAAGATGAAGAAGAGTTGGGTAATCTCGGAGGTCAGTTTGATGTTGAGGAGACAATGGCTGCTAAGCATGTACAAACAGTTAACGATGAGCAGGTTGAAGAACAAACTGAGCCAACAGCGAAAGCCCATGCTGACCTAGGGCTAAATTCATCCTCTGAGTCTCTTGACTCTATTCCTGCTGATCCCTCTCCTCCGAAGGCTAAGAAATTCAAACGGCTCAAGAAAAAGGCTCATAAATCTCCAGTTATTGACCTTCTGGATGATTCTCCTCTACGGGATCCCATCTCTGACCTCACTACAATGCAATTCAAATTCTTCTCCAATGCCACTGAGCCTTCTCCAAGGAAACTCTAGAAAAAGCAAGCCTCTGTTTCTCAAGCTGAGGAACAAGCCGATCCCAAGACTCCAGAAAATCCAATCTTTACCAAGCAAGTGCTTGAAGTTCCTGCTGGTCAAACCACTGAGTCAGCGCAGGAAAAGTCTGCTCGAGTCAGCTTTGAAATTCCTCAATCTCCAACTCCAATTCCAGCTAACACTGAGCATGTAAATAACTCTGCAGATCAACCTCTTCCAAATCCTCTAACGCAGAATGCAAACCAGTCAGTTCCTACTGGTAATCTCAGCAAAAATCCAACCGCTAACCTCGCTGGCACATCTGCCTCTGGACAGCACGAAACACCTCCTCCATCTGGTGCTACTCATATTCCAACATCTGGGCCACAGAATGATGAATCATACACGTACTTGCATGCTACTGAGTCTGGACGCCGAATCATCAACTCAGCTCAAGCCCTGCTTCAGGATATTCATCAATCCAATGCCGAAGCCGCCAGGTCTGTTCATGTTGAGCCAACTCAAATTTCCTCTGTCACTCAGCTCTTGACTGAAATCAAAGGTCTTAAGGATCTTCTGAGTGTCATGACATCTCTCCAATCTCAACAGCCCAAGCAGGAATCTATCGTAAAGCTGACTAAACTCCAGCTGACAATGGTAAACCATATGAACTCTCTCCAGGGTCAACTCAACAACTTGTCAGCAGTGAACTCAATGTATGCAACCTCTGCTGAGGTTCATCAACTTTTTACCCAGCTACACGCTGAGTAGACCAAAACGCGTGAGTTAATCTCCTCCTCTTCCCAGTGTTCCATTGAGCAAATAAGTGAGGCAGTCCGCCTACTCAACTTGAGTAAGGAAGAAATGGAAACTGCCCAAGTCAAGACGAATGAACTTTTGCAATACTCTCAAGCCACCTTCAAACATATGCGCCACACGAATGCTCAACGTCAGTTCTATGATTCGGCTTTGCTCAAGATGTTTCATCAAGCTTATGCCATGCTGACTGACACTATGACCTGGGTAGGCAAATCCCAAGAATATATTTTGAGTATGCTCAGTGCCTCTGTCAGGATTCCCGGCTCTGTCTTGGACGATGGTGTTCCCGTTTTTTATGGCCTAAGGGAAAGCACAAAAAAGCTTAAGGCGTATTCCGTGAGGTTAACTCGTGCTGCTCTCAACGACACTTTCATTCCTCCTCCACCCGATGCTGGCAAAACGGGGGAGAAAGAACAAGCTGATAGAACTCAGCACAACTCAAGGGGAACAGAAGGAGCATCTAGTAGTTAGCAGCAACAAAAGGGAAAAGGCAAAGTTAATACTGCCCAAGTCAACAGGAAGAAATAGTTTGGCTAGACTTGCTAGTTTTTATTCTTGACTTGTAATTTTCTCTTATCTGGCATATTTTGTCTTGCTGACTATCTATAAACTTATGCATCTCTTATTCAAAATTGACTAATCTTATGTGATGCTTACTTACGTATTGTGCTTTATGCTGATCTGTCTTAATTGAACAAACAAACAAAAGAAAAAGGAATATACTCAATACACATTAGACTTGATACATCTGCTCTGATAATATTTTTCCATAACTCTGATACTAAACTGACCATGTATCAAAACTTAGTAAAAACATATTCCACACATTGACCTCTTCTGAAAGCTGACCTAGGCTCATCTGAATTAGATCTTGGAAGGTCTAGAATTGAACTAAGTCAGTATAAGCATGACTTGATTTTACTCAATTAAATCTTAGAAGGTTTAGAGTTAAGTTAAGTCAATAGATGCAACCCTTACGGGGGAGTAATTTCAGAAGCATAAAAAGAATATCAATCATGGGGAATCTCAATGCTGAGTTCCATAAATTAAATATTTTGCCAACATCAAAATGGGGGAGTTTGTTGAAACACCTTTCCACATGATTTTGATTTGACAAAATTATTTAAGTTAATCCATGATTAAGGGACAATTAAATTTAAGTGCTTTGATTTAATTGTACTAATATGTTTGTTCAATATTGAGTATAAATATAAATGCAAATGGAAATAAAAAGTAAGACAGGACGAAGTCAGCATGAGAATACAGCACAAGCTGAGTGGAGTGTAACTCAGCGTGACAGAAGATAAGTCGTCTTCTGAACAGAAGCTTAAAGATCAAGCTAATCAATGAAGCTGAGTGAAACGCAACTCAATGTCAAAAGTAGAGAAGTCTTCTTGAAGAACTATATCTTAAAGAACGAAGCTGACCATGGAAGCTGAGTAAAAGAGAACTCGGTATCTGAATTGGCAACAATCATAGACAACGGCTATCAAAGTCAAGCTGAGTGATCTTCAGGATAGCACGAATGATTCGTTTACTAAAAGATAAGATCCGACAACTGTCTGCACCAATTCAGAAGCTTTGGAATTATGCATGGATACAATTTCGAGATGCATGGGTCAACTGTTCGTTAGCTAAAAGATGAACTGGCACAAGAAGACGAAACCTGCAAGAAGAAGACAAGCCTGATGACTGCGGAATTCAGACGACAGGATTGGCCTACAAATCTGAAGCTGACTAGAGCCTGTTCGCAAAAAGGAGCCGTTTGGATTCAACGGACAAATCTAGAATTCAAATGAACAAGTCTTCAGAATACAACTATAAAAGGACAAGTACACTTCTTGGATCCTTTGCCGATTGCTAAGAGAACAAAAAGCATACATACAAAGCACATCAAAACAAGAGAAAGATCTTACACCAAACTTCCATATCTGTGTAAATGCTAGAGTGGTTTTCTTTGTAATCATCTAAAGTGTTCTTTGTCTGAAAAAGAACAATTCTGTATCAATCGTAGTATTGAGAGAGTGTGCTGAGTACTCGGTGTTAAGTACTCAGTGGTAGAGAAATCTAGGTGCTCGGTTATAGCACTTAGTAGGAGTTGAGTAGACGAATAGAGGACGGTACTCTTGCATATTCAATGTCCTTGTAAACGGTTTGTGCTCTACCTTTAAAGAGCTCAGTATTTTCTAACTCGTGCTTAGTAATTTCTAACTCTCTTTCAATATATATTTGTATGTGTTGCTTGCTATATTTACTCAGTATATAAATTGTTTAAGCTGGCACTGAGTAAATCAGAGTGCTGAGTTGGAAGCTGACCACAAAAGTGTCATTTCCCAACTCACGAGTAAAACAGTTCTAGTCAGTATCTGACTAAAGCCGTCTTACGCCTCACTCGGCTGCGCTGACCAAAGCTGAGTTGTGAAACTCAAAGAATTGAATTAAGTCAGCGTAATTAAAGCAAAAAAGTTACATTAGTTCCTAACCCCCCCCCCCTTGGAACTAATCACACGGGACCAACATATATGATGCAACCTGAAGGTTTTATATAGAAAAATGCAACCAAGGTTTGCAAACTTCAGTCTATTTATGGACTCAAGCAAGCATCAAGGAGCTGGAACAAGCATTTTAATGAAACCATAAAACAATTTGGTTTCGAACAAAACTGCGAAGACGCTTGTATTTACAAGAAAGTTAGTGAGAGCTCAGTAGCATTTCTTATACTATATATGGACGATATATTACTGATGGGAAATGACATAGCTCTGCTATAGTCAGTGAAAGTATGGTTATCAGGTAACTTCTCCATGAAAGACCTAGGTGAAGCAGCTTATATACTAGGGATAAAGATCTATAGAGATAGATTAAGAAGACTGTTTGGTCTTTCACAAGCTACATACATTGAAAAGGTGCTAAAGCGATTTAAAATGCTTGAATCGAAAAGAGGTAACTTACCCATGAGACATGGGATAAGGTTAAATAATCATCAGTGTCCTAAAAAAGAAGATGAGCATAACGAGTCGCTATCAAGGAAATCTAGGTGATGAGCAATGGAATGTTGTCAAGAACATTCTTAAGTACTTGAGAAGGACTAAAGACATGTTCCTAGTGTATGGAGAAGGGGAACTGAAAATAGAGGGATTTTCAGATGTCAGTCATCTCATGGATGAGAATGATTTTAGATCCCAATCAGGATACTTGTTTATCTTGAATGGGGCGCAGTTAGTTAGAAGAGTTCCAAGCAGGGAATCGTGGCTTTCTTTCCCAGTTGCGGAGGCAACAAAGGAAGCGGTTTGGATTAACAAGTTCATCACTGAACTTGGTGTGGTGCTTGATATTGTAAATCCTATTACTTTGTACTGTGATAACAATGGAGCCATTGCACAAGCAAAGGAACCACGGTCTCATAATGCATCCAAGCATTACCTTAAGCGATACCACCTTGTAAGAGAGATTGTTGCAAGAGGAGATGTGAGAATAGAAAGAGTACCTATAGAGGACAATGTAGCAGATCCGTTGACAAAGTCCTTAACCCAGAAAGTACATGATCGTCATCTTAGTTCTACTGGGATAAGTTGTAGAAACAATTAGCTTTAGTCCAAGTGGGAGTATGTTGGGGTTTAGTGTCCTATAGTCAATTGTTCTAGGATATAAACCAGCTGTGAATGAATTGTTCTTTATGTCATTTGTTTTAATAAGATATGGTTTTCAAACTGTATAAAGACAATTACTTTTAAGAAATAAATAAGTCTAATAGAAGGAAATTCCCAAGTTTAAGTGATTATAAAGTGTTCATACAAACATGAAGTAAGACAAAACATTATAATAAACTAATAAACTTAAAACCACCCCAAGTCGAGTAATATGTTTTGAATATGGATTGACATAATACTGTAGAGAATTGCATGTAACAATGTTTTCTATAGAGACAGAGAGCTGATCTCACAAGCTTCAGATATGCAGATATCTGGATAGTTACATGGATCCAGTGAAGGAGTTCATTAGGATCGGGGACCCGACTTGAGATAATAGGATGGATGGATTTATCCTTGTCACATGTTCATCATATTGGTATTAATAGGTATAAGTAATCCTCAGACTTAAAGGAATGTTAATTAGTGATTCTGGATTATGAAATATGATGCTTTGACTGAAGGAAAATAGGCTAACGTATGGCAGCGGAAATATAAAAATTTTAACCTTTTTCCATTAACCCAAGATCCGTTAATCGTTATTTCATATAAAGAGGGATAGAAGGAAATACCTTTTGAAGTTCTATCTACCGTTGCAATCGAAGTGCCCACAACTCTTACTCCGAGTTCCCGAGCACAAGACAAAAACACAATCCAAAATCAAGTTAGATATCAACCGTGTAAAAGCAATCAAGAATAGATTGCCTCTAATAAATCAACACAAGATCAAGGAATAAGAGAAAGAGAAGAAAATCAATTGAATCGGGAGGAAGCGGTGAATGATCTCGTCCTCAACTATGGGGGTCGAAATTCTCTCTCTACGGCAGACTAGGGTTGGCCGAAATTTACATATAGAGGGGGGGGTATATATACTCTCTTGTATCTAAACCCTAGTTAGATAGAATTAGGTTACTGAATAAGAATTTAATTCGGAATATAATTCTTATTTATTATCTATAATTATATCTAAATATAAAGATAATAATAATAACCTTTTAGGATAATAATAGGAGCAATTTAATCTCATTAAACCTCCTAACTTATTTATCTTTTAATTAATTTAATTCACAATCATAATCTAATTAGGATTGCTTAAAATCAAATTAATTTCTTTAAGCATTTAATACATAAAAATCGCCCCCCTCTATTTACTGGGCCTTGGTGGACTCAGTTGGGCTTCCATCAATTAATTAACATCTGTTTCTCTTTTGGGCTCCAAGTCTTATGTGTGACCCATTAGGTTCTTATTGCTTCTAGCCGTATGCAACTATTAAATTAATTTTCTCAGAATTATATTTAATCTTTGCATAACGAAATAAGTACGCGAAATGTGATTAGCAAATCCGAAACATTCCCCTAGAGCTATAAGAAGACAGGTTGATTCTGTCGTTGACCTTTCCGTATTAGTTACAGTATAATTCGATCCTTTATCAACTACATCCTTGAACTGAATCTTATGACTATGGATAATGTCAAGTCACATATAGCGAGACGTTCGTTTTACTTGTACAGGCCGAGTTAACTCCAATTAGATAGGTTAAGTGAAATCTGCATTTCAAGTCTTAAGCTATCACCTTGCAAGGATTTAGAGTCAAGTCTGTTGGTCCCGTATAACGTGACAAGGTTAGTTCCAAGGGGGGGGGGGATAGGAACTATTTAAAATTTTGGCCGTTAAGGCTGACTTTTTTTCTTTAAGAAAAGGTTTACACAGCAGCGCTAAGTAGTTTTAAGACACAAGCTTAGTCAACTGGTGACTAAGTTTGTTTCTTTCCTTGAGTCAGGAGATAACACTTAAGTCTATTCCTGAACTCAACTTCTTAGTGCACTCAACTCAGCGTGAGTTCGTTACTTAGTCAGTTTTATAGCAAGCAATATATAAAGGATTTTAAAGGTTAGAAGTGTGTTACTCAGCAGACATATCCTGGTTCAGCCTCTCCGCCTACGTCTAGTCCCCGGAACTCGTTCCGAGCTTTTTGAATCCTCTACTGAGCTCTTTAAAGGTAGAGCATGAAACCTTTTACAACAGAAGCTGAGTATACAAGAGTACCTTCCTCTATTCCTCTACTCACTCCTATCACTACCGCTGAGTACTATAACCGAGTACTCAGCTTCTCCTTTCTATTCTTCTAGAAATGATAAGTGTTTGTCCTAAACAACAATTGCTAAGACACTTTAGATGAATGAAATCACTCTAGACTTTTACATAAATAT
The DNA here is from genome assembly GCF_963576675.1 of Euphorbia lathyris. Classification (NCBI taxonomy): domain Eukaryota; kingdom Viridiplantae; phylum Streptophyta; class Magnoliopsida; order Malpighiales; family Euphorbiaceae; genus Euphorbia; species Euphorbia lathyris. The sequence goes on along the minus strand of NC_088912.1, from coordinate 54,652,207 downwards.
TGGAATTGGTGTAAGGTTTGCTTTGCTTTTCTCACAGAACTTCAAGTATGAATTTGGTCAGCGTTTCGACTTGATTGAAGATCTGCATCGAATGAAGCATTTGAAAGGCCTATTTATAGTGACACTTCGAACACCGGTGATTTCGAATTTCGAAATAACCGTTGGAGGCTAACGGCTTCCTGTCGCTTTCATTCTAGACGTGCTCAGCGTCGTTGGCCAATGAGATTCTTGTATCTTCTGTCTACGGCAGTGCTCAGCAGCTTTTCGTCAGATGAACAAAATGTTTCGCCATTTATAGTAAAGTCTTCCAGACAGCTTCCTGCATCTTTTGAGCTTTACCCAAAGTAGAAATACTTTGTCTCTAAGTTAGTTCTGTTCTGCCGCTGACTTGTACTTCTTGTCGTTCAACTCAGCAGCTTCATCTTGAAGCAATTGATAGAAGGCTTCTCGATCCTTCTTCACGCTGAGCTAGTGCTTTGCTTAGAACAACTGCGTTTTGTCTTCCTGGGCCGTGAGGTCTTGATCTGTTGACTTGGGCTTGACTTCCTCTTATGGGCATTTAGGCTTTTTATCTTAATGTCTTATAAATCAAATTAACTCAACATTGAACAAACACATTAGTGTGAATAAATCAAAGCATTTAAATTTAATGTGTTAGAATATTTTTATCAATTACATAAATAATTTTATCAAATCAAAATCATGTGGAAAGGTGTTTCAACAAACTCCCCCATTTTGATGTTGGCAAAAATATTCGGTAAGGAACTCAGTGTTGAGCTCCCCCATGATAGTTGACCTTGTTTTTCTCAAGATACTCCCCCGTAAGGGTTGAGCTACTGACTTAGTTTTACTTTAAACATTTCAAGGTTTAATCAAGTAAGTCTAAGGTCAGTTTTCAGAAATAGGTCAACTCATGGAACATATTCTTTTTAACTTAGTTAAGTTATGCGGAAGATTTAGATATCAGAGTACGCTGAGTATATCTTTGTTCAATGAGTTTTAGTTGAGAAGACATATTAAAAGAGGTCAACTTATAGATCAACACAGCAGACAATCATGAAGCAATGTAAGCATATAGCACAGTTGATTTAATGAAGATACATTAAGTGTTTAGCACAAAACATAAGTAGGCATCACATAAGATTAGTCAGTTTTGAAAAAAAGTAGATGCATGCATAGTTTTGTATTAATGGTCAGCACAACAAAATACATTAGGAAAAGAATACAAGTTTTAAATCTAGCAATCCTAGTCAAGCTATTTTTTCTTGTAGTTGATCTGGACAGGATGCTCTTTGGCTTTTCCCTTTTGTTTCTGCTGACTTCCATATGCTTCTCCTGTATGCTGAGTTCTTCCAGCTTGTTCTTTCTCCCCCGTTTTGCCAGCATCGGGTGGAGGAGGAATGAAGGTGTCGTTGAGGGCAGCACGAGTTAACCGGACAGAGAATGCCTTAAGCTTGAGCGTGCTTTCATTTATACCATCAAAAACAGGAACACCATCATCCAAGACAAAACGTGGAACCCTGACCGAGGCAGTGAGCATACTCAGGATGTATTCTTGAGACTTCCCAACCCAGGTTATAGAATCAGTCAGTATGGCATAGGTTTGATGAAACATCTTTAGCAAAGCCGAATCATAATACCAACGTTGAACATTCGAGTGGCGCACATGGTTGAAAGTGACTTGAGAGTACCTCAGAATTTCATTCGTCTTGAGTTGGTCAGTTTTCATCTCTTCTTTACTCAAGTTGAGTAGACGGACAGCCTCACTAATTTGCTCAATGGAGCATTGGGAGGAGGAAGAGAGTTGCTCGTTGGTTCTGGCTTGCGCAGATTGAAGCTGGGTGAAGAGTTGATGAACTTCAGCAGAAGTTGCATACATTGAGTTCGCAGCTGACAGGTTTTGAAGTTGACCCTGAAGAGAGTTCATGTGATTGACCATTGTTAGCTGGAGTTCGGCCAACTTTGTTATTGATTCCTGCTTGGGCTGTTGAGACTGGAGTGAAGTCATGACACTCAGAAGATCCTTAAGACCTTTGATTTCTGTGAGAAGCCAAGTGACAGACGAAAGTTGAGTTGGCTCAACAGGAACTGACCCAGCGGCTTCGGCATTGGTTTGATGAAGGTCCTAGAGCAAAGCTTGAGCTGAGTCAATGATTCTTCGACCAGACTCAGTTGCGTGTAAGTAGTTGTAGGATCCATCAATGTGTGACCCAAATGCCGGAGTATGAGTGGAACCGGATGGAGGAGGTGTTTGGTTCAGTTCATTATGTGAAGTGCCAGCATGATCAGCGGCTGGACTTGAGTTTAGATTGCCAGCAGGAGCTGACTGGTTGATATTCTACACTTGTGGTTGTGGAAGAGGATGATCGGCAGAATTATCTACTTGCTCAGAGTCAGGCTGAAGCTGACTGGTTTAAGGAGGTTAAGGTGTTTCAACACTGACCTGAGCAGGTGTTTCCTTAGCTAGCTCAACATGTTGAGGAGCAGGAACTTCGAGCACTTGCTCGGTATCACCTTGGCTTAGAGGAGCAATTGAGTCGGTATGTTCCTTAGGCTGAGAAATAGAGGCTTGCTTTTCCTGTTGCTCTGGTGGAGACTCAGTGGGATTTGAGAAGAATTTGAACTGCATATCTGAGAGGTCAGTGATCGGATCCCGCAGTGGTGAGTCATGCATAAGATCAATGACATGGGATTTATGTGCCTTCTTCTTAAGTCTCCTTAATCTCTTAGTCTTTTGAGGAGAGGGGTCAGCAGGAATGGACTCAATTGAGTCAGTAGGTGAAATTGCCCCTTGATCAGTATGATCATTTGCTGTTGGCTCAGCTTCTTCTTCAACCTGCTCAGTGTTGGTTGGTTCATGTTGCTCAACATCTACTGTCTCCTCAGTATCAAACTGACCACCCAGTTCTTCTTCATGTTGGACAATGGGGTTCTTCTCAAGAACAATGCCCTGACTTCTCACAAAATGAGAGTCTTCAGAGATAACAACTCCAAGTGGGGGTACGTCGATGGGACTTAACCCAGAAGAGATTTTCTTCTTCTTTCTAAGTGGTTGCTCATCAGGAGTGTCCTCTTTTGAGGTTTTCTGCTGACCTAGGCTCAGCTTGACCTTGTGCAACTTGAGGCTTTGTTCCTTTGGACACAAACCGAACCTTCTTCGGTGGAGAAACAGCATCTTTTGAAGAGGTCTGAACAGCTTTTCTCTTTCTGTCCTGTTTGTCAGCTTGAACTTGCTTTCCCTTCTTCCCTTTTCTGGTCAGCAATTCCCTCTGTTTCCTTAACAGCGGCTCCTTTTCCTTTCTTGGGAACAATAGGTTGATCGTAGACCAGTCCGAACAATGCAGCTGCAGTAATCTCAGTTCCCCAGACATTAATTTCTTCAACTAGGCTCACCTGATAATCTTTGAGGATCCTGGTGATTAGGGAGCCTAATCTAAGAGTTCCAATACTGCGTTGAAAGGCACCTATGAGGAAGACTGGCATGTTGAGCGGCTGGTAGGTCAGCATATGCCAAATGAAGCATTGCTCGAAATTCGACACTGAGGAAGTAGCGTTGATCTTGGGGAAGAGAAAATTTGTCAGGATATAATGGGCCATCTTTTGATTCTGACCTATGGAAGTGTTGGATATCTCTCCTACGTGACCGGCGGGTTTACAGAACTCAACGGTGTAGTTAGTTTTATCTTGGTCACCTGATTTTCTAAGTTGAGCTCCTTCGTTTTTCAGTTTGAGCAGTTTGGCAAGGTAAGGAGGGTTGATGAGGATATCCTTCCCTTGAACCTTGGTGACCATATAGTCCCGGTCATCATCAGCGACTCTGAGGTTAGTGTAGAACTCCTTCACTAACTCAGGATAGGTGGCTTCTCGAGTCGAGAACAGCTCGGTCTAGCCGTTCTTTGAGATCCATTCACAGAAGGGTTGCTCAGCTTCCACAAATCCCTTCGAAAACCAGCGAGAGTGGTCAACCTTATACCCCCTTACACTCTCGTAAACTAGAGAGTAGGTACGTGGTGTCTTTCCCTTATCCTGCTTCTGTTTCCCTTTCGAAGAGGTAGCTTGGTCAGCCTTGGTTTTCTTGCTCGGTGTAGTGACCTTAGAGTGGTCACGCTGACTGGTTTCTTGAGACCTGGTGGGAGTCTCGCTATATTCCTACTGAGCAGGAGATGGAGGATTTTCATCGGAGCGGTTGTCGTCGTAACCGGCACCGGAGACATTCTGAGAATCGTTAGACATGATTCTTAGAGAAGTTTGAGAAGTTTGGGAATTTTTAGAGAAGAGAGTATTTGAATACCAGAAATTTCTAAGCGTAAAGAGGTAAAAGTGGAAATTCGTCCACTATTTATAGAGGTGTCGAGTTGATCTGAAGCGTTGAGGTGGTCGTTCGACCTCGAGATACTCAATCGACAAAGATTTTGGCATTTATGACACATTCGGCTGTTAAGCCCAAAATATACCTAAAATATCATATATAAATACGTTAAATTTACATTTAAATCATGCTAATTATATTCATTTAGAATACTTTTACGTCTTTATTTACTTCTTTGATGAAAGGTACCTAATTATTTGGTTAAATCCAAATAGGAGCTAAAACGGAGGAAAAACCTAAATTACGTGCCAAGAATACGTATCAATCAGAAGAACGACTCAAGGAAGACAAGAAGCAGTCGAAAGACGGGGAAGAAAGCCCCTGTCGCGACTGAGATTTTCAAAATCTCAGTCGCAACATACGATCACCAATCTCCGAAAATTTGAAGTCTTCAGCTCGCCCCTTCACCCCCTGTCGCGACTGAGATTTTCAGAATCTCATATGAGACAGCGAAGAATTCTGCACAGTTTTCACATGTTTAAATCCAAGAAACGCGTCTGTTCGTTTGGATAAAAGCGACCCTTCACCAACGGACACGACCCATCAATTACAACCCTTCACCAATTATAAATAAGTGATTCATTTCAGAAATCAATGTTGAAAAATAGTTAGAGAAATTAGAGAGTTGTTATGTTGAAGAAACTCTGACTCAGAAATGAGTCAGATTAGTTTACATTTCTGTATAAACAAACTTGCTGTACACAAGTTGTTATTAGATTAGTTATAAACACAGTATTAGTTTAGTTTCAAAGGTTGATCAGAGACAAGTTTTCATTCTGGTAGCGGACTAACCGGTCCCTATTCCGAAGATTCAGCGAGAAGAACTAACGGCTGAAGCGCAAAGAGGTCTGACAAGCCTACGGAGTTTGAGGGAAAGATTGACAACCCGGATCTCAAAGTTTTCGTTACAATGCTATCCATGTTTCTACTTCTCTGTTAACTTGTGAAGATTCACATTTCATTAATGATATATTTATTTTATTCAATACATTCTTCCTGTTGTTATTTTGATATTGTTCTGACAAAATGATTTTCAAAGTGATAAATTGGTGTTTTTATTAAAACGTTTTATACCATCTTATTCATATAAGAACTTTGTTGAACACTTGAAAGAATTAGATTTTACGGATGATATGATCGCTAGCGCGGCTTATCGGATATAAAATACTAATTTGATTAAGGTAGAAATCTGCTCCGAACCAGAGAGATTTCTACGGTTCAAAGCCATTTAATTGCATAAATTCTTGTATCATTACATGTTCATAATTTTACCAAAGTTATAGTTGCTTTCTTTGCTTAATGAAAATAAGTTTTATACCTTCTATTTATTCCAACTACGGAAGCATCTGTCTTGTAATCAAAATCTCAAGACAGAATTGTTCTCTAAGTTCAATATAATATTCTTATCTAATCCTAATTTATCCAAACCAATTCAATCAATTAAACGATTTTCTTTAGTTAAACCTAAAGACGTGAATAAAACTGAATTAAATAAGTTTTTAGTTAAAAAGCGTTCCCTGTGGGTTCGATATCTTTTATTACTACAAGCATATACCGTGCACTTGCGGAAATCGCTCAACATCGGCGCATGTATTTTCTTATTATTGCGCTTACGTCATCCTAGGTGGCTATTTAATTCGCGTGTTTCGCATTAAATTTTGCAACGGATCTTTACTCAGTGTTACGGAGTCCAAACGTTTAATGTTCTGAGTAGTCAATTTTACGCAAAGGAATTATTCGTGTGCTTAGTAGCTCAGCTTAAGATAACCACTCAGCGTGTATATCTACTCAACATGTAATAGTTATTGATTTAGCACAAATCATTTAGCATGGTAATTCACTTAGCATGCATATATCACATATTATACTTGGAATTTATTAAAGAGGATTAAACATACCAATGGCTTCTCTAAGTATGTTGAATTGCTCACGAGCCAGTGGCTTTGTGAAGATATCAGCAAGCTGCTCATCCGTTGGGACATAGGTCAGCTTGATCTCTCCCTTGAGTACATGATCTCTGATGAAGTGATGTCTTATGCTGACGTGCTTCATCCTGCTGTGCTGGATTGGGTTCTTTGATAGGTCAATGGCACTCTTGTTGTCACATTTGACTTCAATTGTTTTAGTCTGAACGCCATAATCTTTTAGTTGTTGCTTAATCCATAGGACTTGAGCAACACAGCTTCCAACAGCAATGTACTCAGCTTCAGTGGTTGACAGGGCTCCTGACACCTGCTTCTTACTGAACCAGGACACAAGAAAGCTTCCAAGGAAGTGACATCCTCCTGAGGTGCTTTTTCGTTCAAGTTTGTCTTGCCCGTAGTCAGCGTCAGTGTATCCAATGAGTGTGAAATCATGAGTATTGGGATACCATAAACCTGCATTCACTGAGCCTTGCAAATATCTAAGGATTCTTTTTACCGCTATGTAATGATATTCCTTAGGGTTAGATTGATATCTAGCACAATAACATACTGAGAACTGAATGTCCGGCCTACTAGCAGTTAAGTAGAGTAGAGAGTCAATCATACCTCGGTACAGTTTGCTGTCTACTGACTTACCATTTTCGTCAGCGCAGAGGACAGTGTCAGTGCCCATAGGGGTAGATATTGACTTGTAATTCTCAAGTTCATCCCTTGTTTGATTTGAAGTCCAAGGAAGAAGTTGAGTTCTCCCATCATTGACATTTCAAACTCAGTCTGCATCTGCTTACTAAATTCCTTGCACATGGACTCATTAGTGGCACCAAAAATAATGTCATCAACATATATCTGAGCCAGTAGGGTATCTTTACCCTTCCTCTTAATGAATAAGGTTGTATCAGCTTTACCTCTGACATAATTTCTAGTCAGCAGGAAACTGGTCAGCCTCTCATACCAAGCACGTGGTGCTTTTTTGAGACCATACAGAGCCTTTTTGAGTTTATAAACGTGGTTTGGGAACTTGGGATCCTCAAACCCTGGAGGCTGATTAACATAGACTTCCTCGTTTATAACTCCATTAAGGAATGTACTCTTAACATCCATTTGAAACAATTTAAAGTTCATATAACTTGCATATGCACATAAAATTCTTATAGCCTCTAGCCTTGCCACTGGGGCGAAGGTCTCACCGTAGTCAATACCTTCTTGCTGACTGTAGCCCTGAGCTACAAGTCTTGCTTTGTTTCTGACCACGTTCCCTTGTTCATCTAGCTTGTTGCGGAAGACCCATCTTGTTCCTATGGTCTTCTGGCTTCTTGGATTTGGCACTAAGTCCCATACTTCATTTCTTCTGAACTGATCAAGTTCTTCTTGCATTGCACTCATCCAGAACTCATCGTGCTCAGCTTCAGAGAAGTTCTTTGGTTCCTGAACTGAGACGAAAGCTACATTGCTGAGGTATCTCCTGAGTTGATTTCTTGTCATCAGGGTGTTTTCAGCAGCATCAAGAATAGCACTCTCTGAGTGTCCTCTTGGAATTCTGATCTCTTTTAGTAGAGTGATGTCTTGAGCTGGTTGTGTTTCAACAATCTCTGCAGGTATAGATTGGTCAGTGAAAACAATTTGAGTCTCACTTTTACCTTTGGTCAGCCCTTGAGGTAGTGACTCAGCGGCTGTTTCTTGGTCAGCGGGTGCTGAGTATGGATCATCCTCAGTCAGCTGCTTGTCTTTTCCTATAGGGTTAGTTTCATCGAACTCAACGTGTACTGACTCTTCTAAGACCTGAGTTCGTTTATTGAAAACTCTGTATGCTTTGCTGTTTGTTGAGTAGCCTAAAAAGATAGCTTCATCAGCTTTTGAATCAAACTTAGCAAGGCTGTCTTTAGTATTTAGAATAAAACATTTACAGCCGAAGGCACGAAAGTATCCAATTTTGTGCTTTCGTCCTTTCCAAAGTTCGTAGGGAGTCTTCTTTAATATGGGTCTGACTAGAGCCCTATTAAGTATGTAGCAAGCTGTGTTGACAGCTTCTCCCCAAAAGTACTTTGGAAGCCTATGCTCACTCAGCATTGTCCTGGCTATTTCAACCAAGGTTCTGTTTTTCCTTTCAACAACCCCATTCTGTTGAGGCGTTCTAGGAGCAGAGAAATTATGGTCAATGCCGCTGGCTTCACAGAATTCAACAAACTGTTGGTTTTTGAATTCTCCACCATTATCACTTCGGATGTGAGCTAACTTTAGGTCTTTATCATTTTCAAGTTTTCTTACTAATGTTGAAAATGTCTCAAAGGTTTCATCCTTGCTACTCAGCAAGATGACCCAAGTGTACCGAGAAAAGTCATCTACAATGACCAAGGAAAATCTCCTACCACCCAAGCTCAGCGGCTGGACTATCCGAAGAGATCCAAGTGTAGCAACTCAAGTGGACGCTTGGTTGAGACAATGTTTTTACTATGAAAAGATGTTTTAGTTTGTTTTCCAGCCTGACAAGCGTAGCATAATTGATCCTTTTCGAACTTAAGTTCTGGTAGTCCCTCAACTAATTGCTTTCTTGCTAATTTGGCCAGGAGGTCCATGCTTACATGACTAAGTCTCCTGTGTCATAGCCAGGAATTTTCTTCCTTTGACACTAAGCATACATTTTATGAAAATTTCTTTTCCAAATTCAGCATAAAGACATTATCAATACGAGGGGCAGTTAAAATCAATTCATTTGTTTTTCCCTCAAGTATTTTACATCCAGTGTCATCAAATATAACTTTTCTCCCGTTATCACATAGCTGAGCTACGCTGAGTAAGTTATATTTAAGTCCACTGACTAGGGAGACTGACTCAATAGTAGGATTACCACCAACGGTTCCTGACCCTACTATCTTACCCTTTTTGTTGTCTCCGAAACTTACGCTTCCACCTCGTTTACGCACAAGTGTGATGAACTGAGTTTCATCACCAGTCATATGCCTCGAGCATGCGCTATTAATGTACCACATTTTTGACTTCTCAGCACACCTCAGGCTCACCTGCAATATAGCTAGTTATCTTTAAGTACCCAAGTCTTTTTGGGTCCTTGTTTGTTAGGCTCAGCATGTAAAGCATCATATTTAATCTTATGACGACACACTTGGACAGTGTGTCCATTTTTCCCATAGAAGTCACAGCTGACCTTCCGTTTAGGATATCTCACTGACTGGTCAGCACCCCAGTGCTGAGCATGCCAGCACACCTTTATGGTGTGTCCTTTCTTCCCACAGAAGTCACACTGGACATTCCGCTGAGGATTCCATCTCTACTGACTAGTACTTCGGTACTGAGTGTTTAGAGGAATATTTCTTTTATTCGGAACCTTGAATTGATTCTGAATAGATGTGACATCCTTTCTCAGTTTCTTAGAATCTGATTGGACCTCAGAGACAAACTTATGCATAGTTTCTACGTTGCTATGCAAAGTTGAGTTGTCTTGGAGAAGATATCGAAGGTCACTCAGTTTGACCTCTTCAATCTTGTCACATCGCCTGCTGAGTGCTCTAACCTTCTTGTTACACTTTTTGATAAGTGTGTAAAGGTCACTCAGGGCATTTATCATTTCATTTCTGAGCAGGGGTAGTGATATTACCTCAGTTGAGTGTGCCTCATCGTCAGATGAAATGGAGGGGTCAGCATGCTCAGAAACACAAGGCTCAGCAAGCTCATCTGCCATGAAGCAGATCTTTGCTGACTCAGTGGCATCAGCTCCTGATGATGATGACTCATCACTGTCACTCCAGGTTGCCACCATTGCCTTCTTGCTGTTCTTCCTTTCCTTCCTCAAGGTAGGACAGCTTGATTTGATATGAGCAGTTTGATGACATTCAAAGCAGGTGATGGGCTTTGAGTTGTCCTTCTTGTACTTGCTGTCGCTAGACTCAGCTTTGTACTTGTCAAACTTCTTGTAAGTGTTCTTGGAATATTTATCATTCTTTCTGAACAGCCTTTTCATCTTTCTAGTGAACATGGCCATCTCTTCATCATCTATTGAGCTCCCATCAGTTGAGTCAGCTTTCATGACAAGAGACTTTTGCTTCTTGTCTTCAGACTTCTCCTTCACCTCAAAATTCTTCATTAAGATCTCATGGGTCAGCAGAGATCCAATGAGTTCATCGTACTTGTAGGTGGTCAAGTCTTGAGCTTCCTCAACAACAGTTTTCTTGGCTTGCCAGCTTTTGGGAAGACTCCTCAGTATCTTCTTGACTTGCTCTTCCTCAGTAAAGATCTTACCAAGTCTTTTAAGCTCATTGATAATGTTTGTGAATCTTGAGTTCATTTCAGAGATTCCTTCATCATCATTCATTTCAAACAGCTCGTACAACCTCATGTGCTGGTTCACCTTGGACTCCTTAACTTTGTTGGTTCCTTCGTATGTGACCTCCAGTTTCTTCCAGATCTCCTGCACTGACTCACGACCTGAAATCTTGTTGTACTCTGCAGCATCTAACGCACAGTGAAGCATGTTTATAGCCGAAGCATGATTTTGTAGCTTCTTGAGATCATCTTCTGTCCACTTAGTCTCAGCTTTAACAACCATTTGGCCGTCAATAGTTTCAACAGGAACAAATGGGCCTTAGACTATAGAGATCTATTGTTAGACAAGGTGTCGAACGGCCTCGCCCGGGCAGACCGGGGGGTGTACACCTCATGGTGACGTAAGCGGTGATTGGCGCCGAAAGCAACCAATCGTGGAATCAAGCTGCTCGGCAGGACCGGAGCCTGGAGTATGGAAGAGTCGCCACCCACGAATGGGAAAATGAACACCGATCCCTTGTGGGAGACCGGTGAGGGTTCGAGAAACTTAGGTACGAGCCGAGAAGGCTAGCTCCTTTCCGGAGAAAGGATACTAGGCACCCCGACATCGCCCGGTTATGAACCACCGGCCTCCTACTCAACGTGTTAGGCGATAACGGACTAATCGCATATTTCTTTAAGTTTAAAATTCATTTGAAACCTTTTCTTTCTTGCTTTGAAAACCGTTTTGAGCATGTTGTTAAAAGCCACGTTAGTAAAGAATCACCCATTTTGCATAAATTTAAAATACATAGGAGAGAGAGGGGGAGAAGGAAGAATTGGTTTATTCACAGTGTGATTTAGGCTTTGTGTCGTATATTACATCTACGCTAATCTCACTCCCAAAAAACGAGTTTATTTACATGGTTCGTACCTTAATCGCCGTTGGAACGATTTAGGTACGTTTCAAAGCCCTGTTAATGATGATCACTCGAATCGCCGTTGGAACGACTTGAGCGTTTGAAAACGTTGAGCAAACAGTTTTAATCTAAAAACGTGATTAAGCATACAAGTTAATTTATTTTATACCAAACCATTTAGTTAGGAAAGCAATTCAAAACTTCATTATTTACAACGAAACAATTTACAATGTTCGCTTAATCCGTCGTTGGAACGGATTAAGGTTTCAACACGTGATGTTTTGGAAACGGTTTAAAAATGACAAAAAAGTTATTTACACTTTAGGAATATCCAGAAAAACTTTTAATTTACACAAACAACTTGAAATCTCTTTTTGTCTTTTATTTTCCCCTTTTCACTCAATTAACCTTCACTTGAACATAATTACAACAATTAATGAATTAAATCTCAAATTCACCCAACTCAAATACATTTGAAAGAGTATATATATAAGTATGAAAATAGAGTAAATATACATAGATATACGTATGTACAAAAAATGAGTAATAATGCCCACTAAAACAAAATAGAGAAAACAATACACATTAATAAGTAAAAATAGTGATGAAAATACTACTAGGTATAATATGTTTTTATTCTAATTAAAAACATGTAAAAAATGAATAAGATTCATAAATAAGAAAATAGTATTTACCCCCCCCCCCAAATGGTTTATGATAAGTATATATAGAAAATAACCCCTAATAACCCTAAAATAACAAATGTATATAGTTTTAAATGAATTAAATGGAAAATCAATAAATGTACATATAATCTTATCAAATCGAATTGATGAAAAATAATATCTAAACATGTTAAATAAATATATACCAAAAAATTAAAAATAATTTGAATACATATATTACATAATTATACATATATATATCAAGGACCAAAAGTCTAAAAGTTGAGAAAGAAGGACCAAAACAGTATTTTTTACATTTCAGCAGCTTTTCCGACGAAAATTCCGTCGGTAAACTGCCTTTTAAGACAGAAAATGGAAAATTACAGAAACAGTACCTAACATTCCAGATTTGTTCAAACACTTTAAATTAGATCTATTCTATCGTTTTGGACCTCCGAACTACCCAAATAGGATCATAGTCTATAACGGAGACTCCTAAAACGATGTTTTATTTTTAAAACGTTAATTAGAAATATTTTCAAAAGCTTATAATTACAATGTTTTTTAATCCCGAACTACCTTTGAGTCGGATCACGGTTCGTATTGGGATATTAAAACGAGGTTTTTTATTTTCAAAACAAAACCAAACATTTGTTTAACACGAGACGAAAAATTAAATAAATGCGGAATAATAAATAAAATGTGATAAATAAATAATTAACTAAATAAATAAAACTTTAGAATAAATAAATAAAATGAATAAATAAATAAAATGAATAAAACGAGTCTAGTCCTCGGATAATACCTCAAGATCGGTATTTGACAGCTGAAGTCGGTTGATTCCACGAGTTACGATTTTTGTGTTTTTCGGTGTTTTTAGTAAAATTTTCACTTTTAGGAAATTCGGATTTTTTAGGAAAAAAAATGTTTTTTCCCAAAAAAAATAACTTTCTCTCTCTAAAAAATGTTTTAGAGTGAGAAGCTCCCCAAAAATCCCCTCTCTTTCAATGCATGGGGATTCGTGCCTTTTCTAGGCACAGATCCCAAAAAAAATTGGGCGTAGCCCGAAGGGTGTCGGGCTACGCCCAAAAATTTTGGACCTACGCCCAAAATGGTTGGGCGGACGCCCAACCAGTGTTGGGCAAACGCCCAACAGACGTTGGGCGTTCGCCCAACATCGTTGGGTGTGCGCGCCCCGCTCCCGCTGGGCGTGCGCCCCGCGCTGCCGGGCGCGCATCCAACTGCCGTCGGGCGCGCGCCGGATGCCGCTAGGCGCTCGCCCAGCGCCGCTGAGCACCCACGAGCCGTCCACTCGACGACCGCAACCCCTACAGACCCTCTCGTGATTCTTATTATTATTTTTGCTTTAAATTATCGGAACCAACCGCTTCAACCGTCTTGTTATGGGTTTTCATCACAGGTCCTCCGACTCGGTGTCTACAGTTGCCCCTACTTTCCTATTTTGACAGTGATGTGTGTGTTTTGAAAACGTTTTTTTGCTAACGCAACACATGCAATGTAAATATATTAAAGTAAAAGACACGTATAGAGTAGGAGGAAGACTACCTGATCTCCATGCCGCATGCTCCGGCTTCGTCTTCGATCTTTGCCTTGTCTGTCCCGTCTTTGCCTTTAAATCGGCCGCGGATGGACGCTCTTTCTGGGGAACCTAGTCTCTAAATCGACTACTGGTATACTGGCTCAATAGCAACCCCGGTCTCTAGATCGACCGTAGGTAAAATGGCTCAAAAGTAACCCTAGTCTCTAAATCGACCGCAGGCAAAATTGCTCAAAAGCAACCCTGGTCTCTAAATCGACCGCAGGCAAAATGGCTCAAAAGCAACCCTGGTCTCTAAATCGACCGCAGGCAAAATGGCTCAAAAGCAACCCTGGTCTCTAAATCGACCGCAGGCAAAATGGCTCAAAAGCAACCCTGGTCTCTAAATCGACCGCAGGCAAAATGGCTCAAAAGCAATCCTGGTCTCTAAATCGACCGCAGGCAAAATGGCTCAAAAGCAACCCTGGTCTCTAAATCGACCGTAGGCAAAATGGCTCAAAAGCAACCCTGGTCTCTAAATCGACCGCAGGCAAAATGGCTCAAAAGCAACCCTGGTCTCTAAATCGACCGCAGGCAAAATGGCTCAAAAGCAACCCTGGTCTCTAAATCGACCGCAGGCAAGATGGCTCAAAAGCAACCCTGGTCTCTAAATCGGCCGCAGGCAAAATGGCTCAAAAGCAACCCTGGTCTCTAAATCGACCGCAGGCAAAATGGCTCAAAAACAACCCTGGTCTCTACATCGACCGCAGGCAAAATGGCTCAAAAGCAACCCTGGTCTCTAAAACGACCGCAGGCAAAATGGCTCAAAAGCAACCCTGGTCTCTAAATCGACCGCAGGTAAAATGGCTCAAAAGCAACCCTGGTCTCTAAATCGACCGTAGGCAAAATGGCTCAAAAGCAACCCTGGTCTCCAAATCGACCGCAGGCAAAATGGCTCAAAAGCAGCCCTGGTCTCTACATCGACCGCAGGCAAAATGGCTCAAAAGCAACCCTGGTCTCTAAATCGACCGCAGGCAAAATGGATCAAAAGCAACCCTGGTCTCCAAATCGACCGCCGGCAAAACGGCTCAAAAGCAACCCTGGTCTCTAAATCGACCGCAGGCAAAATGGCTCAAAAGCAGCCCTGGTCTCTAAATCGACCGCGGGCAAAATGGCTCAAAAGCAACCCTGGTCTCCAAATCGACCGCAGGCAAAACGGCTCAAAAGCAACCCTGGTCTCCAAATCGACCGCAGGCAAAACGGCTCAAAATCAATCCTGGTCTCTACATCGACCGTCGGCAAAATGGCTCAAAAGCAACCCTGGTCTCTAAATCGACCGCAGGCAAAATGGCTCAATAGCAATTCTGAATTTTAAAACACTATCGTCTGTGTTTTACTAGAGTTATCGTCTCGGGTATTTGAGTTATTGATAGGAACGTGCTTATCCTTTTTTCTGGAACGCTTTTGACTAAAAATTATTTTTCTGCTGACTGTTGTCTGTATTTTGACTGGCGCCACTGTTCTGTAAAATTCTGACTGTCGTCTGGAATTATGTCCTTAGGGTATTGGTCACCGCCTGGCAGAAACGCAGGCTGAAACGGACTGCGAATCGGAGGTCTGTGCACCTGGTAATTAATTATTTACTTTTCACCTTTATGTCACGCCGTACCTTTTTCACTATTTACGGGAATGTCATTCCCTTCTCCTATATAAGGTGGTGGGGTTTCATTTCAACCCCACACCTTCTCTCTCTTCTCTCTCTCTCTAGCACTAAACTTAGAGCATTCTCGATGGATTCGGATAGGCACGAAAGGCATGGATGCGGGTTTTGAGAACTTGACTAGAGTGGTTCCTTTTCAGCACCCTGCTTCTCATCTGAGCCGGACCAACATCAATCCGGTAAGTACCGCCTTGATCTTTATCTTTTGACAAGACTTCTAGGCCTTAGCAGCCCCATTTTGAACGTCGTTTGCATGCTAACCTTTAGACTGCTTAGAAGACTTTTAGTTAGAAAACTCGAATTTTTATGCATGTGAACAATGCTTTATGCTTTTTGTTTGTTGAAAGAATATGAACTATATACATGAGAATAGTAAAAATACGGACAATGCATGCCAACCGTAAAAATGTGAATAATGCACGTGAATAGTAAAAACATGAATAATGCATGTGAATAGTAAAGACATGAATAATGCATGCTAACCGCAAAAAACGTGAATAATGTACGTGAATAGTAAAAACATGAATAATGCATGCTAACCGCAAAACGTGAATAGTGCACGTGAATAGTAAAAACGTAAACAACTAAACTAAACGCTTTTAACCCAAGTTAAAATTAGGTTAAGCTCCTCGCAAGCACGCGGGAGAGTGGAACACCAAAGAATAAAGAATTAACCAAATCTTATACAAATGATCCTACGAACGAAATCTCACAGAGTAACGATCTTAACTGACGGGAACTTCTAGGTTAGATTTAAACATAACCGGAAGAATAGCTAGGTTAACAAACTTTTATTAGACGTATGCATAGAAGCGAGGTTCTCGAGGAGTAATGACTTTAGTTTGGCCCTTCGCCTTACCCGTTCCGTTCCTTCCAGGTCATTGGTATTTCAGGGACCATCGAGGGCATTCATATCTGGCATGCCATGCTTAGCCCGGCGGCTAAAGCCCGGGTACGAGAGTTGGGCTTCGAGTCTTTCATCCTCGCGCTGCCTCGCGCCAACGGAGTGTGCGACCGGTTCGGCCTACGCGCCTTATGCGAGAGATGGGTAGACTCGACCCACACCTTTCACTTTTCTTTTGGGGAGATGACGATCTCGTCCCGCGACTTCTCCTTACTGACCGGATTACGGGGTAGCGGCATCCCGGTCCCGCTTTTCTTCGACATGGTGCGTCCTCGGGTTGACCGTGCTGAGATATCTGCTTTGATCGGACCCGGAGTCTATACCGGTGTCAAGTCCACCCCGGCGAAGTTTGTTACCACCTATGGATTATTGAGTCGCAGGGACTTCTGTGACCGAGATGACACGGATCAGGCCACTCGCAGCTTCCTTCTATATGCTTTGGGCGAGACGATCTTCCGCATTAAGAGCGGAACCATACATGCGGGTCTCATCCAGGCTTTCGTGCTTTGGATGCGGTGTCGTCCTACGATTGGTCAGGAGCCGGCTTGGCTTTTCTATATAAATTCCTGGACCTGACTTGCCGGAAGCGCAAGGATTTCGGCGGTTACACCTTTGCCCTCCTGGTACGCCTTCTATCATTGGCTTGTCCCTTTATTCTTTCTACGATTTCTGTTTCTGACATCCGTTTCTACGAGCAGGTTTGGGCCTATGAGAGGCGGATTCTGCCGTGCACTCGCAGGAGTAGGCCACGCACGGTCAGGCTTCCACTTATGGCGAGGTGGAGTGACTTTGATTTGCGTACTGAGAGGAGGCGGATGGTGGCCCGACTCCTATCATGGATCGACACGCGGAGCTTGGGACAGGTGAACATCTCTTAACCATGATGGATTTTGTTTGATCTTGTCTGACCTTTCTTTTGTTCTTTCAGATTTCCTTTAGATGGGACGACCTCGACTTCGGTCCCGATTATGCTTATGTTACCCGCATTCAGGGGCAGCAGTGTGTGCTCACCGGCCCGTGCGTGCGAGCCTGGTATTTGGGGGACCGGGGTTTTACTATGGTTAGTGCCACACATTGGACGCCAGGTGAGATTCCTGTGTCCGTGTTTGCGGTGAGGATCATGCCCTTGTCGGACATCTATCGCGATTTGACCCGTCGATTTGCCCTTCGGGATGTGTGGGACCACGCAGGGGGTCGTGCCCACTATTGATCGACTCTGTTGACCCCGTTGGATCCTCCCGAGGTCGCGATGGATGTGGACCCTGCAGATGACGTGTTTTCGGCGGAGGCTGTTGCCGCGGTCTTTGGTCAGGAGGAGATTCCGGTGAGTTCTTTGACCTATTTATTCTTTATTTACGAGGTGGTTACGGGTATTTATTGTGTCTTTACGTGCAGGAGGGTTCCTTGAGGAGCGCTCGGACGTCTGACTTTTTCGATGGTGCTCGGGCCCGGACTTCTGCAAGCGAGCCTTCCTATTATGCAGGCGAGTCCTCCGGCGTTGCTCAACCAGAGCGGCTTCGCCTCGGCACACCCTTCCCGATCCTATGGAGAGATTTTTCGGTGATTCATTACGGCGAGGCGGGTGTGGCCTACTCCGGCATCGAGACAGCCCCTTCGGTTTTTACCTCGAGGATGCCGTTCGATCCCCCTGATGCTCTCCATACTTCGAGGGAGACGTGTACTGATTATATGGGATTGTTCGGTTATTTCAGAGAGCAGCTCACTCTACGCTGCGCCGGCCACCTGGTGAGTATTCTTATTCTGTATTAGTGTAGTGAAATGTATGCGTGTGATGCACATATGTATGTATGATATATTTTTTTCTCTTTTTTTTATTTGCAGAGCGATCTTCATGCAAACGAGCAGCGGTTCAGTGAGTCGAAGCGGGATGCCGATGCTAGAGTCGGGCATGTCTATCGCGAGAGAAATGCTCATTGGTCGGAGATGGTGCGAGTGGAGACTGAGGGGCGTCTTGCCGTAGAGGAGATGACGTGAGTGGAGACCGCGGGGCGCCTTGCCTCCGAGGAGGGTCGTCGGGTTGCCGAGGAGGCCTTATCTGCGGAGCGGGCTTCTCATCTGAGGGACTTTGAGGACTTCTGGGATCTTCCTCCTCATTAGGCTCATTATTTGCAGTTTTCTCATTAGTATTACCCCGATGTATAGCTTGTATATAGGGAGAGGGGTGGATAGGACGTAGGCTTTTTATGTTAAAGAGGTAGGAAATGTATAACTCATGATTCATAATACAATGCATTCAGTAGATTGTAATGATTCCAATCATCCTCTTCGAATATATTCATGCCTTTATTTATTTACAAACAATAGAAATACTTAGCCGCTTATACATTATTTTCATAATTGCTCAAGATATAACTACTGTTACCAGGACCCGCCTTTTTTCGGTTTTCAGATCCCAGCGATTTTTCATCTCTCCTTTTATTATCCCGGAATTTTCAAACGAGTGCCCTTTCGGGTTTTCACCCATTGGGATGTCCCTTATTATTGCATAGGTCGCCCTTTGCGGGTTTTCAACCTATCGGGAATTTTCATTTCTTTCTTTTTTTTTACGAAAAGTATTTCTTAAGCCTATCCAGATTGGTAGGTTCGGAGAACTCCATACCATCCATAGTAGTTAGCTTCACCGCCCCTTTGCTTAGGATTTTCTTCACGAGGAATGGTCCTTCCCAGTTTGGCCTGAACTTGCCCCTAGGGTCGGTGTGTGTCATTCGGATCTGTTTCAGCACCAGGTCCCCTTCTTTGATAGGGCTGGCCTTGACCTTTTTGTTGAAGGCTCGGGCCATTCTTCTTTGATATAACTGCACGTGGTAAAGAGCCTCCATCCTTTTCTCGTCCACCAATGCTAACTGCTCATATCGCTTCTTCACCCATTCCGTCTCGGGAATCTCTGCTTCTACTGCGATTCTTAACGATCGCTTTTCAATCTCAATTGGGAGGACGGCTTCGGCCCCATATACCAAGGAGAACGGCGTTGCCCCAGTTGACATTCTAACTGTCGTGCGATAAGCCCATAAAGCGAGCGGAAGCTGCTCGTGCCAATTCTGGTGCGATTCTACTGTCTTTACAAGAATCCTTTTAAGGTTCTTATTAGCCGCCTCTACTGCACCATTAGCTTCTGGGCGATATGGAGAAGACCTATAATGCTCAATACCGTACTCTTGGAAGAGACTTCTCACCTCTCCCTGAAACTGGACCCCATTATCCGTGATCATGTGATGAGGCACTCCGAACCTGGTGATCAAGTGCTTTTCAATGAACTTCCTCATCTGCTTAGACCCCAACTTGCTAAATGATTCTGCCTCTACCCACTTGGTGAAGTAATCAATGGCGACTGCAATGAATTTGTGTCCATTTGATGCATTAGGCCTCACCTCCCCGATGATATCAATGCCCCAAGCCGCAAACGGCCAAATGGGTGCTAACACGTGCAGTTCCATAGCTGGTAAGTGATTATAATCTCCGTGGATTTGACAATCATGATATTTCTTCGCATATTCGTTACAATCTCTTTCCATGGTGAGCCAATAGAAGCCTTGCCTTATGATTTTCTTTGCTAATACTGCTCCTCCCATATGGGCTCCACAAATTCCCGAGTGTACTGACTCCATTGCCTCACGGGCTTCTCCCTCATCCAAGCACCTCAATTGTAAACCATCGGCGTGTCTTTTGTAAAGCAAGTCATTGTGGATGACAAATTACTGAGCTAACCTTCTGATCATAGCCTGATCCCTAAGTTCTGATTCTGCCGGGTATGTTCCACTTTTCATAAAGCTTACGATATCGAAATACCAAGGCTTTTCATCTGCCCCCAACAGCATTACATCTTCGTAGCATGGTTTGTGAGACCTCCTCAATACCAAAGGTTTTGAGGCAAGGTTCCGGGGATTATCCCATACCGACACCAAAGTGGCCAAAGCATCCGCTGCCTGATTCTGTGCTCGAGGAATGTGATAAAAACGACACTCGCTGAATCTCTGCACCAGTCCCTCCAACTGGTCTAGGTATGGACGCAACCTTTCTTCCCTTACTTCCCAGTTTCCCTATGCTTGTTCGATAATCAGTTTTGAGTCGCCCCAGATTTCAACGTATGATGCTCCCAGTGCTGCTAACGACTCTAACCCGTAGATGCACGCTTCGTACTCGGCCATATTATTGGTGAGAGGGAAGGATAACTTCTTTGCCATTGGGACCCTTTCTCCTTCTGGTGAGATAAGTAACACTCCTACCCCGGCTCCATTTGAGTTAACCGCTCCATCGAAGAACATTTTCCACGGTATCACTTCGATTGCGTTCAAGTGCTCATCAGGGAAATCATAGTTTATCTCTTCCTCTTCCGCATTTAGAGGCTGATTGGCCAGAAATTCCGCTACGGCTCTCCCCTTAATAACCTTATTTGTTACATATTCGATGTCAAATTCGGACAAGAGTAACAACCATCGGGCTAGCTTCCCTGTTAGAGACGGAGTTCGGTACAGATACTTCACGGGATCCATCCGGGAAATAATGATCACCTTGTAGGATTGAAAATAGTGCCGTAGTTTCTTTGTTAGCCATACTACTGCCACGCACGTCTTTTCGATCATGTTATACTTAAGCTCGTATTCCAGAAACTTCTTACTCAGATAATACACCGCGTGCTCCACACCGGTGTCCCCTTCTTGGGCCAGCATTGCCCCAATAGATCGCTCCTCGATTGCTACATAGACGAGAAGCGGTTTTCCAAGTTTAGGCGGTCTTAAAACCGGTGGATTAGACAAATAGTTCCGGACACTCTCCAATGCTTGCTGGCACTTATCATTCCAAACTGTGGGTTGATCTTTCCGTAGCAGCTTAAAGATCGGCTCGCAGATCGTAGTGAGTCGTGCTATGAACCGACTGATATACTGAACCTGCCCCAGAAATCCTCTCACTTCTTTCTCATTCTTGGGTGCAGACATTTCCTGTATGGCCTTTACCTTGTCGGGATCCACCTCAATCCCCTTGTTACTGATCACATAGCCTAAGATCTTCCCCGATGAAACGCCAAAGAAGCACTTCTTCGGGTTCAACCTTAGCTTGAATTCTGCAATTCGGGCCAAAAACTTCTCAAGTGCAGCGAAATGCCCCTCTCTCGTCTCCGACTTGACCATCATGTCGTCCACATAGACTTCCACCTCTTTGTGTATCATATCATGGAACAGTGCCGTAGCCATCCATTGATAAGTTGCCCCGGTATTTTTCAAACCAAACGGCATTACTCTATAGCAGTATGTTCCCCACTCAGTTGTGAACGAGGTCTTTGCCTTGTGCTTTTCTGCCATTTGAACTTGCATGTAGCCCATGAAGCCGTCAACATTCGTGTGCAAGACGCTCGATGCTGCACTGTCGATTAATACGTCGATGTGAGGCAATGCGAATTCATCTTTGGGGCAAGCCTTGTTGAGATCTCTATAATCGACGCACATTCTCACTTTACCGTCCTTCTTCGCGATTGGTACTACATTTGCAACCCAAGGGGGATAGTCGATTACTTCGATGAACCCTGCTTCTAACTGTTTCTTCACTTCCTCTCTGATCTTATCTGCCCATTCCGGCCTCATGCGTCGGAGTTTCTGTTTCACGGGCTTAGCATCGGGGTATGTTGGAATACGGTGAGTTACGATTGATTGATCGATTCCTGGCATGTCTTCGTATGTCCAAGCAAACACTATTTCGTATTTTTTAATTATTCTCTCAAATTCTTTCCTCTCTTCAGTAGTTAATTCTTGAGCAATTTGTATAAGTTTAGGATTTTTATCCGTGCCAAGATTGAAAGTTGACATTTCTATTGTATTGATTTCAAATGTAGGCATGTTATATGAATGAGAATGCATGGAATGATCAGAATCAACATCAAGCAAGTAAGCAAAATCAGAATTCATTTCATTGATAGTATTGGTGAGTACATCATCGGATTCAAATAAAGCAGTAATACAATTTTCATCATCGGAGTTCTCGGGTTTCTCATAGGCCTTGGAGGTGTTGGGCTCATCCACCGCTCCCACAGTTGCCTCAATAGTGATGACCTGCTCCTCGGCATTCAGATCTAACATTATGATCTCCTCGACGAAGCAGCTTGCCTCTCCTTTGCCCCAGCTGGTGACATCATTGAAGATCTCAAAGCCCGGCAGAATCTTTCCTTCGGCGCTAGTCCATGACTCGGGAGTCCCAGAATAAACCTTCCCGTGTCCCTCATTCATAAAATACTTCTTTAGGCCCACTTTTCCTTCACCACCTATGTTGGACGGGCCTCCCAACTCATATCCCAAACCCCTCCGGGTTTTCTGACTCTTGAAGTCCGGAGATTCTGGCAACCCTTGATGGTGTGCTCCCAAGCCCATACCGGGGATGAAACCCCCTTTCATCATCTTCACCACATCGGCAGTCATGCTAGACTCGTATATCCCTGAAACTTGGAATCCGGAGAAAAGCTGAGGCTCAATTCCCAACGTCGCCACTGAACTCAATTTCTCGGCCCTGATCGTCACTATCTCCTCCCCGAAGGAGAATTTGATCATTTGGTGGAGCGTGGAGGGCACCCCTCCTAGCTTATGGAACCATGGGCATCCCAACAACACAGCAAAAGTCACCGGTATATCCAGCACAGTGAACTCTGTTTCTTCCTCGTGCGGCCTCACCTTCAGCTTGGCCTTAAAAACTCCGTCAATGTGCCTACGGCTATCATCGTAGGCCCTGATCACGGTTTCCGAGGCAGTCAAGTCTCCTCTTTCCACTCCCAACTTGGACAAAAGTTTCAGCGGGCAAACATTAATGGCCGATCCATCATCAACCATCACACAGCTAGTCTTCTTCCCGTTAATTTCAGCTCGGATGTATAAAGGCTTGTTGTGAGCCTTACCCTCTTCCGGGAGATCTTCATCGGTGAAAGTGATTTCAGTCTGCTTCCGGGCCATAATCGCCCCTACTAGCGCTGCCGGCTCAGTATCGGTGGAAATGACCAAATTCTGCAGCTCCTTCATCAGATTCTCACGGTGGTACTTGGAATGACATAGGACTTCCCACACCGTAGACTTAGCTTGTGTTTTCTTCAACTGCTCGAGGACTTGATCATCTGGCTTGGGGGCCGATCCTTCCCCTATTTCCGTCTCAACCATGGGTGCCTTCCCTTCAGCCACCCGACCTGATCTTGTCATAACGGCGATCTCCGGCTCATCATCAGATTCATCCCAAATATTGATAGGAATTCTCCGATCAGCATCCTCCTCATCCGAGGAACTTTCCCAAATGTCCACAACCATCAGATCCATTACGTGAGGGACGTTTGAGTTCAAATAAAAGGGATCCGCCGATCCATACATGGCCCAGCCCATCAACTCCTCATAATCCCTGAGGGACACTCTGTTCATCCTTCTTGCCGCCATCGGAATAGCGCCTCTCTGTATGCACATGAGCTGCACCTTATTACTCATCGTCTCTTGACACTGCTCGTAGCGGTACCTCCACCTCCTAGCGTAATCCACAAACGGTTCCTTGGGGAATTGCCTGATCCTATCCAGATCTTCTAGGGATCCCGTCCATGGAACATACATCTCATACCTCGACACAAAAGCATCCCTAAGAGGTATCCAATGACCCATTTCTTCCTCTGATAGGCCTTGGTGCCACAACAAGGCTTCTCCCATGAGAGTTTCTGGGAAGTGTTCATGTAACTCACATTGAGGGAACCTAGCGTCATACATATGGTTGCGGAACAACCTTGCATGCTCAGCAGGATCCCGATATCCACCATACTTGGGCATTGCTAACACTGCTTCAAGCGTCTCGTAAGAGGGCGAGTCGGGTGTTTGTTCCGCAAGCATCCACACCGTATATTCCTTAATGAACCTCTTGGTCATTACAACCCAATCGCACTTGATACGCATCGGGAGAGACATATACCACATTAGCGGCTCCCCCATCAGTGAATTGCAAAACGGACTGGTGATCTCTTCTTCGTTAAAACCCAAAGGCCCCATGGCCGACAAGTAGAAGTGAAGGTGCTCCATTGGATCCTTGTTGCCGTTGTATTTACTGACAGCTGGCAACAGACGCTTAATAGGCCCAATTTGCAGGGCAAAACACTCTGTGGTCCTATCCTTAGCTTTCTTATACTTCTCTAGGAATAAATCGGACAACTGTTCCCAATCGTGCTTGCAGGAGTCAGGCAATGAGTGGAACCACCCCAAAGGCTCGCCTATTAACGAATGGTGGAACCACTGAGCAATCTCATCCACCCCAAAGGATTCAACAAACATATCATGCATATACTCACGCAAGTGCACATCGGGATTCTCTCCTCCACTGAATAGACTCAATTCTGGCACAATAGTTCAAGACGACCCTTCCCCGGTCTCTTCAGCACTATCTTCATCATACGGTGCTCCGCCGTCTAACCCTTCATCCATCGGTTCGTCCTCCTGCTCCTTGCCAAGGAAGGACACATATAAACCATTTCCAACATTACTCTTCTCATCAGAGTCCAACAACTCCTCTTCATTTTCCCCAAAAGATTCCATGACTAAACTTGCTCCGAGCCCAGATCCGATCATGCTCACCCTATGGTTAGGCAATGGATTATGCCTAGTGGAAGGGTTCGCTGACGAAGGATCAGCTATCTTCTTTTCCTCAATCAAATCCTGAATCTCGTGTTTCAGCCTCTCGCAGTTCTCAATAGTGTGCCCATAATTACTGTGGAATTCGTAGTATCCCCTAGCTTGCATTGACGGAGTAGGCGGCGCTTTGCTATAAGGAGTGACGGATTTCAACAACCCCTTTTTCTGCAAGCGTAGGTCTGATCAAACTTGGTGAATTGCCTCTTCTTGATAGCATTAAGATCAAGCACTTTCACTGCGGCCGATTCTGTACACACGCTTGGCCCTCCGGCACTATATCCAGACTTTGTCCACTTGGTATAGGCTTTCTTTGGCTCTCCGTCCCCCTCGACTGTCAAGGCGCAGCTATACATCTGATTAAAATCGGTAAAAGGCATATACCGCAGCTCATTCTTAATATATGGCAGCGTGTTACCAATTACCATTCGGATCTGATCCTGCTCAAGCGGCTTTTGCTTCATAACCGCCGCCTTGGCTCTCCACCTCCTCACAAAATCGGAAAAAGACTCACCAGTTTGTTGCTTAGTGCTTTCCAGCTCCTTTAGAGTAACCTCAAGCATAGTGTTGAAACTATACTGAGCGATAAATGATTTTGCCAACTCTTTCCAATCTCTCTTCGTCACCAATGGCAACGCGTGAAACCACACGAGGGCAGCTCCCTCCAGATAGGTATTAAACAGTCCCAGGACTTGATCCTCCGTCAGGATCGTGTGCTTCATTACTGCCACGTACTGATTCATGTGAGCCGTAGGATCCCCAGTTCCATCAAACTTCTTCATGTCAGGGAGCCGAAACTTCAAAGGCAAAGCAGTTGCCGACAAACAATTCTTCAAATTATAAAAGTCCTGACTTCCGGAGCTTCCCCCACGCAGATCCTGCACCTCCTGAGTGATGTGCTGCTTCCACTCCTCTTCCTTAGCCTTCTCTTTCTCAAGCTGTTTCTGGATATAATCCTGATAGTCATCCTCGTTCCCGAAGCGGGGACCAGTGTTCACTTCATTCTCAGCGCGCTTACTACCACTCTTGTTATCCTTCAACGCCAGCTTAGCTAGCTGGGCCAAAATTGCGGCCAACTGATCATTAATGTTGTTCACAAAATTTTCTAATTCGGCCACTTTTTCGTCGGTCACAGACATACTGGCAGAAGACTGAGTATACTCGGACGAAGGTGATTCAGAAGCCACAACTGCCGATTCGAAACTATCGATCTGTAGCTGATCAAACTGCCTGACTAGCCGGTTACTCTCGCGAAACCACAACCGCTTAATGATGAAGTCTGCGCGAACGGCATCCATTAGTATGTATGCATGATTTTATATGCATGATTCGTGGTGTGTGCGTTTATTTATTTACGGATATATAAGATAAGAAGAACAAACGTCAGTCTAATTACACGTATCACAACATCTCTCTTCCACCCTTATTCCTCCACACACTCGATGGTCCAAGTCTCTTTCTTAGGATTTTGGTTTGGGGCTCACATTGCAGTCCAGGGGACGTGTGATGCCGTCGATTATTGCGGAAAAGTAAATCATCCATCAAACAATACAGTTCGTTTTGACGTATCAACGTTTAGTGACTAAGATATCGACCAAATTGGATTGTCCTTTCGGAGTAACTCGTCCCTTGTTATTTTACGAGATGCATCAGTTCTGGTTTTGACACCCTTTGAACATATCTCGCGGTACGAGTTATTCTTCTGGTTCAATCGTTCGTTATTGACAATGACTCGTTCCCTTTTATTCGCGTGGGTTCGTGTCTTGATTTTTGGATTACGACGGGATCTTTTGGATCTGTCGAGAGACGTAACCACGTGTTTATTTAGTGATGAAATCACTCTTTATTTTAGGGAACAGACTCATCGCGTAACGCGTTTGTTTTTTTAGCGTCATGAATCCGTTTGCTCATTTTTGCTACGTGAAAAGACGGCGAGTCTTATTTGAGCGCACGGTAACCTTTCGGCTATTAACAATTTTTCATCTCTTCCCATCTACGGGATATATCATCCTAGCGTGGTTATAGAAAATCAACGTCTTATTGAATCGCATGTTTATTCGAAGCAGGGATATTACCGTTCTTTTTCAGTTAGGCACGAGTCAAGCAAACACGCAGATCGGGCCATACTTCTTGTAGTTTTGGTAACGGTCGAAATGATCGAGCCATTAATCAAACCCACAGTCTCGTCCATATGGCGCAATTATGCGGTTTAGCTTAATTCGGCTTTACGATTTTAAACGGCGTATAAACTGGCTCGAGGCACGTATTTAACAGCATTGGTTCATTTCCTTTAACTACTCTCGGGGTGGATATATATCGTAGATACAGAATGATTTTGGTCGTTTCATTTTCTTTTATTTTCTTTAGTCACTTTTGCGGATACATCCATTTCTCTTAAGAATGACACCAGGCGTAACGTAAGAGTTCATTTTTCATTCAGAAGGGACGGGCCACGTTTATAAAACTCTTTACGTTACAACGGGGTCATTCGAAACAGAAATGTTCTTTGTTTTCGTTTTGTCATAATTTCGCTTTATCCCAACGTATTTAAAGAATGTGAATAACGGCTATCGTTAATATAATCTTTTAAATCGAGATATAACTATCCTTAATATCAAAACAATTTGTACTAATACGTGCTTACGACACAACGTATTTCCTGAACAGGTGCCTTCTTCGGGACACGGAAAGGGACCAGGCGGGTCGCACAAGTTCATTCATACGAGATGACTAAGTCGTCTTTAGTTCGAATGGTTTCGATGTTTTGGGGTAGTTTGTATATCGGTTTAAGAGTATATATTAACATATCGTTTCATTTTCTTTACATATTTTAGGATTAGACACGTATCATGGCAATTTGGAAACATGAACTGATTCATTCATCACATCAAAAATAGTAACGTGTAATCCTATGGCAACTTCTAAGGCTACTATATGCTGACACGGCTGATCGCGGGACCTCACAGGACCGCACAAATTCGCCCCTAACGAATGGATGGGGACCCTTTGGCGCCTTACTGTAAGGGGGAACTTACACTAGCCTCTTTCGAGCGACGAATGGACTCTCGCTAGAGGTTTCGCGGAAATTACCCAAAAGGTTTGCAATAATGCGTATGAATGCATACGAAAAGAAATAATACGATCCGTCCCCATTAAGGGCTTAATACACGCCTTCCGGAATCAAATTTCTCGCTTCCCTAGTAGAGTCGCCACTTGTTAGACAAGGTGCCGAACGGCCTCGCTCGGGCGGACCGGAGGGTGGACACCTATGGCGACGTAAGCGGTGATTGGCGCCGAAAGCAACCAATCGTGGAATCAAGCTGCTCGGCAGGACCGGAGCCTGGAGTATGGAAGAGTCGCCACCCACGAATGGGAAAATGAACACCGATCCCTTGCGGGAGACCGGTGAGGGTTCGGGAAACTTAGGTACGAGCCGAGAAGGCTAGCTCCTTTCCGGAGAAAGGCTACTAGGCACCCCGACATCGCCCGGTTATGAACCACCGGCCTCCTACTCAGCGTGTTAGGCGATAACGGACTAATCGCATATTTCTTTAAGTTTAAAATTCATTTGAAACCTTTTCTTTCTTGCTTTGAAAACCGTTTTGAGCATGTTGTTAAAATCCACGTTAGTAAAGAATCACCCATTTTGCATAAATTTAAAATACATAGGAGAGAGAGGGGGAGAAGGAAGAATTGGTTTATTCACAGTGTGATTTAGGCTTTGTGTCGTATATTACATCTACGCTAATCTCACTCCCAAAAAACGAGTTTATTTACATGGTTCGTACCTTAATCGTCGTTGGAACGATTTAGGTACGTTTCAAAGCCCTGCTAATGATGATCACTCGAATCGCCGTTGGAACGACTTGAGCGTTTGAAAACGTTGAGCAAACAGTTTTAATCTAAAAACGTGATTAAGCATACAAGTTAATTTATTTTGTACAAAACCATTTAGTTAGGAAAGCAATTCAAAACTTCATTATTTACAACGAAATAATTTACAATGTTCGCTTAATCCGTCGTTGGAACGGATTAAGGTTTCAACACGTGATGTTTTGGAAACGGTTTAAAAATGGCAAAAAAGTTATTTACACTTTAGGAATATCCAGAAAAACTTTTAATTTACACAAACAACTTGAAATCTCTTTTTGTCTTTTATTTTCCCCTTTTCACTCAATTAACCTTCACTTGAACATAATTACAACAATTAATGAATTAAATCTCAAATTTACCCAACTCAAATACATTTGAAAGAGTATATATATATATAAGTATGAAAATAGAGTAAATACACATAGATATACGTATGTACAAAAAATGAGTAATAATGCCCACTAAAACAAAATAGAGAAAACAATACACATTAATAAGTAAAAATAGTGATAAAAATACTACTAGGTATAATATGTTTTTATTCTAATTAAAAACATGTAAAAAATGAATAAGATTCATAAATAAGAAAATAGTATTTAACCCCCCCCCCCCCCCCCCCCCCAAAATGGTTTATGATAAGTATATATAGAAAATAACCCCTAATAACCCCAAAATAACAAATGTATATAGTTTTAAATGAATTAAATGGAAAATCAATAAATGTACATATAATCTTATCAAATTGAATTGATGAAAAATAATATCTAAACATGTTAAATAAATATATAACAAAAAATTAAAAATAATTTGAATACATATATTACATAATTATACATATATATATCAAGGACCAAAAGTCTAAAAGTTGAGAAAGAATGACCAAAACAGCATTTTTTACATTTCAGCAGCTTTTCCGACGGAAATTCCGTCGGTAAACTGCCTTTTGACACAAAATGGAAAATTACAGAAACAGTACCTAACATTCCAGATTTGTTCAAACACTTTAAATTAGATCTATTCTATCGTTTTGGACCTCCGAACTACCCAAATAGGATCATAGTCTATAATGGAGACTCCTAAAACGATGTTTTATTTTTAAAACGTTAATTGGAAATATTTTCAAAAGCTTATAATTACAATGTTTTTTAATCCCGAACTACCTTTGAGTCGGATCACGGTTCGTATTGGGATATTAAAACGAGGTTTTTTATTTTCAAAACAAAACCAAACGTTTGTTTAACACGAGACGAAAAATTAAATAAATGCGGAATAATAAATAAAATGTGATAAATAAATAATTAACTAAATAAATAAAACTTTAGAATAAATAAATAAAATGAATAAAATGAATAAAACGAGTCTAGTCCTCGGATAATACCTCAAGATCGGTATTTGACAGCTGAAGTAGGTTGATTCCACGAGTTACGATTTTTGTGTTTTTCGGTGTTTTTAGTAGAAAAAAATGTTTTTTCCTAAAAAAATAACTTTCTCTCTCTAAAAAATGTTTTAGAGTGAGAAGCTCCCCAAAAATCCCCTCTCTTTCAATGCATGGGGATCCGTGCCTTTTATAGGCACGGATCCCAAAAAAATTTGGGCGTAGCCCGAAGGGTGTTGGGCTACGCCCAAAATGGTTGGGCGGACGCCCAACCAGCGTTGGGCGGACGCCCAACCAGCGTTGGGCGGACGCCCAACCAGCGTTGGGCGAACGCCCAACATTAGTTGGGCATACGCCCAACCTCTGTTGGGCGCGCGCCCAACCGACGTTGGGCGTTCACCCAACGTTGGTTGGGTGGACGCCCAACATTAGTTGGGCGTACGCCCAACCTCTGTTGGGCGCGCGCCCAACCGACGTTGGGCGTTCACCCAACGTTGGTTGGGCGTGCGCGCCCCGCAGCCGCTGGGCGTGCGCGCCCCGCTGCCGCTGGGCGTGCGCCCCGCGCTGCCGGGCACGCGTCCAACTGCCGTCGGGCGCGCGCCGGCTGCCGCTAGGCGCTCGCCCAGTGCCGTTGAGCACCCACGAGCCGTCCACTCGACGACCGCAACTCCTACAAACCCTCTCGTGATTCTTATTATTATTTTTGCTTTAAAATTATCGGAACCGACCGCTTCAACCGTCTTGTTATGGGTTTTCGTCACAGGTCCTCCGACTCGGTGTCTACAGCTATGCACTCATATTTGTTGCCTGAATGAAATTTTTCATTCTGTTCTTCCAAAAGGTATAGTTAGACCCGAAGAACAGAGGAGGCCGAGTAATGGACAGTCCCTCAGGAAGAATTTGAGTTGTCTGATTTCCTGGGAGGAAACGAGTGTTGTTCTCAGCCATTGTGGGGATCAGCTCAAGATAGTTATTATATCTTGCTCAGTGAGCTTTTAAGCTCTGATACCACTTGTTGGTCCCGTATAACGTGACAAGGTTAGTTCCAAGGGGGGGATAGGAACTATTTAAAATTTTGTCCGTTAAGGCTGACTTCTTTTCTTTAAGAAAAGGTTTACACAGCGGCGCTAAGTAGTTTTAAGACACAAGCTTAGTCAACTGGTGACTAAGTTTGTTTCTTTCCTTGAGTCAGGAGATAGCACTTAAGTCTATTCATGAACTCAGCTTCTTAGTGCACTCAACTCAGCGTGAGTTCGTTACTTAGTCAGTTTTATAGCAAGCAATATATAAAGGAGTTTAAAGGTTAGAAGTGTGTTACTCAGCATACATATCCTGGTTCGGCCTCTCCGCCTACGTCCAGTCCCCGGAACTCGTTCTGAGCTTTTTGAATCCTCTACTGAGCTCTTTAAAGGTAGAGCACGAAACCTTTTACAACAGAAGCTGAGTATACAAGAGTACCTTCCTCTATTCCTCTACTCACTCCTATCACTACCGCTGAGTACTATAACCGAGTACTCAGCTTCTCCTTTCTATTCTTCTAAAAATGATAAGTGTTTGTCCTAAACAACAATTGCTAAGACACTTTAGATGAATGAAATCACTCTAGACTTTTACACAAAGATTGGAATTGGTGTAAGGTTTGCTTTGCTTTTCTCACAGAACTTCAAGTATTAATTTGGTCAGCGTTTCGACTTGATTGAAGATCTGCATCGAATGAAGCATTTGAAAGGCCTATTTATAGTGACACTTCGAACACCGGTGATTTCGAATTTCGAAATAACCGTTGGAGGCTAACGGCTTCCTGTCGCTTTCATTCTGGACGTGCTCAGCATCGTTGGCCAATGAGATTCTTGTATCTTCTATCTACGGCAGTGCTCAGCAGCTTTTCGTTAGATGAACAAAATGTTTCGCCATTTATAGCAAAGTCTTCCAGACAGCTTCCTGCGTCTTCTGAGCTTTACCCAAAGTAGAAATACTTTGTCTCTAAGTTAGTTCTGTTCTGCCGCTGACTTGTACTTCTTGTCGTTCAACTCAGCAGCTTCATCTTGAAGCAATTGATAGAAGGCTTCTCGATCCTTCTTCACGCTGAGCTAGTGCTTTGCTTAGAACGACTGCGTTTTATCTTCCTGGGCCGTGAGGTCTTGATCTGTTGACTTGGGCTTGACTTCCTCTTATGGGCCTTTAGGCTTTTTATCTTAATGTCTTGTAAATCAAATTAACTCAACATTGAACAAACACATTAGTGTGAATAAATCAAAGCATTTAAATTTAATGTGTTAGAATATTTTTATCAATTACATAATAATTTTGTGAAATCAAAATCATGTGGAAAGGTGTTTCAACAAAGTCTTCCACAAGCGATCCTTGGACATATCTCCCATTTATCGGGAGTGACAAATGCTCAATCCAATGTATAATTATCCTGTGATACCCAACGTCTACCGTTCACACCCCAGAGTCATCTCTGTTATGGATCGTGTTACAACAGGATCAAAGCATCACATTCCATAATTCAGAATCACTAATTAACATTCCTTTGAGTCTGAGGATTACTTATACCTATTAATACCAATGAGATGAACATGTGATAAGGATGAATCTACCCATCCTGTTATCTCAAGTCGGGTCCCCAATCCTAATGAACTCCCTTTCATTGGATCCACGTAACTGTCCAGATATCTGCATATCTGAAGCTTGTGAGATCAGCTTTCTGTCTCGACAGAAGACATTGTTACATGTAAGTCTCAGCAGTGATATGTCAATCCTAAACATATTACTTGACTTGGAGTGGTTTTAAGTTTGTTAGTTTATTATAAAGTTTCGTCTCACTTCATGCTTGTATGAACACTTTATAATCACTTTAAACAAACTTAGGGATTTCCTTTTATTAGACTTTATTTAGTTCTTAAAAGAGGTTGCCTTTATATAGTTATGAAACCATATCTCATTAAAACAAATGATATAAAGAACACTTCATTTACATTAAGTTTATATCCTAGAACAATTGTCTATAGGACACTAAACCCCAACATTGACTCTGTTCAAACACGATCCATAACAGAGATGACTATGGGGGGTGTGCGGGCAGGCGTTTGGTATCACAAGAAGTAATTGCAGGATAGTTAACATTGGATTGAGCATTTTTCACTCCTGATAAATGGGAGATACGTCCGAGGATCGCTTGTGGAAGACTTGACTCCAAATCCTTGCAATGTGATAGCTTAAGACTTGAAATAAAGATTTCACTTAACCTATCTATTCAGAGTTAACTCGGCCTGTACAAGTAAAACGAACATCTCGCTATATGTGACTTGACATGATCTATAGTCATAAGATTCTGTTCAAGGATGTAGTTGATAAAGGATCGAATTATACTGTAACTAATACGAAAAGGTCAACGATGGAATCAACCTGTCTTCTTATAACTCTGGGGGAATGTTTACGGTTCTGCCTATCACAGTCCTCGCACTCATTCCGTTATACAAAGATTAAATGTAGTTTTGGGAAATTAATTTAATGGTTGTATACGGCTAATAGTAATAAGAACCTAATGGGTCACATATAAGACTTGAAACCAAAAAGAGGAATGAATGTTAATTAATTAATGGAAGCCCAACTAAGTCCACTAAGGCTCAAATATAAAGGGGGGGGGGCAAAATACATGTGTATTAGACACATGTGGGATTAATTTAATTTTGACAATTTTAATTAGATTATAATTATAGGTTAAATTAATTATAAGATAATTTAATTAGAAGGTTTATTGTGATTATATTACTTCTAATTATTATCCTATTAAATAAGTTAATATTATCTTATAATTAATATTTGGATATTATTATAGATAATAATAAATAAGAGTTTTATTGCGGATACAACTCTTAATTAATAACCTAATTCTATCTAACCAGGGTTTGGATACAAGAGGTTATAAATACCCCTCCCCCTTGCATATTTCGACACACATAATACCATCCTAAGGAGAGAGAAATTCGACCCCTACCGTAGAGGATCGATTTTCCACCGCTTGCTTCCATTCAATTGATTTTCATCTCTTTCTCTTTATCATTGATATTGTGTTGATTTATTAGAGGCAATCTATTTTGGTTGCTATTCATCGGTTAAATTCTAACTTGTTTGATCTTGTCTTTTGGTTTGTGCTCGTGAACTCGGAACTAGAGTTGAGGGCACTTCGCTAGCAACAGTAGATAGTTCTTCTAAAAGGTATTTCCTTCTATCCTTCTTTGTATGAAATAACGATTAACGGATCTTGGGAAAAGGAAATAGGTTAAATTTTTTATATTTTCGCCGCCAAACGTTTGCCTATTTTCCTACAAATGAGTGCACGCTAGTACCTGTGCTGAATTTTTGAGACTTAGTTGTGCTATCAAGGTATCTAGCTTTTTATTTATCTCGGCATGGAGCTTCTTGGAGCCTCGTCTTCCACGGTGAATGATTGATGTCGCGAAGGTCTGACAAGCCGATCTTCTTTCCATTGGATGCTTTTTCTAGCGAGCTTATTGATGAGCTCATATGCCTCGTTTGTCGACTTCCTAAATAGGTCCCTACCTGCGGCCAAATCCATAGTTGCACGATTAGTGAGAGTTAATCTGTGATAGAAGGTACTTACAAGGTCGTGCTTGGGAATGTCGTGGTGTGGGCAATTTCGGAGCAACTTCTGGAACCTAGCCCAAGCTAAATGAAGGGCCTCGTATTTGAAAAGAGGTGATGTCGTTCCTCAATTTAACCGTTTTAGATGGCGGGAAGTAGTAGGAAAGGAACTCCTTCTCGAGCTCTTCACATGATGTAATTGATCCCGCTTCTACCGATTGCAACCATTCCAATGTTTGGCCTATCAAAAAGAAAGGAAGCAATTTTAGTCGGATGGCCTCAATAGGAACATCATTTTACCGAGAAGTATCGGCACACATAAGAAATTTATCAAGATGTTCGTTAGGATTCTCATGAAGTTCTCCCCCAAATTGCCCAAGTTGTTGGATCAATTGGATCATGCTTGTCTTAATCTCGTATGTGTTGGCCGGAATGGTTGGGGCAACGACCCCATTGCAGTTTTGTGGCCTGTGTGGGGCCAAAATCTCCATCATCGTTCTCGTGTTATTGCCTCCTCCATTTTGGCAGAAGTTGTTCCCGTGTTGGTTGGTTTCGTTGTTGACATTTGCCATCTTTTCTCTCCCGATCTTAAAAGATTTCATTCTAGAGTAATATTAACAAGAGGGTTACTCCGAGATCGGGTGAGTATAATCTAGAGAAAATACAAATAACAAGAAAGTATGAAAACAAAAAGAATGTTGTTAAAAAGAGTATATATAAACAATTTATACAAAAAGAATGCTTAGACTAACAATAAAACGGTTTTGTCTAATATTGCAAGAAAGCATACATCCCCGGCAACGGCGCTAAAAACTTGGTGGGCGTAGGAGCGGGAGCGCCAAAAACTATTCTAGATAGCCTCGGGCTCCTACCTTTTCCCTTACTTAGGGGCAAGTGTACCCCGTCGTATCAAGTAATAAATCTGGTTTAAGTCCAGGTATCGAATCCGCGTGATTTATATCTACACGTATTAAACTACTCAGTTCTATTCATTATCTAGGCGGTGAATACTTTAGCTTTGGGTTGGGTGACAATTACAACTACTCCTAAGCTACGGTGAGACAGATTTGTATAGTTCAAACTCTAAGGACGTGATATGGGTGACGATAAGTTATAGCATATAATAAACAATAATTCAGAACATATACGAGTAGCAATTTACTCTTGCAAAGACGACTACGTATAAACTGACCAACCCCGTGAAGTGCTTAGATTACGTGGTTCCTCCTAAAGGTGAGTCTAATTCAAGGGATCATAAATTAAGGCCCGTAAGTTCTGTGGCTTATCAATTCCTACGGTTTCCGGGTTGTCAATTCCGGTAGGGCAGCTCATATATGGTTCCTAATAGGTTTTGGAGTTCGTAATCAACCTACACAATAATCAATTATAAGTATCAAAGCAAGTAATAAATATCAACACATATAGAGAAACCGAAATTGCAAATTATATATTATAAATATGGAATGCGTAAATACGGAATACAACCAAGCCTAGTACATAGGAAGAGTGCAAGCTAATTAGCAAGTAGAAAGGGAAGAAGAATCGGCCCTTGGAACTAGCTAACCGGACTTAAAGACGTCTTGTAGGACTTGGAGGTGGAACTCTCGAGCTTGGTGGATGAGGATGGAACGGAACTTCGACGGAGTAACAGAATGAATGTATAAGCTCTCAAGGTGGTAGAGTTTTAGTATACAAAATCTGAATGCCTAAATGAGTGCCAAGCACTCCTATTTATACATATCAAGCTCGGGGGCATAATCGTAATTATAGAAGTCTTTGGGATAGTTCACATTTTTCAGTTGATTTTTCAAGCCATGCTCTGCGTGGATCAGGGCACGCTTCGCGTGAAAGAGGTCTTCCTCATTCGTTGCAGATTTCACACCTCCGAAGACTGGATCCCCAAAGTGTTAATCGGGCCACGCTCCGCGTAGACCAGGGTATGCTCTGCGTGTATGGAGTCCTGGAACTTATCAATTGATTTATCCTGCTTCACGCTCCGCGTGACCGAAGTTCTGGAACTTATAAATTGTTTCAGACTGTCTCAAGCTTCGTGTAGACCAAGGCACGCTCCGCGTGGACTGAGTTGACCTGTGACGAAGATAAGATTGACTACCGTAATTTAGTGGGCACCGTGTGATGATGTGGCACGCTCCGCGTGGACTGAAGTAAATTTCGGCCATTTCCTTTTTTCCTTCACGTCCCGTGTGTTTATCCCGAACCTGCAAAACACGATTACGAACATGAGATTACTTGATGCTTTATTTCTCTAAAATTGATCAAAAAGTAATGAAAATTATCAAAAGTACAATTTTTACTTATTATTTCGTTATTTATTCAAAACACACTTATTTTTGTAATTAAACTTAATTATTAGCTCAAAATAAACCGTAAATCACGCTAAAAAGATAGGGACAAAACGTCCCTATCACCTTGCAATGTGATAGGGTTAAGAGTAGAAATGAAGATTTCACTTAACATATCTATTCAGAGTTAATTCTACATGGACAAGTAAAACAGACATCTCAATATATGTAACTTGACATATTTCATAGTTACATATTCGTCTAAGGATATAACTGATGAAGGATCGAATTATATTGGACTTAATACAAAAAGGTAAACGTCAGTATCAACCTGGCTTCTTATCACTCTAGGGAAATGTCTACAGTTCTGCTAATAACAGTCATCGAATTCATTCCATTATATATTTGGTTGAAATTAATTAGGTTGAATTAATTCCAACAAATATATACGGCTAGCAGCGGTAAGAACCTAATGGGTCGGATATGGGACTTGGAATCGGAGGGCAGAATTGTAATTTAGAGGGATGAATCATATGGGCCAAAATTTATATACTAAAGGGATAAAATAATTTAATTAATAATTATAATTAGATTATGGTTATGGTTGTAATTAAATTATGTGAGTATGTGATAATATTAATTAGAAGTTTTAATGTGATTATATTTCTAATTAATTATTCCTAACATAAATAAATAACTAATTAGATTAGGATCATTATCTAATTATATTAGGACATTTTTTTTTTTGATGTTGTTTTTTAAACTCTTCTTTGATGTTGATATTAGGACATTATTTAAGATAACGATGGATATTTATTTAATTATCTAATTAGTAATCATATTCCGAATTGGATTCTAATTAATTAATTAAACTAATACAACTAGGGTTAGAAATTGAAAAGACTATAAATAGCCCCTCCCCTTAGGTATATCGGCCAAGACAGTCTTGGTGGCTAAGGAATACTTCCGCCTTCATCCCGTGTTAATTACGCTTCCGTTTACTTTTTCTTTGATCTCATGTCGATTCCTTTAGAGGCAATCAATTTAGATTGTTGTTCATTGGTTGATTACTAATCGTTTGCCTTTTCTGTTGATTTCATTGTTTGTGAAATACGGTTGAGAAGTTGTGGGCACTTCATTTGCAACGGTAGATAAATCTTCAGAAAATGTATACTTGTTTAATCCCTCTTTATATAATAACGATTAACAGATCTTGGAAAAG
Source organism: Euphorbia lathyris (assembly GCF_963576675.1). Lineage (NCBI taxonomy): Eukaryota > Viridiplantae > Streptophyta > Magnoliopsida > Malpighiales > Euphorbiaceae > Euphorbia > Euphorbia lathyris. The sequence goes on along the minus strand of NC_088912.1, from coordinate 54,613,884 downwards.
GGAAATAGATAAAATTTTATAATGTTGCTGGGCTTAGGCTTGTCTATTTCCTTCAATTTCTGTTTTTTCAACCACGCAGATTGATGCGCCTCGCGGCGTTCGGTACCGCAAGGCTCACTAAGGGATAAGTGTACCCCGTCGTTATCAAGTAATAAATCTGGAAAGTCCAGGTATCGAATCCACAGGATTTATTTACTACAAGTATCGAGCTACTTGGTCTCAGGTGTTATCTAGGCTGTGTGGGTTTTGAGTTGGTTTTGTTTAAGTTAATCTACTCCTAGTTGAATTATGCTACTCCTAGCTAAGTTATCTAATTCTAATTACGTTATTCTACTCCTAATTAAGTTATTCTACTCCTAATTAAGTTAAACTACTCCTAGGTGATCTTTCACTATGCAATTACCCGAAGGAACATGGTATGAACGATAATAATGAAGATAGATTATTAGGTCAACAGATTAAAAACCTAATCTAAGTCACTTGTATTCAAGGCGATTAACCCTACTTACCCTCCTGAAGTCTCTAGTGCGTGATTCCCTTGTAAGGCCGAAACTAGGTCTAAGGCTCAGCAATTTGGGCTTAATCAACTAAGAGGTCGTCAATCTCCTAGGCTCTGACTAGGTCAGATTCAGCTCACAATATGTGCGTACTAGATTTTGGGGCTTTTGAATGAGTTAAACCAATTGAATAAAGCGTAAGACAAAGATTAAACAAAGAATCATAGAACAAAATAAGAGCTAAGATATTATTAAAGGCGAAGAATATTGTCACGGGATACAATTAGCCTATGATTCATAGACTGTATCAAAGAGTACAAACAAGGAAAGATAAAAGGAGATACGAAAATCCCTTTCAGGGAACCTGTCTACTCTACAGCCGGCTTCCTAGGTCTTAAGGACGAACCTTGAATATTCCTCGGTGAGCGGAGCTTCGAAGGTGCTTCAATGGAGGTTGAAGGAGATGGAGGAGGTGGAGAGGAATCTTCAAGGGTGAAGGCTAAAGTAAATTACAATAATGAAAGATGTCTATTTTACAATTGGAAATTCTTATTTATAGACCCGGTTCGGGCCCTCTTTCTGACCTAAGTCGTGTCCTTTTGCAGGTGGGAAGACGTGGGGCCGATCGGGACTTCGTGGGGCCGGGAATCAGTTTTTTGACTGATTCCCGCAGGTCAATTCGCCGAGCTGGCCGACGAAGGCCAGCTCGTCGCGAGCTGGCCTACGGAGGCCAGTTCGTCGTGCGGCAATGCCCAGAACGCCCGCGCGTGTTTGCCGACTGTCCAAAAATGCGTTTTTCACCCGAATTCGTTCCTGCACATGCACGAAACTCTAAACAACATTAGTCCAAGGGCTAAATTGACCCGCCAATCGCTCATTTAAGTAAAAACTCTGTTTGGTGCGACTTTTGGCGGATCAATTAGCTATAAAAGATAATGGAAATCTGACGTACATGTTATTTTGGCCATATTTGCCTGAATTTACCAGAAAACGAGCCTAAACAACGAAAAGTTAATAAAACATTTCCAATTTCTAACTAACTCACACAAAAGCATATAAACGCGAGAATTGCTCGTTTATTCACGAAATAACGCTAAAACCCGTCCTAAAACCGTACCCAAAGATAGGGGTTTTTGACCCCTATCAAACCTCCTCACACTTAAAACTTTACTTGTCCCCAAGTAAACTAAAAAACTAAACCCGCAATCACAAGCAAGCTAGAAAACCTCCTGGTTTGACTAGGTGCTTGACACAATTTTGAGCATCTGTAATTACATGCATTCGGAAATACAAAGTAGAGACACGATATCCAAAAGCCGCATTTCAATTATCATAGGTCATATGTTTAAGAAAAAGGACACATGTTCAATTAAACGAGCTTAAGGGGATAGCTAAATAAACACCTCACCATAGGTAGTTCACTCAATTCACACAATTTTGGTGGCTAAAGTGTGTACTCTCGGCTTATGTTCTTGCTTAGGATTACGTTCATTTTGCATGTTCATCCGAGTTCCTCTACTATGCTATATGACTCCGATGATATCAAAAACAGCCTCGAATTGGGGTTGTAATGTGGTTAGAGGGTTAAAGGTACAACACGGGTGTTGGACGAGGTGCCGCGGCCTAATCTCCCAGGCGGACCGGGGGGTGGACACCTCATGGCGACGTAAGCGGTGATTGGCGCCGAAAGCAACCAATCGTGGAATCAAGCTGCTCGGTAGGACCGGAGCTCGGAGTATGGAAGAGTCGCCACCCATGAATGGGAAAATGAACACCGATCCCTTGCGGGAGACCGGTGAGGGTTCGGGAAACTTAGGTACGAGCCGAGAAGGCTAGCTCCTTTCCGGAGAAAGGCTACTAGGCACCCCGACATCGCCCGGTTATGAACCACCGGCCTCCTACTCAGCGTGTTAGGCGATAACGGACTAATCGCATATTTCTTTAAGTTTAAAATTCATTTGAAACCTTTTCTTTCTCGTTTTGAAAACCGTTTTGAGCATATATTATTAAAAGCCATTTTGGTAAAGAATCACCCATTTACATCAGTTCAAAATACATAGGAGAGATAGGGGGAGGAAGAAAGAATTGATTTGTTTACAATGTGATTTATGCTTCGTATTACACACTAACTCTAAACTAAACTCACTTCCCAAAAATGAGTTCATTTACATGGTTCGTACCTTAATCGCCGTTGGAACGATTTAGGTACGTTTCAAAACCCCGTTTAATGACGTTCACTCGAATCGCCGTTGAAACGACTCGAGCGTTTGAAAAATGTTGAGATGAAAGTTTTAAAAAGAAAACGTGATTAAGCATACAAGTCAATTTATTTTGTTCCAAAAACCATTTAGTTAGGAAAACAATTCAAAAGCTCTATTATTTACAATTAAAAGCAATTTTAATTACCAGCTTCGCTTAATCCGTCGTTGGAACGAATTAAGGTTTTAAAGACGTGATGTTTTAAGAAATGATTTAAAAATGACAAGAAAACGTTATTTACACTTTGGGAATATCTAGAAAAGCTTTAATTTAAACCAACAAATTAAACTCTCTTTTTGTGATTTATTTTCCCCTTTTTCACTCAATTGAACCTTACTTGAATATAATAACAACAATTAATGAATTGAATCTCAAACCCACCCAACCCAAACATATTTAAAGAATATATACCTATAGGAAATCCAAATGGAGAATAAATATACATATTTATACATATATGTAAGAATGGTAAAATAGTAATAATATATATAGATCAAATATATGATAAGGAAAGTAATAATACATATATAAGTGAAAATAAGGATAAGGCTAATTAAAATACACTTTGATTTTTATTTAAGAGATAATGTTAAGATGCAGGACAAAATTCATAAATAAGAAAATCAACTCTAAATCAAAATAGTTTTGTACATAATAACATATAGAGAATAAACTCTAAATCAAATTGATGAAAAGAAATGATATATAAACACATTAAATAAGTATATGTACAAAGTATTTAAAAATAGCTTGAAAGTATATATTACATAAATATACATATATATATAAAGGACCAAAAGCCTAAAAGTTGAGAAGGATGGACCCAAACAGCATTTTTTACATTTCAGCAGCTTTACCGACGGAAAATTCATCGGTAAACAGCCTTTAGTGACAGAAAACGTGAAATTACAGAAATGAACCAACAATTTCCAGATTTATTCAAAAGCTTTAGATTAGATCTATTCTATCGTTTTGGACCTCCGAGCTACCCAAATTGGATCATAGCCTATAACGGATATTCCTAAAACGACGTTTCTATTTTAAAACATTATTTAGAAATATTTTTAAAGCGTATAATTACAACGTTTTTATTAATCTCGAACTACCTTTAAATCGGATCACGGTTCGTATTGGGATATTAAAACGAGGTTTTTATTTTAAGACGAAACCGAACGTTTATCTAATACGAGACGAAAATTAAATAAATACGAAAAAGAATTAAATAAAACGTGATAAATAAATAAATAACTAAATAAAAATCATAACATAAAAATAAATAAATAAAGGAAATAAATTAAATAAAATAAAACGAGTCTAGTCCTCGGATAATACCTCAAGATAAGTATCTAACAGTCGAAGTCGGTCGATTCCACGAGTTGTGATTTTCCGGTTTTTTTTGTGTTTTTCGTCTTTTTAGTAAAAAATTTAACTTTTGTGAAATTCGGACTTTTTGAGAAAAAAAATATTTTTCTCAAAAAATTTCATTTTCTCTCTCTAAAAATGTCTAGAGTGAGAAAGCTCTCCAAAAATCTCTCTTTCCTTTCCTCCCACTAAATGCATGGGGATCCGTGCCTTATATAGGCATGGATCCCCGGAAACTTTGGGCGACGCCCGGCTAAAGTTAGGCGTCGCCCAAAGTAGGTTGGGCGGACGCCCAACGTCGTTGGGCGCTCGCCTAGAGGCTGCCGGGCGTGCGCGCCCAGCGGCCGTCAAGCTTGCGCCCCGCGCTGCCGGGCGCGCGTCCAACTGTCGTCAAACACGCGTCGGCTGCCGCTAGGCGTTCGCACCACGTTACTGAGCACTCGCGAGCCGTCCACTCGGCGATAGCGACTCCTACTGACCTCTCGTTTTTTTTTATTATATATTTTTGCGTTAAAAACTCCCGGAACCAACCACTTCAACCGTCTTATTTCAGGTTTTCGTCACAGGTCCTTCGACTCGGTGTCTACAGTTGCCCCTACTTTCCTATTTTGACAGTGATGTGTGTGTTTTGAAAACGTTTTTCGCTAACGCAACACATGCAATGTAAATATATTAAAGTAAAATACACGTAAAGAGTAGGAGGAAGAAATACTTGATCTCCATGTCGCAAGTTCCTTCCTCATCTTCGATCTGTCCTTGCCCCTAAATCGGCCGCGGACGGACGCTCTTTCTGGGAACCTAGTCTCTAAATCGACTGCAAGTAAAGCGGATCAATAGCAACCCTGGTCTCTAAATCGACCGCAGGTAAAATGGCTCAAAAGCAACCCCGATCTCTAAATCGACTGCGGGTAAAAATGGCTCAAAAGCAACCCTGGTCCACGGCCGCGGGTAAAATGGCTCAAAAGCAACCCTGGTCCACGACCGCGGGTAAAATGGCTCAAAAGCAACCCTGGTCCATGACCGCGGGTAAAATGGCTCAAAAGCAACCCTAGTCCACGACCGCGGGTAAAATGGCTCAAAAGCAACCCTGGTCTCTAAATCGACCGCAGGCAAAATGGCTCAATAGCAACCCTGGTCTCTAAATCGACCGCAGGTAAAATGGCTCTTTCTAGCGACCCTAGTCTCTAAATCGACCGCAGGCGTGTAGTGATGCATATAGATGGGTGAATGTAGCCTAGTCTATGGATGCATGTAAACACCTATGTGTGTGTGTGCAGGTGACTGTGCGTGTGTTTGAATGTGCATAAGTGTGGCTTATGTGTTTTGCTTTATGCGGATGTATGGACATGTGTGTATGCAAACTATGTATGTGTGGATGAGATGGTCGAATGGATTCCCTTTTCATAGGCTGGAGGATTTCGGTAGCTTTAGATCGATAAATGATGCTTCGGGCCATCCCCAAGGTGTGCAAGGACGAGGGTGAGGATAAGTTTGAAACCAAGGGTTATAAGGACGGGAATTTGGTTTTGATGAGCTTGTGTCAAGGAGAGGTATGTAGCGATGCATAGAGATGGGTGGATGTAGCCTAACCTATGGATGCATGTAAACACTTATATGTACGTATGCAGGTGACCGTGCGCGTGTTTGAATGTGCATACGTGTGGCCTATGTGTTTTGCTTTATATGGATGTATGGACATGTGGGAATGCAAACTATGTACATGTGGATGAGATGCTCGGATGGATTCCCTTTTCATAGGCTTGGAGGATTTTTGTAGCTTCAGATCGAGAAATGATGTTTCAGGCCGTCCCCAAGGAGTGCGAGGATGAGGGCGAGTATAAGTTTGAAACCAAGGGTTGTAAGGATGGGGATTTGGTTTTGATGAGCTTGTGTCAAGGGGCTCTTGCCTTTAACCAGAGTTTGACGTATTCATTTTTTCCCTAATTTTTGCCTGAGTTGCCCTTTTCGGGTTTTCAACTCAACGGGATCTCTCTGATATTCTCTATCTCTCCTTTTGCATGAACTGCCCCTAGGGGTTTTCAATTCATCTTTTCTATATCTCACCGATTTTCTCTATCTCTCCTTTTGCTTGGATCGCCTCTTTTGAGGTTTTCAATTCAACTTTTGTTCAGTTTTTTTTATTATTGTAAATGATACCGGATAGCACAGGGGGTTCATATCCACGGGCCACTTCTATGCTGAGCATTTGACGATGAGTTCATGCCCGATGCCTTTGTTAATGGAGAAGCTTCCGAAGTGAGATGGACGTTGATCTGATTGCAGGGTCGTGCTCCCGATTGAAGTTAACGTCTTGGTGTAGGTTAGAAGTTGATGCGGGCACATGCCCCTGCCAACTCGAGGTGAGATTTCACGTGCGCTCAAGCTAGGGATACTTCCGTTGGGAGTAGTTAGGGAGCAGAAACGCTTCGGTCGAAGTTTGACTCTTGAGAGGACCACATAGAAGCAGAGGAACCAGACTTCATGGAGCATGGGAGAGAGGAATAGTCTCTTTTTTTAGTTTTTTCCTTTCTTTTTTTTTAGATTTTGGATCGGTTTATGGGAGTTGAGGTGATTTCAGTTGAGATGGGGTGTCTATTGATGCAGGTGTTTTCATTGCAAATGCAACCGTCTAGCTTAAATAAAGCACTTGGCAAACATACATTGAATTGTTTACTGCTCAGTTTATTAACCACTGTCACCAAACTATGCCCTTTCGGGTTTTCACATTTTAGTTATTTTGACTCTCTCCTTTTATCCCCGGAATTTTCAAATAAGCGCCCCGTGGGGTTTTCACTTATTGGGGTGTCCCTTATTGTTGCTTAGGCCGTCCTTTGCGGATTTTCAACCTATCGGGATTTTCTTTCTTTTTTCTTTTTTTTTTAATTTTCATGAGAAGGATTCCACGATTCCCTCGAGATTGATTAAAGTTCTAAACTTTGTCGCCGCCTTCGTCTTCACTTGACTACGGATTTGATCTTTCTTCGTTAAAGTGAGCTTTTCTCGTACATTTGATTACACATTTGTTGGACAATGTCAACCGCTTTTGCCACCTTGACGCCTCTTGGCTGATCACGTCAGCTTTTGATTTATTTTCTTTTACTTCCGATTGACTTGACTTTGCCCCTGGGCCTTTTTAGCATCATTTTTTTTCTTTTTTTTTCTTCTTGTCAACTTTGAGTCATCATAGATCTAAACCCTTTCGTTGATCCTGGAACAAGGTACTTCCTTGTTGGTAGGTTAGTTGCCCCCACCTCGTTCAGAATGGCGCACTCATGTATTTGTGTCCCCTTTGGGGGAGAAATTTTTGTCGGTGCCTCAGTGCTAGTATGGTTCTGAGGGCTTGTTGCTTGCTCCTTCTTTCCTTTTCTTTTTCTCTCTTTTTTCGGACTTTATTGATTGTCGCTCAGTCTTCTTTTTGTCACAAGCCGGTGAGAACCCCTCGTTTGATGGGTCCATGCCTGACTTATCATTGTAGAGCCAGGGAATCGCTTCTCATGATTTATTTTCTTTTCTTTTCTTTACTCTCTTAATTTTCTCTCTTCAGTGGTTAAGTACTGAGCAATAAGTATATTCTAGAGCTTACGTCCATGCAATGATAGAAGCAGGAATATCTCAATTGAGTGAATATCGAATGTAAGTACGTATATTTGGGATAAAATTTGCGGAAACGAAATTTCATTGAATTCAAAAGGAACGTTTGATAACATCTTGTGGGATAGAAGATAAAATAAAAGACAAGGATAAAGACTACAAGTGCAATCCTTTCTCTCATGCTACCTCAGGAAGCTTTAGGTTCTTCCGCTTCATAAGTGTCCTCAATCTCGAGAACTTCTTCTTTAGATTATCCTGATCCGTTGTAGACTTCACCATTCAAGGAACAAGTCGAAGGCTTCATCTGTTGAGAAGGATCTGGGTCACTTATCTTTCCAGCTTCGATGAGATCTTGGATTTCATGCTTCAACCTCATGCAAGTGCTTGTTTCGTGACCATGTTTCTGGTGGAAGTGGCAGTAGCCCCTGCGTTTGACTAATTCAGTGGTTTGACCTCCCGTGGCTGGTAGAGGGTGAAGTATGTCATGCATTCGTAGACTCTCCAACACTTCAAACAAGGGTTGAGTGAAAGTGGAGAATTCCCTTCCCTCCCTTCTATACTGAGTGGGCGATGGAGGGCGAACAACCCTGGTAATCTCATGTCCCCGATGGTGTGGATCTTGTTGTGTTCGTGAAATATGGTGTGAGACTACCCTTGGTGGAGTGAATGTTTGTGGATTAACTTGTACGCGAGCTGGAACATAGGTTTCTCCACGGCAGCTTTCGGGATCTCCGCAACCAGTGACTCGCTCAGGACCTCCCTGACCAATCTTTTCAGCTCTATCTTGAATTCATCTGAAGCAAGGATATCGGGAAGAACTCGCTCGATTTCTGCTCTGAGATTGAAACCTCCTATCATCTCTTGGGAATTTTCACCCCCCTCATGCTTAATATTCTCCGGATCATTAAGAGCACGTTTGAACTCATCAGAAAAGATGTATTTGGCTAAAGCCCCTTGCACACGGCGACCCCTTTCCTTTTTCTCGATCCTTCAATAGCAATGGCCAACATTTCCTTGTTTTCTTCTATAATGGGCTCGACTGACTCGAGCATATGTGCAAGCTCTGCGAGAGAGGTTTGCAAGCCACTCATCTGATAGTTCATGACGAACTGTGAGTAGCTCTCAGGGAGGGACTGTAGAAGTAAGTTTTCACTTAGTTCATGGTCCATCGCATCTCCAATACTAGAAAACTTGGTTATGAGGCTGATCATCTTGGCACAATGTACCATCACAGATGTGCCCTCCTGCATCTTGCTTTTATATAACTCTTTGGTTATTTCGAAGCGCTCGCACCGAGTTTCTATCACAAATAGCTCTTTAAGGTGCTTGACCATGGAAGAGGCATCCATATCTGAATGTAGTTGCCTTTTAACCTCCGGTGTCAATGATGCAAGTATGATGTCCCCTACTTGATCGTCATCAGCTTTATGCTTCAAGTAAGCATAAACCTCTTGGTAGGGAGCATCATCCATTGGGTAAGGGGGTATCGGTGTATCAAGTACATACCCTTTCCTTTCGAACTTCAAAACAATTTTGAGGTTACGAAACCAGTCGGTGAAGTTTGAACCATTCAATTTGTTATCGGTAAGGATGTAACGCAGATCGGTGTTAGTCATGATTTTAAGAGTGTGTGTTTAAACAAAACCTGAGAGTGAGAAAGAGTAGACGTATGTCATTCATTTGCTTTAAAGTATAACAATCTAGAGTTATAGGCCTTTTAATTTATTTCAGATTGCTCCCACTATTTCGCCAAATTAATAGCCCTCCATATTAATTCGAAGAATTTCACAAATCCTTTAGTGAGCTAGGATCCTAACTCCTGAGATTTCGCCTTGAGTTTGCTCAACAAGCTAGTCTCATTTGTTAGGTAGATTCATGTAATCAATCACATCTCGAATGTGACTCCTAGGTTATTGGGTTACTAACCACATTAGTAACTAACATGTTATTCACATTAATCCCAACCATATTGCCCATTAGTTTATGACAACATGAGTTTGCTCATCCAATTATCATAATCTAATTTAAGTATTACCCCATATTCATGAAAGAATAACTTTCGATAATTCAGGTGTTACCATAAGACCCCGAGCTTGAGTTTGCTCAACAACCCAAAGGCCCCTAGTACTGCCGGCTGAATTATAATATTAGGGAGGGGCAACCGATTTTAATAACTTGCTTATTTACTTAACTTTTAACGAGGGATTTTATTTAAGTCTCATAATCTAACTTAGTCTTGATTTGCTTTAGCATACATCAGACATACATACATTCACATACATTGGCGTTATGGACATATCATCTAAATTATTCCGTCGAGCCAGAGACGGAATAAAAGGCCAAACCTAAGGAAATACTAACTATTACATATTTCTCTTTAGGTCCTCCGTCTTCTCCATGGCGCCTTGAAATTACATATTAATTTCTATACTACTATAAGAAAACTTCAATTGAATTGAAGGGAATCAGATGAGAGGAGAAATTACAATAGATAGTAGAAAGGCAGGACGCGCATGCCCTATTTCAAAAATACCAAAAGACTAAAAGAGGGTCCAAATATGTCCATAACTCCAAACATGCATAGACTCAATTAAATAAATTTAATTGGTTGATTACATAACCGACTTATGTAATATTTAGGTTAATCACATTAACTCGTCAAATTAACTTTCATCCAATTTTACTTCTAATCGTTTTGTATCTTTATATTAATCCTTAGATTAATATAACCATATAAAACGTCGATTATGCATGTCCCAATTATTTTGATTTCAATTGATTTAACACTTTGATTTACAACTTGGTAAAAATAAACTTTTAAACGAATTTTTCATTCGATAATCAAAACAGAAAACTATTAATTTCTGAAACATATATATATATATATATAAATTATATTCAAGCCGATTTGTAACAATTAAAATCAAGTGGGATTCGGGCCGGGGTCCGAAACTGTCGCGCCGTGAGGCGCGACCCGAGCCGCTGTCGTATTTATTTTTTTTATAAAATATATATATATATATCAGATTTTAAAACGGTTTTAAAAACGATTTTCAGAAATAGGAAAAACTACAATAGATTTCCGTTTTATCATTTAGAATTAATAAAACTAATTTTATTAACCTAACTATAAAACTAATAGATTTTGTTACAATGATTATCAACCGAAATAATTAGGAACATACGCATAATCAATTTTAATTAACAATTAACTAAAATTTATTTATCTTTAGAATTAATTAATCAAACAATTTGTTAATTAATCCTAACCATAAATATTTATTCAATCCTATTGAAAACTTCTAAATTTTCATATATGAAATAACGGATTTAACGATGGCTCTGATACCACTGAAGGAAATTAAGGCTAAGGTATAGCAGCGGAAATATAAAAAATTTAGCCTACTTCCTTTTAACCATAGGATCCGTTAATCGTTATTTCATATAAAGAGGGATAAGAAGGAATACCTTTCGATGAACAATCTACCGTTGTTAAAGAAGCGCCCACAAATCTTCTCCGAGATTCCAACCACAAAGTATAACACGGTGAGGTTAAGATGGAATCACCCTTATGAGATGCAACCAAATTAGATTGCCTCTAATTAACCAACACAAGATCAAAGAGAAAAAGAGATGGATGCGATTAATCAATTGACGGAAGCCGTATGAATTCTTGTCCACGAACTAGGGGATGCGAATTCACTCTCTCTTACTTAATGTAGGTTTCGAAAATCACAATAAGGGGGGGATTAGCTTGGTCGAAATTCTCATAGGGAGGGGGTATATATAGTCGCTTGTATCTAAACCCTAGTTAGATAGGAATAGGTTACTTAATAGGAATTCCATTCGGAATAGGATTCCTAATTATTATCTTATAATATATCAAATACATTTAGGATAATAATAAATAACCTAATTGGATAATAATAGGAGTATATTAATCTAATTAAAACTCCTAAGTTAATTATCTCTTAATTAATTTAATTCACAAACCTAATCAAATTAGGATTAATGGAATTAAAATAATTCTTTATTTACTATATATAAATTGTGGCCCCCTCTATATAAATGGGCCTTACTGGGCTCAATTGGGCTTCCATCTATTAATCATATCCATCTCTTTTTTGGTTCCAAGTCTTATGTGTGATCCATTAGGTTCTTACTACTTCTGGCCGTATGCAACTATTAAATTAATTTCTTCAAGAATTATATTTAATCCTTGCATAACGGAATGATGTACTGAGTATGTTATAGGCAAGTCTGTAATCATTCCCCCAGAGTCCGTTAAGAAGACAGGTTGATTCTGTCGTTAACCCTTCCGTATTAGTTACAGTATAATTCGATCCTTTATCAACTATATCCTTGAACTGAATCTTATGACTATGGGTGATGTCAAGTCACATATAGCGAGATGTTCGTTTTACTTGTACAGGCCGAGTCAACTCAAATAGATAGGTTAAGTGAAATCTGTATTTCTACTCTTAAGCTATCACCTTGCAAGGATTTAGAGTCGAGTCTTCCACAAGCGATCCTTGGATATATCTCCCATTAATCGGGAGTGATAAATGCTCAATCCAATGTATAACTACCCTGACATTACTTCCTGTGACACCCAACCTTTGCAGTTCACACCCCAGAGTCATCTCTGTTAAGGATCGTGGGACCACAGGATCAAAGTCTCACATTCAGTAATTCAGGATGACCAATTAACATTCCTTTGAGTCTGAGGATTACTTATACCTATTAATACCAATGAGATGAACATGTGACAAGGATGAATCTACCCATCCTGTTATCTCAAATCGGATCCCCAATCCTAATGAACGACGTTTCATCGGATCTATGTAACTGTCCAGATATCTATATATATGAAGCTTGTGAGATCAGCTTTCTGTCGGACAGAAGACATTGTTACATACAAGTCTCAACAGTGATATATCAATCCTAAACATATCACTTGACTTGGGGTGGTTTTAAGTTTATTAGTTTATTATAAAGTTTTGTCTCACTTCATGCTTGTATGAACACTTTATAATCACTTTAAACAAACTTACGGATTTCCTTTTATTAGACTTTATATAGTGCTTAAAAGGGATTGCATTTATATAGTTATAAAACATATATCTCATTAAAACAAATGATATAAAGAACAATTCATTTACATTAAGTTTGTATCCTGCAACAATTGACTATAGGACACCAAACCCCAACACTGTTATGCACACATTAGTATGAACCCTACAAGTTTACCTCGTAATGCTTCACAAGCTGTATAATGTTAAATGACGCTCGACACGACTGAGACTTGTGAGATTGAGACGACCCTCCTGATGAGTAAAATTCCCTAGGACGCTAGGTAGATGAGAGTGTACCCCGATGATATCCGTGACGTGTAGATACATTCCAGGGGTAGCGACATGAGTGGGGGGAATGACATACTTGGTACATCGACATGACTCACGATCTAAAAAAAACAACATAAGCGACTATGTATGAGGTGTATGTTAGGGATTGTTATCATCGGTTGTAATGACGTACTTCGAAGATACGGGGCGTTATACGGGCTGATGTGACGCTCATGGTATGTCCGAGACCTAAACAGACCATGATGGAGACGTGCGGGGCATGTGTCCATAGTTTACCTGGTAACGATACTGATAGCAGGGAACCGCCTTTCTAGGAGACACAAGTTTCCTGAAACAAACCGACATAGAGGGTGTGTCCTAAACTAGAAGCAAGCGGGACGAGACCACCACATATGGGGCGTGGGTCAATGGTTAGTTTAAACCCAAGATACAAATACGTAGACGTACCAACGGAACCTTGGCGTGCTATGCAGAAAATGGTAACACACGGGGTGTGCCTCAAACAGGTTAAGGCATAAGGAAGACGCGAGTGACATACGTGATGTGCGCCAATTGTCAGCTTCTCTCGGAAAGCAACTATTACAATGATGGGTATTATCTGACGGGATAACGAACACGGAATTCCCGACACTCGAGGTACGAATAGGATGCATACGTCAACGTACGAGGTATGTGCCAATTATTAACTCCTACTTGGCTCACTAGTATCTTGACATAGTGGTTTGAAACGTGGTGCGTTCAGGAAATACGATGACGTACATGGTATGCCTTAGAGGTAGCCAAAAGGAATGATGGGAGTCCCAACTTGATGTGCCCCCACGATTGACTTATACGAGCGATATGATGGCCTAATTTTGGGCTTTCGACCGTCGTGGGGGAAACCCAACATGCTAGGTACGAGACACGAATAGGGTACACATACGACACACGTATTATCTGACCAACTTTAGGCATAGATGAAGCACAAAAATGACTCAAGAGGTACCTCCTAACAACATTGGAGGTGTCAGCTACACACGATACCGACACGCAGGGTGCAGTCTAAGGATTAACTCAAGCTAGAGACATAAATACCTCGATGAATTTGCGGACATCGGTGCGTCTGGTGGAATGAGAGGTGTCCTAATCCGATCGAGGTACCAACGAGACGGAAACGACAACTTACCTGGTATGTGTCAATGGTCAATTTGTTTCATAGCGCAAACCCGACGACGATATGTTTTATGAGAATCCCTAAAGATCTTACGTGGATATGTATGACGTATTTGGTCCATCATCGATATTTGAGATACCAGCAATGACACACAGGGTAGACTGGAACCTATCACTATGAACAATTTGAGGGGCAATGAAGGCGCAAACCAAGACTTTCGAGGCAAGTGCCAAATGTTGGACTTAGACGCGGTACGAACAATTCGATACTACCGATACGAGCGAGACCCAAATAGCGACACATAGGGCATATGTCTCAGACTCGTAAATAAGGCAATTCGGAGTTTGGGGTGCATGGACAATGGTAGCAACGATGTAGGGGGAGCATGTCGAGGATTCTACAATATAAACAAACCGTCGTTTGAGGCGTACTCAAGACATGAGTGACGACTTACGGGGCATACGTCGAAAGTTTGACAGGAGCCTCATGACATGAACGACTCAGTGTGTCAAGGTGTAAGCGGGACGCTCGAGACGGGCCATAGGGGGCGTGCCTAATGGTATGACTTGGACTCGACGACCTGAATCACCCTATACAACAGGTATGTGTCAAAATTTTGACTCGAACTTGACGATACAAATGACTCGATATTGGAGATATAAGCGAGATGCATGTGATGACATATATGAACTTGCCCCAGATTCGACTTGAACTCAATGACATGAATGACTCGACATTTGACCTGCGAACAGGACGTACCAAACCGCGTATGGGGGGGTGTGCCACAAGCTTAACCCTGACTGGATGGTATAAACGACTCAGTCTTTGATATGTGAGTAAGGTGTGAGGGATGACACACGGAACGTGCGTCAAAGGTCGGTCTAGAATTGGATAGCCTAATGACATATTCGTGGACTACAAATATTGCCGACGATAAGGCGACATGTGGGGCACATTTTGACAAGGCCCAACGTATGACTAAAGCGCAAGCGGTGACATACGGGATATGCACCGAAAGCTGATACGTGTTCGAAGGACTAGTGTCACATGTTTGGAATACTGACGTGTTACGATATATGATGACACACCTGGTATGTCTCATATCGATTTGCCCATTTTTGAAGATGCGACAGGGTGTCTCAAGAAGGCCAAGGATGCGCGGGTTACCTTAGTACAATGACGTGTCGATATACAAGGTACGGCCGAGAGTACCAATGGGGCATGAGGATGACCTACTAGCTAAGAGGTTAGTGCAATGACGCATGGATTTATTAGATGTGACAAGGTGACATATAAGGCGCCAGTCAAAGTGCGGATGTGACGCGATGACTACGTATGAAACGTGCGTCCGAGGGTCAACGTGAACCTGGGGTCCGGACAGTGGGATGATGTAAATACGAGGGGGCATTATGACGACCCACATGGCGCACCTAAAGGTACAAATGGGAAGTGTGGACAACACACCAGTTAAGGGATCGTTTCGGGGCTCAGGGTATTGCTCACAACTCTGAAATGCGGAGGTGCTATGTATGGACTACATCCCCAGATGCGAATGATGACACGTAAGCGAGATTCGTGTGAAACAGTTGACTCGACCATAAGGTACCGAACGTAACTTTGGAGCATAGGTGCACGGTGCATCGACATATGTGGCATGTCTTAGCGTACGAAGGTCATGATGACGACTTACGAGATGAGAGGTCTGGATAATATAACAACGTAATTTGGAATCACATGGGCATTGTGTATAGCACGGTGACATACGTGGGTATGTCTTGAGATACGAAAGGGACGTGACAACGACCCGTGAGATTATGGTTCTATTTGAGTTCAAGGTACCAGTCACAATCTTGAGATGTGTTGGCTAAGGCGTAGCGACATACAGGGTATGTCTTGAGACATAAGTAGGACGTGTATGAGACATGTGACGAATGGTTAATTCGAGTCTCGGGGGAATCGATGTCATGACAATGTTTCTTTTTTTTTTTTGAACTATCGATAAGTTGTCGGCGACGTGGCGACACACATAGTACGTCTCGAGTCGACCATGCAGAAAGTGAACGGAACTTGCCCCACGATGCGAATGTTATGACAAACGAGGTATGACCACCAAGCAGTTTGGATCTGGCAAGGATGCATATCTAACGAACAGTATTCCCAACCATGATAGAGGGAGGCGGAGTACGTCGTGACATATGGGATATGTCTCTGGATGACTTAAACACGATGGCGAAGACGCATGTGACAGGTCACGATGCAGGCGGTACACCCCCTATCGGTATGAACAAGACGATAAAGATATGTGCGACATATCTCACACAAAGTATAACCTGGCGAAGACGTAGAGAACACCTCAGGGTCTAAGGGTAGACCACTTGACGGGTATGTGAGACATGGTAAAGATGTGCGAGATACATCACGACATACGGGGTATGTCTTCTGTTACACGGGATATGGCTCTGGACTAGTGTATCTGATATGGAAGATGCATATGCGACCTATCGCGATGTACGACCTTGACAATACCCGAACATACGTGATGCACGGTGGTGCATCGAGTACACGTCTTGACTGGTCTATAGCTGACGTGATGGAGACACATGGGACACTTCACGACATGGAAGATGGGACGAGGTAAGGACGTATGGGATACGTCACGGCCCAAATGGTATGCCTTTCGTCTAACGTATATAACATGGTGAACAAGCACCTGATATGCCCTGACATATGGGGCATGCAACTCATGCCCCTTGCTTGGCGCAAGGAATGAGGCGAAGATGTACATGATGCGTTATGACACACATGGTACCCCTTCTGACCGGTGTGTAATGACATGGTAGAGACACAAGGAATGGATCATAATATACGAGGCACAGCAGGGAAAGGACATGTGGTATACGTCATAGCATAATGGGTACGCCCCTTGATCGGTGTCTGAATGATTAATGGAAAATGCATGGGGGTGCGTTATGTCCTCAGGGGTACGACAAAGTAAAGATGCAAGGAATACGTCACCACATGACAGGTGGGACTCCTGACGGGTGGACGCGTGATGACACGACACAACAAGGACATAGGGGATACGTCACGAGAGAACAGTACGCCTCTTGACAGGGTAAGGACATATTGGAGGTGTCGTGACATACGGGGTATGCCAAAATAAAGGCGTATGGGATACGCCATGACATAAGGGTTGTACCTTCTGACTAGTGCCTGGGATACGAGAGAAATGTACGAGGTAAGCTACCATATATACAGTATGCTAAGGCGAAGACGGATAGGATACGTCACAACATAATGGACATGCCTCCTAGCTAGCATACAAACGACACGGTGAAGATGCACGAGACGTGGCAAGGACGCATAGGATGCGTCCCAACACCTAGGTATGACAAGGCAAAGACGTATGGGATACATCACGACATAACTAGTATGCCTCCAGAATGACACGCGACGCTGGGGTCGACTCTTTCTCACATTCCTAATAAATACGTCCTAAGTCTACGAAACCTAGAATGGCTGCACGCAATTTGGTTAGCATGCAACGCTCTATACGATATGACTGCAATGATTCGTTAAGCATAGAATGCATTATAACTTAAATTTGACTCGACTAATGTTCAACAAGACATAAATCTATACAAACAAACTAGTTAGCGAAAATCGTAATAATGCGTAAGTAGATCGCAATAAGAGAAAGAAAACGTTAGATAACAATCACAATCATCACATCATCTCTCTTCCATCCTTATTCCTCCACACACTCGTTGGTCCAAGTCTCTTTCCTAGGATTTTGGTATGGGCTCACATCGTGGTCCAGAGGACGCGTGATGCCGTCGATTTTTGCGGAAAAATAAATTATCCATCAAACAATACAATTCGTTTTGACGTATCAACGTTCAGTGACTAAGATATCGACCAAATGGATTGTCCTTTCGAATAACTCGTCTCTTGTTATTTCGCGAGACGCATTCGTTCGGGTTTTGATTCCCTTTTGAGCGTATCTCGGATTTAGACGCGGTACGAGTTATTCTTCTGGTTCAATTGTTCGTTATTGATAATGACTCGTTCCCTTTTATTTGCGTGGGTTCGTGTCTCGATTTTTGGATTACAACGGGATCTTTTTGGATCTATCGAGAGACATAACCACGTGTTTATTTAGTGATGAAATCACTTTTGATTTTAAGGAACAGACTCATCGTGTAACGCATTTGTTTTTAGCGTTAAGAATCCGTTTGCTCGTTTTGGCTACGTAAAAAGACGGCGAGTCTTATTTGAGCGCACGGTAATCTTTCGGCTAGCAACAAGTTTTTATTTCTTCCAATCTACGGGATATATCTCCCTTGTGTGGTTATAGAAAATCAACGTTTCGTTGAATCGCATGCTTATTCGAAGCAGGGATATCACCGTTCTTTTTCATTTAGGCACGAGTCAAGTAAACACGCAGATCGGGCCATACTTCTTGTAGTTTTGGTAACGGTCGACATGATCGAGTCATTAGTCAAACCCACAGTCTCGTCCATATGGCGCAATTATGCAGTTTAGCTTAATTTGGCTTTATGATTTTAAACGGCGTACATACCGGCTCGAGGCACGTATTTAACGGCATTGGTTCATTTTCTTTAAATACCCTCGGGATGGATATACATCGTAGATACAGAATGACTTTGGTCGTTTGTTTATTTTTGCTTTTCTTTTCTTTAGTCACTTTTGCGGATACATCCATTTCGCTTAAGAACAACACAAGGCGTAATGTAAGAGCTCTTTTTTCATTCGGAAGGGACGGGCCACGTTTATGAATCTCTTTACGTTACAACGGGGTCGTTCGAAACAGAAATGTTCTTTGTTTTCGTTTTGTCATAATCTCGTTTTATCCCAACTTATTTAAAGAGTGTGAATAACGGCTACTGTTAATATAGTCTTTTGAATCGAGATATAACTATCCTTAATACCAAACCGATTCATACTAATACGTGCTTACGTCATAACGTATTTCCTGAACATGTGCCTTCTTCGGGACACGGAAAGGGACCAGGTGGGTCGCACAAGTTCATTCGTACGAGATGACTAAGTCGTCTTTAGTTCGAATCGTTTCGATGTTTTGGGGTAGTTTGTATATCGGTTTAAGAGTATATATTAACGCATCGTTTCATTTTCTTTACATATTTTAGGATTAGACACGTATCATGGCAATTTGAAAACACGAATTGATTCATTCATCACATCAAAAATAGTAACGGGTAATCCTATGGCAACTTCTAAGGCTACTATATGCTGACACGGCTGATCGCGGGACCTCACAGGACCACACAAATTCGAACCCTTTGGTGCCTTACTGTAAGGGGGAACTTACGTTAGCCTCTTTCGAGCGACGAATGGACTCTCGCTAGAGGTTTCGCGGAAATTACCCAAAAGGTTTGCAATAATGCTTATGAATGCATACGAAAAGAAATAATACGATCCGTCCCCGTTAAGGGCTTAATACACGCCTTCCGGAATCAAATTTCTCGCTTCCCCAGCAGAGTCGCCACTTGTTGGACGAGGTGCCGCGGCCTAATCTCCCGGGCGGACCGGGGGGTGGACACCTCATGGCGACATAAGCGGTGATTGGCGCCGAAAGCAACCAATCGTGGAATCAAGCTGCTCGGCAGGACCGGAGCTCGGAGTATGGAAGAGTCGCCACCCACGAATGGGAAAATGAACACCGATCCCTTGCGGGAGACCGGTGAGGGTTCGGAAAACTTAGGTACGAGCCGAGAAGGCTAGCTCCTTTCCGGAGAAAGGCTACTAGGCACCCCGACATCGCCCGGTTATGAACCACCGGCCTCCTACTCAGCGTGTTAGGCGATAACGGACTAATCGCATATTTCTTTAAGTTTAAAATTCATTTGAAACCTTTTCTTTCTCGTTTTGAAAACCGTTTTGAGCATATATTATTAAAAGCCATTTTAGTAAAGAATCACCCATTTACATCAGTTCAAAATACATAGGAGAGATAGGGGGAGGAAAAAAGAATTGATTTGTTTACAATGTGATTTATGCTTCGTATTACATACTAACTCTAAACTAAACTCACTTCCCAAAAATGAGTTCATTTACATGGTTCGTACCTTAATCGCCGTTGGAACGATTTAGGTACGTTTCAAAACCCCGTTTAATGACGTTCACTCGAATCGCCGTTGGAACGACTCGAGCGTTTGAAAAATGTTGAGATGAAAGTTTTAAAAAGAAAACGTGATTAAGCATACAAGTCAATTTATTTTGTTCCAAAAACCATTTAGTTAGGAAAACAATTCAAAAGCTCTATTATTTACAATTAAAAGCAATTTTAATTACCAGCTTCGCTTAATCCGTCGTTGGAACGAATTAAGGTTTTAAAGACGTGATATTTTAAGAAATGATTTAAAAATGACAAGAAAACGTTATTTACACTTTGGGAATATCTAGAAAAG
The DNA here is from genome assembly GCF_963576675.1 of Euphorbia lathyris. Classification (NCBI taxonomy): domain Eukaryota; kingdom Viridiplantae; phylum Streptophyta; class Magnoliopsida; order Malpighiales; family Euphorbiaceae; genus Euphorbia; species Euphorbia lathyris. The sequence continues at coordinate 54,593,204 of NC_088912.1, read as the reverse complement.
CTTTAATTTAAACCAACAAATTAAACTCTATTTTTGTGATTTATTTTCCCCTTTTTCACTCAATTGAACCTTACTTGAATATAATAACAACAATTAATGAATTGAATCTCAAACCCACCCAACCCAAACATATTTAAAGAATATATACCTATAGGAAATCCAAATGGAGAATAAATATACATATTTATATATATATATGTAAGAATGGTAAAATAGTAATAATATATATAGATCAAATATATGATAAGGAAAGTAATAATACATATATAAGTGAAAATAAGGATAAGGCTAATTAAAATACACTTTGATTTTTATTTAAGAGATAGTGTTAAGATGGAGGACAAAATTCATAAATAAGAAAATCAACTCTAAATCAAAATAGTTTTGTACATAATAACATATAGAGAATAAACTCTAAATCAAATTGATGAAAAGAAATAATATATAAACACATTAAATAAGTATATGTACAAAGTATTTAAAAATAGCTTGAAAGTATATATTACATAAATATACATATATATATAAAGGACCAAAAGCCTAAAAGTTGAGAAGGAGGGACCCAAACAGTATTTTTTACATTTCAGCAGCTTTACCGACGGAAAATCCGTCGGTAAACAGCCTTTAGTGACAGAAAATGTGAAATTACAGAAATGAACCAACAATTTCCAGATTTATTCAAAAGCTTTAGATTAGATCTATTCTATCGTTTTGGACCTCCGAGCTACCCAAATTGGATCATAGCCTATAACGGATATTCCTAAAACGACGTTTCTATTTTAAAACATTATTTAGAAATATTTTTAAAGCGTATAATTACAACGTTTTTATTAATCCCGAACTACCTTTAAATCGGATCACGGTTCGTATTGGGATATTAAAACGAGGTTTTTATTTTAAGACGAAACCGAACGTTTATCTAATACGAGACGAAAATTAAATAAATACGAAAAAGAATTAAATAAAACGTGATAAATAAATAAATAACTAAATAAAAATCATAACATAAAAATAAATAAATAAAGGAAATAAATTAAATAAAATAAAACGAGTCTAGTCCTCGGATAATACCTCAAGATCGGTATCTGACAGTCGAAGTCGGTCGATTCCACGAGTTGTGATTTTCCGGTTTTTTTTTTGTGTTTTTCGTCTTTTTAGTAAAAATTTTAACTTTTGGGAAATTCGGACTTTTTGAGAAAAAAAATATTTTTCTCAAAAAATTTCACTCTCTCTCTTTAAAAATGTCTAGAGTGAGAAAGCTCTCCAAAAATCCCTCTCTCCTTTCCTCCCATTAAATACATGGGGATCCGTGCCTTATATAGGCATGGATCCCCGGAAACTTTGGGCGACGCCCGGCTAGAGGCTGCCGGGCGTGCGCGTCCAGCGGCCGTCGGGCGCGCGCGCCCAGCGGACGTCAAGCTTGCGCCCCGCGCTGCCGGGCACGCGTCCAACTGTCGTCGGACACGCGTCGACTACCGTTAGGCGTTCGCACCACGTTACTGAGCACTTGCGAGCCGTCCACTCGGCGATAGCGACTCCTACTGACCTCTCGTTTTTTTTATTATATATTTTTGCGTTAAAAACTCCCGGAACCAACCACTTCAACCGTCTTGTTTCAGGTTTTCATCACAGGTCCTCCGACTCGGTGTCTACAACGGGTTAGGGGTTCTAGCGCTAGAAAAACAAAGTTTAAAATGGCTTTAGCAAATTGGGAAGTGATTGAGCTTTTTATTCACATATATTTTTCTGAGACGTTCTAGTTTTAAGACTTGGGAGATATGGTTCTCCTTCTTTTGTTCGTCTCTTTTCTTTTTCTTTTCTGTTTTTCCTTTTTCTCTTTTTTTTTTCTTTTTTTGGATAGTAACGCTCATTCACTTCTTAGCCTTTTGGTATGCTACTATGGTGCCATAAACAAAGATAAAGCGCTAGAAGAAAACAAAGGCTCAATGCGAGCTTTGCAAAAACTCGGGTTATGCAACAAACCAAGTGATGGTTTGCAAAAATTGGGTTAGAATGAAAGAAAAATCTACAACTACAAAAATACAGGCTTAAAGGGGCTCCCTAGAGTATATGAAAAAGAGAAAATAAGGTAAAGAAAAGGTTAATTCTAATGAGGCTGATTCATCGTTTAACATCTCAAATCATCGCATGTAGGTTCAACTCAATATTAGGTGCAAAATCTGTAATCTTTCCATAAGTCAAAGCATTCACACAAAAATGTCAAGAAAAAGAGCTTTTTGATGTTCGCTCTTGGGCTCAAATTCAACTCACAGTTCTTGGGTTTCAAATTTGTGCTTACTAGTTTTCCCCAAACTCAAGTTTAATATCACATGCCTTCAATTCTTAAGTTATCTACCTAAGTAATGATTTTAGCATTTCTTCAAAAGTATGGTCTAAATGCAAACTTTAGCTCATGCTTTTACAGATACAAGGATTGTGTCCCACACCTAAACTAGTTGTCATGCAATTTTAGATTCGGTTCTCAGCCCTAAAGGAAAAATAACGAAGTTTAGATTCGAAGGAGGTTCACGGTTTTAGGTCCTAAACATGCAAAAACATAAATAAAACCCGAAAACGCTAAACTAAACTAGACACGACGCAACAAAATTTTAAAATTATACAAATTTTTATAAGTTTGTCTACCCCTCCTCCTCACACTTAAATCATGCAATAAGTTCCAACATTGCATATAAAACACTAAAACACATGTGAAAGGAGTTAGGGTGGAGAAGACAACTTACTCATCAGCCGGGGGGTATGGCCATGGCATGTTGTAGCGCTCACAGTAGTGTTTCACTACATACTCAAGGCATGTAAGTCTCCGATCCATGTTCTGTTCAAAATTGGTGAATCGTTGGTCCATTTGTTAAACAGTGTTAAAGGTTCGGAGGTTAAGGTCCCTCATCTCTGCCATCATTGTGTTCACTGCTTGGAATTGGGCCTCCGTCCCCGGCTCTTGGTACTCCGTTTGGTCTCCTGCTGATGCAGCTTCTTCTTCCTCAGATTCTTCTTGCTCTTCCTCTCTCTGTTGTGGTGGATTCCGCGCTCGTTTCCGCTCCCTTCCACTTGAGCTTGCTCCTCCAGATGGGTCCCTATTTAAAACTGCACGAAAAGTAGATCTTCCCAAAAATTTGGAGTTAAGCAATTGAGGGTGGGAACCCTCTTCCTCGATGTCCAAATCTTTGAATTGGTCATCAAGGAAGTGGGTTACCAAGTATCCAAGCCCAAGTGAGCCGCGTTTTCTACTTGTTTGGCTCTGAAAACCTTCAAAGATAGCTTTCACATTATCAACTGGTTTATGGTTGGCCACACACCACAATATGAGCAATTCTGTGCTCGAGACCTTGTTGCTCTCGTTTTTGCCTAGCAAGTTGTGTGCTACAAACTTATGTACAAGGTTCAACATTGGGTCTAGGAGAGAGACTGGGCTAGCAGTGCGGGAGTCATAATCTGATGACCCCGTTAATTGGTACCAGGCTTTGCTCATTGTCATGGGTTCCTCAAAACCCGAGACTGCTTCAGGTGAGTTATAGACTCCCATACAAGCTGCTATCATAGTCTCACTGAGACGATAAGGTTTACCGTTCAATCTAAAGGAATATTTATTAGTTCCTATAGGCAGTTCCTTTTTCAATGTGGTCAGAAATTCTACGGTGTAGTTATCATATGCTAGGGTCCTTTTTGTGGCTAGGTGATACCAGCCTTGGAATTTTAGGATTTCCTTGAAATCCTTTTCCAACCCTAGAGACGCTAGGTATTTTTGATCAATAATGATTCGGGTAGCATGGTCTTGCCTAGAAAATCGATCGTATAATAGCGCCTCACGCTCATTGACTAATCCAAAAGGAGGATTATACTTAGCTTGTAAGGCTTCACTGAATTCAATATCGGAGTCGACATCATTGTCAATCACGGCCTTAGCTTTACCTTTCCTGCCCATATCACCTGAGAGGTAGACCAAACGGGCTAGTTAGAACATATTCACATTGTTGAACCTAAATTCCCAAATAACCAACCTATAGGCATAAGTTGTAGTTTAGAAAATTAGGGACCAAAAGTATAAGTTTTCAGTCCCTAAGTGTTTTACCCGTAATTCCAAATCCGTGAAAAATCAAAGATGCCCAGTGACCAAAATGTGTTAAGAGCGTGAAATAGAGTCTTATTGATAAGTTTTCAGCTATAAACTGAATAGTTGAACTTTGAGCTAAAATGGAGATTTTACCCAAATTGAGCAATTTCTCCAAAAATTCACAATTTAAGAACTCAAACCATACTCAAGGCACATATTGACCATAATGACATCATAGATTGCAAGAAGATCAAGAAATAACAGTAAATAAGTGATTATTTGAGAAAAAAGATAAAAATCACCAAAACCTAGGGTTATCTCAAATTTCAAAAACCAATGTTCTAAACTAAAATCTAATCCTAGAAACATGTTAGAAATCAAAAATAGGTAAGAATCCATACCTTGTTTGTTGAATTCGGGTTAGATTTGTGGTTTTGTGGGTTAGGTTTGTGAAAAGGGAAAAGGAGAAGAAGAAGAGAAGGAAAGGAAGAAAGAAGGAAAGAAGGAAGAAAGTGAGGAAAAGAAGAGAAGGAAAGGAAGAAAGAAGGAAGAAAAAAGGGAAAAATATATATATTTTTTTTTGGTTCGGGAAAAAGATCCTGAATGGCCCCGCGTCGGCCGAGCTGGCTTGCTCGGCCGACCACCTCGGCGAGCAGGGCGGCAGCGCCCTGCTCGCCCGAGCTGGGGTGCCCAGCTCGGCGAGCTGGGCCTCCTTGGGCCGAAATATATATATTTTTTTAACAGAATATGGGGGCGCAAAACTTGACAATTCAACAATGACTTTGAGAATTATGAAAACAACAATCAAAATTAACAAAAAGGAAAAGAAAACTGCAAAAATAATTGTTCAAGTTTTGAATTTAAACCGGGGAGAACTCGATTTCTCCCCCTTACTCAATCCTTTCTCAGGATCTTCGGATTCTTCTCCGTTGTGCTTGGGAGAGAACCCTGTGGCCTTTCCTGTCTGTCCCTATTGATCTGGGCTACCTGATTGCTCAGATCCTTGCAGAAGGCTTCGTTATTAGCAAGCCTAGCCGAAATCTTTTTCAAGAGAGTCACCACTTCGTCAGATTCCTTGGAAGGTTGCATTGGCCCTTTATTCTGCGGCTGATATGGGGACATGCCAAGTCCCTGCTCTCTGTGTTCCTGAACAAAACCACTAGGAGGTCTAAGCACATTCTGGTTTGAATTTTCGTAGGACAGGTTCGGGTGCTGAGGCCTCCTATAGTTGTTGTTGTTGTTGTTGTTGTAGGAGTTGTAATTGTTGGGGTTGTAGTTGTTATAGTTCTGGTTGTATCTCGGTTGCCCCCCAACATAATTGACCATCTCCACCCCATCTCCAGCGAAAGGGCTACCTGCCTGACAGTCCTTTCCATGGTGGTCGCCGCCACAGTGCACACAGGTGGGAGGTTGGCTGAATTTAGCCAACAGGACGTCCATCTTCCTACTCAGATCGGCAACAACCGGATTTTGTTCTTGTTCTTCCACAGCAAACACCCGCTGCCTTATGGGGCCATCGAGTTTCTCCTCTTACCACTGCACACTCTTCCTAGCCAGCTCATTAATCATGTCATATGCCTCTGTTGCTGTCTTCCTAAACAAATCTCCACCCACTGCGGAGTCTATAGTAGCTCGGTTAGTGGGCTTCAAACCGTGATAGAAGACGCTTACCAATTGATGTTTAGGTATGTCATGATGAGGGCACATGCGCAACATTTTTCTGAATCGGGTCCAAGATGTGTGGAGCGCTTCGTGCTCGGGTTGGTGGAATGAGGTAATCTCACCCCTGAGCATTGCTGTCTTCGAGGGAGGAAAGTAGTAGGACAAGAACTCCTTCTCCAATCCTACCCAAGTTGTGATTGACTCGGGCTCCAGTGTTCTTAGCCATTCCAAAGCTTGCCCAGTTAGAGAAAATGGGAACAACTTCAGCCTAGCGGTATCTTGGGGAACCCCATTTGTTCTCGCAGTGTCTGCGCACATTAGGAAGCGATCCAGATGATCATTTGGGCTCTCATGTGCTTCCCCTCCAAACAGTCCGGTTTGTTGAATCAAGTGAATTATGCCTAACTTGATTTCGTATGTGTTGGCCGAGATATTTGGGGCAGCAATGCCGGACAGGTGTTGGTGTCGGTGTGGCGCTAAAATCTCACTCATCAAACGAGTTTCAGTTTCCGGTCCGGTATTCTCGGTATTTCGGTTGTTGTTGGTCTCGGCCATCTTGATAGGTTTAATGATCTCGTCTGGCTTGATAGTTCCAATTTGTTTGCTCCTGCGAAGAGTACGTTCAAGTTCAAGGTTAAGAGGGACACACGGTATTCCCGCTGATTGCGTAGGCATATTCTGAGAAGAAATAAATACAAGAAATAAATGAAAGCAGAAATTTTCCCTATGGAAGGAAAGTATAAACATCTAGTACATTTTACAGCGCTATCATACAAGATCACACAATTTTACACAAGTATTCTTATCGGTTTATATTGACAAATATAGACTGGTGTAAACAGGTACATGGTACAAACAAGTAGAGATAAACAAGTATGTACAAGTATGAGTCAAGATATGAATAAGTATAAGCATAAGTATAAACAAGTATAAATATAAAGTAGACAAGTATAGATAAACAGGTATGAAGAATTATGTGTAAACAAGTATAAACGATATAAACAAGGATATTCACAAAGAGAATCGTATATAAACAAGTGTATGTATAAACAAGTATATGTATAAACAAGTATATGTATAAATGAGTATAATTATAAACAAGTATGAATGTAAACAGCTATAAACAAGTATACATGTATAAATGGTATAAACAAAGGGTATTCACAAGGAATGCCTAAACTAACAAATCGACCTTTGGTTCGATATTGCAGAAGAAATAAATCCCCGGCAACGGTGCCAAAAACTTGATGCGCCTCGCGGCATTCGGTACCGCAAGGCTCACTAAGGGATAAGTGTACCCCGTCGTTATCAAGTAATAAATCTGGAAAGTCCAGGTATCGAATCCACAGGATTTATTTACTACAAGTATCGAGCTACTTGGTCTTAGGTGTTATCTAGGCTGTGTGGGTTTTGAGTTGGTTTTGTTTAAGTTAATCTACTCCTAGTTGAATTATGCTACTCCTAGCTAAGTTATCTAATTCTAATTACGTTATTCTACTCCTAATTAAGTTATTCTACTCCTAATTAAGTTAAACTACTCCTAGCTGATCTTTCACTAATGCAATTACCCGAAGGAACATGGTATGAACGATAATAATGAAGATAGATTATTAGGTCAACAGATTAAAAACCTAATCTAAGTCACTTGTATTCAAGGCGATTAACCCTACTTACCCTCCTGAAGTCTCTAGTGCGCGATTCCCTTGTAAGGCTGAAACTAGGTCTAAGGCTCAGCAATTTGGGCTTAATCAACTAAGAGGTCGTCAATCTCCTAGGCTCTGACTAGGTCAGATTCAGCTCACAATATGTGCCTACTAGATTTTGGGGCTTTTGAATGAGTTAAACCAATTGAATAAAGCGTAAGACAAAGATTAAACAAAGAATCATAGAATAAAATAAGAGCTAAGATATTATTAAAGGCGAAGAATATTGTCACGGGATACAACTAGCCTAGGATTTATATACTGTATCAAAGAGTACAAACAAGGAAAGATAAAAGGAGATACGAAAATCCCTTTCAGGGAACCTGTCTACTCTGCAGCCGGCTTCCTATGTCTTAAGGACGGACCTTGAATATTCCTAGGTGAGCGGAGCTTCGAAGGTGCTTCAATGGAGGTTGAAGGAGATGGAGGAGGTGGAGAGGAATCTTCAAAGGTGAAGGCTAAAGTAAATTACAATAATGAAAGATGTCTATTTTACAATTGGAAATTCTTATTTATAGACGCGGTTCGGGCCCTCTTTCTGACCTAAGTCGTGTCCTTTTGCAAGTGGGAAGACGTGGGGCCGATCGGGACTTTGTGGGGCTGGGAATCAGTCTTTTGACTTATTCCCGTAGGTCAGCTCGCCGAGCTGGCCTACAGAGGTCAGTTCGTCGTGCGGCAATGCCCAGAACGCCCACACGTGTTTGCCGACTGTCTAAAAATGCGTTTTTCACCCGAATTCGTTCCTGCACATGCACGTAACTCTAAACAACATTAGTCCAAGGGCTAAATTGACTCGCCAATCGCTCATTTAAGTAAAAACTCTGTTTGGTGCGACTTTTGGCGGATCAATTAGCTATAAAAGATAATGGAAATCTGACGTACATGTTATTTTGGCCATATTTGCCTGAATTTACCAGAAAACGAGCCTAAACAACGAAAAGTTAATAAAACATTTCCAATTTCTAACTAACTCACACAAAAGCATATAAATGCGAGAATTGCTCGCTTATTCACGAAATAACGCTAAAAACCGTCCTAAAACCGTACCCAAAGATAGGGGTTTTTGACCCCTATCACAGATCTATAGATCTACGGACAATATGAACCTTTTTCATTTTTGTTAAGACCGAAAAAAGAATAAATGAAAGAAATATAGCTAACATGTGTAGATTTGATGGAAAAAGAAGTTCAATAAGGAATATAGACTTCAAACTAACAAGAAAGTAAGTGTAGATTTGAAACTAAAAACTAAATCTAAAAACTAAATCTAAACCTTTTTCTTCTACCTCCTCTTAAAAAACCTGATCAGAAAATAAGATCGGAAACGTTGAGTGGCAATGAGAGTGATGAAGAGTTGAAGAATCAGAAATTTATCATAGTTACCATAGTTATATTATATCATTTATGTAATATGTATATATATTATTTACTTTATAATAACTTTACTTTTTCTTTATATGATATATGTATTATATTTAGGGAAAAGTATAAAAATAAACCTTGTGGTTACACTCATTTTCGAACAACTCCCATGTGGTTTAAAAGTTTGCAAAGTGGTACCATGTACTTCATTCCGTTAGCAAACACATACCAAATTGACTAACGGTGTTAAAAGTCAAAGGAAAAATAGTTAATTTAGTCCTTATATTTATTTTTATAAATTGGCCCCCTTATTATCTAATTATCACAAATAAACCCCAAAATAAAAAATAAAAATCAAATATACCATCTTCTTCATCTCTCTTTAATTTTTATTTTTTTTCTCTCTCCTCTCTCTTAATTTCTCTATCTAAAATAAATAAATTGGTTGACTTATTTTCCACATCACTTAAATCGCCATCTTCAATTTCCTCACCTCGAATTGGAGGACTCCCTGGTTGTTATGTTTTGATAACTAATTACTTGCTGATACATTTTGATTGTCAATCAAAATGTATCAGCAAGTAATTAGTTATCAGAACATAACAACCAGGGAGTCCTCCAATTCGAGATGCAAATTGATGCAAATTGTTCATCTTTCCCTCTGATATCAATACATTCATCACCCATACTATTCACCTTGTTATACTTTCTAGATTTCTTCTTCAACTCTATTTTCGGAGTGACGGATCGAACACTTGATACTTGTCCTGAATCTGCGGAGTTATGGCTACCCAATTCGATGACAACATAAGCTTCATCAGTAGTAGAAGTAGAAGTAGGATTTGGATCTTGTGGGGAAGAAGTGGGAGCCATAATATTAATATGATTAAATGGTAATCTTATTGAAATAGTGTTTCGACAAAGTGGGCAATTAGCATTGTTTTGAAGCCAAATATCAATATAATATATATGAAAAACATGGCTGCAATTAGGGATTATTCTGAGCTTCTCATCTTGTTGAAATTCATTCAAACAAATAGCACATTCGTAGAAGCTTCTTTCCCCAAAATCTCTAGTGTTGACTTTTTTGAAGTTGAAAATGGGTATAGACCTGATTACTGAATCGTCGAGTCCGCGAGTTTGAAGTGGCGGAGAATATCCGATTAAAGGGTGATGGTGATTAGTAGTGTCCCTTGAAAGAGAGAAGCGTCGGAGAAGATCAATGTGGTGATGGTGATGGTGATTACTTGCTGATACATTTTGATTGTTCATAACAACCAGGGAGTCCTCCAATTCGAGGTGAGGAAATTGAAGATGGCGATTTAAGCAATGTGGAGAATAAGTCAATCAATTTATTTATTTTAGAGAGAGAAATTAAGAGAGAGAAGAGAGAAATAAGAAAAAAATTAAAAAGAGATGGAGAAGATGGTATATTTGATTTTTATTTTTTATTTTGGGGTTTGTTTGTGATAATTAGATAATAAGGGGGCCAATTTATAAAAATAAATAAATATAAGGACCAAATTAACTCTTTTTCCTTTGACTTTTAACACCGTTAGTCAATTTGGTATGTGTTTGCTAACGGAATGAAGTACATGGTACCACTTTGCAAACTTTTAAACCACATAGGTGTTGTTCGAAAATGGGTGTAACCACAAGGTTTATTTCTATACTTTTCCCTTATATTTACTTACAACTATTTTCCTATTTACATACTTATATATTATTTGTGTTTTTATTAGCTATTACTCCTCCGTTCCATTATATAAGTTGTTTTAGAAAGTAATTTTTTTTCTAAAATATAAGGCTCTGTTCTTTTTGACTGAAATTAAATTAAATTAACTTAACTAAAATTAAACTAACTGAATTGAACTGAACTGAATGCCACTGAACTGAACTTAACTTAACTTAACTTAACTTAATTGCACCAAATAATTATAATTATAATAAATTATATATATAATGATATATTATATATATATAAATAATTATAATTACAATAAATAATGATATATTATATATAAAATAAAATATAAAAAATTATATATATAATAAAATATAAATTATATATAAGTAATTATAATTATAATAAATAATAATAAATTATATATAAATAATTATAATTATAATAAATAATGATGAACTATATATAAATAATATATAAATACTATAATTATAACAAATAATGATGAATATAAATCATATTAAATTATAAATTATAATAAATAATAAATTATAATAAATTATATATAAATAGTTATAATTATAATAAATAATGATGAATTATATAAATACTATTAAATTATAAATTATATATAAATAATTATAATTATAATAAATAATGATAATTACTGAAATTAAATTTACTGAACTTAACTGAACTTAACTGAATGTTGCTGAAATGAACTGAACTTAACTGAAGTGAACTGAACTGAACTTACTTATGCTGAAATTAAGTCAAAAAGAACAGGGCCTAAGTCGTTTTAACATTCCAAAATTTTTTGTCTTAATATATGTGTTTTTTTTAACATTCCAATACTTATTGCCCAACCATTACATGAGAGAGAATTTTTTTTAAGTTAACCAATGTAAAATTCATTAATTAGGCTATACATTAATTGTATTTCTTTTTTTTTAAAGGAAATCTCATTGATTAAAAGCTCAAAGCGTCATTACAAAGTAGCGGCCACACAGAATCCGGACTATCCTCGTGTAAAATTAGAGGAGCTTGGAACTCCCTAGCCACCTAGCTAACTGATGTGCTACTTTATTCCTACCTCTTCTAATAAACAAAAAATCACATTGCCTGAATTGTTGGGATAGTTTCAGAACATCTAGGTAGAGGAAGTGGAGAGCGGAACCCGGAATCCGGCCATCGGTCAGAGCGTCCACAACAATTTTCGCATCCGATTCCACGCAAATAGCGTCGAGGCTGCTTTGCCAGGCAAGACTCAGGCATTCCTGGATAGCCAGCAGCTTGGCCGCCTCAACCGATAGGCAAGGGGGGAGGGGAATTCCAGCAGTAAGCACAATGTGTGCTCGAGAGTCCCTAGCAACCACCCTGACACTTGCGGCAAGACCATGGCCCTCCCATGCGGCGTCACAGTTGAATTTTGTGATACCATCGAGAGGGGGACACCAAAACTCATAAGCATCAATGGGTAGCCTGGTAGGAACTTCCAGTAACGTATCGCTCGCCCGCCTTCGCCAATCAGCATGGAAGACTTTCGCCTTATGGATCAACTCTGCAGGCTCTAAATACTTTCCTTCATGGATCCGTTGATTTCTGTTGAACCACATCCACCGTAAAATTAGCACACCCAGCTCACTATTCGTTTCATCAGATTGCTCCCAACACTCCTGCCGCCACTCCTAGAAGTTGGAGTTTCGCATTTTATCCCATTGCAGTTGAGGACCCGCTTTCTGCCATATATTTTTCATCGTCGGGCAGGTTATGAAGACGTGGAGCAGCGTCTCTTCCGCTGTGTAACATGACGGACATCCTGTCGCAACATCGATTCCTCGTTGATGCAGCACAGACCGGCTCGGGAAATACCTTTGATGAGCTTCCACGCGAAGTGCTTGACCTTAGGGGGATGTTCAGTCGCCAGAATTTCTTCCACTGTTGTGTTTGGTTAGTCAATGTCGACGGTCAAGCAGCCATTTTCATGCGTCTTTCTTCTATGAGGGAGTAGTATGACTTTACTGAAAATCGTCCATGAGGAGTCTTCCGCCAGTAGAAGCCATCCGAATATCCAGAAGCACTGATACGTATCGCCCCAATTTATGCACTATCAGATGAAAGAAAAAGATTATGCAATAAATTCAAATTCCAAGCAGTACCATTTTCATTCATCAACTCTCGCACCAGTACCGGTGCCGGGGTCATCAGTGCCACCAACGGCCGTCTCGCGTTAAGCGATGGCACCCAGTTATCCTCCAAAATACGAATATCCCTGCCGTCTCCCACACGCCACATCATTCCGTCCTGAACGACACCCTGAGCAGCCCACATGCTACGCCACAGATAACTGGGGCTTCTACATTCATCAGCAGCTAGCAGTTCAGTATGAGGAAAGTATTTTGACTTAATTACCCGTGCACAGAGCGAGTCAGGTCTCTCTATCAGCTAGTAGTTCAGTATGAGAAAAGTATTTTGAATTAATTGTATTTCTTAATTTGTGTGAGAATCTCTAGAACGACTTATATTATGGAACAGAGGTAGTATATGAAAATATTAATTTTTTACAAATCAATTCTAATATTAAATTACTAGTTAAAATATTAATGAATTTTGAAAAATATATTGTTGGATTGTTTTAATTAATTAATTGTTAAATTTTATTGTTTGATATGAATGGGATTGTGATTTGGTAAAGTAATTTACTTGAGTTGATTTAGTTGAATTTTGAAATGTGATTTAGTTTAATTAATTGTTGAATTTAATTATCGAGTATGAATTGTTATTGTGAATATAAATTATTACTATTACAGTAATAAATTGAATTTGATGGAGGGCTAAGATTTAGTAATGTTTTCTTTTTGAAATATTTAGTAATGTAATTTAGTTGTTGAATCGTGAAATGTGATTTAGTTTAATTAATTGTTTGAATATAATTATTGGGTATGAATTGTTGTTTGTATGCCTAAACAAAGTAAGTTTTATTTTGGGTGTTTTCATCATTAGATTAATTTTAGATTATTAGGATGATAAATTGAATTTGATTGATAAATAAATTATGAGGAGTAAGGTGCTGTTTGATAAAACTGAAAATTAAGTGCTGAAAAAATAAGTACTGAATTTTAAGTGCTGAATATTTTAAGTGCTGAAAATATTGAGTGATATAATTATTATAAAAATATTAGTTGATAATGTTTAACTTAAAATGTTAAGTCAAATACCAAAATAAGTGTTTTTTAACTTAATTTATTAATTTAAGTGGTGGAAAAATAATTGTTATCAAACGCACTTAAAATAAATAAGTGCTTAATATTTTAATTTAAGTCATTAAGTGGCTTATCAAACTAAGGCCTACAAAGTCTTAAATCATGTAATAGTGAGAAAGGATTAGGAATAATCAAAGTGGTTGTAAAATTGTAGATACCAGGACTGAAGTTATGTGGGCAGTTGAATCAACTAAGCAAGGAACCAAAGTAAAAGCGCCGTTTCTGGGAAAAAAAAAAAAAAAAAGAACCATGGGTTTGGGTTTCTATTTGTATACTAATATAAATTCATTTCTTCTCAATCTTATCCTCATTTAATACTTTCTTCTTCCCCAACCCCGACCTACAATTCCGCTTTGTTTGTTACCAATTTCTCTCTTCTCTCTTCGGCTATGGCGTCTTCAAAGCTGATGCCGACCACGTCAACCTCCAATCCCGATCTGCCACGTCAATCTTCTCTATGTTCCGCCGATCTTCTAAATCAAAATCATTTCCTTTCCCAAGACCAATTCTCTTCCATCACCATGGATGATTTCTTGAAGAACATTTACTCCTACCCTACTCCCACTGATCCCCACCCCGACTTCCCTGCTTCCGCCTCCATTTCACGCCAGGGGAGCTTCTCTTTTCCCAAGGAAACCTCTGCTAAGTCTGCTGATGACGTCTGGAAGGAGATCGTTGCCGGTGCCTCCCTCGACCAGAGGCGGGAGGGAATTGAAGGGATGACGTTGGAGGATTTTCTCACTAAGGCTGGTGCTGTTAGGGAGGAGGATGTTAGACTTCCGCTTCACCTCGCCCCTTCCGTACTTCCTTATGCTGCTGTGGATAATAAAATTAACACTGAAAACACTAACACTAATTATGACAACGCCCATTTTCAAGGGGTTGCAAATGGGAATGTCATGCCCGAAGCTGGGAAAGGGAGGCAAAAGAGAAGGGCTGTCGAGGAACCTCCAATGGATAAAGCCACCCAGCAAAAGCAGAGGAGGATGATCAAAAACCGCGAATCTGCTGCCAGGTCCAGGGAACGTAAACAGGTTACTTTCGCTTATTCTGCCCAAACCCCTATTAATTCATTAAAAATTTACCACTACATATTCTAACAATTTCTCTCCCTCCCCAATCTTTTATTTAATACTATATTTATTGTTTTCTATTCAACCTTTCACTGTGTTGTTCCTGTTTGTTTATTTGGAAAATCTATGATTACTTCTAACAAGGTAACCGTTCTTCGGAATAACTGATTATAATGATAGACACAAACTAAAACAAAGAATAGTGGAATCAGAGTAAGCACCTCTTTTTTAGGTGGACTTCACCCTTTACATGAACAGTGTTGTCCTACTGAGCCACATTAGATATATAAATTAAATTTACATTCACATGAGGATTTAACTAAAAAAACATCAGGTTTTAAGTAAAAAGTAGTATTCTTTTCCCACAAATATAGTTTTACTTCCCTTCTTCAATTGTTCCAAATTATTATTCATTTTTTTTTTATAATTGATTTTTTAGTCCTCTAAAGTCTAATATATCTATGTTTGAGGTATATTGTTATCTAGCAATATCAATTACTATTATTCAAATTGTATTTTAAATAATAAACAAATGTATGGTATTTTTATATTGAGAAAAACATAGATAAAATTTACTTTTCCCGACCATGGAGGGAGCAATCCATTTATTGTTTGTAAAATACCATGTAAATAGAAAGAAATACATGGTATACCATGTAATCTGAAAGACTACTACATGAATATCATTAACTTAAGATGAATACGCATATATACGAGGTTATCCCCAAGTTACTCCTACAATTAAGCAAACACAGCAGCCATCTAGCTGTTATAGCGGACTTAACAGTCTAAGCATGCTTACATTTATTACGCACCCCTCAAGCTGGAGCACAAATATTAATCATGCCCAGCTTGCTATAAATATAGGCAACAACTTGCACGTCTTCATGGAAGTTCCTCTCCAGTAATGGTTGACTGTTTCGCCAATAGTGAGTAGCGCCAACATAAACTCAAAGCATAGCATCCATAGTCTAAAGAACAATATTACTCAGACAAATTCAAGGTTCTTTAGGATATAGAATGTAATCTGAGAAACGCAACCCAGACAAATAAGGGATGGAGAGACGACGACGAAACAACAAGCCTCACTGGAAATGGAGAAACAGAACCCAGATGAAGCAATGCGCAAGAAGCTGCCACCAACGTCAACACAATGGATTCACCGGAAAACCAACCGGAAAAATACCACAACGAACACAAAAATTACAAGAGTTCTTTCGGTTAAGAAAAAAACCAAAATTCTACCACACTTCCCAAACTAAATCACAACCAACTGATTCAGAGGTCAAAGTAATATAGCAGCCAGAGAAAAACAAATTTGTGGTCGAAAAACAAGGCAACTTTTCTAGCAGAGCACCCACAACAACCACTAAATTCCACACACGGAACAAATTGCAGAAATCAGAAACTGACTAGATAGAGGTCGAAAATGACACAACGATGACAGAGTGACTGACGGTGGCGTAACGGCGGCATCACGTGCAGGTGCCTGGCAGAGGCAGTAGAAATTGTGGTGGTGTGTGTGATACACGCGCTGGTCAGAGGGTCACCGAATTTTGAGCAGATGCCAATTGGAGCACTGGTGTCCATCTGGGATAAGCAGTGAGATGAACGGAAACTTGGAACCCTAGGTCCAAAAGGTTTGCTGACAAGGACAGACACTGAAGCCAAAAGAAACAACCCTAAAATCTCAAACCCAGAAAGTTTCTGCTCACAAGGGCAACTTCTACAGACAGGGATAAACTTCTGGTAAATTCAACCCAGAATCCAAAACAGAAACCAACTGCTTGCTCACTAGGGAAGGCTTTGATACCATGTAAAATACTATGTAAATAGAAAGAAATACATGGGATACCATGTAATCTGAAAGACTGCATGAATATCATTAACATAAGACGAATAGACATATATGTACAAGGTTCTCCCTATGTTACTCCTACAATTAAGCAAACATAGCAGCCTTACTAGCTGTCATAACAACCTAAGCAATCTTACATTTATTACGTTGTTTATTACTCCCTCCGTTTCTTTATTATATGCCGTTTTAGGCTTTTCAATTTGTTCATTTTTATGTCGTTTTGTACTACCAATGCACTTTTATCAATGTTTTCTCACATTTGCCCTTATTTATGGTAGGAGAGATGTTTAGTATTAATGCAAATAATCCTAATTAAGCCATAAAAGATTAAGAAAAGAGAGAATTTTTTGCATAGAAAGTATAGATTTAGGAAAAAAGAGTACTTCACCTCTCGTTCCATGAACTTCCTTTATCTTTTATGCCACATTTCTTTATATTCTATATAAAAAATTTCCCCTCACGAACAACTATAGCAGTGATTCAACTTTGAACCTTTGTTTTCTTTTATGTAGGCAAGAAAAAGTTCTCAGTGGACTAATGTGCAAAGTTCTTTTTGACTGCATATTAGTCTTAAATGAAGGAGAATGGTGACTTAATCCTAAATGTAATTGATTTCATGACCTAGTTGCTAAGTCTCTTGGAGAGGTCCATCTGTTTAAAAATAATTTCCATTTTTCATGGAGGAAAGCCAAAGATTACACTCTCATCTTGGTGGAGTTAATATGCTACTTCCTGTTATAAGTCTAAGTTGATTCTGATATGGTTTTTGGTGGGAATGAAAGTTCACACAATATATAATTGTTTTTGTTTCATTCTTCTAATGTTTCCTCAAGACTTCTGTCATTTCTTGTACCTTGAAGATGACTAGAATACCTGAACTTTTTTTGTTGGTAAGCTAATTGGAAATTAAATAAATTACTTAAAAAGAATGTTTTGTTTTTTTTTGGTACTGCTGTAGAATAATTTGTCTTAAAATGTCCAAACTCCAAAGTGCCTAAATAGCAGTTTGTCACAGCTAAAAGTATGCTTCTTTGGAAGGTTATTTTAGCTTTATCCTATTGATACACTTAACTCAAATGTACTTAGATTTTCCGTATGTTGCAAGCATACGAGACTCAGAAAAATGCTGATTTGAGATTGCAAAGTTATATGTATATTCTTATGACTACAATTATTTGACTCTTGATACTCAGGCATACACAATTGAGCTTGAATCTTTGGTGACACAACTTGAGGAAGAGAATGCAAAGTTGGCAATGGAAGAGGTATTTTCTTTTCTTCTTTTTCTTAATTTTGGGATTTATGTTGTTGGATGCCGTTTGTGGTGATGAATTTATGGCTTGCAAAAATTGGCTATTTTTGTTCTTATTCCAATTTTATTTTTGGGATAATTGCTGAAATACGATGATTCTATGAACAAAAAGTTTCAAGTATTTCTCCATACTAGCTGCTGCTTGGGCTGCATGTCCCACTCTATATGTGAGTTTTCTCAATAGTTCTTTGGTACTTCTGTCCCTAGAACAGATTTAGACCATGTTAATGGATGTGCTGCATGTGCCCATAGCTTGACTTTGTATCCACAATAAATAAATAAACTGTTTCATATAGTGACCATTGACATTTTAAAGTTTACACTTGTTCTTATCATGATCTAAATATTTTAGATCATACCACTTATACTTTAATGTATTTTAAGTATTACTGTACTGCCCTAGTTTTTCTCACATCAAACTCAACACCACACTATCACTATATATGGCTAACTAGTTTTTGACCCGTGCGATGCACGGATTCATCTTAATATATAAATATTAACAAAAATATAATTTAATAATTACAATAAATGATATAAAGGTGCTATATAAATTAAATATTATTATTTTATTTTCACATTTAATTTAAATAATCTTTTTATAGATAAATGTAATAATATAATTAAAATTAATATATTATATATTATATTATATTTTTTATCAGTAAAAAATAATGAAGTGACACCTCAGCTCCATCGTTACTGTTTTATATTATATATAGATATGCAGAGAATTAGAGAGATTTCAGTGATTAATTTAGATTCCGTAGAACTTTTAGATATAGATATGCATAGAATTAGAGAGATTTTAGGGATTAATTTAAATTCTGTAGAACTCTTAGATATAGTACGAATAAAATAATCTTTTTATAAATAAATATAATATAACTAAAGTTAATATATTATATTTTTTATTATATTTTTTATCAGTAAAAAAGGAGGAAGTGACACCTCAGCTCCATCGTTACTGTTTTATATTATATATAGATGTACGTCATATGATCATATCATATCTTAGCTAATTTGTTTCTATCATCATCTCCTATGTGATACCAAGTGGTGCATGATCAATGAGGTGAAGCAATCTCACAATGTTATAGATTCTTACAATTTTCTATGGTACTTCTAACTTGGTTTTATTGGTGATGTCATAGACTTCGTCCTGCGGTTCAAGATATTATCTGTTTACCTAGGAGAAAAATTGAGATCTTGGCTAACCTTGCTACCAACATATTGAGAGTCTGATTAGGCAATTTTGGGTATGCATGATACTTCACTTGTTACCTAGAAGAGAGAGTTGCTTTATAGAAGTCGTTAAGTAACTAATCCATATTTCATCCATGGGATTGGTCCTCTCTTTTATCTAAGTCAATTCGTCTTTGTATTTTTACAGTCTTCATGCAAAGAAGCAACCCTCTTTTATCTAAGTCGATTCCGTCTTTATATTTTTATAATCTTCATGCAAAGAAGCAACCTTTAAATTTTGTTTGTTGCTCGCACTAGTCAATGGTAGTGTAAATAGTGGGTTTATGTTGTAGCAGTTAAATTTGGATATGAGAGCTAAGAAACTTGAGGGTTAATTCTATCCACACTCAGTTAAATTTCTGGTTTATAACATAATAGAGACGTTAAGTTTAATTTGTCACAACAAAACAATTGATCTTTTAACTTTTTTCACCTTTAGTCATTATAAACATAGGGGTAAGTAATTTATTAGTCCCTATATTTTTACCTAACACATGGTTTAGTCCCCGTATTTACAATAATACCTTATAAGGTCCCTAACTTTTGCTACCTTCAACTGTTTAGTCCCTAGCGTTAAAAGTTCTGTTAGTCAAATAAAATAATAATCAAAATACATATGATAAAAATTTAATACCAAAACTACCCTTTTAATCCAATTTAACATACCCTTAATACCAAAACTACTTTTCAACTGTTTACGATGCTCATTGGCAAGCCTCTCAGATAGTCAGATTAAGACTGAAATCATCAACCTTGGATCTATCTTCCTAGTTCTTCTCCTCTAGCGGCTTAAGCATTTCTTGATTAGCAAATAATTCCTCCTCCATAGGAAGATAGTCCTTGACGCGCTCAAGTTTCAGGAGTCGGAAAGTTGGGGGACTGACAGTGGGGAGGCGGGCGACGGCCCCAGGACCCTTTTGTTTGTACTGCTTCCGGCCAACGCAGGAAGGGGGAGCAGCGGGTTCATGTTTCTTGTCTTTTTTGTTGCCTGAATTGCTCTTCAGGTCGCCCGGATTCTGACTCTCACCACCGCCGCTGCTCCCCCTTCCTGCGTAGGCCGGAAGAACAATTTTGGTTCAAAAATAAGTCTTGTCCAAAAATTATAAGAAAAAGAGAGGGATAGGGATAAAGAATCCAATGCAATATAATTGTAGATTGCTCCTTGCAATCAGTCATTGTTACCCTTAGTTGAATCATAAGTTTGCTTAGAAATTTGTTAGTAAGAAAAGTGCTACGCCTTCAATATCGACTTCTTCCATATTTCCATATTAATGTACGAGGCACATATTAATGGAACACCAATTGCAAAAGCCACTTCTCTTCTCATTTCCTCAGTATACCCAAACTTACGAAATTAGTAAATGATTTCACCAGTTAAATTCGGCGGCAATTCTGTTTAAGGGAAAACGTGTATGTTATATTGGGTTAAAAGGGTAGTTTTGGTATTAAATTTTTATTTTATGTATTTTGACTATAATTTGGTTTGACTATCAGAATTTTTAACAGTAGGG
Source organism: Euphorbia lathyris (assembly GCF_963576675.1). Classification (NCBI taxonomy): domain Eukaryota; kingdom Viridiplantae; phylum Streptophyta; class Magnoliopsida; order Malpighiales; family Euphorbiaceae; genus Euphorbia; species Euphorbia lathyris. The sequence continues at coordinate 54,572,462 of NC_088912.1, read as the reverse complement.
ATTAATCTGATGACGGTAGCAAAAGTTAGGGACCTTATTATGTATTATTGTATTTACACTGAGGTGGCTATCTGGCTAGGTTTATGGTGGATTTTGACACCTAATTTGCAGATTCCAGGTGTCCAATTTCTGTTTCTCCTTGCATGTTTCCCTCTATGATTAATAAATAAGTTCTTTTATACTTAAAGTTTCAATCTAAACACCAGTTCTCCATGCTGTTCTGTGTTTAAAAAGATAACTTTAGGCAGTTTTTTTAGCTGGTGTAGCATTTTTGATAAGATAGTATGTTTGGGCTCCATACCTGAGGCCCAACTCAAACATATGTGTCATATGCAGGTTTATAAATTATAATTTTGTCTCAAAGTTCAATTGTATATTGACTAAAAAATTGATCAGTAATAAAAAAAGCTTTTTAGTGTCAAAATGATTTTATATCTTGAGAACATTGGCTGTTTAATCCAATCCTAGTCCTAGTCCTAGTCCTCTAAATAGTTGAATTTGCAAGAACAGCTAGAATTATTAATGTTATCCTAGACCAGTCTCAGAAATATATCCTAAAGCATTTTTTCAACCACTATACCACTTCAGGATGGAGAAATATACTTTCTAAGACTTTCATTTACCTTTGAAGGAATAAAAACTACCTGATGAAGTGTCAAATAAGACCTATATGTCATCTTGATCGTTAATCCAGCTTTCTTGAGAATTTAAACATGATTTCATTGAGCTAAGGGAGAGATAAATAGGGTGGAGGGAGATGATATATTTGGATAGTTGGGATAAGTTACAGACAGTAGGGGGCTTGAGGATGGTTAGGGGATTGGGATTTTGTGTTTTGCGTAAGATTTGGCGAACTTTTTTTGTTCATCTGTTTTTAAAAAAATGACAAGCATAGCATGGAAAAAAATCATACTTAAATGTGCTATTACAACATGGGTAAAGTATTGCATGTCATCCAATATTGTGAAACCTAAACTTTTTTTTTGTTAACATGCCGTCTGAAACTAGAGGGCGAGCCTTGGCGCAACGGTAAAACGTTGTTGTCGTGTGACCAGAGGTCACGGGTTCGAGTCTTAGGAGCGGCCTCTTGCCAAATAAATTGGCAAGGAAAGGCTTGCCCCCAGTACACCCTTGTGGTGGGACCCCTCCCCGGACCCTCGCTCAGCGGGGACGCGTAGTGCACCGGGCCGCCCTCATGCCGTCTGAAACTTCTTTTTTTCTTGGCTTAATACATCAAGAGTCCCATGAACTTGTCCCAAAAGCTTGATTGACCCTCTAAACTTACAAAGTATCTCGTTAGCTCCCTCAACTTGCTTAAAATAACCTATTGGCTGCCTGGATTTGTTTAAAGTGACCTATTGGCCCCTTAACTTGCTCACAGTGATCTATTTGGCCCCCTGAACTTGTTTAAAGTGATATACATTTCAATTTGTCTAAATCTGTAAAAATCTTCAAAACTTAAAAAATAAAGGCCCAATTCGTGAATCTAAGTCTTTAAATCAAATTAACTTTATGTTTTGGCGTTTTTATAGATCTAAAAGGACTTAATCATGACACTTTAAACTTTTTAGGGGGCTAATGAGATACCATGTAAGTTCAGGGGCCAATCAAGCTTTTTGGACAAGTTCAAGGGGCAACTGATGTATTAAGCCTAAATTCTTTAATGTGAGTTTATGGATTTCATACCACTTCCACTTCATAAAACTGAGTTGAAAGCAGTTATCATCAATAGTGCCCAGAGAACTTGTTCTTTATGACCTAGGGCTGATAAGTAAAGAAGAAAACAGAGAACTTGTTTTTTTTTCAACTACCAAATAGTATCCAAAATACTGTAGCAATGGAGGGAAATCACAAGTGAAAAACTATGTGCATGGATCATGATACTTGTTGGAAAATAATCTTGGATTACTAGTTTCACAGGTGTTTATAGAGACTTAATGGGTAATTTTTTCTAGTCAGAGGTAGGAATCCCATGTTAGTATTTGGTATTCACTTCTTCAAGAGTTCTCTAGTGCTGACAAATGCATTTTTTATTTCAAGGAATAATTTCAGTAATATTTAAATATTCATTTATCTAGAACTTGGCTAAGATTGAAAAGTTGTTATTGCAGGGAGAAAAGAAGAAGCAGAGAGTAAAGGAGGTATGTTTCTTGCATTCATGTAATGGTATTTGTTTTACTATTGAAATTTTGGCTCAACTCCAAATAAACCTCTAAATCATATATGCATATTCTTTTCGAACCTTGATTAGTGATTAGAAGCAATCTAACCATCAGAAAGTGATTCAATTATTAAAGGCCAAAAAGGACATTTAACTTGTGTCTCAACACAAACTCAATCAATTAGATATATGGTGCTTCAAGCACAGCTGGGGGATGCAGTTTCTTGTTAAGTATTTGGAAGTTGTGAACAGAAAAGGATTTGAGCAAATGTACTTCAAACTATGTCTAAGAAAAATATGCAAAAAAAGAAAAAACATTAATGAAGAAAATCATTGAAAGTGTGACCGAGAGGTCACGGGTTCGAGTCTTAGGAGCGGCCTCTTGTCCAAAACAATTGGCAGGGGAAGGCTTGCCCGCAATACACCCTTGTGGTGGGACCCTTCCCCGGACCCTCGCTTAGCGGGGACGCGTCGTGCACCGGGCCGCTCTTTATTGGATTCCAAATCTTCTACTATCCTTGCAAAAACAAAACATAATGCTTTTACTTGCATCTAATTTCTTCAATGCTGCATATGTTTTTTTTTTGACACTCTTTTAGTTGCTTTTTATTTTTTTTATGGTTTTGGATTTTCTTTTTCATCTTTTGTATAATTTGTTGAGTATTGAAGTTGGGGTTGCCTAGGCAGAGAGGAGGATGTTGTGAAATAGTTAGTTATAAAAAATGGGTTACTGGAAAATTCTATCAGGTTCTACCTGATTAGAGATTTCTGACTCGGTTATCATGACTGTGATATATATACACTTTTTTTTTAATGTTAAAAGATAAATCAATTTTTTCAAACAAATTTATATAAACAAACTTTTATGGAGTTATTCAGTGGGTTATTTATCTACCCTTGGTGCTGATTTTTTTTTTTTTTTGCATCCTAAAGTCAATTAGAACCCTGTACTGCCAAAATCAGCAATGGGTCCCTGAACTAAGCAAAAATCAACAATTCAACCCAAAATCAAAATACTATCCATTATAATTTCTACTGTCATTCACCATTACCCACAATTATTAAATCAAAGCAATGAAATACACAAGCTGCTAAACCTTGACTTCTTTTAGTCCCCTTAAAATTTGGTGATAAAAATAAAAGGAACAATCAGGATCCAGTGTTCTGTAACTACAACAATTTGGCACAATGTTCACTGCAAACAATTGATTCCAACAATACAGGAGGCCATATACCAGGTTCAGCCAGCCATAAAATCATAGAATAGCACAAGGGGTTCATTTTATTACAAAAAGTATAAAATGTTGCAAAGTAAATTTGCCAAAGTGGTAATGGATTGTATGGATACAGGTGATACAGATGCGATGAGTATCTTGTCCACAATATTATATATGTTAAAAGAAATGTAGTGTTCTTATGAAAAAAATTGAAGGAAAACTGGATGTGTTCCCTGTTAATTGATAAAACGCCAAGAATGGGAACACAGCCCAGCTGCTTGTGTTTTTACCATGACCACTTAGGTACTTGCGTCAAGGAACCGATGAAAATTTTGTAGTGTAACTAATCATAAAATGCCATTTAATGTGTAAGAACATCTAGGCAGCCCTGTGATCCCCAGGTCATTTGTGTTTTCTTATGAACATGACCAACTTTGAGAATTTTTTTAATTACATCAGTTGCTCTCCCTAAGTTAGTTGGAAAGCATTTTCATGGAACTTTGGCTTTTTTTTTTAGGCTTGGGGACCAAAAGTTACTTTTCATGTGCATGTGTGGGGGATCCATCCCAACTTTAATAATTGTGCATGATTGAATGTGGTATCTCAATTCTCTTTGAAGGGATGGTACTTGAGATAATGACATGCATTTAAATTAACTCCCTTTTATGATTTGTTCTCCCTCAAAAAAAGTTAAAATTATTCTATGTACTTTGACATGATTTGACATTTTGGTTCATATAATTCAACTTTGACACATTAGACCTTTGTACTTGGTACGGGTTGCTTTAATTCTGGCATATTTGAGCCTTTGTACTTGAGTCTGTTGTTAAAGGACATATTGCTAGAGGATTTGTTTGGCGATGGTTAATTTTGGGAAACATTAAAACATGTACCAAAGTTCAACACAGTGGCTGAAATGAGAGATTTTACCAACTACATTTAACTTTTTGTTGGATGGTATATGATTGTGGGTCTTTTGTGTAATGCAGCTAATGAAGAACCTCATACCAGTGACCGATAAACGAAGACCACCACGTGCACTTAGAAGAGTAAATTCTGTGCAGTGGTAGGGGTAGGGCGTGGGCATGGGCATGGTCTGTAATTAGTGGTTGTTAATAAGATAATTTCCTTTGAAAGTCACATAAGATTTATAGGCAGAAACACAGATCCTAGAGTAAATGAGGGGGGAATGTAAGCATGAGGTGTGTGGGAGAGAATACGTTATGGTAATTTGTTAGTTACATAAGTGAAACAAGAAAAGCTTCAGTTTCAGTTTGAGTTTGTTCCCCTCACGTAGGGGATCTGAAAATAGGACCAAATCCAAATACATAAACTAACTTCATAATGTATAGTAGTATGAGTATGAGAGAGTGCGAAGAGTGTGATAACCCACTATCATTGTATCATCATCATGGCTTTTATTTAGGATTCTCACGGGTGCCAGTATACGGAAAGGTTTGGTATAGCTTCTGTATATTATTTATTTATTTATTTATTTTAATCTTTATTCTAGACTTGTCTTTACTTAGAAAGAATCCTTCTCTTGTTTGATCATACTTAATTACTTGTCTATTTGCAGCGGAAGTCATGAATTTGATCAGTTATCGTAAATCATTAGAAAATCTATATCTAATAGATCTAAATTTAACGATAAATGATGGACACTATTTGAGTTCCTTTGTAGTCTCTAAGATATTTTTAGTTTAAGTTTTAATTCAAAATTATATAAATAATTTAGCTCTTAGATATTTAAGATACTCAAATGTCACTTTCAATAATATTTTTGTACTAAAACTTTTATTTATTGTTATTTATATCAATAGTGAGAAGAGAAAGATCCATTAATAATAAATTATTATTAAAAAGTAAAATTAGGAGAGACTCTTTAGTACTACGTAGAAAATGGAGTTTTAGGCTTTGATTGGATGAAAGGTTTTGAAGGGTAATTAAAGGGAGGGTAGGGAAGGGTAGAGAAGGGGAAGGAGGGGGAGAGGGTATTACCCTTACCCTTATTTGGGAGAAAAGGAAGGGTTCATCAAAACCCTTCAAAATCCACCGATTTGATGGGTTGAAAATCTATTAAAAACTTATTGATTTTGAACCCTTCAAAACCCTTCATTAACCCTTCAAAACCCTTACCCTCGTATTTTTTAATCTTCCAAACAAGGGTTTCCACTAATCCTTTCCTACCTTTACTTTAATTATCCTTCAAAACCTCTCATCCAATCAAAGCCTTAGAGAGTTTGTTTTGGAGTTTCTTTCTTTTTGTTGATTTTTTTTGGCCTAATGCTTTTCGAGTCCCTTTAATTTGTCTAAATTGGTCATTTTATTTCTTCAACTCATCGAAGGTCCTATTTACCTTTTTAACTTAAAAAAAATGGTATTTCTCACCCCTTTAAATTATCCAACTTGGTCATTTTATCCATTCACAACTTATTGAATGTTCTATTTACCATTTTAACTCCATAAAAGTGGTATTTTTCGCCCCTTATGATCATATTTTTTAACTCCATAAAAGTGGTATTTTTTACCCCTTTACAGTGCAAAATTAATATGACGTAATCAAATAAGTTTGAAAATATATTTTTTTAATATCAACTTTTTATTTCTTTAAACAAGTTAAAGACATTATATGTAGGGATAATGTATCAAAATAGGTCTATGGTTTTTGGAGAAGTATCAAAATTTAGGTTCCATGTGCAAAATAGTATAAATATAGGTTTAACGTTTAAAAAAAGGTATTAATTTAGATATCGATAACGGATTGTAAGGGGTGAGAAATACCATTTTTATGGAGTTAAGGGGGTAAATAGGACATTCTATGAGTTGTGGGGTTAAATGGACAAGTTGAGAGGGGAGCATAATTTCCCAAATGGGACCTGTCTCATCGAGACAGGTCCTCGTCTCATCGAGACACTCTTTGTCTCGATGAGACGAGGCAGGGGAAGGCCCACCAGCGCCTTCCCCTTTGCTGAAATCCGCGAATTTAAGCCCATTGCCCACCTTGGACAGCACCAATTGCCTATTTTGCATCCGGTTGCATTAGGGTTTCTCCCTAACTCTATAAATAGGGAGCTAATCTTACTTTTTGGGAAATTCATTCTTCTTCTTATTCATTCTGCCTCTTTCACAATGTAGACAATTGATTAGTTTTAGCTTTTAGTTTAATTTTTCAGCTTTCTAGATTAGGTTTATTTCAGTTTTTATTTTCTTTTGTTGAAGAACAATTAATGGGAGAAGCTCGTTATCTTCTATTTTGTAATCGGAAAGCGGGTTTTAGATTTCTATCTCTCTCTTTTATCTTTTGCCTTTATATTTAATTGAAGATTTTTCCATTATTCCTATTTTCTTATTGTTATGATTGGTTTGTCTATGAACTAATCCTCATCCAATTTGGGATGAGGATGAGATTGATTGTATGATTATGTATGATTAGGGATTTAGGGTCTTTGATTGATCAGTTTATGCATGCTTAATGCCTTTAAATTGTCAGGAATAGGATTATTGCTAGAATGAGACTCGATGACGATCAACTAGCCTGCTTTATGTATATATTGTGCCTAATGCCTATAAATCTGACAAAGATAGGATTATAGATAGATAAGAACCTGACCATGGAATTATCTATGCTGAATCTGTGTAAACCTGACCTCGCTAGAGACCACTAAGAGCGCGGCTTCGTGGCTGGACTACGACTTTAGCCTTAGTTGCCAAAGAACCTAATGCTTTGCATGACCTAGTGTATATGCATAATCAAGCCGTCACCTGAATGCATGCGAATAGGTTAGATGAATCTTGTACACATTTGTCTTTCTTATTAGGGCAATTACCGTCAATCACTGGTAGAACATAAATCTGAACTCCCTAAATCCATACATATGATTTAATTAAAGGATCCCCCAACCTAGACTCAACTAGCTAGAATTTTTTGTAAAAATTGGCACTTATCAGAAATCAATTTCCGCTATGTGTGAGATAAAAGCTCAAGGTTGTTTTATTTTTCATTTCGGGAAGTAACTAAAGAATATCTTCTATCATTTCCTCTACAATTTATTCGATTCTAATTTGAGCCATATATTTTTTTTTTCTTTTTCTTTTTCTTTCTTTCCTTTCTTTTGAGATAGATGGGACAAAGAGTCAATTTGATTGAGTTACTTCTTCTATTTAGAATTACAACCTTTCGATGGTAGCTAACGGAAATTCTAAGGGTGTGTGCCCAAGGATTTTTCTAACCGAAATTGAGTCAATTAACTTGGGTGATGGTGAGAAAAATGCAACTTTTATGAAGTTAAGGGAGTAAATAAGATATTCGATGAATTGAGGAGGTACAATAACCAATTTAGACAAGTTAAAGGAGTTGTGGAAGTATTAGACCATTTTTTTTTATCATTAATATAATTATTTTCTATATTTTTTTTTTAGTTTTGAGTTTCTTCCAAACATTTTCTAAATCTCATTATCTAACGTTAAAGTTTTATATTATCTTTTTCATTCTTTGCTACTTTTCATCTTTATGTCCTCTTAAAATTTTACTTGAGTTTATATTTTACTCTTTACTTTTTGTTTTATTCTATATATTTAATTTTACTTTTCATCATTGTTTATATATTTCTACTTTTTTCTTTTAAAAATATTTTGATCAAAATTTATTTTTTAATTTTTGTTTTCTTTACATTTATCTATTTAATATTTTTTTTTAATCTTTAGACTAATTTAACTCTTGATTTTTGTACTTATTTATTTTTATTTTATTTTACCTTAAAAAATAACTTTGACTAAATTTTTTATTTATTATATTATTCTGTTTTAATATTTATCTTTAATTAGTTTAAAGTGATTGTTTTATTTAAGATACCATCTATCTATACTATATATAATAGCGGAAGCAGAGATAAATAAGGAGAAGTGTTTGAGAGACCTTTTTTATGAGTTGTCAACGTAGTAAAAAATCAAGATTAAAAAGATTTAATTAATTAAAAATAACAGATTTATATTTATAATATATTAAACAATTACTAGCACATTAATTAAAATAATAAAAGAAAGTAAGAGTTACGGGAAGATGAAAAAACACAAAGCAAAGGAAATTTAAAAGTCACAAATAAATTTCTATATAAAGCATTATAAATAGCATTCCACCATTATATTCATTGGTCATGATCGATAGTATTATATTTCTAAAATTAATTATTCGATTTTTTTGATATATTGTAGTTATTTTGTTCTCAATTGGGTTGTTGTTTTATTTTTATTAAACAATAGTTGTTATAGTTTCATCTTTCAGATCCATTTCTGCCATTACCCATATTCTATATCTCTCGCTACCTTATCCATGTTTTCTTTTTTATATGTCTTTTTTTTCAAATTGATATCTCCAATTGAAGAAATCCGATAGAAGTAGAAGATGCATGGACAACTAAAATCGGAAAACACAAAAGTGTCAAAAATTACAAGAAATTCTTACGTTTCTCAAGGTAATTATTCGATTTTTTTGATATGTTGTAGTTATTTTTGTTCTCAATTGTGTTGTTGTTTTATTTGTATTAAACAATAGTTTCATCTTTCAGAGATGAAATTCAATTTCTGTCGTTACCCAGGTTCCATAACTCTCGCTACCTTATCCACGTTTTCTTTTTTATTTGTCTTTTTTTTTTCAAAATGACTAAAATAAAGATTTTGTATATTTGCATTCTTTTTTAGTATATGTTGCTAGGTGTTATCGTTTCGATTGTTAACTTTAACTAAAATTTAAATTTTCAGCTTTATATGAACTCTATTTTTAGCTTTAATTGAAGTTAGATTAATTTTTTAATTCGGAACCTGTTGAAATCCATTCATTTTTTTAGTTTGAGTTTATCTAACTGATATGAATTGTATTTTTTGTTTTTATGCATTTTGGTACAAATACATATAAAGTTTCACATAATAGTTGTTCACTGAAGTTGGAGACATATTGAATAAAATTTTAAAGAGGTATTGAAATATTATACTTATAATAAAGTTTAGTTAAATTATAAATTATGTTTTATTATTATTATTATTATTATTATTATTATTAAGAAGTTATTTTTTCCCAGTTCTCTAGACAACGAGATTGTAAGCGTCTAATACACTTGATAAGATGTTTATTGTTTAATAATTTGGATTATGCTAGATACGAATTCAAAATGAAGGTAAATAAAAAAAATTCGATGCTCAAAATCTCAAAAATATACATTAATTATGAGATATTGAGATAACTGCTTTTGCAACGTTGGCTTATATAGTTTTTTTTTTTGAAGCACAAAAGATCAAGGGCTTAATGTACCAAACAATGAAAGATCAGGGGCCTCAGGATGCTTTTTGCCTAGTTAAAAACTATATAAGCCATGCTTCAAAAAAAAATAAAAATAATGTTAAAATTGAAGCACATTTTAATTATGTTCTAAAAATAAAAATAATATTAAAATTGAAGCACATTTTGTGGAAATAAGAAGGGTAATTTTATCAATAACAAGTAATTACAAACAACTGTTCATGAAAAGAGATTTTCGTGAAAAGCTCCAAAATATTGTAGTGTCCAGAGAAAATACGAAACGTTGCAGTTATATAAACCTAACCAAACATGCCCTTAATAAACCTATATATTAATTGATTTACGGAAGGGCCTAATACACCTATATATGAAAGATCAAGGGCTCAATGTGTCTAAATGAAAGATCGAGGGCTTAATGCACCAAATGATAAAAGATCAGGGGTTTAATGTGTTTAAATAAAAGATCGAGGGCTTAATGCACCAAACAATGAAAGATCAGGGGCCTCAGGATGCTTTTTGTCTTTTAACTATTATATTATGGTTTGTACAAAATTGTTAGTATTTCAAGAGTTTTTAATAGATGAAAATGAAACAAGTTGTTCGAAAATATTAATTAAAAAAATATTATTATTTGAATCTCTTCAAATTCTCTAATGTTGAGCATAATGATTCTAATTAATAGAATTAATTTCACATGTTAATTATAAAACGTTTTTTTTACTGAGTGGACTTTTTTTTTTGACAAGGAATGATCATCTTATTAAATATCAACAGTAAGAGCAGTACAGACATAAGGAGGAGGTACATAAATCCAGACCCTCCTCTCAGAAGCAGGTGTAGTTGCACGGGCTAGAGAATGAGCAGCGGAATTCGCTAACTTACGAATAAATGAAATTGACACATTAACTATATCCTTAATAAGGATTTTGCAGTCTTCAATAACTAAATCCAGAGCCGAATTGCCACTAGTTTCTCGCTGAATAGCATACACTAGCAATTGTGAATCCGATTCCACCAACACATTCTACTTGCCAGTCTCCTTCAACCAACTCAACGCTTCACGACACGAGATCGCCTCTACTAAAAAGGGGTCTAGACAACAGTAAATGGTTCTGTTACCTGCAGCTTGGAACCCGCCACCACTGTCCCGCAAGATGAATCCGTAGCCAGCAGTACCCGAGGCAGAAAATATGGCACCATCAATATTAAGTTTTAACATACCAGGCGGGGGTTTGCACCATTTCTGAGTTACAACAATGGTCATCACAACCGCACGTCCCTGGCTCTGAGCAGCTTTCCAACTTGAGATGAACTGCATTGCAGTGGAGAAGAGTATGTTAGGCGTCATGACTTGTTTTGACCAAACTTTGTTATTTCGGTTAAGCCATAAGAACCAGCAGCAGACCACCACCATACCCGTTTCTGACGAGAACGTTAACCCCAGCTTCTCCCAGAACTCCTAAACGAAGAGCAAGAATCTCCCAGTCCTGCAACGCTGGTCAAACCCCATAAAAGTCGGGCCTGACGGTAGCCAACTAAAGCATGGAAGTCGTCCTCCTCCGATTGCAGGCATAATGGACACAGGTTATTGATCGGAACCCTTCGAGCAGATAAAGCGCTCAGCGACGGTAAACAGCCAGCCAAGGTTCTCCAAATTAGATTTTTTACCTTGGGTGGAACCTGAAGAGCCCACACCGTATCCCAATTAACTCCGGCAATTGTCAACAGTGGATTATTGCCATATTTTTCAGACCATAGGTGTTTATACGCACTTTTCACACAAAACTTATCTCTCTTTCCCCAGTACCATTCCCACGCATCAGACACTGGTCGATGACTTAGGGGAATCCTTCGTATAAGTTCAGTATCCTGGTCCATAAAGATCCCTTTGATTAATTCTAGATTCCACTCCCCCGACGTCTGTCTGATATTATTCACAGTATCCACCTCAAGGCCCAGTAGGCGCGCACTCTCTATAAAAGGGTGGTCAGGGTCAGGTAGCCAAGGATCTTCCCAAATGTTAATAGACTCCCCTGTCCCAACAACGCGTCTAGCTCCAGAGATAATAAGTGACTGAGCGGCATGTATACTTCTCCAAATAAAGCTGGGCTGATTACCAAGATCCGCCTCTAGAAAGGAAGAAGAGGGAAAGTACTTAGCCTTATATACCTGTGCAAGTAATGAATCTGGATTAGTTAGAAGCCTCCAGCCTTGTTTAGCTAAGAGAGCTAGATTAAATAAATGTAGCTTTCGAAAACCCAATCCTCCTAAGCTCTTCGGGGCACACAGTTTCTCCCATGACTTCCAATGCATGCCTCTCTCTTCGGGACCAGTTCCCCACCAAAATGAATTCATCATTCTTTCCAAATCATCACACAGAAGTTGAGGTAAAAGGAATAGACTCATAGCATAGGAGGGGAGAGCTTGGATAATAGATTTCAACAGAATCTCCATACCGGCTCGAGATAACATTTTTGCCTTCCATGTTGTGACCCTTGCTCTGACTCTGTCTGCAATGTATTGGAACACTTGTGTTTTACCTCTTCCAACTAAAGCCGGCAGACCAAGGTATGTTCCAGTGCACAGGCCCATAGGTACTCCAAAAACCAAGCTTAAGGTCGAACGGAGACCCGCGCTACAATTTTTTGCTGAACGAGATGGAGGATTTGGAGAAGTTTACCTTCTGCCCAGAAGCTGCTTCATATTCTTGCAAACACTGTTGAACCGCTAAGCACTCTTCCTTTGACGCTTTGAAGAACAAGTAGCTGTCATCTGCAAAGAAGAGATGAGAGATTGACGGAGCTGATTGAACTATCCGGCAACCATGGATCTGACCCTGAGCTTCTAAACTTTGCAAAGACGCTGATAAACCTTCTGCACAAATCAAAAAAAGATAGGGAGAGATAGGGTCACCCTGACGCAGGCCACGCTGTGGTAGAATTGGTCCTGCTAAGTGGACTTAATACTTCATTAAGAAAAAATAAAATTTTTAATTAATAGGCAAAAAATATTTCCACTCTCCTCTTTATATGCTTATATATTGACATTCTCTCTTATTTTCAAAAAAAAAACGAGAGGAAGATAGTTCTCTCCTAATTATCTTTTTTCTTTCTTCATTTTTGTTTTCTATTCTTTTATTTGTTTTTCTTGCTTACGAAATTCAAGAATAAATAATTATTAGAAAATATTAATGAAGCCAAATAAGTGATATCTGCGAACGTGACTGATATTCTATACAGTGAAAGAATGAAAAACAAATTGATTGAATGTCTTGATGAGATATTACGAGATGAAAATAGGAGAAATCATCACCTTAATCTGATTCAATTCGATATATTAGGTTATTGTAGAAGAATGAATAATTGAATTCGAATAGTTGGTGATTGTGAAATTCCATTAAGCAAGATGATTATCATCAAGCTAGATTTGTGACTAATTTTTATGAATTTTATTTTTTTATATGTAACATATTGAATTGATAAACTTTCTTCATGAGTAACATTAGAAAAATATTGATTGTAATAGTTTATAGCATAATATATTGATGTTGCTTCCATTTTAATATATACTGTAATTCTTTTGTATCGTAGATATAATATTTAATTTTAATGGTAGTTTAATTCAATTTTTGTTTAATATATATTGTAATTCTTTTGTATCGTAAATATAATATTTAATTTTAATTGTAGTTTAATTCAATTTTTGGTTTTTCATTATATTCTAATATATTTCTTAATTAATCTTCTATTTTATTATTATTGTTTAGAGAATTCCAAAATATGAAAATGTATTAAAATTACTAAAAGTACCAATCATTGAATTTTGTAAAAATAAATAAATCATTCACCTTTAATTAAAATTCTATAAAAAAAATTAATGAATTATTTTCAAAATTAATTTAATTTAATTTGAATTATCAAAAACAAAATATATATAATATAAAAATTATTCATAACATGATATAAAATTACTTAAGAGTAAATATGTCAATTTATTTATTTATCTATATTATATAAAAAAATTCATGTTTTTGGCTAGTTTAATTATTAATTTTATTTGAGTTTCTTATATTTCATCATAAGACTTTAATGGTTGAAATAATTAATTTTAACTCTTATATTTGTATTTTGTTCTTACTTTATTTGGGGACAAGTAAAATTTTATTTTTTTTATTTTAAAAAATTGCGCACAATGCGCTTACATTAAAAAAGAAAGAAAAATCTCCACCAGACTCAGATGTGATTCGAACCAATGACCTCCCTAGTCATAGGTAAGCTCTCAACCACTAGGCTAAGAGCTTCACCATAGGAACAAGTAAAGTTTTAAATGTGAAGATGTTTGATAGGATTGGAAAATCCATATCTTTTGGTATGGTTTTTAAGTTAATTTTACACTAATTCCAATAAATTAATAGCAATTTTCTGTGCTTTATTTTACTTCTACTAATTATTTAGTTTTCAGTTCTATTTTAGCACTTTTATCGTTTTTTATATTATTTATGTCGCTTTTTTATAAAATAACGTCAAGTTAGCACTTACCTAAAGTTTACCCTTAATAGTTTGACTAATTGATTCACCAAATGTCACTATAAATTGATTTGGTACTTAAATCCTAAGTTTGGTGAATCAATTTAGCCCCATGACTAATATTTTTGGAGTTTTAATATGTTCTTGCAAGTCAAATACGGAAAGTGCAAGGTTGTTCAACACTAAAAGGATACAAAATCACGATTGAGGACAGCTTACCGAGCTGGCCCATCATTGGGCTAGCTAGGTCCTCCTGGGGTCCCGCTTTAGCCTGTCCTTGTAGGTCCAGCTTGGCGAGATGGAGCTACGAATCAGTCATTAATGACTGATTGCAGCTCCTTATTTAAGGGGATTTCACTCTGTCTCTCTCATATTTGAATTGTAACGTTAACTTGAGTGTTTATGGTCTATTTTAGTCTATAAATAGATTGTATTTCAATTGTAAATTCATTCGTTGCCATTGCAATTATTCTGTATCACCTTGAGAATTCATCCCTAAAATCCATCATTTGCCATTGAAGCATCAAAGCTCATTTCATCTTCAGCTTTAAGGATTTTCAAGTTCCATCTTCCAGTCTTAAAAAGACGATTGCTTGAGTCGACAGGTTCCAAAAAGGGATTTCTATTCACTTTAGATCCTTTCTATGAATTTTGAGTTGGTTGTATCTGTGATATAATGTTCTTCATCTTTAATATAAATTACAGTTTCAATTTCAATTGAGTTTCATATTTGTCTGTTTATGCTTTGCTTAATTTGAATTAAATCATTCAAAAGTCCAAATACAAACTAGGTTTATATTGCGAGTCTAATTCGCTGTCTATATCGAAGCCTGTGATATTGAGAACATCATAGTTAAAGGACCCAAATTCCTGAACCTTAGAGCTAATTATGACCTATATCAAAGGAATCATGTATTAGGGACCCTAGAAGGGTGAGTCGGTTTAATTACCTTAAGTTTATGCAAATTCAAATTAGGCCTTTAATTCAATTGGTTAATTAGATTGAAAATTATATTGTCGTATCATTCCGTTCCTTTTTCGGAGTATTTGTTTTTCCTTAGGTCAACCTAGAAGTAGAATAACTTAAACAAAAACCCAATTCAACTTTCCACCACCTAGATAACATTAGAATCTAATAGTTTGGTAATTGTGGTATAAATCATATGGATTCGATACTTGGACTTTCCAGATTTATTACTTGATAACGACGGGGGTACAATTATCCCTTAGTAAGCCTTTGAGCGTCAGCTCGGGACGCATCAGTGACGTGGATGTTCTTGGAATCGACTGTTGAGGAGTTGGATGACTTCCTTACAATATGATTCTACTGCTATGAAATCTGTCTGTTTTTCCAATGCTAATTTCAAACCTGTGTGGATTCCCTAGAGCTCTGCTATAAAGTTGTCCCCTATACCGATGTTTTGTTTGAATCCAAATATCCATTTACCATTAGTGTCTTTTACCAAGCCGCCTACAGTGATGGTATTTGAATTGTGTTGCACGATCCATCTGTGTTGGGCTTACACCACTGATTATTTAGCTTGGTCCAATTGATCCATGTTTCCCGAGGCAATTGTTTAGGCCTATAGTCTTGATCTTCCCTTGCTTCCACACAATTCACTATATAGTTTTTGATGAATTTTATTTTACCTTGTATAGTTTCCATATCTGTCCTAAATATGGAGTTGTTCTTCCATTTCCAAATGCTCCAAAGGCAGATTGCAAAGACTCTGATCCAATTTGCATTTTCTAGGGAAGGATTTGTATATTTTAAATTAAGGTTTAACTAATCCTTCCACTCTAAATTACCGAAATTGGGGGATGTTTGGAGTGTACCAATTTCTTGCCATAGGGGAATTGAGGCTTGACAATCACGAAACACGTGGATAAGAATTTCTTCCTCCCAGTTACATCGGTTACACATAACGTGGGGGCCGAGGTGGCGTCTCCTTCCTTTGACTTGGGTGAGCAGCTGTTCCTGAACCAACAAGCAAAGAAAATAATGGATTCTATGGGGTACCTCGATCTTCCAAATCATATTCCATTCCCACTTGCCATCGCACCAATCTTCACCTCTAGTAATCTCATAGGCTGTCTTAGTCGAGAAGTTCCCATCTGGTGTGTTTGTCCATATCACCTCGTCCTTTTGTTCACCCTTAACATCGATTTTTATAGAAGCTATTTGTAAACATATTTCCATTGGGATGAGGTGTTCGAATTTTTCCCAGTGCCAATTGCTTTCATTGAGTAGAGATACGTCGATGGTGGTAAAATGGATAATATAAGGGGGCATAAGAGGAGATTAAGGAAGGAGTAAAGTGAGAAAATATGGTACAAGGGACATTAGATGTTTACCTCAAGGGCTATAGCATAATAAGAAGGGAAGTCAAACCCTTGATTCTTTATTGAGTTGTGGTGGGATATGAACATCACTTGATATCCGTTCATCGGATAGCTAGACCTTTTGGTCATACTAGCTGGTCTAGTAATCCATCATCGATTGTTTTGGCACCTCTTCCTCTTCTTTGAGAAAAACAAACACAAGTGTTACAAAAAAAAAATAAAAAAAAAAATTAGCAATACAGGTATTTCGATTGTAGATATTTACCCATATGTTACTTCTTATCAGACTTGATGGATGAGTTACATGTTGGAAATACTTATTGGAATTAGATCCACAAACCACAAGATCATAAACTCATGTTAATCCATTAAGATCTAAAGCGGAACCGTACCTGAATACATAGCGCAGAGATTGAAGAGAATCAGAGACACCTTAGGTTGATTGGTCTTCTAGGGCTAAAAGCAACTAGCACATCTACACTTGATGGGGAAGGCTGTAGATTTCAGAATGCTGATGCCCTAGGGACCATAACCCTATATTTATACTGAAAACTTAATTGTCGCAATTACTAATCTGCCCATCATAGTATTAGTAAATTACAACTGGGTATCTACACATATTTAAGCCCATACCCATTATATATGCCACAGGCCCATAAACTAATTTAGATCACTTAATCGGGCTCATACATATGATAGCCCATAATTACAATTATACATGTAAAGCCCATAATGTTGGATTTTAATCCAACAATCTCCCACTGGGCGAAACATGTATATTCCTGTAAATTATGAATCCTTTATGACGTCAAAATATGTTATCATATTTACTATAGGCATATACCAACAATTCCGTCCATTAATCATACTAACATCGAACCAAAGCAGAATCAATCACCTTTAGTGTAACCTTACCAACAATGATCACATATGTTAGCATAATCAAATGACATGAATTAAGTATGGATGTGTAGCATGGAAATTACATGTAATGTGATCTTAACATGCCTATTTCCAACTGGTCCTACTTTAGTGAGATCAAGACTATAACACTTCCAGAATGGAATAAACTTAAAACTTTATTAACTGGAATCGGTATCGAATAAACAAACATGTCTAAAACTAAAGAGCATCCAAAATACAAACTCCCACTAAACTCAAATTTTCTTAAGCAATTCAAGTCCCAAATGAGCAATATGCTCATGAAAGATAATGGGCAATAATCATTAACTGAGCGGATCCATAGAGTTTGTCCTAATATGCTCATTAGACACCGGTCCATTCTGAAATCTCTACTAGATATTTAATTACTAGTAGAACATAAGTGTTGACTTATTGTCATAATATATTATCTTTCTATATTTGAATTGCAGCCTAATGACAATTTCACAGTCAACCAAAAAACTAGATGCCTCATAATGCGCTACAGATATAGCTTCCATGATGGAAGAAATGATTCACCCATCTAATAAACTGAAATGAACTTTAAACAAAATGAGCATCCGATATAATCAGAATCAGTATACATAATGATCTCTACTTGATTTGACTCTGACATATTATATGCGAGCTTTATTCTATGTGAATAGCGCATGACCTTATTAGCTACTTTTCTAAAACTTCAAAACTAAAATATTTGCATATCTGCTCATTACCTCAAATATGAATACATATCAGAATGCATACGTACTTGAGCACACAAAAATAATGTATAACTGTTTGGGCACTATTTGAGACTAAAATCGTCTCCTTTAATTATAAGGGTATCACCTGATTTGGAGTTCTCAAATAGAAAAATAAATTTCCTCCCACTGAATCCAAAATATACATAATTATCAAACAAATTCATCTCAAAATCAATGAGACAATAACTTAATGAAATTTGTGATCATAACCAGTTAGCAATGCCATTATAACTTTAAAGAATCTTTTAATGAAGCTAGAAAGAAAGTTTTTCACAAATAATGTCTTCTTTTCGTCTGAAGTCTTTGACAACAATAAATACCTTATATCTTTTCATAATTGTCTTTGAGAAAATTGACAAGATTTGAAAACTCTAAATTAATGGCATCAACCCACAATCGAGAATTGGAACTCCTTAAGGCATTGATAACTCAATACCATCTTTATGTTCTTAGAGATATACAAAATAATGATCAAACATTGTATTTCTCATTTCTCTAGTGAATTTCACTTTACTGACATTTATTCTTGAGGTTGTTGAGATTGTTCTTCTAGATGAGGAATCATTTAACCATATTTCCCCCTACAAGCTCAACATCCTCAAAGAATAAATGTATAGTGTTCATCATAACTAAATTTTGATAAAGACAATTTCCTATTGTTAAACAAACATATTTGAATTTGTTTAAAATAGAAACCAAAATCCACCTAATATTAATATGTATATTGTCAATACTTTCTACCTTAACATTCCCATATAGATGTATCTTTCACCATCAAATGAATGTTAGGTTAGACAACCTCGCACAAACACATCAATATGAATAATAATACCAAAAATATAATTCATCAAGTGTGTTCAAGCATAAAAATTAACCTTAGAACAAACAAAAAAAAAGTGTACCTTTCTTTATATGCCAAGCACAGTTTTTTTTTTACATGATTCTTTTTATTATGTCCAACTTTATTGCATAAGAAACAAGTAGTTTCTGAATTTTGTCCCTTTTGCACTTTAATGACACAATACATGCATCTTTAATATTTTTCTTAACTTTATCATTTGAAGTGGATGCCTTATAAACACATTCATATCTCTCTTGCTGAAGTATATCCTCTTCTTGCAACTGACACATATATTAAAATTTTGAGAAATCAAGGGAATTGAGAATTCCATAAGACACAAGCCTTTCAATTCTCTCTTGAGAAATGTGTCCTAATCTTTTGTACCACAATAGCAGAATTCTCATAATTTAATTTTCTCTTCATACCACACCACGTGTACTAGGTTTCATTATAAGAAGAAACTGCACCAAGCATATAAAGATAATCATAAATAGATAAAGAACCAGTGCCAATGGTAACTGAATTTTGAAAAAAAAAACTCAATTTCCTATTTCCAAATGAACAATAACCAAACTTGTCCAAAGTAGAAATAAAACCAAATTCCGTCTAAAAGACGACACAATAAAAGTCTCATTCAAATCTAAATAAGCACTAGTTTTCAAAAGTAACCTAAATATGCCTATTGCCTCTACTTCTACTGCCTTGCCATCTCCCACATAGATGTGTCTTTCACCATCATTTGGCTTTCGGCAGCTTAGGCAACCTTGCATGGACACACTAATGTGAGTAGTAGCACCAGAATCTACCCACAAAGTATGTCCAGGTACTGGAGATAAATTAACTTCAAAAATGAGCACATCTTATATCCTTTTGACCTTATGACAATTATAGCTCATCTTAAATTTATCAAATTGTGCAATAAGATAAATTACAACCTTATACACGAGCATGTCATTAGACAACTGCAACTTAAAGTGTATTTAACTTAAAAGCAAGATGAGACATCTCTATAATGTGCTCCATAATGTTTCATTTTCCTTATCCTTAATGGTATCATCATGTTTATTCTTTGCAAATCTTTTCTCAATTTCAGCAAAGAAACCTTATCTGTAGATATCTCATAAGTCAATATAATGCCCTTAAAACTTCTTGAATGAAACATTTCATGATCATCAGACTCATGCAATTTGATCTTCTCACTTCCAATGATGAATTTTATCATTATCAGTACCGGATGTCATTACGACAGTGAATTAATCAATTCCTAATACAATGCCCAGATCAACAATATTGAGAACTAACATAATGTTCTCTTTCAAAACTTAATATTGAGAACTAGCATAATGTTCTCTTTCAAACCTTAAATAACATAATTCAATATGCAACTTGAATTAATTATGAGCAAATATAATGGCAGCAAATTCAATAACAGAGAAGTTAACAAGCTCGCATAAGTTATATATATTTGAATTAGGGCAGACAGAAAAATCAAATCATGGCAAATCCCATCACAAGATACCTAGCACGACATTAATATTTTATCTTTGGACAAAAATACTAACTCGTAAGTGGCCATCTTGTTGTAGCAATCAAATATTAACAATAAGTCCTGTCAAATAATAAATCATCTTTGGAAAAATTTATTATTCACATGGAAAACTAGATAATTGTTACATATTTATTGCCACATGTGTGTATGTAATTCGGCCAAATATTAGCCTTCCTTTGGGCCGGGTAATATCCGCATGAATTTACAGACACACAAAACCGAATAGATGTTATATATCAAATTAATCTCCACAAGAGAGCCCACTTTGGCGGGATGTTGCTTAAACTAATTTATATAAAACGTCTATAACCATGACTTGAATACAAATGAGACAAGTATACATAATTGACCATAAAAAAAACTTTAATATTTATATATTGTCATATATAACTTAAAAACCAACAATATTTTTGACAATATATAAATATTTAGTCATAACAAACTCTCATAACAAAAGTATGGTCATCGAAACTAAATAACTGCATAAAATGATTATGCCCAAATTATTTTTTTCTTTAATTCACATAATCGCCCAATATTATATATTTGTCTCAAATAAAATCACAAAAGTTTATTATCAGAAAAATGGGCAAATAAAAAAAATCAAATCAAAGTTAATCTCATTATAAGACACCTAGCACAACATTAATATTTTGTCTTTGGACATAAATATTAACTTGTAAGTGGTAATCTTATTGTATCAATCAAATATTAACAATAAATCATATCAAATAATAAACATATCTTTGGATAAGTTTAATATTTACATGAAAACTCAAATAGTTGTTACATATTTAATTGACATTTATACCATGATTTGAAATTTTTTAGAACTTAAAACCGAATCATAAATCAATTTCAAAATCAAAACATTAATGTTTAATAAATACAAAAGTTATTACAAAAATGTTGTAACCGAAACACTAATGTAAGGAATAAATTTTGAAATTGTTACAAAACTTTATTACCCAACCATAAAGAAATAAATACTGAAGTTATTATTAAAATTTATAACCAACACATTAATGTGCATAAATAAATACTGAAGTTATTAAAAAAAACTTATAACCAACACATGAATATGAGGAAATAAATACCAAAATTGTTATAAAAATTTATAACTATTAATGTAACCGAAATACCAAAGTTGTTATAAAAACAATTGTAACCAAAACTTTAATTTGATCAAAATACCAAAGTTGGTACAAATATTTTTTGTAACCGAAATATTAAAACACAAAAACTTCAAAAGTCTAAAATTATGAAGTTTTTATGAATTAAAAAACAATATAAAAGACATTAATATCTAAAAATTTTGATTTGTAATAAAACAAATCAACTGAAAAGTTTGAAGAGTTCATCAAATTAAAATCTTTGAATCAATGTTTAAAAACTCAAAAATAAAAATAGATATCATAAGCGATTCTCAATCCATAACATACAAGTAAAAAAAAACTTGATCCAAAAGCAAGACCATAAGATTTTTCCACGTTTAGAAACAAAGGAAAAAAAAACGATGTACTGAAAACATTTATAAACTAAAACATAAGAAAACCAAATTTAAAAGAATATTGATATTCAATTGAATGTCTCTGGATCAATTAATATTGATTCCTAAATCGTTAGCATAAGATTGGCGAAAACCAAAAGAAAAACCTTTCATCGAAGTAAAATAAAATCTCAATGAATCTACCATGAGTAGCTCTGATACCACTTGTTGGAAATACTTATTGGAATTAGATCCACAAACCACAAGATCATAAACTCATGTTAATCCATTAAGATCTAAAGCGGAAGCGTACCTGAATACATAGCGCAGAGATTGAAGAGAATCAGAGACACCTTAGGTTGATTGGTCTTCTAGGGCTAAAAGCAACTAGCACATCTACACTTGATGGGGAAGGCTGTAGATTTCAGAATGCTGATGCCCTAGGGACCATAACCTTATATTTATACTGAAAACCTAATTGTCGCAATTACTAATCTGTCCATCATAGTATTAGTAAATTACAACTGGGTATCTACACATATTTAAGCCCATACCCATTATATATGCCACAGGCCCATAAACTAATTTAGATCACTTAATCGGGCTCATACATATGATAGCCCATAATTACAATTATACATGTAAAGCCCATAATGTTGGATTTTAATCCAACATTACAGTCATCACAAAGTTGGTAGCAACAGTCTGAAGTGTCTTCTTCTTGCTTTGGGAGGCTTTGTTTCAAAGAACTGGAAAAGTGGAGCACGTGAACGTGATTGATCAAGAAGTGAAAGAACAATCAAAAGGCTAAAAGATAGAATTTTTGATACTTGGTGAGGGGGCAGAGCAGTCATTGTCCTTCTCATACTTAAGTCTAGAGGATAAAAGCCATAATTGTAGGTCCATGTCCATAGTTCCTCGCAGCTCCAAATTTTGATGTTGCATATCTGGGGAAAGTTACGATCGTGCTATTCACTCAATTTTATATAAAAGAAAAATTATTTACAATGTTTCATAGAGGATCTATTTTCAGATAAAAATTGGAAGTGGCTTCTTTTGTAAAAGTTACAATAGTCTTCAAGCTTCTAAAATCTGGGAGAAGCAAGCCTCAAGTACATTTAGGAGTTTATAGCGCTGCTTATATTTGGATGTTGGCCCAATATGACTATATAAATACTAGGGGCTCATTAATGTTTATTACCATTTTAAAATTTTATCTTTCAACTCAAATAATTTTATGCTTAGTATACTTAATTTGCACACTTGAATATTTTTACGGAATTAAATAATTGTGCAAATTAAATATTTTTAGTGAAAGATATTTAATACTGTCTTTTTGTTCAAAAATGTTTTGAGCAAATATAAAATTGATCACAGTTAAATATTTCCACATAAATAAATTGACAGTAATTAAAAGAGTAGGAATAGAGAATCTTAGCCACGATGATTTATACAGGTTTGGCAAATACGGCCTACGTCTTGTCCCCAAAAGAATCTATCGAGATTTTTCACTATGATTCTTTTACCAGGCAATAGTTAAGTATGTGGAGCGTTTACAATCTAAAAGCTACCCAAGTAAATATCTCATTGATATTCACTTCTCTCAAAACTTACCGAGTATTTGAGAAACTCTCTCCTTAATTTTTACAAGTACAATTGAGAAACTTACAATCTTAAACTTACGGGTGCTTAAGAACCTACAATCCTTCAACCATTTCACCTGACTCTTTTCATGAAGATAAACCTCCTTACGGTGAAGCAAACTATCAAGCTATGAGTGCACAACTAATTCCTCTTGATGGAGAGCCAATGTATAACCCTGCACCGATATAGATGATTGGATCCTAGCAAGATTTTCTTCCACTGACGAAATGTCCCTATTAAAATCACCAAAAATCTCTCTATTCCATTTCCGAAGCAAACGACGCAGCCGACTAAGCTTATCACTGAGATGCTGCATTGACGGAAGAGTAGGATGTGTTTCAGTCTAAAACCCTGCAATCATCTCCCTAAGACTCGGATGTTGAAGCCTTATAGTTTGAAACCTGAAGCGTGAAGACTTACGCGGACCCTTTGAACAGCTGAAAATCAACGGACTATGATCCGAATGATGCCGCAAAAGGGCAATGCAGCTGTAAAAATTCTAGAAATCCAAAAAATCAGAGGATAGGAGCACTCTGTCAAGTCGAGATTTACCCTTAATGACCCATAGCGACCATTTGACCAAGTATAAAAAGCCCCGCTAACTGAGCAATCCATGAGCATGCCATCATCAATGAAACTACTAAATTCCCTGTAGGGCCTAAGAGTCGGAGCCCGGCTAAGCTTTTCATGAGAACACAAGATCGCGTTAAAGTCCCCAATCATGATCCACTGACTCGCCAAACGGTTAATCTGATCTAGAATATCCTCGAACATAGCCACCCTGCGATTAGACCACACACTTCCATACACAAAGCATACATAAGAAGCCGAGTTTTGTAAATGTAATAAAACATATTGCTCATGTCGATTACAGACCAGAGCAGAACTAAACTGAGATGTACCAAGAACCCACAGAGATGGAAAACTACGGTTATTCACAGCAATTAAAAAAAGTCCCAAGCTGTTCCAAAACCCTCCTTGAACCGAGGTGAATTCCACCATAGGTTTCGTGAGGCAAAGCAAATCTAGTTTATGCAACGAACATAAACTAAAAAGAAAATTTTGAGTATCCCTATTAAGAATACCCCTGTAATTCCAGTACAAAATAATCATTTAAAACAGACCAGAGGCTTACTGGCTCACTTGGCACGAGATGGTAAATTCTTTGTAGTGGACATTATTCACTCTCTGCTTTTTGTTTTCTGATTGCTCACTGTATTCCAGCTATTATCATCATCTTTTGCTAAATCCGCCTAAGACTTAGTACCGGTAGACAACGATTCCGAAGCCATGTCCACATCTTCAAGCCTGTGAACAATGTTATTCATCCCTAGGGATGGAGGGCGATCAAAATCCTCAATTTCCCCCTCTTGTTTCTACGGACTACCGTTTAGAATCAAATCTCCTTTCTTAGAAATAGTGTTTTCCTCCCCAGTATATAAGCCCGGGTCTAAAAGTAATCACCTAGTTTCCTACTGCACCTGAACCATCTCGCCTGCTTGCTGCTGCACAACCTTTTTTACGAGATTTTCATAAGCCACCTCATGTTGGTCCCGTGTAATGTAATAGGATTAGTTCCAAGGGGGGGTTAGGAACTAATATAACTTTTTCGCTTAATAAGGCTGACTTAATTGAATGTTTGATAATTTAACTCAGCTTTAGGTCAGCTTCCAACTCAACACTCAGATTACTCAGCGTCGGCTTTATACAAATTATATACTGAGCAATTTAAGCAAGCAACACATACATATATATATATCAAGAGAAAGGGTTAGAAATTACTCAGCAGACTTATCCTGGTTCGGCCTCACCACCTACGTCAAGTCCCCAGAATCCTTCCGGGCTTTTTCAATCCAATACTGAGCTCTTTAAAGGTACAGCACAAACTGTTTACAAGCAGTTGAGTATGCAAGAGTACCTTCCTCTATTCGTCTACTCAACCCTACTAAGCGCTATAACCGAACACTCAGATTTTCTCTACCACTGAGTACTAAAACCGAGTACTCAGCACCACTCTTCTAACCTTTAGAGTTGATACAAGATTGTTCTCTCTAAATGAAGAACACTTTAGATGAATACAAATTCACTCTAGACTTTTACACAAAGATTGGAATTGGGTGTAAGAACTTGCTTTTTCTTAATCAGACAGCTTCTCTTTTGGATCTTTTAACTTAGTGAAGATCTTGCTTGTCTTTTCTCTTTTGTAATTCGGCAAAGGATCCAAGTGATGAACTTGTCCTTTTATAGCAATTTCTGAAGCTTCAATGATTTGAATTCGGACATATCTGTTGCATTCAAACGGTCTTCTTGTGTCATTCATTGGTCAGCATTCAGAATTGCAGGCCAATCCTGTCATTTGAATATAGCAGGCGTCAGGCTTGCCAGTTTCGTCTTTTTGCGCCAGGCTTCGTCTTCTAGCGCGAGGTTTGTCTTCTTGCCAAACGCCAGTTGATCCATGCATCTCGAAAAGGTCTCTTGGTGTAATTCCGAGGCTCCTGAATTGGTGTAGACCTTTGTCGGACTTTGTCTTCTAGTCAACGGATCATTGGTGCTGCACTCAGCTCAACTTGTTTGACGTTGTCTTTAAGATCTCCTTTGACGAGGCTGAGTTACGTTCTACTCAGCTTCCTCGGTCGGCTTTGCCTTCAAGCGTTTGTTCTGAAGAAGACTTTTCTTTTATGATGCTGAGTTGTGTCCTACTCAGCTTCTGTGGCTCATGCTGACTTCGTTCTGTCTTATTTTTTATTCATGTTCTCATTTATTAATATACTCAACATTGAACAAACACGTTAGTACAATTAAACAAAAGCACTTAAATTTAATTGTCTTAATCATGGGATTAACTTAAATAATTTTGTCAAATCAAAATCATGTGGAAAGGTGTTTCAACAAACTCCCCCATTTCGATGTTGGCAAAAGTATTTAATTATGGAACTCAGCATTGAGGTTCCCCATGATCGTCAACCTTTCTTATTCTTCTGAAATTACTCCCCCGTAAGGGTTGCATCTATTGAGTTAATCCAACTCTAAACCTTCTAAGATCTAATCGAGTGAAATTAAGACATGCCTTTACTGACTTAGTTCAATTCTAGACCTTCCAAGATCTAATTCAGATGAGCATAGGTCAGTTTTCAGAAGTAGGTCACTACTTGGAACATATAGTTATTACTCAGTGTCAAATATAGATATCAGAGTTTATGCTGAGTATGATTTACTTGTATATTCTTTATGTTCACAAGTTTTAATTTGTTGTTCAATGAATAGTTAAGTATGACAGATCAACATATATGTTGGTCCCGTGTAATTAGTTCCAGGGGGTTAGGAACTAATGTAACTTTTTCGCTTAATTATGCTGACTTAATTTAATTCTTTAAATTACTTTACTCAGTTTGGTCAGCAATGCCGAGCAAGATGTAAGACAGCTTTAGTCAGAAGCTGACTAGAACCGTTTTACTTGTGAGTTGGGAATTAACACTTAAGATCAGCTTCCAACTCAGCACTCTGATTACTCAGTGTCAGCTTATACAATTTATATCCTGAGTAATTTAAGCAAGTAACATATACATATATATATTGAGAGAAAGAGTTAGAAATTACTCAGGAGACTTATCCTGGTTCGGCCTCACCACCTACGTCAAGTCCCCATAATCCTTCCGGGCTTTTTCAATCCAATACTGAGCTCTTTAAAGGTAAAGCACAAACTGTTTACAAGCAGTTGAGTATGCAAGAGTACCTTCCTCTATTCGTCTACTCAACCCTACTAAGTGCTATAACCAAACACTAAGATTTTATCTACCGCTGAGTACTAAAACCGAGTACTCAGCACCACTCTCTCAATCTTTACAATTGATACAGATTTGTTCTTTCTAGATGAAGAACACTTTAGATGAATACAAATTCAATCTAGACTTTTACACAGAAATAGGATTTGGGTGTAAGTATTCGTTTTTTCTTGTTTTTATGTGCTTGTATGTATGCTTTTCTCTTTTTTACTTAGGCAAAAGATCCAAGTGATGAACTTGTCCTTTTATAGTGAAATCTGATGCTTCAATCATTTGAATTCGCATGTATCCATTGAATTCAAATGGTCTTCTTACGTCATTCACTGGCCAGCATATAGTTTTACAGGCCAATCCTGTCGTCTGAATTTAGCAGGCGTCAGGCTTGTCTTCTTCCGCCAGGTTCATCTTCTAGCGACAGTTTCGTCTTTTAGCCAAATGCCAGTTGACCCATGCATCTCAAAACTGTTTCCTTGCGTAATTCCAAAGCTTTTGAATTGGCGCAGATTTCTGTCGGATCTTGTCTTTTAGTTTAACGGATCATTGGCGTTGTCCTGATGAACACTCAGCTTGACGTAATAGTCGTTGCCTTCGATCTTTGTCTTTGACGAGGCTGAGTTACGTTATACTCAGCTTCTTCGGTCAACATCGTCTTCAAGCATTTTGTTCTGAAGAAGACTTTTCTTCTATGATGCTGAGTTGTGTTCTACTCAGCTTCTGTAGCTCATGCTGACTTCGTCCTGTCTTACTTTTTGTTTCTGTTCTCATTTATAATTATACTCAACATTGAACAAACACATTAGTACAATTAAATCAAAGCACTTAAATTTAATTGTCTTAATCATGAGATTAACTTAAATACTTTTGTCAAATCAAAATCATGTGGAAAGGTGTTTCAACAAACTCCCCCATTTTGATGTTGGTAAAAATATTCAATTATGGAACTCAGCATTAAAGTTCCCCATGATTGATTTTTATTCTTCTGAAGTTACTCCCCCGTAAGGGTTGCATCTATTGACTCAATTTAACTCTAAACCTTCTAAGATTTAATCCAGTGAAATTAAAACTTGCCTTTACTGACTTAGTTCAATTCTAGACCTTCCAAGATCTAATTTAGATGAGCCTAGGTCAGTTTTCAGAAGATGGTCAATACTTGGAACATGTAGTTATTACTCAGTGTCGCATATAATTATCAGAGTTGTGTGCTGAGTACATTTTACTTGTATATTTCTTAAGTTCACAAGCTTTATTTTGTTGTTCAATGGATAGCTAAGTATGACAGATCATCATATGAGCATAACAAGTAAGCATCGCATATAGATAAGTCAGTTTGGATAAAAAGATGCTTATATAGATAGTCAGCTTAACAAAATAGAACATGCCAAATATAAAGTTACAAGTCTAAGACTATTTCTGATCTATCTTTTTATGTTGACTTGAACTTGGTGGGATTTGCCTTTGCCTTTGGCAGTTCTTTGTTGCTGACTTGGATTACTTGGGTCAGCAGAAGTTGAACCAGGCTTCTACTGAGTTCCGGCGGTAGGTTTAGTTATCTCCCCCTGTTTCTACTGAGTTCCAGCAGCTTGCCTTTCTTTCTCCCCCGTTTTGCCAGCATCGGGAGGTGGAGGAGGAAGATAGAAGGTTCCCTGTTGAATAGAACGAGTCAGTTTTGATGAGTACATTTGGAGTTGACTCGTACTCTCCCTTAGACCTTTGAAGACTTCCATACCATCGGACATAGTGGAAGCGGGGATCTTAATGTTGGCACTGAGCATACTTAATAGATACTATTGAGATTTCCCGATCCAAGTTATGGATTCTGTCATCCAGGCATATGATTGATGATACATCCTGAGCAGGGCAGTGTCATATTGTTGACGTTGAATGTTGGTGTGCCGAACCTGCTTAAGGGTAGATTGAGTGCATTGCAGAATCTCATTTGTCTTCACTAGGTCAGTGTCCATTTCCTCTTTATTCAGGTTGAGTAGGCGAATGGCTTCACCAATCTGTTCGATGGAACACTGGGAGGAGGAGGAGATAAGATCACGAGCTCCAGTCAGCTCAGAGGTTAGCTGGGAGAAATGTTGATTAACCTTAGCAGAGGTTGCATATGTTGAGTTCACAGCTGATAAGGCATTGAGTTGACCTTGGATGGCGTTCATATGATTCACCATCATCAGTTGGAGTTCGGCGAGCCTCACTATAGACTCTTGCTTGGGCTGTTGAGATGTAAAAGATGTCATAACACTCATCAAGTCTTTGAGACCCTTGATTTCAGTCAAAAGCTGAGTGACAGAGGAGATTTGTGTTGGCTCAACATGATCAGACCCAGCAGCATCGGCCTGAGTTTGATGAATATCCTGAAGTAAGGCTTGAGCTAAGTCGATAATCTTTCTGCTAGACTCAGAGGCATTTAAGTAAGCATAGGATTCATCTGTTTGTGGTTCAGAGGTCGGAATGTTGTCAGCACCGGATGGAGGAGGTGTTTGGTGCTGAGAAGTAGAGGTGTCAGCTTGCTCAACAGCTGCACTTTTAGCCAGGTCAGCAGCAGGAGCTGACTGGTTGTCATTCTACTTTGACGGAGTAGGAAGAGATGGATCAGCAGAATTATTGACCTGCTCAGTATCAGCCTGAAGTTGAGGAGATTTTGAAGGTTGAGGCAATTCAGAACTGACTTGAGCAGGGATTTCCTTTGCCAACTCGTTGACTTGAGCAGCAGGGACTTCGAGCACTTGCTCGGCAGAAATAGGACCCTGAGGAGCTTTAGGGTCGCCTTGTTCCTCAGCTTGAGAAACAGAGGCTTGTTTTTCCTTTATCTGGTCCGAAGTGGGCTTAGTGACACTTGAGAAGAATTGAAACTGGAGTTTGGTGAGGTCGGTGATTGGATCCCTTAATGGAGACTCATCCAGTAGGTCGATGAATTTTGGTTTCAGAGCCTTACGTTTGAGCCGTTTGCTTGTGTTGTCCTTATTGGTTTGAGGAGAGGGATCAGCAGCAATAGAGTCAAGGGACTCAGAGGCAGAGTTAGGACCAAGGTCAGCATCAATGCCTTCCACAATCTTGTCCTTCATTGGTTGCTCAGCTTGGTTCTCAGTTTGCTCAGCAGCAATATTCACACTTGGCTCAGCAGACCCTGTCTTATCAGCTTGAGACTGACCTCCAATATCACCTAGTTCTTCCTCCTGGTCAGTAGGAGTCTTCTCAAGGTCAATTTCTTGACTCATCACAAAGTGTGATTCAGGAGTGACCACGAAGTCAAGTGGGTTAGCTTCGATCGGCGTCAACCTAGAGGTTTTCTTCCTCTTTAGAGGCATTTCAGGAGTTTCCTCACTTTCTTCTTCAGGCTCAACTTGCCTTTTCTGATTCTCCGCTGACTTAGGTTCCCCTTGATCTTGCTCAGCAGCAGCTTTCTTTGCATTAGAGATTATTCTCAGCTTCCTAGGAGCTGTGTTGACATCTTTTGCGGATTGGTCAGCTTTCCGCTTTTTGTCCCGTCTAGTTCGGTCAGCGGGTTCCTTTTCAACAATTACCTTCTTCCCTTTCTTGGTTGGCACATCCTGTGCTTCTTCAACCATATTATCCCCTTCTTCATTTTCTTCTGCCCCCTTTCCTTTCTTGGGCTTAATGGGTTGGTTATAGGCTAAGCCGAACAGCAGTGTCGCTGTGATTTCTGTACCCCAGATTTCAATTTCTTCGATGGTGCTCACCTGTGATCCTGAAGATTTTTTATGATGAGGGAGCCCATCCTGAGTTTCCCGGTACTTCGTTGGAATGCGCCGATAAGAAAGACGGCCATGTTGAGTGGTATATAGTTCAGCATGTGCCAGATGAAGCACTGCTCGAAATTGGAAGCTGAGGAGGAGGTGTTGATCTTAGGGAATAGGAAGTTGGTCAGGATGTAATGAGCCATTTTCTGAGGCTGACCCATGCAAGTGCTGGCGATTTCCCCTTTGTGGTTCTTTGGTTTGCAGAACTCAACAGGGTAGTCAATTTTTGAGTAGTCGTTCATGGTCCTGAGTTCTGAACCTTTGGCCGCCAGTTTTAGCAGAGTTGCGAGATAGAACGGAGTGATCGTGATGTCCTTGTCTTTGACCTTGGTCACTAAGTGGTCAACATTTTCTTCATTAACCCTAAGATTTGCGTAAAATTCTCTTACCAACTGCGGGTAGGTGGTACCGGGGAGAGAGAATAGCTCGGTCCAGCCATTCTTTGATATCCACTCGCAAAAGGGTTTCTCAGCCTTCATGAACCCTTTAGAGAACCACCGTCAACGGACAACCTCACACTTCTGTGCGTTTTTGTAAATGGGGAGGAATACCTTCTCCTTAGGTTGCTTGTTTTTCTTCTCCTTCTTCTTTCTCGAAGGTGTTGCTTGGTCAGCTTTAGGTTTTTTGCTCGGAGTGTTGACCTTAGATTGGTCATGCTGACCATACCCTTGAGACTCAGTTGAAGTCTCCTCATAGTCCTGCTCAGCAGGAGATGGGGGATTTAGATCGGAGCGATTATCATCGTATTGCTCGTCGGAACAGTTCTGGGAATCGTCAGACATAGTTTTCTTGAGGATTTTTAAGAGATTAGAAGATTAGGATTAGAAAGACATAATTGAATGCCTAAGATTTCAGACGTAAAGAGGAGTTAGTGGGAATTCGTCCACTATTTATAGAGGTTCCGAGTTGATCTGATAAGTCGGAATGGCGGTTTGATCTCAAGATGATCAATCGACAGTTATCTCAGGCATTTATGACACATTCGGCGCATGTGTTTTCTAATTATTGCGCTTACGGCATCCTAGGTGGCTATTTAATGCGTGTGCTAGCATTTATTGTGCAACTGGTTTTACTCAGTATCTAGAATACTAAACGTTTTTGACTTTCTGAGTGCTCAGTTTTACGTAGAAGAAGTATTTTTATGCTTAGTAACTCAGCTTATGATAACCACTCAGTATGTATGTCTACTCAGCATAAGGTGATTTTATGCATTTCATATTAGCTCAGCATGCAATAGTTACTAATTAAGCACAAATCACTCAGCATGATAATCACTCAACATTTAATTAAACATAGAATTTTATTGAAGAGGATTAGACATACCGATAGCTTCCCTTAGTATGTTAAATTGCTCACGAGCCAGAGGCTTCGTAAAGATATCCGCAAGCTGTTCATCGGTTGGTACGTAGGTCAGCTTGATCTCTCCTTTGAGTACATGGTCTCTAATGAAGTGATGTCGAATGCTGACATGCTTCATCCTGTTGTGTTGGATTGGATTTTTGGATAAGTCAATGGCAGTCTTGTTGTCGCATTTGACTTCGATTGTTTCAGTTTGTACTCCATAATCTTCCAGCTGTTGCTTAATCCATAGGACCTGGGCCACACAGCTTCCAACATCAATGTACTCAGCTTTAGTTGTTGACAGGGCCATTGACGATTGCTTCTTGCTGAACCAAGATACTAGACAGCTTCCAAGGAAGTGACATCCTCCTGAAGTACTCTTACGCTCTAGCTTATCTCGTCCATAGTCAGCGTCAGTGTATCCAATGAGTGTGAAGTCATTTGTATTTGGATACCATAAACCTGCATTAACTGAGTTCTGCAAATATCTAAAAATTCTTTTCATAGCTATATAGTGAGATTCTCTGGGGTCAGCTTGATATCTTGCGCAATAACATACTGAGTACTGAATGTCAGGCTTACTAGCAGTTAGATAAAGTAGAGAGCCAATCATACCTTGATATAACTTGTTGTCTACTGACTTACCTTTCTCATCAGCACAAAGCACAGTGTCAGTACCCATTGGAGTAGATATGGGCTTACATTCTTCCATATCGAATTTCTTTAACATTTCTTTGGCATACTTAGACTGACTAATGAAGATGTCGTTCTTCCCTTGCTTAATTTGAAGTCCAAGGAAGAAGTTGAGTTCTCCCATCATTGACATCTCGAACTCAGTTTGCATCTGTTTACTAAATTCTTTGCACATGAATTCATTAGTAGCACCAAAGATAATATCATCTACGTAAATTTGTGCCATCATGGTATCTTTAACCTTTTTCTTAATGAATAAGGTTGTGTCAGCTTTACCTCTGACATAGTTCCTGGTCAGCAGGAAACTGGTCAACCTTTCGTACCAAGCACGTGGTGCTTGTTTCAGGCCGTACAGGACCTTCTTGAGTTTATAAACATGGTTTGGAAATTTTGGATCTTCAAACCCAGGAGGCTGACTAACATATACCTCTTCGTTTAAAAATCCATTAAGAAATGCACTTTTGACGTCCATTTGAAATAGTTTGAAATTCATGAAACTGGCATATGCATATAATATTCGTATAGCCTCTAACCTAGCAACGGGAGCAAAGGTCTCACCGCAGTCAATGCCTCCTTGCTGACTGTAGCCTTGAGCTACAAGTCGGGCTTTGTTCCTAACTACATTACCTTGCTCGTCTAGCTTATTTCTAAAGACCCACTTAGTTCCTATGGTCTTTTGATTTCTAGGTTTTGGTACTAAATCCCATACCTCATTTCTCTTGAATTGATCAAGCTCTTCTTGTATAGCATTGATCCAGAATTCATCGTGCTCAGCTTCGGTGAAATTCTTTGGTTCATGGACTGAGACAAACGCAACATTGCTAAGATATCTCCTGAGTTGATTTCTTGTCATCAGGTTGTTCTCAACAGCATCAAGAATGGACTTCTCCGAGTGTCCTCTTGGAATTTTGATCTCTTTGGGTAATGTTGAGTTGTCAAGAGCAGGTGTTTCAACAATCTCTACAGTTTTAGATTGGTCAACAAAGGTAATTTCAGGTTCGTTTTTACCTTTGGTCAGCCCGAGTGGTAATGACTCAGCGGCTCCATTTTGGTCAGCGGAAGCTGAGCCTGGGTGATCTTCGGCAGACTGACTTGACTTTCCTGCAGGGCCAGTTTCATCGAACTCGATATGGACAGATTCTTCTACGACTTGAGTTCGTTTATTGAACACCCTATATGCTTTACTGTTAGTTGAGTACCCTAAAAAGATCGATTCGTCAGCTTTAGAATCAAATTTGGCAAGGTTGTCTTTCGTATTGAGTATAAAGCATTTACAACCAAAAGCACGAAAGTATCCAATATTGGGCTTTCGTCCTTTCCAAAGTTCATAGGGGGTTTTCTTAAGAATAGGTCTAACTAAAGCCCTATTGAATATATAACATGCTGTGTTGACATCTTCACTCCAGAAATACTTTGGAAGCCTATTCTCACTCAGCATTGTCCTAGCTATTTCAACTAATGTTCTATTCTTCCTCTCAACTACCCCATTTTGTTGAGGAGTTCTAGGAGCAGAAAATTTATGGTCAATGCCGCTGACTTCACAAAATTCATCAAACTGTTGGTTTTTGAATTCTCCGCCATTATCACTACGGATGTGAGCTAATTTTAAATCTCTGTCATTTTCAAGTTTTCTGATCAGTGTTGAGAACGTTTCAAAAGCTTCATCCTTGCTACTCAGCAAGATGACCCAAGTATACCGAGAGAAATCATCTACAATGACCAAGGAAAATCTCTTACCGCCCAAGCTGAGTGGCTGGACAGGTCCGAAAAGGTCCAAGTTTAGTAATTCCAATGGGCGCTTGGTTGAGACAATATTTTTGCTTTGAAAAGACTTTTTGGTTTGTTTACCTTGCTGACAAGCATTACATAATTGATCTTTCTCGAATCTAAGTTTGGGCAAACCCTCAACTAATTGCTTTCTTGCTAATTTGGCAAGGAGGTCCATGCTTACATGACCAAGTCTCCTATGTCATAGCTAGGAGTTATCTTCCTTTGACACTAAGCATATGTTTTTCGAAAAATTCTTTTCTAAACTCAACATGTAAACATTGTCAACACGAGGGGCAGTTAAAATCAAATCGTTTATTTTTCCCTCGAGTATCCGACACTCAGTGGCATCAAATACAACCTTTCTACCATTGTCACACAGCTGAGTTACGCTCAATAGGTTATATTTGAGACCCCTGACTAAGGAGACTGACTTAATAGTAGGATTACCTCTGATAGTACCTGATCCTACTATCTTACCTTTTTTGTTGTCTCCGAAGCTTACACTTCCACCTCGTTTACGCTCAAGTGTGATGAACTGAGTTTTACACCAGTCATATGCCTCGAGCATGCGCTGTCAATATACCAAAGCTTTGACTTCTCCGCGCACCTCAGGCTCACTTGCAATTTAAACTATTCATCTTTAGGTACCCAATTCTTTTTGGGTCCTCATTGGTTAGCATGAACAGGTGATGCATCATATTTTATTTTGTGACGACATATATTCATAGTGTGGCCATCTTTTCCATAGAAGTCACAGTAAGCTACCCTTTGAGGGTGATTTTATTTTTGGTTAGCACGATTGTGCTGAGTATACCGGCATACCTTAGTGGTATGGCCTTTCTTTCCGCAGAAGTCGCATTGGACATTCCGCCGAGTATACCAACACACATCTATGGTGTGTCCTCTTTTTCCACAACAGTCACACTGACTGTTCTGCTGTGTGTACCGTCCATGCTGACCAGTACCATGATACTCAACATTGGGATAGAACCTTTTCTTAGCCGATGTACTCAGTTGGTTCTGTATAGTTATGATGTCCTTTCCCAGCTTCTTGGAGTCTGATTGGACTTCAGAAACAAATCTATGCATTATTTTTAAATTTTCATCTTGCCTAGTGTTGTCCTGAAGGAGATGTCGGATGTCACTCAGTTTGACTTCCTCGATCTCATCACATCGCCTGCTGAGTGCTCTAATTTTCTTATTACACTTTTTGGTCAGTGTATAGAGATCACTTAGGGCATCAACCATTTCAGTTCTAAGCAAGAGAAGAGATGTTACCTCATTGGAGTGCTCCTCTTGGCCAGATTGGGAGGTCAACATGCTCAGATCGGCATTGGTCAGCAGATTCGTCAGCCATGAAATAGATGTTTGCTGACTCCGTGGCATCAGCTTCTGATGAGGTTGACTCATCATTGTCACTCCATGTTTCCACCATTGCTTTTCTACTGCCTTTCTTTTCTTTCTTCAGAGTGGGACAACTTGATTTAATGTGCCCAGTTTGATGACATTCAAAGCATGTGACAGGCTTCGAGCTGTCCTTTTTGTATCTGCTATCGCTGGGCTCAGCTTTGTATTTGTCGCTTCTTTTGAATGGCCTTTTGCTGTTCTTGTCATTCTTTCTAAACACCTTCTTCATCTTTCTTGTGAACATGGCCATTTCCTCATCATCTGATGAGTCAGCTTCTATTGAGTCAGCTTTCATGACAAGAGATTTTTGCTTCTTGTCCTCTGACTTTTCTTTAGCTTCAAAGTTCTTCATTGAGATCTCGTGGGTCAGCAGAGATCCGATCAGCTCATCATATTTGTATGTGGTCAAGTCATGAGCCTCTTCCACAGCTGTCTTCTTAGCTTGCCAGCTCTTGGGTAGACTTCTCAAGATTTTCTTCACTTGCTCTTCTTCCGTGAAGTTCTTACCGAGCCTTTTCAGCTTATTTATGATGTTGGTGAATCTAGCGTTCATTTCAGAGATGTCTTTATTGTCATTCATCTCGAACAGCTCGTATAGTCTCATGTGTTGGTTCACCTTTGATTCCTTGACCTTGCTGGTACCTTCATACGTCACTTCCAGCTTCTTCCATATTTCATGTGCCAACTCGCAACCTGAAATCTTGTTGTACTCTGCAGCATCTAATGCACAGTGAAGCATATTGATAGCCGAAGCGTTATTTTGTAATTTTCTAAGGTCGTCTTCTGACCACTCAGTTTCACTCTTAACGACTTTCTCGTTGTTCACCATTTTGTAAGGCACAAACGGGCCTTGGACTATTGCAAGCCATGCACTCATGTGTGTGGCTTGAATAAAAAAATTCATCCTGTTCTTCCAAAATGTATAATTGGATCCGAAGAACAAGGGAGGCCGACTAATAGATAATCCCTCAGGGAGTATCTATGTTGTTTGATTTCCAGGAAGGAAACGAGTGCTGTTCTCAGCCATTTACAGGGACCAGATCAAGATAGTTTTATCTTTGAGTAGCGAGCTACACAACTCTGATACCACTTGTTGGTCCCATGTAATTAGTTCCAGGGGGGTTAGGAACTAATGTAACTTTTTCGGTTAATTATGCCGACTTAATTTAATTCTTTAAATTACTTTACTCAGTTTTGGTCAGCAAGGCCGAGCAAGATGTAAGACAGCTTTAGTCAAAAGCCAACTAGAACCGTTTTACTTGTGAGTTGGGAATTAACACTTAAGGTCAGCTTCCAACTCATCACTCTGATTACTCAGTGTCAGCTTATACAATTTATATCCTGAGTAATTTAAGCAAGCAACACATACATATATATATATTGAGAGAAAGAGTTAGAAATTACACAGCAGACTTATCCTGGTTCAGCCTCACCGCCTACGTCCAGTCCCCAGAATCCTTCCGGGCTTTTTCAATCCAATATTGAGCTCTTTAAAGGTAGAGCACAAACCGTTTACAAGCAGTTGAGTATGCAAGAGTACTTTCCTCTATTCGTCTACTCAACCCTACTAAGTGCTATAACCAAACACTCAAATTTTCTCTACCGCTGAGTACTAAAACCAAGTACTCAGCACCACTCTCTCAATCTTTACAATTGATACAGATTTGTTCTTTCTAGATGAAGAACACTTTAGATGAATACAAATTCAATCTAGACTTTTACACAGAAATAGGATTTGGGTGTAAGTATTTGCTTTTTCTTGTTTTTATGTGCTTGTATGTATGCTTTTCTCTTTTTTACTTAGGCAAAAGATCGAAGTGATGAACTTGTCCTTTTATAGTGAAATCTGATGCTTCAATCATTTGAATGCGGATGTATCCGTTGAATTCAAACGGTCTTCTTGCGTCATTCACTAGTCAGCATACAGTTTTGCAGACCAATCCTGTCGTCTTCTAGTGCCAGTTTCGTCTTTTAGCCAAATGCCAGTTGACCCATGCATCTCAAAACTGTTTCCTTGTGTAATTTCAAAGCTTCTGAATTGGCGCAAATTTCTATCGGATCTTGTCTTTTAGTTTAACGGATCATTGGCACTGTCCTGATGAATACTCAGCTTGATGTAATAGTCGTTGCCTTCGATCTTTGTCTTTGACGAGGCTGAGTTACGTTATACTCAGCTTCTTCGGTCAACATCGTCTTCAAGCATTTTGTTCTGAAGAAGACTTTTCTTCTATGATGATGAGTTGTGTTCTACTCAGCTTCTGTAGCTCATGTTGACTTCGTCATGTCTTACTTTTTGTTTCTGTTCTCATTTATAATTATACTCAACATTGAACAAACACATTAGTACAATTAAATCAAAGCACTTAAATTTAATTGTCTTAATCATGAGATTAACTTAAATACTTTTGTCAAATCAAAATCATGTGGAAAGGTGTTTCAACAAGCACAAGTAAGCATCGCATAAAAATAGTCAGTTTTGGATAAAGGATGCATATATATAGATAGTCAGCACAACAAAATAGAACACGCCAGATATAAAGTTACAAGTCAAAAACTAAGACTATTGCTAATCTATTTCTTCATGTTGACTTGAACTTGGTTAGATTTGCATTTGCCATTGGCAGTTCTTTGTTGCTGACTTGGATTGCTCGGGACAGCAGAAGTTGAACCAGGCTTCTGCTAAGTTCCGGCAACTGGCAGTTTAGATGTCTCCCCCCATTTTCTGTTGAGTTCCAGCTTGCTTCGTTTGTTCTTTCTCCCCCGTTTTGCCAGCATCATGTGAGGGAGGAGGAGGATAGAAAGTCCCTTGAAGAACAGCATGAGTTAGTTTCGAGGAATACAGTTGCATTTGGCTCGTACTCTCTCTTAGACCTTGAAAGACCTACATGCCATCGGCCATACTTGAAGCGGGGATTTTTATGTTAGCACTGAGCATACTGAGTAAATACTCTTGAGATTTCCCGATCCAAGTAATTGATTTTGTCATCCGGGCATAGGATTAATGGTACATCCTGAGCAGTGCAGTATCATAGGATTGACGTTGAAGATTTGTGTGCCGGATATGTGCAAGTGTGGATTGAGTGCATTACAGAATCTCATTGGTCTTGACCTGGTCAGTGTCCATCTCTTCTTTGCTTAAGTTAAGTAAGCGAATGGCTTCACCGATCTGTTCGATGGAGCATTGAGAAGAGGAGGAGATAAGATCATGAGCTCTGGTCAGTTCAGAGGTCAGCTGGGAGAATAGATGATTGACCTCAGCAGAGGTTTTAGATGTTGAGTTCGCAGCTGATAAGGTATTGAGTTGACCTTGGATGGTGTTCATGTGATTCACCATCATCAGCAGGAGTTCAGCCAGCTTCACTATGGACTCTTGCTTGGGCTATTGAGATACAAAAGATGCCATGACACTCATCAAATCTTTGAGACCCTTAATTTCGGTCAGAAGTTGAGTGACAGAGGATATTTGGGATGGCTCAGCAGGAACAGACCCAGCAGCATCGACATGAGACTGATGAATATCTTAAAGTAGAGCTTAAGCTGAGTTAATGATTTTCCTTCCAGACTCAGAGGCATTTAGATAGATGTAGGATTCATCAGTGTGTTGCTCAGCGGTCGTAGTGTTGTCAGCACCGGATGGAGGAGGTGTTTGGTGCTGTTCGGAAGTGGAGGTGCCAGCTTGGTCAGCAGCTGCACTTTTATTCAAGTCAGCAGCTGGTGCTGACTGGTTTTCATTCTGCTTAGTAGGAGTGGGAAGAGGTGGATCATCAGAATTATTAACCTGCTCAGTGTCAGTCTGAGGCTGAGTAGAATTTGGAGGTTGAGGCAACTCAGAGCTGGCTTGAGCAGGAGGAGTTTCCTTTGCTAACTCGTTGGGTTGAGCAGCAGGGACTTCGAGCACTTGATCGGTGGAAGGATGAGCAGAGGTGTTGACAGAAGTTGGACCCTTAGAAGCTTTCAGGTCGGCTTGTTCCTCAGCTCGAGAAACAGAGGCTTTATTTTCCTTCACTTGATCGGGAGAAGGTTCAACTATGTTTGTGAAGAACTGAAATTGAAGCCCAGTGAGGTCAGTGATAGGGTCCCTCAGCGGAGATTAATCTAATAAGTCTATGACTGGAGGTTTCACAGCTTTGCGTTTGAACCGCTTTTCTATGCTGACTTTGTTGGTTTGAGGTGAAGGATCAGCAGCAATAGATTCAAGGGACTCAGAGGAAGAGTTGAGTTCAAGGTCAGCATCAAGGCCTTCCACAACCTTGTCCTTCACTGGTGACCCAGTTTGGTTCTCAGCAGGTTGCTCAGCAGCACCTATGTTATTGGGCTCAGCAGCACCCATCTTGTCAGTTTGAGGCTGACCCTCAGTATCACCCAGTTCGTCCTCCTGATCACAGGGAGTTTTCTCCAGATCAATTTCTTGACTCCGCACGAAGTGTGATTCCTTTGTAATCACGAAGTCAAGTGGGTTAGCGTCGATCGGCTGCAACCCAGAGGTCTTCTTCCTCTTCAAAGGCTGATCAGGGGTTTCCTCACTTTCTTCCTCAGGCTCAACTTGCCTTTTCTATTTCTCAGCTGACTTAGGTTCCCCTTGAGCTAGCGCGGCAAGAGCAGCTTTCTTTGCACTGGATATTATCTGAAGCTTCTTCGGAGCTGAGTTAATGTCTTTGGTAGAGGCTTGGTCAGCTTTCCTATTTTTGTCCTGTCTAGTGCGCTCAGCAGGTTCCTTTTCAACCACAACTTTCTTCCCTTTCTTGGTCAGCTCATCCTGTCCACCTTCAACCATATTATCCCCTTCAACCATATTATCCCCTTCCATATCTTCCTCAGCTGGTTCTTCTTCAACCATAGTCCCCTTTCCTTTCTTAGGTTTTATAGGTTGGTTGTAGGCTAAGCCGAACAACACTGCTGCGGTGATTTCCGTACCCGAAATCTCAATTTCTTCTACCAAGCTCACCTGGTGATCCTGAAGTATCTTTGTGATGAGAGAACCCATCCTGAGGGTCCCGGTACTCCGTTGGAAAGCGCCGATGAGAAAGACGGGCATGTTGAGCGGCTTGTAGTTCAGCATGTGCCAGATAAAACACTGCTCAAAATTGGAAGTTGAGGAGGAGGCATTGATCTTTGGGAACAGGAAGTTGGTCAGAATATAGTGGGCCATTTTCTGAGACTGACCCATGCAGGTGCTGGCGATTTCTCCTTTATGGTTCTTTGGTTTACAGAACTCAACAGGGTAATCAATGTGCGTGTAGTCGTTCGTGCATCTAAGTTCTGATCCTTTTGCCTTCAACTTTAGCAATTTTGCAAGATAGGACGGAGTAATGGTGATGTCCTTGTTTTTTACCTTGGTGACTAAATGGTCAACATCATCGTCGGCAACCCTTAGATCTGCGTAAAATTCTCTTACCAACTGCGGGTAAGTGGTACCGGGAAGAGAGAAAAGGTCGGTCCAGCCATTTTTGGAGATCCACTCGCAGAAGGGTTTCTCAAGTTCTACGAATCCTTTGGAGAACCAACGGGAATGGAAGACTTTAAGATTTTTTACGTTTTTGTAGACTGGAAGGAACGTCCTTTCCTTAGTTTTCTCCTTCTTATTTTTTGATGGAGTTGTTTGGTCAGCTTTAGGGTTCATGCTGACCTTGGGAACAGATTGGTCATGCTGACCGTGGGTTTGTTCTTGAGACTCTGTGGAAGTCTCTGGATATTCCTGCTCAGCAGGAGATGGAGGATTCAGATCGGAGCGATTGTTATTGTATTCTTGGCCGGAGTTGTTCTGGGAATCGCTAGACATGGTGTTCTTTAGGATTTGAGAAATGCAGAAGATTTGGGATTTTAGAGAGGGAGAAATCGAATGCCAAAGATTTCAAGTGTAAGGAGAAGTTAGTGGGAAATCGTCCACTATTTATAGTCGTTTCGAGTTAATCTAATAGGTCGGAATGGCAGTTTCACCTCGAGTTGATCAATCGACCATTATCTTTGGCATTAATGACACATTCGGTGCATGGTTTTCTAATTATTACGCTTATATCATCCTAGGTGGCTACTTAAATGCGCGTGCTAGCATTAATTGTGCAAGTGGCTTCACTCAGTATCTAGAATACTAAACGTTTGAAGTTCTGAGTGCTCAGTTTTACATAGAAGGGATTTTAGCATACTTAGTGACTCAGCACATAGTAATCACTCAATATGTATGTCTACTCAGCATAAGGTGATTTTATATCATTCATATTAGCTCAGCATACAATAGTTACTCATTAAGCAATAATCACTCAGCATATTATAATCACTCAACATTCATTTAGCGCATAAAACTTATTGAAGAGGATTAGACATACCGATAGCTTCCCTTAGTATGTTAAACTGCTCATGAGCCAAGGGCTCCATGAAGATATCCGTAAGCTGTTCATCTGTTGGAACATAGGTCAGCTTGATCTCACCCTTGAGTACATGGTCTCTGATGAAGTGATGCCTAATGCTGACATGCTTCATCCTGCTGTGCTGGATTGGATTTTTGGATAAGTCAATGGCACTCTTGTTGTCACATTTGACTTCGATTGTTTTTGTTTGTACTCAATAATCCTCCAGCTGTTGCTTAATCCATAGGACTTGTGCTACACAGCTTCCAGCAGCAATGTACTCAGCTTCAGTTGTTGACAGGGCCACTGATGATTGCTTCTTACTGAACCAAGACACTAGACAGCTTCCAAGGAAGTGACATCCTCCTGAGGTGCTTTTACGTTCCAGCTTGTCTCGTCCATAGTCAGCGTCAGTGTATCCAATGAGTGTGAAGTCATTTGTGTTTGGATACCATAAACCTGCATTAACTGAGCTCTGCAAATATCTAAAAATTCTTTTCACGGCTATATAGTGAGATTCTCTGGGGTCAGCTTGATTTCTCGCACAGTAACATACTGAGTACTGAATGTCTGGCCTACTAGCAGTTAGATAAAGTAGAGAGCCAATCATAGACTCATTAGTAGCACCAAAGACAATATCATCTACGTATATTTGTGCTAGTAGGGTATCTTTACCCTTTTTCTTAATGAATAAGGTTGTGTCAGCCTTACCTCTGACATAGTTCCTGGTCAGCAGGAAACTAGTCAACCTTTCGTACCAAGCATGCAGTGCTTGTTTCAGGCCGTACATGGCCTTTTTGAGTTTATAAACATGGTTTAGAAATTTTGGATCTTCAAACCCCGAAGGCTGACTAACACAAACCTCTTCGTTTATAACTCCATTAAGAAATGCACTTTTAACATCCATTTGGAACAACTTAAAGTTCATAAAGCTAGCATATGCACATAGTATTCTTATTGCCTCTTCCTGTATCGCATTGATCCAGAATTCGTCGTGCTCAGCTTCGGTGAAGTTCTTTGGTTCATGGACTGAGACGAACGCAAAATTACTGAGATATCTCCTGAGTTGATTTCTGGTCATCAGGGTGTTCTCAGCAGCATCAAGAATGGACTTTTCTGAGTGTCCTCTTGGAATCTTAATTCTCTTTGGGCAGTGTTGAGTTTTCAAGAGCAGGTGTTTCAACAATCTCTGCAGTTTTAGATTGGTCAACAAAGGTAATTTCAGGTTCATTTTTACCTTTGGTCAGCCCTTGTGGTAATGACTCAGCGGCTCCATTTTGGTCAGCGGAAGCTGAGCATGGGTCATCTTCGGTAGGC
Source organism: Euphorbia lathyris (assembly GCF_963576675.1). Lineage (NCBI taxonomy): Eukaryota > Viridiplantae > Streptophyta > Magnoliopsida > Malpighiales > Euphorbiaceae > Euphorbia > Euphorbia lathyris. The sequence continues at coordinate 54,528,294 of NC_088912.1, read as the reverse complement.
TGACTTATCTTCCCTATAGGGTCAGTTTCATCGAACTCAATATGAACAGACTCTTCTACGACCTGAGTTCGTTTATTGAACACCCTATATGCTTTACTGTTAGTTGATTACCCTAGAAAGATCGCTTCACCAGCTTTAGAGTCAAACTTGGCAAGGTTGTCTTTCGTATTGAGTATAAAACATTTACAACCAAAGGCACAAAAATATCCAATGTTGGGTTTTCGTCCTTTCCAAAGTTCATAGGGGGTTTCTTAAGTATAGGTCTAACTAAAGCCCTATTGAGTATATAGCAAGCTGTGTTGACAGCTTCACCCCAGAAATACTTTGGAAGCTTATTCTCACTCAGCATTGTCCTAGCTATTTCGACTAAGGTTCTGTTCTTCCTCTCAACTACCCCATTTTGTTGAGGAGTTCTAGGAGTAGGAAAATTGTGGTCAATGCCGCTGACTTCACAGAATTCATCAAACTGTTGGTTTTTGAATTCTCCGCCATTATCACTTCGGATGTGAGCTAATTTTAAGTCTTTGTCATTTTCAATTTTTCTAATCAGTGTTGAAAACATCTCAAAGGCTTCATCCTTGCTACTCAGCAAGATGACCCAAGTATACCGAGAGAAGTCATCTACAATGACCAAGGAAAATCTCTTACCACCCAAGCTTAGCAGCTGGACTGGTCCGAAAAGATCCAAGTGTAGTAGTTCCAATGGACGCTTGGTTGAGACTACATTTTTACTTTGAAAAGACCTTTTGGTTTGTTTACCTTGCTGACAAGCATTACATAATTGATCCTTCTCAAATCTAAGTTTGGACAAACCCTCAACTAATTGCTTTCTTGCTAATTTGGCAAGGAGGTCCATGCTTACATGACCAAGTCTCATATGCCATAGCCAGGAATTATCTTCCTTTAACACTATGCATATGTTTTTCGAAAACTTCTTTTTCTAAACTCAACATGAAAACATTATCAACACGAGGGGCAGTTAAAATTATATCATTTGTTTTTCCCTCGAGTATCCGACACTCAGTGGCATCAAATACGACCTTTCTACCACTGTCACACAGCTGAGCAAAGCTCAATAGGTTATATTTGAGACCTTTGACTAGGGAGACTGACTCAATAGTAGGATTTCCTCCAATAGTACCTCATCCTACTATCTTACCCTTGTTGTTGTCTCCGAAACTTACATTTCCACCTCGTTTATGCACAAGTGTGATGAACTGAGTTTCATCACCAGTCATATGCCTCGAGCATGCGCTGTCAATGTACCATAGCTTTGACTTCTCCGCGCACCTCAGGCTCACCTGCAATTTGAACTAGTCATCTTTAGGTACCCAATTCTTTTTGGGTCCTCGTTGGTTAGCATAAACAGGTGAAGCATCATATTTTATTTTGTGACGACATACATTTATGGTGTGGCCATCTTTACCGCAATAGTCACAAAAAATTACCCTTTGAGGGTATTTCCTCTTTTGGTCAGCACGATGGTGCTGAGCATACCAACACATATTTACGGTGTGTCCTTTTTTTTCCACAATAGTCACACTGACTGTTCTGCTGAGTGTATCGTCTATGTTGACCAGTACCTTGATACTCAGCATTTGGATAGAACCTTTTCTTAGCCGATGTACTCAGTTGGTTCTGTATAGATGTGATGTCCTTTCTCAGCTTCTTAGAGTCTGATTGGACTTCCGAGACAAACCGATGTATGATTTTTAGATTTTCATCTTGCCTAGTGTTGTCTTGGAGCAGATGTCGGAGGTCACTGAGTTTGACCTCTTCAATTTCATCACATCGCCTGCTGAGTGCTCGTATTTTCTTATTACACTTTTTGGTCAGTGTATAAAGATCACTCAGGGCATTAACCATTTCATTTCTGAGCAAAAGAAGAGATGTTACCTCATTGGAATGTTCCTCTTGGTCAGATCCATCTGAGAGATCAGCTTGCTCAGATCGACAGTGGTCAGCAGATTCGTCAGGCATAAAACATATGTTTGCTGACTCAATTGCATCAGCTTCTGATGAGGTTGACTCATCACTATCACTCCATGTTGCCACCATTGATATTCTTCTTCCTTTCTTTTCTTTCTTCAGAGTGGGACAGCTTGATTTAATGTGCCCAATTTGATGGCATTCGAAGCAAGTGACAGGCTTCGAGCTATCCTTCTTGTATCTGCTGTCACTGGACTCAGCTTTGTATTTATCGCTTCTTTTGAATGGCCTTTTGCTGTTCTTGTCACTTTTTCTAAACAGCTTCTTCATCTTTCTGGTGAACATGGCCTTCTCCTCATCATCTGATGAGTCAGCTTTCATAGCAAGAGATTTTTGCTTATTGTCCTCAGACTTTTCTTTAGCCTCAAAATTCTTCATGGAGATCTCGTGGGTCAGCAGAGATCCAATCAGCTCATCATATTTGTACGTGGTCAGGTCCTGAGCTTTTCCCACAGCTGTCTTCTTAGCTTGCCAGCTCTTGGGGAGACTTCTTAAGATTTTCTTCACTTGTTCTTCTTCTGTGAAGTTCTTGCCGAGTCTCTTAAGCTCATTTATGATATTGGTGAACCTTGAGTTCATCTCAGAGATGTCTTCATTTTCGTTCATCTCAAATAGCTCGTATAGTCTCATGTGTTGATTCACCTTGGACTCCTTGACCTTGCTTGTTCCTTCATAGGTCACCTCCAGCTTCTTCCAGATTTCCTGTGCTGACTCACAATCTGAAATTTTGTTGTATTCTGCAGCATCTAACGCACAGTGAAGCATATTGATAACCGAAGCATTATTTTGCAATTTTTTACGGTCATTCTCGGACCACTTAGACTCACTCTTGACAGATTTTACTCCGTCAACAATTTCATAGGGAACAAACGGGCCTTGGACTATTGCCAACCATGCACTCATGTTTGTTGCCTGAATGAAGTTTTTCATTCTGTTTTTCCAAAATGTATTGTTTGACCCGAAAAACAGAGGGGGTCGACAAATCGATAATCCCTCAGGCAGTATTTGTGTTGTTTGATTTCCTAGAAGGAAATGAGTGCTGTTCTCAGCCATTTACAGGGATCAGCTCAAGATAGTTTTATCTTGAATAGTGAGCTACTGATCTCTGATACCACTTGTTGGTCCCGTGTAATGTAATAGGATTAGTTCCAAGGGGGGTTAGGAACTAATATAACTTTTTCGCTTACTAAGGCTGACTTAATTGAATGTTTGATAATTTAACTCAGCTTTAGATCAGTAAGGCTGAGTGAAGTGTGAGACAGCTTTAATCAGACACTGACTAGAGCTGTTTCAATTGTGAGTTGGGAGATAACACTTTAAGTCAGCTTCCAACTCAACACTCAGATTACTCAGCGTCGGCTTTATACAAATTATATACTGAGCAATTTAAGCAAGCAACACATACATATATATATATATATATATATATATATATATATATATCAAGAGAAAGGGTTAGAGATTACTCAGCAGACTTATCCTGGTTCGGCCTCACCGCCTATGTCCAGTCCCCAGAATCCTTCTAGGCTTTTTCAATCCACTATTGAGCTCTTTAAAGGTAGAGCACAAACCGTTTACAAAGCAATTGAGTATGCAAGAGTACCGTCCTCTATTCGTCTACTCAACCCTACTGAGCGCTATAACCGAACACTCAGATTTTCTCTACCACTGAGTACTAAAACCGAGTACTCAACACCACTCTTCTAACCTTTACAGTTGATACAAGATTGTTCTCTCTAAATGAAGAACACTTTAGATGAATACAAATTCACTCTAGACTTTTACACAAAGATTGGAATTGGGTGTAAGAACTTGATTTTTTTTAATCAGATAGCTTCTCTTTTGGATCTTTTAACTTAGTGGAGATCTTGCTTGTCTTTTCTCTTTTGTAATTCGGCAAAGGATCCAAGTGATGAACTTGTCCTTTTATAGCAATTTCTGAAGCTTCAATGATTTGAATTCGGACATATCCGTTGAATTCAAACAGTCTTCTTGCGTCATTCATTGGTCAGCATTCATAATTGCAGGCCAATCCTGTCGTCTGAATTTAGCAGGCGTCAGGCTTGCCAGTTTCATCTTCTTGCGCCAGGCTTCATCTTCTAGCACGAGGTTTGTCTTCTTGCCAAACGTCAGTTGATCCATGCGTCTCGAAAAGGTCTCTTGGTGTAATTCCGAGGCTTCTGAATTGGTGCAGACCTTTGTCGGACTTTGTCTTCTAGTCAACGGATTATTGGTGCTATCCTGATGAACACTCAGCTCGACTTGTTTGACATTGCCTTTAAGATCTCCTTTGACGGGGCTGAGTTATGTTCTACTCTGCTTCCTCGGTCGGCTTTGCCTTCAGGCGTTTGTTCTGAAGAAGACTTTTCTTTTATGATGCTGAGTTGTGTTCTACTCAGCTTCTATGGCTCATGCTGACTTCGTTCTGTCTTATTTTTTATTCATGTTCTCATTTATTAATATACTCAACATTGAACAAACACGTTAGTATAATTAAACCAAAGCACTTAAATTTAATTGCCTTAATCATGGGATTAACTTAAATAATTTTGTCAAATCAAAATCATGTGGAAAGGTGTTTCAACACCTCCTTCCCAACCTCCCTATCAGGGACCTTTTTACCATCCATCGGCTTTTTATTTTTCCTACAGTCATAAGACATATGTCCTATATTCGAGCATACCTTACAGAAGTTTGGCATTCGTTCATACACAACCTCAATCCATATATGTTTACATGCTCTTTCAATAGCAAGGTCCACCGGAAGCTCGTGTTCAAATCAACATCAACCAGGAATTGAGCATAGTGACCAAGGTCACCTTCAAGAGTTGCTTTATCTAATCGAATCAAACCGCCAAGGCCTGAACCAATATCTAACAGGATTTGAGGATTCCAATATTCCCAAGGTAAAGAGTACAAACGCCCCCAAACCTGAGCATTGGTAGATTTTTCTGCATAGGATCGAAATCAGGCACCCAAGGCTGTAGGCGAAACGTACTTGGCTTAACATTAACAGTTCCTCTCCCTAGAACAAGATTTCGAGCCTCCTGAGATCGTAAAATTACATGAAAAAAGCCTCGACTAATGGAAATCAACCTCCATTATTCCTGCAATGCCTAAATTTTCGACAAAGACTCCGTAAGAGCCACAACCTTCCAGGGGGCGTCCCCTTTACTAAGAATGAGCCTGCCAATCAGAGAGAAAGAGCAAAGGGAGGCCCTTCTGTCATAAGCTTCCTGGTAAATCCTCACCGTCCTCAAACCCCAATCTCCGAGATTGTCACAGAAGATGGATGGATTCGCTCCACAATACCAGTAACCATCTTAGCATATGAACGACGACCATCAGAGGCACACGTCTTATTTGGTGATTCCACTGGTTTCGAAGATTCAACCGATTTCAGAGTAACCGCTTGATAATAAACTTGCCCTTTCAAATATTGAAGGATTAATCTTTAAGAAGACAACTTAAACATATGGTCTTCCTTTTTCCCAATACAAAATCAAGAAATAGTGTAGAATATTTTATCCTAACAAAATCATTTTGTATAGTGTTCAACTTTGATTTGTGTAGATAATGAACATGCAAGCTTATAACTCTTGCTTTTTGACCGAATATATATGTTAAATATAGTTAACAATATTATATTTGTAGAAAATATAACAATATTTTATATCCTTCATGTTGGGTTAATATAAATAATTTGTATAAAGCCTTTTATTTAGATATTATCTTGGAATAAATTTATGTAAGGCTTAATTTTATTAATAAGAATATAATAACCTATCTTAAAATTTAGCAGTGAACTTGTGCAAGGAACAGTTGGAAGGATGTAAGGACCAGACCAATGTGATTCAGAACCAGATATGTAAAACTAGAAATAATATGGTGATGGTTAATTGTGAAATTATCCGCCTTTTACTAGGAGAAGGGATGAGGAAGGTACATTCAATTATGCATGGATAAGTTGTAAACATGCCAGTGACATGTTTTCTGGTCATTTCAGAAACCATGTTCCAAACTCGAGATGTTATTTTTTTATATACTTTGGGGGAAGGTCCAACTTCCTCAAGATCGGTTATTTGTACAGTCTCGTTTGAAGAAGAATTTTTAGTATTAATGTATGTTCTATTATTTGAATGGGTTGCAGAAGAATCAGATGGTTCAGCAAAAGGTATACTAGTTTCTAGGGAATGACTTTCCCTATTCTGGATCATATTATGGTTAAAAACTGAGAAGGAAATGGTGACACACAAAGGCAAAAAAGCACTAATAAAGAAAATGGTATAAGGCTTATTGAAATAGCCAAAATAGAAGAAGGATGATTGCAGAAAGAGTTGGAGTCAAGGAGGACAATGGTGGAGTAGAGAAAGTTTTTTGAAATCTCTCTTGTTTTCACTAGAAAATGGAGTGAAAAATGACTATGACTTATAAAGATATTTTTTTTGGAACATTTGGAAACCTTTGGGATGTCCTTTAAAAGGTGTTGTACACGTATCATACATATGATACATGCAGGGGAGTTTTTGTAAAATCATAGTTTATGCAGCCTGGTGTGGATACCAAAACATCATTTTAACCTTAAAAATGTGTTTTTACCCTTTATGGGGGTTTTGATGACATGCAAATTTTGTCCGTTAGACATATGATCAAAGTGTAGGCGGATAGCTCGAACTGAGATGTTAAAGGCAGTCGTACGCTATACACACCTTGGAACTCATGTTTAGGTAAAGATTTCTAGAGAGATGGTGCCTAAAGTTTGGTACTTTTCTATTTTGATTAGGATATTGGATCTTGAATAGGGAATATAGTAAGTGCATTCATACCTTAATTAGGACAATGAGGGGATATGTAAGTTAGGATTTGTGGAACCCTATATAGGTTATACACATCTTTGCTTATCTATTTGCTTTATCTATCCAGGCTCGGTCATGACCTTGAGCCCCTTTGTATTGTACATTCTAAATTTTTAAATATATATAGAGAACAAAAATGAAATTCAAAAAAAGAAAAAAATTATAAATTTAAAGAAGAAATTTTATCAGTTACTTTAAATCTTGGAAATAAGAGTGAAGGAGACGAAGTGGAAGTAAGATTTTGCATGTTGCCTTTAAAATCAATAATTGCTTTCAAAATTTTGGGATAAAGTCTGAATTTACACATATCGTTTTGAGGGGAGTGCAGATTTACCCATAATATATGAAATTATAATTTTGCCCCCAATGTTTCCATACAGGATAAATTTTACCCATATCTGATTGAAAATTTGAATGGACAAGTTTGATCGTTATTTGACTGTCGCATCATAATTTTCAAATAAGTTTGTCAACAAATTGAAACACTTTCAATATTTTGTTAGGTCATTTATAACGGTGTTAATAATGTAATAAATATTTTATGTAGGTTTTCATGATTAATTTACACATTGCAGACTTAATTTTTGACATTTTGGCAAGTTTTTTTTATAAATGTTTGCAACACAACAAACATTTTACATATAATTGATATTTAGACTGTATGATGGAAAACTTAAATAGTGAGTTCAATTATGATAGGCCTAATGCACCTCCAGCCCCCTTAACTTGTTCAGATTGATCATTTTACCCCTCCAACTTATCCAATGTCTTATTTACTCCATTAACTCCATAAAAATGTTATTTCTCACCCTCTTAACTTGTCCAAATTGATCATTTTACCCCTTTCCAACTCATCGAATGTCCGATTTACTCATTCAACTCCATAAAAGTGGTATTTCTCGCCCCTTATGATCCTATTTATCATCTTAACTCCATAAAAGTAGCATTTCTTACCCTTTTATAGTGTAAAATTAATAGGTTTTATTCAATGAGTTTGAAAATATAAATTTTTTTAATATCAACTTTTTTATTTTGTTTTAATTTGATAATTATATTGATCGTTCATGTGTTTATTACAATAATATTGTATTACAATAATTAGATAATCAAAATTTAACTAGCCAAAAAATTGAAAAGAGAATGAATGAATAAAAGATACAAACAACAAGAACATTAATACAAACCAGTTAAAGACATTATATGTAGGGATAAAGTACCAAAATAGGTCTATGTTTTTTCGGGAAGTATTAATTTAGGTTACACGTACCAAATAGCACCAATATAGGTTTAATGTTTAAAAAAAATATCAATTTAGGCCTCGATAACGGATTGTAAGGGGTGAGAAATACCACGTTTGTGGAGTTAAGGGGGTAAATATGATATTCTATGAGTTGGGGGAATAAATATACAAGTTGAGGGGGTGAGAAATACCATTTTTATGGAGTTAAGGGGGTAAATAGGACATTCGATGAGTTGAGGGGGTAAAAACACCAATTTGAATAAGTTAAGAGGACTGGTGGAGCATTAGACCATTATGATAAACCAATTTCTCCAAATTTTATGTCTTTATAGAGATAAAAGTGACCCTACTTAAAACGTTAAGAACATAATTTTACCATTTTAGTTGAATTTACACTTCATGTTATGGTTCCAATGAACCAACATTCAATTTTGAAACATCAGCCAATCAAGGGGTGAAAATAAAATTTTTATTTTTATGGAAATAAAGCATATAGTAAATTTTAATATAAAATTTAGTAAAATAAAAAAGAATAAAATCACAAAAAATTATAAAAAAAAACAAAAGAAAAAGGAAGAATTAGTTGTTATTTTTTTTAGTAACAACAGGTATCCTCTCTTCAACCCACAAAAAAAAATTAAAATATCAAACGATGGAATTTTAGTATGAGCTAGATATTACCGAATTCAGTGACTACTCGTGAGATAAATCAGACTTGTATTGAAGGATATATAAATTTTTTAAGTTGGACCAAGAAATAAAAAATAAAAAACGTGGACAGTTATTTTCATGACACTTTAAGGGCCCTTTGGTCAACCTACGATCACGTTTTTTTGCTGTAATTTACACCTTAAAAATTGTATTCTCGGACCACTTTCAAAAATTATTTCTGACCAAGCCGAGATTATTTTTCCAGCAAGTCTTTCAAAATCGAGCACGAAATCCAACTTTAAGCCATTTTCGACCCCCAAAATACAATTTTTGCTGATTTTTCAGCTCTAAAAATCATAATTCGATCATCCCTTTTCCTATATTTTTCCATCCCCTTCAAGTTCGTTAAATCCAAAACTTCTTACACCATTTCAATCCCCGACATACAAACTTCAATCCTAAACGTTTGTTTCACCATTTCTTGGTAGCTAGCTGTGAGCTAGTTTTTTTACAAGTAGGGCTAGAAATCTAAGAGAGACTTTTTCGGTCATTGAGTTCATCGCTAGTTTTTATTTTTAGAAATTAAGTTTTTAGGCACAATTATTTCCTTAGAAGTATCAAAAATCATTTGAGATTAAATTCTCTGGCACATTCGCATCACATCCACACGCGTCAATGTTGAAATTAGCATATTTCGAAAGTATCGCTAATACTTCCTAAAAAAAAAGATAGGAACAAATTTGAACCTTAACCCTATTTTTTTTAAGAATTTGGGTCTTAGATGGCAGATGGCTGCCCTTTAAGTCACCCCTTAGAGTCCCCTTGTATCTGTCCATAAGAAAATATTGACTTCGACATCGGGAAGTCTCTCGCTGCCACCGACCTTTCCATTATCTTGAAGGAAGCAATCGGATTTTAAGGAAGAGCAAGAACGTTCTGTTACCGAAAAATGTACCATTTAATCATTTTCCAATCATATAATTTAACATTAAAATTAAGTCATAAATGAAATTTATATATAAATGTTATTTTAAGCCAAATTAATTTTAAGGGATAAGATACAAAAATACCTCTAACGTTGATAGCTCGGTGCAATTTTACTTTTAACATCTAAAATGATACAATTTTACCCATAGTGTTGGCAGTGAAGAGCAATTTTACCATTAACATTAGCAAATTGAATCAATTTCATACATAATTATAAAACACATATATTTTGTTCCTTATTTTATACCGGTTGCATATCAGTCGGTCCTGAAAACATTTTCACATTTTTTGTGATTTTAAATTCGACGAAATATTTGGATTTTTTTTGTCCAACTCGTATAAAACACAGTGTAATTTTTTAATTTTTTTTCCACGTCAATTTATATGTTTGTGATTTGTTACTAATGAGTGATAAAATGACGCATATATAAAGTATTGATGACAAGATTAATGTCAAATGAGACAGTTTGATGAATTATTTCTGAAATTAACCCTATTTATCAATGTTAGGGATAAATTTGTTGTTGATTGTCGATGTTAGGAGTAAAATTGCATCATTATAGATGTTATGGGCAAATTGTTCATAGCTATCAACGTTAAGAGTACACATAAGCCCTAATTTAAACATAAAATGGTTTGCTGTTGAATATGATTTACCATATATTGTGCTAAATATCGCTCCTTAAATATGTTTCAGGGTGCGTTAGGCCATGTGTTTTGTCACTTAATTTCAATATTAGTAATTTCAGTTCATACATAGATTATAAAATAATTATAAACCAAAGTTTAATACAACCAAAGTTCGGTGCAACACCTCTCTCTACGGCGATGATGAAGGCGAACGCAAAGGGGAGGGTGGACTGGTCGGTGAAGGCGGGCGGCAGGCCGGTGATGGATCTGGCGAGTCCGGTGGCTGGGCGCGGGCTGGGTAAAGATCTGGTGCAGGAGGAGGCGTGGGCGGCGGATTATGGGAGATCGGAAGGATCTCCTCGGGGTAGGCGGTGGAGTAACGAGAGACCGAGGGATCGGTCCAGGGATCGGAGTAGATCGGAGTGGGTTGATGGTGGGGAGGCGGATCCGGCGGTCTCGCTGGTTGGATCATTGGTTGTGGCGGCCGATCTGGAGCAGGGAAGGAAAGATCTCGCGGGGGCCGCGTCCTGCGCTGGGGAAGGAGAGATCCCGCTAGTTTCGGTTGCTGGCCGTGGGGGTGAACAGGTTTCCGTTATGGGGGGGCTGCGTCCTGCGTTTGGGCCACAGGGATTGCCTGCCACCTCTCCCTCGCAAGCTGGGCAATCCTTGCGGCTTTCGCTGGCCGCGCAGGCCGCACTGGCCGCGCAAGCCGCACAGGCCGCGCAGGGCGTTGTGTCTGGGGATTTAAGTATGTTGTATCCAGGACAAATTATGGAAGGGGCCTTGTCCCCAGGCACTCGTGTTACTCAGGGCCAGCATGTCCAAGGTTATCAGAAGGATGGGGGAGCTCCCTCCTGGAGGGATAAGGTGTTAGGGGTGGTTGAGGAGGAACCCATGATGGAGGAGGATACTTTTGAGAACGAATCTGGGGAGTTTCTCTCCGACTCCGATTCTGAGGATGGAGAGCCTGATAACCCGTTGTGTCCTAGGATCCGTCTTTCCTCAGAAGACAAGCGGGTCCTGAGATCTAAGTGGAAATTGGCATTAATTGTCACTGTGTTGGGGAAAAGGATCAGTTTCAATTACTTTGCCCAGAGGATTCAGGCTCAATGGGCTAAGAAAGGAAAGGTTACCATCACAGACCTTGAAAATGACTATTATGTCATTAAATTCACAAGGGCTGAGGATTTCAATGCTGTGGTTAATGGTGGACCGTATATTATCTCCAATCATGTTTTGGCTCTGAGACCTTGGGTCCCAAATTTCGACCCCTATGATTGCTCTGTTAACAGGATCCTTACTTGGGTTAGGTTCACAGGCCTTCCTCTTGAATACTACAGTGATAGATTCCTGAACAAGATTGGTAGCCTTGTTGGAAAGGTCCACCATGTTGATAAGACTACCATTGGGGCAGTAAGAGGCAAGTTTGCCAGGGTCTGTATTGATATTGATCTCGCTAAGCCTCTTCTTTCTCAATTCTATATTCAGAATAAGGTCTTTCATATTGAATATGAAGGTATACACAATATCTGCTATGAATGTGGTATGTTTGGCCATACATTTGAGGGATGTCCTAAGAAGAGGAAGGAGGTGGAGGAGTTGGTGCAACCTATCATAGGCGGAGCTGAGAAGAGTCAGGGGGAAGAAAGGAGTTTTGGGCCATGGATGCTTGCCAAGAGATCAGTGAGAAGGAAGCCACGTGCTAATGTTATTTCTAATCATTCGCCGGATATCAGTAGGAAGATGACTACGCTCCAGATTGCTCCTGAGATCAAGGTCAGACCCCCGGATATCAAGAAGGGGAGTGAGGTTGGTGTGGACTCAGCATCTGGCTCGGGGTCAAGGTTCGGTGTTTTGTCTATGGAGGAAGGACAGGAATCGTACCTTTCCAATGAGCAGATTGATTTAAGCATGCCTGGTCTGGAATCGGCCGAGCCTGCTTCTAGTATGGGTAAATCTATTAATCCTCTCTTTGTCTCTAATGCTAATGACAAAGGGAGTTCCCAGTCTCTCCCCTCAACAGGGGAAGGGCTGAGTAGTGAGGTTAGTATTCTGAATCCTCCTGTTGATGCTCCTGTTGGAAAAGCTATAGGAGTGAGTAAGTTAAACATGAAGAAACTCAAAGTGAAACCTAAAAAGAACCTTAATGGGTTGGACTCTTGGGTTAAAAGGGGACCTTCTAGGACCTCCTCTAGGCTCTCTGGAGCCCCGAATAAATACATGATCTAGGGTATGGGCTTGTGTTAGTAGTCTTCCTTTCTGATGGACTTCTTTGCTTGGAATGCTAGAGGTGCGGCGAGCAAGGCAACCCGCATTCACGTGAATGATCTTATTAAACAGTTTAACCCTTCTTGCTTTGTTCTTATAGAGACCAAGGTTAATGGAGCCAAAGCAGATGAGGTGGTTAGAAAGTTTAAGAATTGGAATTGTGTCAGATCGGAGGCTACTGGTCGGGCTGGGGGGATTTGGCTCTTTTGGAAGCCAGGTCAAGTCAATATTGATATTGTTAGTATGGACAGTCAGTTCATCCATAGTAAGGTTTGTTACCCTGGTAATAAACCTTTCTTTGTTACCTTTGTTTATGCCGATCATGTTTTGTCTAATCGTAGAAGGCTGTGGGAGATCCTTCATTCTATTAGCTCTAACATGGTGGATGCTTAGTTGGTGGCCAGGGATTTTAATGATATTGCCCTTTTGAGTGATCAGAGAGGAGGGGGTAATCATTATGTGAACCGGTGCCTTAACCACAAGCAAAGTATGGATCTGTGTGGGCTTTCGGACCTGGGTGCTACTGGTCACAAATTTACCTGAAAAAGGAATAGCGTGTTTGTTAGGTTGGATAAGGTGTACGCTAATGTTGCTGCGATCTGTAGGTTTCCTGTGGTCAAGGTTCTGAATCTCCCTTTCCGTCACTCTGACCATTGCCCTATCCTCATAAATTTGGTCAAAGGTAACCGGCTGAAAGGTAACAGACCTTTTAGATATCTTGTGGCTTGGGATTCTCACCCCGACTTTAGGAATTTCGTTAAAAACAATTGGCATCCCCACTCTGATGTTCTCCTCGCTGCTGAGGAATTCAGGAGGAATGTGGTTGGATGGAATAAAGACATTTTTGGCCATATTATCAGGAGGAAAAACAAACTCTTGAGGAGGATGGAAGGTGTTCAACGCTGCTTGGAGGCTCGCTTCGACCATAGCCTGAATGGTCACCTTAGAGCTCTCCAGAACGAGTTGGAAGCAGTGCTTAGACAGGAAGAGCTTCTGTGGTTCCATAAATCTAGGAAGGCTTGGATTCAAGATGGGGATCGGAATACCAGGTTTTTCCACCTCTCTACGATCATTAGGAGACAGAGGAATAGGATAGATGCTATCAAAGACGCTAGTGGCGAGTGGATTTTTGAGGAGGAAGACATTCGACGCATTGCCCTTGAGTTCTACAAGGACCTGTTTAGAGAGGAAGTGGTTGACTTGGAGAGTGCCCACTCTGGTATTTCCTTTCCTCGTTTGGGGGAGGATGCTATTAAAGTTGCGTTCCATCCTATTGACCTTAAAGAGATTGATCTGGCCTTCTCCAGCATCGGTTCCACTAAGGCTCCTGGGATTGATGGTATCCCCGCTAGTTTCTATCATAAACACTGGGATACTGTAAAGGAGGGCATATACAGTTTTGTGTTAGGTGTTTTTGGTGGTTCTAATGATATCAGGTCGGTTAATAAAACCCTCATTGTCTTGATTCCTAAGGTTGTTAAGCCTTCTTCCTTTCTCCAAATGAGACCCATCAGTCTTTGTAATGTTTTGTATAAAGCTATTACTAAGATTGTGGCTAATAGAATCCTGAAGATCCTTCCGGATATAATCAGCCAGAATCAAGGGAGCTTTGTTCCTGGAAGACAATTGATGGATAACGTTGTTATTGTCCAGGAGGTTGTCCATTCTATGAAGATTAAGAAAGGCAAGAAAGGGATCGTGGCTCTCAAACTGGATCTGGAGAAAGCCTATGATAGATTGAACTGGAGCTTTCTTCTGGAGAGTTTAGCCAAAGCTGGTATCCCGGAAAACTGGAGGAATTTGATTGAGAAGTGTATCTGCTCTCCTGTTTTCCAGGTTATGATCAATGGGGACATGTCGGATGAGTTCTCTCCCTCCAGGGGAATTCGTCAAGGGGATCCTATGAGCCCCTTCCTTTTTGTTATTGCCATGGAAAGACTGTCTCACCTGATCCAAGAGGCGGTGTGCAAGGGGACTCTCCACCCTGTTTCCATCAACAGACATTGCCCCCCTATTACCCATTTACTCTTTACTGATGATGTCATGCTTTTCGTTGAGGGTAATGAGGAGCAAATTAAGGCGGTAATGGATATCCTTGACTGCTTTTGTGAGGCTTCTGGCCAGAAGATTAACATCCAAAAGTCCCGTATGCTTTGTTCCAAGAATATGGACAACAGCTTGTGTAGAAGACTGAGTGAGCTCTCTGGCATCCCACTGACTCACTCGTTGGGGAAGTATCTTGGGGTTCCTCTTCACAGTGACAGGGTTTCCAAAGCCTCTTTTAAAGACATTTTGGACAAAACTAACGGTTTGTGTGCTAGCTAGAAAGCTAATTCTCTTTCCCTTGCAGGTCGCCTTACTTTAATCCAGTTGGTTAACTGCGCTGCTCCGAACCACATCATGCAAGCCTGTAAGCTCTCTGAGCCTGTCCTTAATGACCTCGATAAGATTAATCGGCGTTTCCTGTGGGGAGAGTCTGGAGATGGGAGAAAGGTTCACCTGGTCCCTTGGAAGGAAGCCTGCCAGCCTAAAGGCAGGGGGGGTCTTGGTATAAGGCAAGCTAAGTGTTGGTCCCTTGTAAGGTTGCAAATATAGTTCCAAGGGGGGGTTAGGAACTATTTTACCTTTTTAAAATAATTTGGGGAGATTTCTTTTCTTTAAGAAAAGTTTATAAAACAACGGCACTTAACACTCAGCAAGACACTGGCTTAGTCAACTAGTGACTAGGACAGCTTCGTTGCTTAGGTCAGGAAATAGCACTTAGAGTCTATTCCTGAACCTGCTCGTTTGTAGCGCACAACTCAGCTTGACCTCTTTTACTTGGTCAGTTTTAGTTTGTTTTAAGCAAGCAATATGAATAAGGAGTTAAGGTTTAGAAATACTTCACTCAGCAGATTTATCCAGGTTCGGCTTCTTCTAAGCCTACGTCCTGTCCCCGGAACACCTCCGAGATTTCAAATCCTCTACTGAGCTCTTTAAAGGTAGAGCCTCAAACCTTTTACAATATCAGCAATTGAGTATGACAAGAGTACCTTCCTCTATACTTCTACTCAATCCTAATCTCTCCGCTGAGTACTTAAAACCGAGTACCCAGCCTCTCCTTTCTACTTCTAGAAATGATAAAGATTTTGTCCTAAACAACAATTGCTAGAACACCTTAGATGATTGAAAAACAATCACTCTAGACTTTTACACAAATGAATAGACTTTGTAGTGTAAGAATTTTTCTTTGCTTTTGATGGAGAACTTTTATATACGTTTGGTCAGCGTAACGGCTTTTGCTCAAAGTTCTCTAAAGAATGTGGATTCTGAATGCTCTATTTATAGAGAGCTATGAGAGCTTCTGGTTATTTCGAATTTTGAAATAACCGTTGGAGGGAAACGGCTTCATGTCGCTTTCACTCAGTCTGTTCAGCAGTTCTCCTAGCCAATCAGATTCCAACATCTTCTGTTCTTCGGTCAGTGTGGCAGTATGTTCCTCCAAATCGGGTAATGTCAAACAGACAGCTTTCTGCGTCTTCTGTTCTTTACCAACAGAGGAAATACTTGGTCTGGAAGTTGCTTTGTAGTCAGCGACTGTCTTGTACGCTTTGTCGAGATAGCTCAGCAGCTTCATACCGAAGTTGTCTACGTGGATCTTCTCGATCCTTCTTTGCTCAGCATGCGTTTCATTACTTCAACGGCAGCATTTTGGAGATACGCAGGCTGAGTGATCTTTGGCTTGTTTGACTTGGGCCTTGATTTCCATATAGGGCTTGAGCCTTATGATCTTTATGTCTTATGATAAATTATAAACTCAACATTGAACAAACACATTAGTAACACTAAATCAAAGCATTTAAACTTAGTGTGTTGTAGAATATTTACTTTCACTTAATTAATTTTGTCAAATCAAAATCTTGTGGAAAGGTGTTTCAACACTAAGGACAACAATAAAGTCCTGTTAATGAAGCTTCTTTGGAGAATGTGGCAATGCCCCTCCTCCCTTTGGGTCCGTCTTCTGTGTGGCAAGTATCGGAAAGACAGAATCTTTGGTGGCCCGAAGGAGAGGGTTGTCAGCTGTTCCTTCCTCTGGAAAGGGCTTAGTGCCGTGTTTGCTGATTTCTGTACGGGGATTGGCCTGGAGGTGGGTAATGGTAAATCCATCAGTTTCTGGTATGACACCTGGATTGGTGATAAACCGCTGATTGAAGTGTGTAGTGCCCCTCCGCCGGGTGATCTCCTTTCCTGGAAAGTTGCTGATGTGGTGGACTCGGAGGGAGACTGGATCTGGTCTAAGTTCGACTCTTTCTTTAGTCTGGAGACCCTCCTTAACATTCGAGGAGTGAAGATTAGCAATCAGGAGGAGGATAAGGACAGACACTGTTGGGCCTTGGCTAATAATGGTACTTATTCTTGTAAATCGGCCTATGAAGCTTTTACCCCTAATAGGACTGATCCTCCTTTGGAGATTTGGAAGTCCATCTGGGCCCTCAAGATCCCTTACCGCATCAGAAGTTTCCTTTGGCTGGGTGTCAAAGATAGGCTCCTCACGAATGCGGATAGGCATAGAAGGCACTTGGCTGAGTCTAGTGCCTGTAGTAGATGCAGGGGCAATGTGGAAACCTTGTGCCATGCTTTGAGGGATTGCCCGAATAGTAAAAAGATCTGGGAAGGGATCCTCCCTTCTTTCATGGCTTATTCTGAAGGTGACTGGTTCTCTGAAGGAGCCAATGGGAATTTGTTGGCCAATATGGAGCACGGTGCCATCCTCTTTGCTATTATATGTCACCAAATTTGGAAATGGAGGAATGAAGAATTATTTGCTGGTAAGACTGTCCTTATTCCTGATTTACTGTTTTTCTTCTCGAAAAAGCTCTCTGTTATTACAAAAAGCTTTGAAGGAGAGCCCCTTGTTCGCCCCTCCCCGGATAAAGAGATCCTTTTAGTTGGTTGGAGTAAGCCCAGAGAAGGGTTTGTCAAGTTGAATACTGATGGCTCCTGCCTTAGCAATGGCAGAATTGCTGCTGGAGGAGTTCTTCGGGATGCTGGTGGCGCTTGGCTGGCTGGGTTTACCCATAACTTGGGAACGAGCTCCTCCTTTTCTACGGAGCTCTGGGGTATTCTGTCGGGTATTAAACTCGCTATTCGCATGGGTGTTAAAAGGCTTTCGGTGGAGTCTGATAATTTGGAGGCAATTAACAGGATTTCGGATAGCCAGGCTGTTTGTCTGAAGAGCCAGAATCTCATCAAAGCTATTTTGAGGCTTCGTCCTGCCTTTGAGACTCTTAATTTCTCCCATATTTATAGGGAGCAAAACCGCGTGGCAGATCGCTTAGCAGCTGCTGGGCATGGGGGAATGTTAGGTGTTTCTACCCTCTCTGTTCCTCCTTCTTTTCTTTTGTCTTCTCTCCTAGAGGATAGGGTTGGGGTCAGCCTTCCCAGACTGATCCCGGTGTAGGCTTTTGGTTGTTTGTTTTTCCTTTCCTTTCTTACAAAAAAAAAAAAGTAATTTCAGTTCAATTTAGTAGCATTCAATTCAGTTCAATAATATTCAATTCAGTTCAGTTCAGTTCATTAATCAGTTCAGGTCAGTAATTTATCATTACTTATTATAATTATAATTATTTATTATGATTATTTTTATTATTATTATTATTGAAACTATTATTATTTTTATAAACTTTTTATCTTAATAATTACTATTCTTAAAGAATTATATATTATTATTATTTCAATTAGTTCAGTTCCGTTTACTTTAATTTTAATTTTAGTAAAAAAAAACAGAGCCTTGATTTACATATTCTTCTCGAAAATAAATTGTTATTGAGAAAGAAACTCCGATTAATTAAAAGAAAAAAAAATCAATCCATTTTCTTAAAAAATAACGAAGGCATCACTTGATTTATTGAATAAAAATATGAAGAGGGAGAATATTGTTACATTACACTTAGAGCGAAAGAAACGACGACGGATAGTCCGTTTTTGGTCTGTTGACGCCATTATTACCCTTTCTGTTTATCTCTCGAGTCGAGTCCACCCAGAGTCCAACTTTCTACAGTTGCCTCTTTTTCACTTTGACTTCTTCTGTAGAGCATACTGTTCATCCTTTTTCATGTCCGAGGTTTGATCTGTAGATGTGAACTCTGAATGAAATGAAATTAAAGAGAGTGAGTAAATGAGATATGAGAAGAGAAGAATTGATAATTGTGGAGAAGAAACTGTTAATCAGATATGATTAGGAGACTAAGATGGTTAATGGGTCGTAACCAGAGAAGCTGGTCATCCAAGACTCTCACTAATTCTTCTAACCACCACAGCTTCTCCACCGCTGTTTCGCCTCTCTCTGGAACTCTCCATGAAGTTGCTATTTACATTCATAGGTTTCATAACCTTGATCTTTTCCAACAAGGGTAATCTTTCCTTTTTCTTTAATTTTTGGCTTTTGATTTGCAGATGAATATTTATTAACCTTTTTTTTATTTAATCAATAATGCAGATGGTATCAGATTAAGATATCTATGAGGTTGGAGGATAATGAGCTCGACTCAATAGGGACTCCTGCTCGGGTTGTACAA
Source organism: Euphorbia lathyris (assembly GCF_963576675.1). Classification (NCBI taxonomy): domain Eukaryota; kingdom Viridiplantae; phylum Streptophyta; class Magnoliopsida; order Malpighiales; family Euphorbiaceae; genus Euphorbia; species Euphorbia lathyris. Next base: position 54,509,116 of record NC_088912.1, on the reverse strand, counting down.
TATGAAGGTATTTCTCTATTCCTTCCTCTGATTTGCTTCTTATTCAGTTCAACACATATGTCTCAGTTTCCATTTAGTATGGATCTGTTCGCCTCATTTTTTATCTTCTTGTTTTTGTCATGTTTTTTTCTCACAAATATTTTTCAAACCTCGGACTTTTTTAAATGCACTAGTATACGTAGATTTTCAGAAACTAATTTTAACACATTGGTATTTTGGTTCCTTCCAACTCTTAAAAGCTGCTTTATTTGGTCAAATGAGATAAAACTCATGTGAAGGGTAATGTGCATTTAGTGTTATCAAGTTTGAATGCACATTATCCATTTTCACATGTGTTTTGACTTCATTTGATCAAATAACACAATTTCAAAAACTGAACAGAGGGCGTTAGAGTTGAACGGAATTCAAATACAAAATAGAGATGTTAAAATTAGCTTATGAGGACCTACTAGTGCATTTGACCAAACCTCACAGAGGTTTAAATTATTCACCCTATTTTTTATTCATCAGATTAACTAGAAGCTGACTGTTGCCTATGTTTTGTTTTTAAGCTGCAACACATATACAGGGCTTTGAAGGTGCATATGGAGTTTGGAGGATTGATGATGTGGAAAACAGTTTTTCAACACAGCCTTTTATGATCAAATATGCAAAGCAGGATGTTTATCTCTCGATTATGGTCTCTTTTGTCCTTTCCCTCCATACAAATGAGGTAGGATTCTCTTGTTTCTTTTGATTTTGTTGGTGGAAAATGCAACTCATGAATTTTTTGTCAGAATGGCTCAACTTCACTATGGCTTTAGCTTGGGTTGCGTTGTAGACTTCTAGCATATGAATGATCATATACCTTACACAGTTTGGCCAAGGCTAGATCTCCTAGGTTGATTGGCACTTCCGCAAGAGCTTGGATCTTTTAATTCTTGCCTTCATGGAGAAGGAAAAGAAAAAGAAAAATATTGTCATTGGATGAAGTTTGTCAATAATTGGAGAATGTTATACTATATAATATATTATGCAGAGCTAATCACAACAAAGTGGAGTTTTGTCCCTACATTATTATCAAGAAAATATCTATTATTAAGCCCCTATACTATTCCATTTGCTGTATTGAGCTCGAGAATTTCTATTACCCTCAAAATTTTATTTTCAGACATGGATCCCTTGAGTTCCTATTTCAAGCCTCATTGAACTCTAAAACATGATCTTGCTTCTAAACATCTCGTTCAATGTTATAACTTGTTTTTCAGGGTCCACCAACTTCTGCTGTTATTTTGAAGTTTGAGCTACTGTTTAGCCCCACTTTGGAGAACGGGTTAGCTTGCTTTGCAATTTTGTGTTTGAACTTTGGTATCTTTGTGATTTTCTTAGTTTTATTTTTTTTATTTCTTAATTTATGTTTTTCAAGCATGATACTGTAAATTTAAATTAGATACTTGTATGGCTTGTTTGAAACCATTGCAACCACTACATGTCCTATTTCCAGGTCTGAGTTGCTGGCTTCTTTGAATGCATGTCCTGCGGCAGTCCATGAATTTAGGATTCCCCCTAAAGCTCTTCTCGGGTTGCATTCTTATTGCCCTGTACATTTTGATACTTCCCATGCGGTCCTTGTTGATACTAGTATACATATCACTATGTTGAAAGCTTCTTCTATGCCCACAATAAAGGTATTGAAATTTTTGTGGTTGATTTTCTAAAGCAGATAATGTTGTCAGGATGGCAGATGTGTTGTCTTTTATTACCAGCACGTGTTTGGGATCTAGTTATGGGCCTTGTACCCTTAAGTCTCTAGGAATATTAGCTTTAGCAATCTTCCTAGTCCACCTATTTTGAACAGCAGTTAGGGCTCATTAAGAGACTCTAGAATTAATTTTATGAAAATTGAACCCTGTTCTATTTCCTCACAAGTGCTATTTACAACTGTTTTTTTTTTTTTTTTTTTTGTCATTTGGCTTGTGCAACTTATATTTAAATTTCTACAGCCATATCTTTGCTGCATGTTGTTGAATGATTCTCGAGTGAGATAAGGGGAGTTAATATTATCCGAAAGTAATGAACAAGGATGTATGAGAGATCTGGAAAGACTTGCAGCCTTAATGGAAAAACAAATTTTATATTGAATATAACACTAATAAAACTAATAATTATTCCTTTGTACAAAGGTTAAGACATGGACTTGCTTATTGTGTTTATGACATGAATTTGATTAGATATATGTGCACCACTTTTCATGTAACTTGGAAAACGAGCGATCATAAACGTAGCTACAAGACCATGCATATTATTGCTCTTTGTTGTTTGCTCGTAACACGTTTTTCAAAGTCTCTTCATTTCACATACGGACGCTATACATGTGAGTGGCAGGATACAGGTCAAGTGGGTTCTGTAGATTCTAAACAAGTCATGGTCATTAAAGAATTACTGGCTGCAAGAGATATACTTCTTCATGACTTGCAAAAGATTGGCAAGGCTATTGACCAGTCAATTGACTTGAATAATTTTGTTTATAATCTGGATGATGCTAAGTTTGGTTTCATAGTACGATCAAATTTTGGTGGTGAAGAGGAAGTTCCACAAAATTCAGACAGGTCACAAAATGATGTTAAGGTGCTTAATCTTCTTATGTGAATCAAAGATTCGTTTTGTTTTCTTTAGCTTCTGTTGTCATGAAGTTGCTATAGTTTTCATTTACTTGATATTGCATTTGTATTTAACAGAAGACAAATGGTACGACTGTGCTTCAAAATGATGCTTTGCTCTACTCGTTATCTTGGGATGAACTAGTGAACTCTATGCATTTGTTGGGTGACCAAATTTTGCATTTATGGAACACCTTTTTAATGTTTCACAGGTATTTCTTTTTCACTAATTTCGGTGATCTTTTAATATATATATATATTTTAAATGTAATACATCTTACAATTAATAATAATATTTACAAGTAGGCATCAATATTTCATTTTTTTCAGAGCCAACTTGGATGTGTTGTTGAGGATGAAGGTATAAAGATTATTTGTTAAATTGTAGATGTCAGAGATGAAAAAAAAAAAAAAACTATTAAGCCTTATGTTTCTCACCTTAAGATTTACCATAGCATAGAAAATAAAAGTCAGTCTATATGCTCATCAATCTGGCAATAATGGTGAAAAACATATATAAAGTATGAATGAGCTTTTTGATGAGAAGAGACAAGGATCCATGCTTCATGTAAAAAACTGTATATGGCTTGCATTGAGCAAATAGATAAAGAACTAAAGTGGAAACTTAATTGAGATTCATATATATGTTATTTCATTATCTCAACCAAAGATGCCTAGATAATTGAAAAAAGTTGAATTCTTAAAGTCAAGTATGTTTTATTGTCCCATTTTTTTTCTTGAGCCGGCCAGGAAAGGTTAATTCCATGAGTTTCTTGCTAATATTTTTTTGCTTTATTTATGTCTTGTCTTTACCTGTATGTGTTTGTTTCTACATATCATAAAAGATTATTTGCCTTCCTTATCTTAATCATAAAGAGAATGTGTCGTAGGAATGAACTAATGCCCTTGGAATAACTCATAATAAATTCCATTTATTCCATAGAGGAAACTACAAAGAAGCTTCCCTTATTTGCGTGGTGTGAGGGTCAATAGCATTTTCAATTGTATGTTCATTGAGCCGTCTGTCTGGCTTGTTTGTCTGAATTTTCTATAGTTCTTAATGTGGCTTCAAAATCTTTAGATATTCTTCTTCTAGATGGTGCTTAATTCCTTTGTGTATATTTTGCGCAAATGAAGGGCTAACAAACTGAAGATTTTGGAATTTCTTCATGATGCTTGGGCTGATGATCGACGAGCTGAATGGTCAATATGGATGGTATACTCTAAGGTTGAGAAGCCTCTTAATTATGTGAACAGCAGGGTTGATGGTTCTTCATCCGGTAGTCTCCATGGAAAAACATTGAGTTTATGGAAGTTCTCCGATGATGTAATTATTATAATTACTCATCTATTTGCATCGTTTTTTTTTTGTTGTTGCTTACAACAATTAACATTGTTAATTATTATTAGATAATTCCTTATGAATTCAAGCATGAGTTTTCAAATGGGAGGTCAAAATTCATGACATTTATAATAAAAGTTAGTAAGGCTGTGCTGAACTTGGTACAATGATATACTCTACACGGTAAAGTAAGTTCTACATATTGTGAAATAATAATGTGCGGCATATTAAATTAATAATTATAGTATATTTTTAATTTCAGTAGACCGTAGTTTGGGTCAACCCACTATGGCCAAAAGATCTCAAATATCTGGGTAAAAAAGAAGGGCCTGCTTCCATTTTACATGAAGGAGCCCATAGTCATCTTATATCTTATCTTCTTAATCTAGGGGACAGTTTGATAGTTACTTTCTGCTTTTCTATAGCCATACTGGAAGTTATTCAATTTAGTTGTATTAGGTGTCATTGCAATGATTGTGTACGGGTTACCTATAAGCTTTTATCAAGTTTTAATCAAGTGTCTAACCAAACATAAAAGGCTCTGTTATAATGTGCATCTTTTTCTAATTTATACAGCCTATCCAGAGTGCAACCATGCGTGCTGAACTACATCGGCAAAGTATTGCACAAATGAGGGTTAGTTATATATATATATATATATATATATATATATATATATATATATATATATATAGTGAGAGAGCAAGAGAGAATGTTTTTTTTTCTTTTATACAGTCTTAGTACAACTTCTGTGTATGTGTGAGTTCACGAAATTCAATGGTTCCACGCAGATCAACAATCGGTCGCTTCAAGACATGCATATATTTGGAGATCCTTTGCGTATTCCTATCATTATTGTGGAGCATGTTCTCGATGCGCCATTGCATGCCCAAAATGGAAATTCATTCATCAGCTCTTTGGACCCAAAAGACATGCTGACAATAAGTTGTGCAGCTAAATTTGAATCAGAGAAAATAGCAATGGGTTCTAGCTTGAAAAGGAATGGACGTGTTCTCAAAATAGTTGTCTTTGTACATGGGTTTCAGGTACATCACCTGTGCCAGAGCTGTTAATTAAATTTATTATATTCCTTCATTTGTTTTGTGTTCCTTTTCTTCTTTTGGTTTTGTTTCTTTTGGTACTTCGGTAGATAAGTAGTAAGTGTAAGGACTAGTTTTCTTCGAATTGAAATGTGAATAGGTTGGAAAAACAGGACACGGCCTTCTACCAAGAGAAAGCAGGAAAAGTTGGTAACAAAAAATAATACAATAAAATAAGTAGCATATATGACATACTTCTAGAGCCCTAAATTGCTCAGCTTCAGTCCAAGGTGTTTCATTCTTTTACTGCTTTGGTACTAAAGTAAGATGCAGGTTGCCATTTCTAAATATGTTGCAGTCAACTGCATTAACTGACCTAATAATAGATTGAGGACTTCTTTGATGTAATGTTGTGATGGCATCATGATCCAATAAAGAAAGTTAATGGACTATTATAATTGGCATATCAAACATGCAGGGTCATCACCTGGATTTACGGCTAGTTCGGAATCAATGGCTTTTGATAGATCCCAAGATAGAGTTCCTTATGTCAGAGGCAAATGAAGAGAAAACAGATGGGGACTTCAGGGAGATGGGGCTGAGGTTGGCTGAAGAAGTGGTAGCTTTCACAAAAAAGAAAATGGATAAAGCCTCAAGGACTGGAAACTTAAGAAATATCAAGCTTAGCTTTGTTGGGCATTCCATTGGCAACATCATCATAAGAGCTGCGTTGGCAGGTACATGAACATAAATATGACTAACATGGATTCTTCATTGCATTTGCTGTAATTAATTGCTAGATCTGTGGTTTGGTTGGCAGAGAGCATCATGGAACCATACATGAGATACTTGCATACTTATGTTTCTTTATCTGGTCCGCACCTGGGGTATATGTACAGTTCAAACTCATTATTTAACTCTGGGCTATGGCTCTTGAAGAAGCTTAAGGGCACACAGTGCATTCATCAGCTTACTTTCTCAGATGATCCAGATCTTACAAACACATTCTTGTACAAACTCTGTAAGGTACATAAAAGACTTTCAGTTCTTCTGATTTTATGCATTTCACACTTTGATGTGTCAATTACTTGTGATTGTGAGATGAGAAAGACTCGTCGACTTTGGTGCAATATGCTTCAAAGGAATAAGTTGTATATTTGTTGTCTGAAGTATTAATGTTCTGCTTTTCCTTTATTTCAGCAGAAGACACTAGAGAACTTCAAGAATGTGGTCCTGGTATCTTCTCCGCAGGTTTGCTTCATTTGTCACAAATATTTTCTTTTCTAGGAGTTGTTGAGGAAAAGCATTGCAATTATTTTCATCTGGCTACCTACAACAGAGCCATCAGAACCATATATTTTACTTGGAAAGCTCACGTGTCATCTGATTACAAAAGGATCTATGAGTTAAAATTTTGGTCTTGTTTGGCTGTGCAGAAGGCACAGCACCATAATGAAATTTTGATTTTGTTGGCTTGTTTTCAAAGTCCATGTTCAAGCAGAGTAAGATCTGAGAATTGAAAAGAAAAAAAAAACCTTTTTCCTATCTTTGTTTTGGTTAATTAATGGAGAGAATAGAATTCTGAACATAACAACCCAAAGATATAGAGTTTACCACTCAGTTCCCATACTGGGAAATCTAGAAAGACAAGTATTTGGAAAAAAGAAAAGTTATGAAACATTTGAAGTCATTGCAGGGAGAGAAGAGTGGGCATAGTGAGGATTATTTTAGTATGGAAATGGGGAAGTAAAAGGGGAGGTAAATAGAGATTAGAATCCCTATCCTCTCTACCATAGTTCCCTATTGTATAATTGAATTTGACCGGTCTTCATACTCTTGTTTTTAATCATTTTGATGGCAAAGAATATGCCATAATGCATTTCTTCCTGGAAGATGAATTTTCTTGTCCCTTTTGGTAAGTAGATGCGGTTAATTGGTTCAAAATTGCTCATGCACCCCGTTCACCTAATTGAAGCTTTTGCATATGCTAGGAATCAAAATCAAAACCTAGTTTAAGAAGCCACTACTAAAACCAAGCTTTATTGGTAGATCTTTTTTTTTTTTTTTATGATCATGGGAAACTAGGTAATAGAGTTTACAAAAGGGTTATTTGATTACACATTGAAACCTATATTTTACAACCTAGGAGAATTCTATCTATTTATTAAAGGAAAGATTATTTGGACAGATTATATTTTTGTTAAATACACGACTTTGCTAACTCTACCCCTTGAGCTGAAACATAGATGTCTATTAATAGAAGATTTCTACTTAGCCTCGCGAAAAAGAAAATCACATTTTGGAAAATGTGTTGGTACGTTATGTTGTGTACAGAACGCCAAAATTGCTAGTATTTGTGATTGCATTCCACAAAAAAAATTTTCCTCAACTCAATATGCTATGTCCTTTGATGAAATGCATAATTATTTGCAATAGGAATTGATACCCATATCTTCTAGAGGGCTTTCGAAGGACATAGCACCATGTGTGTATTCTGTAGCACAATATTTAGGTTTCGAAATAGATCTAGATTTAACTTATTAGTTCATGCAGTTGGTAGATTAGATCCAAGAAAAGTGTACCCGCCATGTATGGATTCTATTAACTTTGAATTGATTTTTCTTTTTACATGGTCTCAGGATGGTTATGTTCCATATCATTCCGCAAGAATTGAAATGTGCTCTGCGTCTCTTTTGGACTACACAAAAAGGGGGAAAATCTTCTGGGAGATGCTGAATGCTTGCTTGTCCCAGATGCAGACCCCTTCCACTGAGCATCGAGTATTCATGCGGTGTGATGTCAACTTTGATATCTCTTCTCAGGGGAGGAATCTTAACACCTTAATCGGGAGAGCTGCTCATGTTGAATTCCTAGAATCTGACATTTTTGCAAGGTTTATAATGCGATCTTTCCCGGAGCTCTTTCGATGACTCTACCAGAACCCTTCATCTCTCCTTTGTTGTATAATTTGGCATACCCAATTATGAGGATGGAAAATCTACTTGGACTTCAAGAGCTGGTGAATCCAAACACAAAATTTTGATCCAAAAAATTAATGGGTTTCTGACATCGATTCTCACAAGAATGGCAATGACAACATTCACAGGCAAAGCTGCAGAGCTGTTTGCCACCGGAAATCAATGGCTTTAAATGACAGAAAATCCTAGTCGCTTTTCTGAAAGATAGATTGATAATATGAGCAACAGCAACAACTGTATGTACCATAGGAAGGGCCACAAATTCGATGTTCATATTTATAGAGCTAGCTAGCTATATGAAAGTGGAGAGATTGGTGTACATGAATTGTATAATAAGACAAAATGATTAGGGAAATTTGTATATTAAATATTTAGGAACCAAAAGGAATTTGTACTTTTAGGAAGGTTATTCCCTAGATTGATTTAGGAACCAAAAGAAGAATGAACCCATACAAAGCTCTACTCCAGTATTTCCCAACTTATTTACATGAATTCACAGCCATTTCTGTGACTGAAACTGTTCTTGTTTAGCTAATACCCTGATTTATCAACAGTTGAAGGTATTGTTGTCTCAAATGACTACTAAGATTTTCAATGTCACTGATTCTGCTCTTTTTGTTTTTGTCATCATATGAAAACTGTTCTCAATGGTATAATACCTTCCATGCATGCATTTAAAAGTTTAAGTAGATTTGTGCAAATAGATAAAAAAAATAAAAAAATAAAAAGTAATGCCTGCCAATAAAAATTAACATAATAGAATATGCAAGCTTTTAGCATAACAAAGCAGCAACCAAGCCCGGCTGTTTCCATTGCTACAACTGCAATCAAATATCAGCATTCCAACCATTATACTCAAATGCTCTCCGAAGCCTCTGATAATAATAGAGTGAGCCTGGAAACAGAAAATTTACCACAAAAGAGGTGTGCATTTAGATATTTAAATTCTCGTTTTTACTAAAAAAAAATTCCTTTACAGTAATATAACTATATAAAAGCAGATATGGGTAAATTAATCAAGTGATATACCACAAATCAAATCTACAACAAGAGCAAGGAACAACATCAAATCCAATGCATCTACCAATCATGCTCTTTTGCAGAATGTAAAGAGATAATGCAGCTCGCCATCTCAAACAAAAACTTGAAGCAGAATCCCTCAGTTTTTACATTTGCTGCTCATCATCAATTTACTCACTTCAGCGATCAACATTATTCCCTGCCCCTTCCAAGACTTCAAGTCCCTCGTTTCGACAACCTATTATCCTCTGGAAAACCTCCCTCACTTGCCGTTGCAATGGATCCAAACCATTGCTAAACTCTTCACTAACTGATGCCAACTCTTCCCTTCTCTGTTCCAATTCCATTTTCGTTTCCTCCGATAATGGAAACTGGTGATCAACCAAGTCTGCCATATGACTTGCACATTTCTCTATTAGACAGATTTCCTTTAGCAACCCACTTGAACTTTGGTGATTCCTTTTCTTTGATTCTGCAACAATCCTTTCATGGAGTGAGACAAGTTTTACACCCCATGTCAGATTGCGTGGGAACGAGAACTGAAGATAAAGCCCCCTGTCTTGGCAAGGAATTGTAGCAACAAGAGTCCACAAAACAAAAATCAGCACACAACTTACTGTAAAAAGGGTAAGTGCAATCCCATTTGTTGCTACAATCTCATTTTCCCGAGGAGGTACCAAATTGTTTGCAATTGAGTGAAGTTGTTTGGAAGCAGACCAAGTTCTAGACACACTCCATGACAGAGAACGAGAGTGCCTAGATGCTTGTTGATGAGAATCTTTACTTCTGTTGTTCCTCCCAAAAGATCGATATCCGCGAGAAAGAACTGAATCAGATTGCTTTTCATCAACCATTGCGAGTGTCAAATCCATCAATGCTTTTCTTGCACGAAGGATTTGGGCTTTGCTTACTTCTCTCCGGCGAGAACCCAAGGCAGACAATACAATATCCATATGCTTCTGCCACGTACGCATTGTTTCAATCCCATCACGAGTTGCATTACATATATCTAGGGCCTTGAGACTCCTGTCAAAGAATTCACCAACCAAATGATTTAAAGGGGGTCTCAAGATTTGGGATTTGTTCTTCAGCAAGATGAGTCTGAATTCTTCTTGGAAGAAAATATAGGCATCTAAAAGCTTGATTGTCCACTCAATAGAGAGCAATTCATCAGAGCTAACGACTGATAAATCGTGAAGTTGGTCAGTGACCTGTTTTTGGAATGATTCAAGTTGCAAATCATAGCCGCCACTGGTTTCACGGCTACCCTCCATAGAATTAACTTTGTCACGCCTAGGCCTAGAACTAAAAATTGAGCGAGCAATTGAGAGAAGGGAAGGGGGTTCATTAGCGTTGGTTGAAGTTGAAGGCATTTTCCCAAGCAACAAAATCTCTAAAAATTAATTAATAGCATAGCAGCAATATCATTGATATGATATGATATAATGCAGCACTCGGATATCATACCATCTAGCTAGTGGAATTCAAGTCTCAAAGCATCTATTTCCAAAATTCTCTAATCTATAAAAGAAATCGTTCAACGTAACAGAAAAACTGATGCGGGGATAGAGCAATGTACATCAGAAACGAAATAAAAGCAGATAAATAAAGAATGTAAAGAAAAAATGATGGACGAAGAACATACAAAGAAAGAGGCAATGGTGGATCTTGAAACCCTAGGCTAGGCTACCAAGAATGTTTGAGCAACAATTTTCTTAAAAAGAGAGACACTTTCCTCTTTTAAATAATCCCATTTTCCTTTTTACAAAAATGATACCTTGCGTGAGAGAGGGGGACATAGATTGATTCTTATGTGGTAAGCTTCAATTTTGCCTCTTTGTGAGTTTCAATACAGGAAAAATTGTAAAATTGGTAGAATATACTCATTCACATATTTAACTCATTTATTCAATCTACCATATATCTAGATTATTTTTTATATTATTTTCTCAAAATACCTTTAATATATATATAACACTTAGAAATTTTTTAGTTTTTCTTCTTTCTCCCTTCCGTCTGACTTCACAGATTTCAGTCTGCGAATATAATGTTTGGTTCAGTAGATGATTTTAATTCGAAAATTTCGCCATATGCGAAGTCTGCAAAGAGAAAAAATGTGTTTTACGCATTCAACTCATTTCAAAGTCAATTTGACGAATCTTAACGGAAATTTCTCTCTGTATCAGAAGAGAATCCAATTTCTCATCTGCATCCCAGTACACCGTCTTCTTGAAAGGGATGTTATGTATTCAACCACCTTTAGAAAAATTTAATCGTTTAGGAAGAAAAATGACGATTTGGCTTCGCGAAAATAGGGTTTTGCGAAGTCTACGAATAGAACTGTGCAAGAGAGATGAGATGATGTTTTTACTTTGCAAAAAGAGGATTTCGTGAAGTCTGCGAGGAGAAATGTGACGATTTTACTTCGCGAAAACAGATTACGCGAAGTATGTGAAGGTAAAAATCATGAACATTTCTCTTCGCGTAATTCGTTTTCGCGAAGTAAAATCGTCCGTTTTAGGCTTTTGCTCCCTGTAGACCTTCACAAAACCAGATTACGTAAAGTGATTTTCTGGAAAAAAAACGAAGAGAAAACAGTAGATTACTTACATTTTTCCGCCTTTTACCATTAAAATCTTCAATAACCATATGATAAACGCAAAAAACGATGAAAATAACGATTTCTTCGATCCGCACAAGGAGAAAGAAACCAAAAGACGAGCAGAAATAGGAACATGAAGAACCATGACTTAATTTTCTAGCAATAGGAAGATGAAGAATCAAGAGATGAAGAGAGTAAAAAGAGAAAGACATGGTGATGAAGAACATGGTGCAGATTTCGTAATATAAAGGAAGAGAGGAACATCAAAGTTTGGAAATCTCTGTGGAAGAGAAACCGTACGCCACAGAAGAGAAAGGGAAGGGGGGAGATGAAAGGTTGGGGTATTTTGGAAAAATCATACAAAAATAGTCTAGATATGTAGTAGGTTGAGTAAATAGGTTAAATATATAAATGAGTCTCCCATTTGACCTAATTTTATAATTTTCCCTCCAATATATTATAGGAATCCCAATGTCACCAATTCAAAATCATCACGGTTCAAATTTTAAAATCAAAATTTATTAATTAATAATGATAGTAATATATTTAATAAGTAAATAAAATATAAAACACTATCAATAAACAATCCATCAAAATAAAAAATTAATTTATATTATTGAAATTATTAAAATGTATATTATCAACAAATTAAAAGCAATTTTTGACAAAGTATAATTAAAATAAAAGGAATTTCACCTAAACACACAAAAATATTGATGACTGGTGGTGAATTCTTTCTTGATCAACGCTCTTCCCTGTGGGGCGCCGTTGGGATCGGCGAGGGGAAGCTCCGATGCTAAAGTCAATATAGTATAGAAGAATAAGCTGTAAGCACGAAGTGGGGTTTAAGGAGAGCGTGAATGTGTACCTCAATAGCTTGGGAGGCAAGTTATTTATAGTCATGTAGTTGTAACTTTCGGTAACTAGAAAGTCTCTATTAATGCCTCATTAATGGCGGTTACTGATCTTATTCAAGTATGACCATTAGCTCATTAATGGGTTATTAGTTGCCTTTATGGGGAATTGGCTCAGCCGTTCCGGGGGCGTATCGAGGCGAGATGGCAGGTCTCCCAAGTGTTTGACTATTGATGGCGTATGGAGGAATCCATGTGATCTGCCATCCATGTAGCTTACTTGATACGTCATAGCTTTTACGATCGTTTTTATACGTTGTCGTTTGGTCAATTACTCTTTTGGTCCCGTAAATAATATCTGGATGTTATCAGAAGCCCCCCTTAAAGTGGCGCTAAAGTCCTTTAGGGCTTTTAATCTTCCTGGTGTGCCATCAATAGGCGACATATTGATGGTTGCTCTGTCCTATGCCATTCACCGATTGACAGGTGTCGGGGACACACCGCTCGAGGTATGTGACGTCTTCTCTTTTAAGTCTTTGATGCTCGTAAAGTATATAGCATTTAATAGGACAAGTGTATCCTATCGCAACAAGTAATATTGTGCTAAGCACGAGATCGAACCACAAAGACTATTTGTTATAACTAGCAAATCTACCTAGTCTGACCTAATTGTTTAGAGGGTTGGATAAATGTTTGGGTTTTTTGTGAACTAATTAACTAATTGAAAGCAATAAAGATAACAAAATAAAGCGAACAATTAATAGGGTAGAAGGTGGATTTATGGATGGCACAATCTAGGCTGAGGAATCCTTTGATTAAATCCTATGTATGGGTTTAGGGAGTTTGTGTTGGTCCCTTATAATGTAACAAGTTAGTTCCAAGGGGGGGATATGAACTATTTAAAATTTAAGTACGTTAAGGCTGGCTTCTTTTTCTTTGAAAAAGGATTACACAGCGCGCTGAGTCAATAAGACACTAGCTTAGTCAACTGGTGACTAAGTCAGCTTCTTTCGTTGAGTCAGGAGATAGCACTTTGAGTCTATTCCTGAACTCAAATACTCAATACACACAACTCAGCGTGACCTCTTTACTTGGTCAGTTTTGTTTAAGCAAGCAATATATATATTAAGGAGTTTAAGGTTAGAAAGATATTACTCAGCAGATTTATCCAGGTTCGGCCTCCAAGCCTACGTCCTGTCCCCGGAACACGTTCCGAGATTTCGAATTCTCTACTGAGCTCTTTAACGGTAGAGCATCAAACCTTTTACAACTTAGAAGCTGAGTATAACAAGAGTACCTTCCTCTATACCTCTACTCACTCCTAAACTCTCGCTCAGTACTATAACCGAGTACTCAGCCTCTCCTTTCTAATCTCTAGAAATGATAACGATTTGTCCTAAACAACAATTACTAAGACACTTTAGATGATTGAATAATCACTCTAGACTTTTACACAAAAGATATAGAATTTGGTGTAAGAATTTGCTTTGCTTTTTCTTGCAGAACTTTGCGTAGAATTTTGGTCAGCGTAATGGCTTGATGAAAGTTCTGTGTTGAATAAAGCAACTGAAGGGCTCTATTTATAGAGACGTCTGAGACATCGGTCATTTCGAATTTCGAAATAACCGTTGGAGGGAAACGGCTTCCTGTCGTTGTCACTCAGTTTTGCTCAGAGCTCTCGGCCAATCAGATTTGAGTATCTTCTGTCCTCGGTCAGTGTTGAGCAGCTTTTAGTCAGCTCGGCAGAATGTCTCTCCATTTATGGTAAAGTCAACTAGACAGCGTTCTGTGTCTTCTGAACTTTACCCAAAGTGGAAATACTTTGTCTGGAAGTTGTTCTTGCTCAGCTGCTGTCTTGTACTCTTTGTCGATTCAACTCAGCGGCTTCACTCCGAAGTTGTTCAACGAAGGTCTTCTAGATCCTTCTCTTGCTGAGTTGCATTTTGATCATAACGATAGCGTTTTGCACACGTGGGCCGAGTTGTCTTGATCTGTTTGACTTGGGCTTTGACTTCCGTATTGGGCTTTGGCCTTTTACTCTTTATGTCTTATAAATAATTTTAACTCAACATTGAACAAACACATTAGTATAATAAATCAAAGCATTTAAACTTAGTGTGTTTAGAATATATTTAATTTTACTTAAATAATTTTATCAAATCAAAATCATGTGGAAAGGTGTTTCAACAAACTCCCCCATTTTGATGTTGGCAAAACTATTCAGCGAGGAACTCAGTGTTGAGCTCCCCCATGATAGTTGACCTATTATTACTTAGCAAACTCCCCCGTCAGGGTTGAGCTACTGACTTAGTTTTAACTCTAAACATTTTAAGGTTTAATCGAGTAAGTCTAAGGTCAGTTTTCAGATATAGGTCAGCTCATGGAACATATTCTATTTTACTCAGTATTAAGCGGAAGGTGTAACATTCAGAGAGCACTGAGTAATCATTTTGTTCAATGGGTCTTATGAGACAGTGTTTTATAAACATACAAGACAATGTCAAACATATGATCAGCATGGGATACAATCAACAAGTATTATAGACAGTAAACACAGTTGATGTAATTGAAGATACATAATAACATAATACTCAGCATCATATGAAATAACTCAAGTTAGGATAAAAGATGCAAGTATTGTATTTAAGTGAAGTAGTCAGCATACATAGCAAAAGATGAGCATACAATAACACATAGACTACAGACTAAGTTAAACAAAGACGAGTTAAACAAAGCTGAGCTAGTCTATTTCTACTTCTTTTTCTTTTGCTTAGACTGACTGCTTCTAGGAGCCTCCTGCTGAGTTCTAGCCTGTTCTTTCTCCCCCGTTTTGTCAGCATCGGGAGGAGCAGGAATTCTAAAAGAGTCGGTTAAGATAGCGGCGGTTAGCACGGCGGACAGCTCCTTAAGTTTATCGGCGCTTTCATTAATGCCGTCAAAGACAATAACGCCTTCATTCAAGACCTCTTTGGGTATGCCGATTTCAGCGGCGCTGAGCAGGCTCAGTATGTAAGCTTGTGACTTACCTACCCAAGTAATTGAATCTGTCAATGAAGCAAAAACTTGATGAAAGGTCTTTAGCAAGGCTGTGTCATAATATTGACGCTGGAGATTGTTATGACGCACATGGGTGAAGATCCTTTGTGAGTTGACCAATATCTCATTTTGCTTCATTTGGTCAGTGTCCATCTCCTGTTTATTTAAGTTCAACAGACGAACTGCTTCGTTTATTTGCTCCACCGAGCATTGAGAGTAGGAGGCCAGCTGGTGGTTGGTCTTGATTTGCTCAGTGTGAAGCTGGGCGAAGAGCATCTTAACTTCATCAGAAGTTGCATAATGAGTGTTCGCAGCTGACAAGGTATGGAATTGGCCTTGAAGAGTGTTAAGATGTTGAACCGTTGTTAGTTGGAGCTCAGCCAGCTTGGTTATTGAGTCCTGCTTGGGCTGATGTGATTGAATTGAAATCATATCACTTAGCAGATCCTTCATCCTTTAACCTCATTTAAGAGCTGAGTGACTTGGGACAGCTGAGTTGATGCATTGTTACTAGACCCAGCAGTAGGTTCAGCAGATTGATGAATGTCCTTAATTAATGACTGCACCGAGTTGATGACTTTTCTCCCATTGTCACATAGCTGAGCTACACTGAGTAAGTTATATTTGAGTCCGCTGACTAGGGAGACTGGCTCAATAGTAGGATTACCTCCAATGGTTCCTGACCCTACTATCTTACCCTTTTTGTTGTCTCCAAAACTTACACTTCCTCCTCGTTTACGCTCGAATGTGATGAACTGAGTTTCATCACCAGTCATATACCTTGAGCATGCGCTGTCAATATACCACATCTTTGACTTCTCGGCACATCTCAGGCTTACCTGCAATGTAACTAGTTACTTTTAGGTACCCAATTCTTTTTGGGTCCTTGCTTGTTAGGTTCAACAGGTAAAGCATCATATTTTATTTTATGGCGGCATACTTGGAAAGTATGGCCATTCTTTCCACAGAAGTCACAGCTGACCTTCCGTTTAGGATTTCTCACTAACTGGTTAGCACCCCAGTGCTGAGCGTGCCAGCACACCTTTGTGGCGTGTCCTTTCTTCCCACAGAAGTGACACTGGACATTCCGATGGGGATTCCATCTCTGCTGACCAGTACTCTGGTACTGAGCATTCAGAGGAATATTTCTTTTGTTTGGAACCTTTAGTTGGTTCTGAATGGATGTGACGTCCTTTCTCAGTTTCTTGGAATCTGATTGGACCTTAGAGACAAACTTTTGCATAATTCCGATGTTACTATGCAAATCTGAGTTGTCCTGAAGAAGATATCGAAGGTCACTCAGTTTGACCTCCTCAACCTCGTCACATCGCCTGCTGAGTGCTCTAATTTTCTTATTACACTTTTTGACAAGTGTGTAGAGGTCACTCAGGGCATTAACCATTTCATTTCTGAGCTGGGGAAGTGATATTACCTCATTTGATTGCTCCTCATCGTCAGATGCAATGGAGGGGTCAGCATGCTCAGAGACGCACAGCTCAGCAAGTTCGTCAGCCATAAAACAGATCTTTGCTGACTCAGTGGCATCAACTTCTGATGATGAAGACTCATCACTGTCGCTCCATGTTGCCACCATTGCCTTTTTGCCGTTCTTCCTTTCTTTCCTC
This sequence comes from Euphorbia lathyris, assembly GCF_963576675.1. Classification (NCBI taxonomy): domain Eukaryota; kingdom Viridiplantae; phylum Streptophyta; class Magnoliopsida; order Malpighiales; family Euphorbiaceae; genus Euphorbia; species Euphorbia lathyris. The sequence continues at coordinate 54,491,980 of NC_088912.1, read as the reverse complement.
AGCGTGGGGCAGCTTGACTTGATATGGCCAGTTTGATGACATTCAAAGCATGTAATGGGCTTTGAGTTGTCCTTCTTGTATTTGCTGTCGCTGGACTCAGCTTTATACTTATCAAACTTTCTGTAGGGCTTCTTAGAATATTTGTCATTCTTTTTGAACAGCCTTTTCATCTTCCTGGTGAACATAGCCATCTCCTCATCATCTGTTGAGCTCCCATCAGTGGAGTCAGCTTTCATGATAAGAGACTTTTGCTTCTTATCTTCAGACTTTTCCTTCACCTCGAAATTCTTCATCGAGATCTCATGGGTCAGCAGTGAGCCAATGAGTTCATCATATTTATAGGTGGTTAAGTCCTGAGCTTCCTCAACAGCAGTCTTCTTTGCTTGCCAGTTTTTAGGAAGACTCCTAAGAATCTTCTTGACTTGTTCTTCCTCGGTGAAGATCTTCCCAAGTCTCTTGAGCTCGTTGATGATGTTTGTAAACCTTGCATTCATGTCAGATATTCCTTCATCATCGTTCATTTCGAACAGCTCGTATAGTCTCATGTGCTGGTTCACCTTGGACTCCTTCACTTTGTTGGTTCCTTCGTATGTGACTTCCAGCTTCTTCCATATCTCTTGCGCCGACTCACAACCTGATATCTTATTATATTCTGCAGCATCAAGCGCACAGTGAAGCATATTTATAGCCGAAGCATGATTTTGTAGCTTCTTGAGATCATCCTCTGTCCATTTGGCCTCAGCTTTGACAACTGTTTGGCCAGCCACAACTTCAACAGGAACAAACGGGCCTTGGACTATTGAAAGCCATGCACTCATGTTTGTTGCCTGAATAAAGTTTTTCATCCTATTCTTCCAAAAGGTATAGTTAGACCCGAAGAATAGGGGAGACCGAGTAATGGACAGCCCCTCAGGTAAGATCTGAGTTGTTTGGTTTTCTGGGAAAAACCGAGTGCTGTTTTCAGCCATAGTGGGGATCAGCTCAAGGTAGTTAAACCTTTTACAATGAGCTTTTAAGCTCTGATACCACTTGTTGGTCCCTTATAACGTAACAAGTTAGTTCCAAGGGGGGTTAGGAACTATTTAAAATTTAAGTACGTTAAGGCTGACTTCTTTTTCTTTGAAAAAGGATTACACAGCGCGCTGAGTCAATAAGACACTAGCTTAGTCAACTGGTGACTAAGTCAGCTTCTTTCGTTGAGTCAGGAGATAGCACTTTGAGTCTATTCCTGAACTCAAATACTCAATACACACAACTCAGCGTGACCTCTTTACTTGGTCAGTTTTGTTTAAGCAAGCAATATATATATTAAGGAGTTTAAGGTTAGAAAGATATTACTCAGCAGATTTATCCAGGTTCGGCCTCCAAGCCTACGTCCTGTCCCCGGAACACGTTCCGAGATTTCGAATTCTCTACTGAGCTCTTTAACGGTAGAGCATCAAACCTTTTACAACTTAGAAGCTGAGTATAACAAGAGTACCTTCCTCTATACCTCTACTCACTCCTAAACTCTCGCTCAGTACTATAACCGAGTACTCAGCCTCTCCTTTCTAATCTCTAGAAATGATAACGATTTGTCCTAAACAACAATTGCTAAGACACTTTAGATGATTGAATAATCACTCTAGACTTTTACACAAAAGATATAGAATTTGGTGTAAGAATTTGCTTTGCTTTTTCTTGCAGAACTTTGCGTAGAATTTTGGTCAGCGTAATGGCTTGATGAAAGTTCTGTGTTGAATGAAGCAACTGAAGGGCTCTATTTATAGAGACGTCTGAGACATCGGTCATTTCGAATTTCGAAATAACCGTTGGAGGGAAACGGCTTCCTGTCGTTGTCACTCAGTTTTGCTCAGAGCTCTCGGCCAATCAGATTTGAGTATCTTCTGTCCTCGGTCAGTGTTGAGCAGCTTTTAGTCAGCTCGGCAGAATGTCTCTCCATTTATGGTAAGGTCAACTAGACAGCATTCTGTGTCTTCTGAACTTTACTCAAAGTGGAAATACTTTGTCTGGAAGTTGTTCTTACTCAGCTGCTGTCTTGTACTCTTTGTCGATTCAACTCAGCGGCTTCACTCCGAAGTTGTTCAACGAAGGTCTTCTAGATCCTTCTCTTGCTGAGTTGCGTTTTGATCATAACGACAGCGTTTTGCACACGCGGGCTGAGTTGTCTTGATCTGTTTGACATGGGCTTTGACTTCCGTATTGGGCTTTGGCCTTTTACTCTTTATGTCTTATAAATAATTTTAACTCAACATTGAACAAACACATTAGTATAATAAATCAAAGCATTTAAACTTAGTGTGTTTAGAATATATTTAATTTTACTTAAATAATTTTGTCAAATCAAAATCATGTAGAAAGGTGTTTCAACAGTTTGGATTTATATTTTACCAGTGATTGAAGGTAATTGTCCTAAGTGAAAGACTAATGTGATCAGTATTCGTCCTTCCTATTCACATGCATTCGGGTGACGGCTTGATTAGGCATATACCCTAGGTCATACAAAGCATTAGGTTTATTGACAACTAAGGCTAAAGTCGTAGCCCAGCCACAAAGCCTCATTCCTAGTGGTCTCTAGCGAAGTCAGGTTAATACAAATTCGGTATAGACGATTCTGTGGTCAGGTTCTCATCTATCTATAATCCTATTTAATGTCAGGGTCACATGCATTAAGCACATTATATACATAAACAGGCTAGTTGATCATTATCAATGTTCATTCTAGCATAAATCATGTTCCTAACAATTTCTAGGCATTAAGCATGCATAAACTGCTCAATCAAAGGTCCTAGATCCCTAATCATACATATTCATACAATCAATTTCATCCCCATCCCAAATTGGATGGGGATCAGTTCATAGACAAACCAATTAGAGCAATAGGCATATATGAATAATGGAAAAAGCTTCAATTAAATATAAAAGGAAAAGATAAGAGGGAGAGATAGAAATCCAAAACCCGCTTGTCGATTCTGATTACAAAAATTGAAGATGAGGAGCTTCTCCCATCAATTGTTCTTCAATAAGAAAAGACAAAACAGAAATAAACCTAATCTAGAAAGTAGGAAATCTAATCTAAACGAAAATATAAACCTACATAGTGGAGGAGAGAAAGCCCTAGCGGCTCTCTGATTTATTGAATGGCTAATCCCCCCCTCAAGGATTAGGATTAGCTCCCTATTTATAGAGTTAGGGAGGAAACCCTAATGCCTCAAGGGTAAAAAAGGAAAATTACAAAGTGTTTTAATGGGCTTTTAGGGCCCGATCCACGCATTCCAGCAAAGGGGAAGGCGTTGGTTCGCCTTTCCCCGCCTTGTATCGTCGAGACAAGGAGTGTCTCAATGAGATAGGTATTGTCTCGACGAGACAGGTCCTAAATGGGACGATTTTGCTCCGGCTTTTATCTGTTTAGGTCCCTAGGCTTCCGAAAAGTGCTCTAATGGTCCTTGATGAATTCCAAAAGTGCTCTGACCGTCCCTGAATAATCTGGAAATGCTCCAATAGGCTTGGGTCTGGTTTGGAAATGCTCAAATAGGCCTAAAAACACCCGAAAACACAGAAAATGCCAACAATAAAAGAAATTACTAATTTTAACTAAAAGATAACAAAACGATTATAAAATTAAAAGGAAATAAAGCAAAAACAAACTAAAATGATCCTAAAAACCATATACAAATGGGAGCTATCAGTCTCCCTCTTTCTTTTTCTTCCCTTTTACTTTCCCATTTGCTAAGACTTTTGATTTTCGCCTGAATTTCTCCGGAGCTTTCTTTGTGCCAAAAACTCGAGTATCTGAAGCTTCTTCCTTTTAACTTCGAATTTTCATGTAAGTTGGTCTTTGCATTCATTCTGTTTATCTGTCGCCTTGCTTTTATGAGTTCCTCTTCCGGTTCTCTACTGAGCTCTTCAACTTGACCACTTCCACTGATTACTCACTTAGCTTAGAATCTTCTGAGAGCACGAACTCTTCTGAGAGTACTCCGAGTTGCGATTTGTCTGAATTATGTAGTGTTTTGAGGGTGCGTAGGAACCGTTGTTTTGGGTTTACAGAAACCCAGAATTCTTTCCCCACTACAGCCCATGTTGCTCCAGTGGTAAATTCTAGAGTTGTTTCTGGGATGGAGACTTCTTCTTCGACCCCTACCAGGAAAAAGCGGCCTCACGTGGAGATCACTTCATCTCGCATGAGTCCCGTAGATCTTGCCTATTTGGCGGATCATCATCCGTGGATGAAGAACTATGAAATCACATTGGCGGATGCCCACCAGCGTCCCGCCTGTCCCCCTAGGGGATTCCTTTCTATGTATAGAAGCCACGTTGAAAGGGGTTTCCATCTTCCTCTTCCCCAAGTGATGGGAGATATTCTTAACTTTTTTGGAATCACTGTCAGCCAGCTGCATCTGAACGGCTGGTTGGATGTGGCACTAGATACTTTTTAGCCTCTAATCTCGGGGTAAGCCTTGCTCCTCGGGTCTTCCGATCCCTCCATAAGCCTTCTAAGCGACAAAGCGAATCTTTCATAACTTTTGTTAAGTTTAGAGGCTATTCGCCTTTTAGTGATAAGATGTCAAATGTTCATCTCTGGGATGAAAAGTTTTTCTTCATCAAGCTGAAAGAGGGCGAATCTCTGGGATTCCCGGTAAATTGGAACCACAAACCTCAACATATGGCAGGAGATTTGATTCAATTGACTCCCCTTGAGGAAAATGTGGCGAATCTCATGAGGAGTGTCAAGACGGATTTCTAGACGTATGCTGACGCCATAGAATTCATGATGAGCGAGATTTTGTTAGTTCGCCGAGTGGAGACGCAGATCGATTATATGAACTTTACTCAACTTGACGAAGGTACCTTTATTCTTCCTTGAACTTTGATTATTTTGTTGTCCCCTTTTGAGGGAGTTGTCTAAGGCTAGTCGCGTCCTTGTAGAGAGGCGGAAGAAGATGAAGGAGCAGGAGGCGAAGAAGGATGCACCGGTGGTGAATCTTAGCAAGAAAGATGGGAAGCGTCTTTTAGATGGTGTCCCGCTTCCTATAGGCAAGAGGACTAGAATGGCTCCTGTGGGTGGAGAAAAGCTACTGGCGGATGCCTCAAGGGCGAGTAAGTCCAAGATCGACTAGCTGGGCTTTAATCAAGAACAGGTACAGTTCTTCCCCCTACTCTACTTTTTGTTATGAGCCCTAATTCCCGTTTTTTCCGTCTAGGTGACCAAACCTGATTTGGGGAAATACTGGTTCGCTAAGTATGGGGAAAAGGGGGCCCTTGAGAGCGAGCTAGTCATAAATGACTTGGATGAGGCGATCGGTCAGCTCGAAAAAGTGCAGGAGAGCCGGGCTAAGTATTCTGGATCCGCCCATGCTAAGATGGGAAAAAGGGATCTCCTTACGGTAATTTTCTCTTTGTTTCACATTTTTGGATGAAAGAGTGATGCTGGTTTTGGGAATCTTGTTTTCTAAATGTCCCTTTTCTTTTATCAGGCGTATGCCCATATGTGCGCGATGGAGGCAGATCTTCTCTAAGGTGTAGCCGATAAAGCCACTATCAAAAAGCTGGAGAATGAAGTGGCCGTGATCAGTGCCAATGCGATTGCCGCCATAGCTCTTAATGAGAGCAAGGACGCCAAAATCCATGAGTTGGAGAAGAAAATAGCTGATGATGCTAAGGATCACCAGGCCGCTTTGTCGAATGTGGAGATTTTGGCTGGTAGTCATGCTTATTATTATGGCGAGCGGATCATGGCTTACGTTAGGCTTACTTATCCAGAGATAGACTTTATGGATCCAGAATATGTCGTTCCCAAGGCTGAGGAGGTTATCAAATATGACAGAATGGTGAGCTTTCGTGACTTTATCCATGGTCAAGTTCGGAATGAGGCTCCTCCAAAGGATGCATCTTTAGAGAAAGGTGCAGAGGAGGATGTTGTTGTAAAAATTTAGTTTGCTGTGGATGTAACTAAGTATAATTTTTGTTTTTTACTGAATCCTTTTTCCCGAATTTTACTTTATGCCTTATATCTTTTAGCAAGTAAGTTTCTAGGTTTAGGACTTGTTTTGATTGTTCAGGGCAGGTGGCCAGCCATACCCCGAAGTGTGGACCTTTTTTGAAGGCTAGAAGCTTTGTTCCCCTTTGAGGAAGTTTAAGCTGCCCTAGGTGAACGATTTCTTCCTATCTTTGAGGTAAATCGATCCGCCAACGGGTCTTTTAATTCTCGTTTGAGGAGAATATTGAGGGTGTAAAGATCTCATGTTTGAGAAATTTTTAACCCGTTTTGACGGTGGTCAATCATTTTCCTATCTTTGAGGTGGATTGATCCGCCATTGGGATTATTGTTCTCCTATCTTTGAGGAGAGGGTAGATATGCCATAACGGCATTGTTTTACCATAGGAATGCTTTTGTTGCCTCCCCTTTTTGAATCTGGAATATTTATGTTTCTGCAAAAAAATACTTAAGAAAGAAATTGCAAACAAAAATTTCATTTTATTGAATGGCGATTCGCCTTATTACAGCAACTTGGTCTTTTATGTGAGCCTCGTTAAAACCTTTAATAAGAAAAACCACATGGGATAAAACCTTACTAAAGGAAAAAGAGTACTCAAGACCTTTGATTACATTTTACTCTCTGGTAAAGTATTTGCGGAGGTTCTGGATATTCCACATCCGTGGTAGTGTGTTTCCCTCCATGTCCTGAATTTTGAAAGTGGCGGGTCCAATTTTGGCAATTATTTTGTATGGCCCTGTCCACGTGACTCCCAGATTTCCTCTACCTCCATGGATTGGATTTTGTCAGCTTTCCAGAGCACCAAATCTCCTTGATTCAGATCCACAAGTTTGGTGTTTCTATCGTGATAGGCTGCAATCCTTTGCTTGTAAGCGGCGATTCGGACATACACCTTCTCCCTTTTTGCCTCCAGTTGGTCAAGACTTTCTCTTAACCTCTTCTCATTATGGTCCTCACAATAGAATAGAACCTTGTCACTTGGGATTTGAACTTCTATAGGAATAACAGCTTCTACTCCATAGGTGAGGGCAAATGGCGTTTCACTTGTGGCAGTTCGAGGAGTGGTTATGTATGCCCATAGGAAATTCATCAACTGATCCGCCCACTTTTTTTATGCTCACCCAATCTCTTCTTTATGCCTTTTACGATCATTCGGTTGGTGACTTCGATCATTCCATTTGATTGCGGGTAGTATACTGAGGCGAATCTATTCTGGATGCCTTGGTTCTAGCAAAATGACCTGAACTCCTCACAATTGAACTGCGTTCCGTTATCCGTGATAACTGTGTGGGGGACTCCGAATCTTCCCACAATATTATCCCTTACGAACTCTACCATTCACTCTGCACTTATGGTGGAAACAACTTCAGCCTCTACCCACTTTGTAAAGTGATCAACAGCTACCACTACGTACTTCCTCTGTTTCCTTGTGGAAGGAAAAGGGCCAACGATGTCGATACCCCATGTGGCGAACGGTCGTCCTTCAATGATGGGCTTTTGTATATGCTTGGCCGTATGTGATTCATTCGCATAAACCTGGAAGTTGTGGCAGGACTCAACCAATTTTTGGGCATCGAGCTCCGCAATAGGCCAATAGAATGTAGACAACCTGGATTTCTTGAAAATGGCGGCAGATGCTTCGTGGGCTCCACATGTGCCCTCATGTAATTCTCTGATAATCTCATGTCCCTCTTCTATTGTGACACACTTTAACCAAGGTTGGCTAAAAGATTTTCGGTACAGGTGATCATTTATCATGGAGAAATATGATGCTTTTCTCACCGTCCACCTAGCTTCTTCTTTGTCTTGAGGCAAAGATCCGTTTGTAAGATATTGCTAGATCGACGATCTCTAGTCGCTTACGGTGGATGTAAAAAGAGCTACAACTTCTGGGGCGAATGCTGGTCTGGTTTTGACTTCGAATGGGCACTCAAGATCCGCCCATTGATCCCTGCTAGAAGCCAATTTGGCCAGATGGTCTGCTTCTGTATTTGATCCTTGAAGTACACAGATCAATTCCCATTTTGTTTCCTTGCTTTCCAAGTGGGTCAATAACCTTTTGGCCTCTTCCACATATTTCACCAGGGTTTCATCTTTTACATCAAAGTTTTTTATTACCTGGTTGACCATCAGTTTGGAGTCACTGTAGTCCGAGTATCAAGGCCTCGTATTCTGCAGCGTTGTTTGTTGTGGGGAACTCTAGCTTCGCAGTATAATGTAACTTGATATACTGAGGTCCCTTGATTACTACGCCTATCCCGGCACCTTTCGCTGACGAAGCTCCATCGGTGTACATCGTCCATTCCTCCAATTTTGGCTGAGGAGGATTAATACCTTCTTCGGTGAATTCATTCACAAAGTCTGCCAAGACTTGGCTTTTCAAGGCGGATCTACCTTCATAGCGGACGTCGAATTCACCCAGGTGGATTGCCCATTCCATTAACCTCCCCGAAGTTTCAGGCTTCTGTAATACTTTCCTCATAGGTATGTTAGTGCGGACAATGACTGTGTGGGGTTGAAAGTAGGGTCTGAGGCGGATGGAGGTGGTGACCACAGCTAGCGCCATTTTATCCAATCTCGAATACCGAGTCTCGGCATCCTTCAGGACTTTGCTTACATAGTATATTGGATATTGTTGTCCTCCTTCTTCTCTGATCATGACAGTGCAAACCGCTTTATCAGTGACAGAAACATACATGTATAGATCCTCACCTTCAAGGGGCCGACTCATTAGAGGCGGTTCTATGAGGAAACACTTGATTCCTTCGAAGGCTAGTTTGCAATCTTCATTCCATTCAAATGCTTTCTGCTTCTTAATCACCTCATATAATGGCTGACATCTTCGAGCAGAGCATGAGATGAATCTGCCAAGTGCTATGATCCGCCCGTTGAGGCTTTGCACTTCTCTAACATTTTGCGGAGCTTTCACATTCAATACAGCCTTGATCTTGTCTAGATTGGGGCCCACTCCATTCTGACTGATCATATATCCCAAGAACTTCCCATAAGTTGCCCCGAAAGTGCACTTCTCTGGGTTCAGCTTGATATTGTGATGGCGAAGGACTCCCAAGACTTCTTTTATGTCCTCAGCATGCTTTTCCATTGTGGTGCTTTTGATGATCATGTCATCCACATACACCGAGAAGTTATTGCCCTTTATTCCTTCAAATATCTTGTTCATCATCCGTTGGTAGGTTGCTCCAGCGTTCTTGAGCCCAAAAGGCATAAAATTAAAGAAATAGGTTGCCTGGTGTGTTACAAAGGAAGTTTTAATCCTGTCAGATGGCTCCATGGGAATCTGATGATAGCTCGACTTCACATCTGTAAAGGAATATATGACATGTCCCGCTGTTCCGTCAACTAAGATGTCAATGCAAGGCAAGGGGTAGTTGTCCTTGGGACACACTTTATTAAGGTCTGTGAAATCAATACACATGCGGTATGATCCGCCTGCCTTCTTAACCAGGGCCACGTTCGCCAACCATTGCGTATAAATAACTTCCTCGATGGCGTCCGCTTTTTTCAGCTTGGATATTTCCTCCTTGATCACTTTTTGCCTCTCTGATCCATGATTCCTTCTTTTCTGGGCCACAGGAACCGCATCGTCGGCGATATTCAGTTTGTGGGTGATCACGTCCGGGCTGACCCCTGTGAGGATCTCGTCCTTCCATGCAAACACGTCTTTTGACTCAAGGAGGACCTTCGTGACATCATTTTTAATCTCTGTTCTCAACCCTTTGGGGATCCGCACCTGCTTCCTATCCGCAATGAGGAACATTTCTGTATCTCCCAGGGCGGTTGTAACAAGCTCATCTTCTTCCTCATCCTTGGATTGTGGGCGAATTGACAAAGATGCGGAGTATGTTTCTTGAACCACTTTTTGATTTACATTGATCATTACTCCTCCCTTGGCCGTAGGGATGTACATCGCTAAGTGACGTATCGATATTAGAGCTGCCACTTCTGAGATAAAAGGGCATCCCAAGATGATGTTGTACGCCAATTTTCCATCCATAATGGAGAATGCGAGATCTCCAATCCATGTTTGATCCTCATCCGCCAACTCACATTCCAAAGTCACTTGTCCCTTTGTTTGGATCGTATGGCTTGTTACTCCCAAGATGTCCACAATGGTGGTTTCTATCTGAATTGGGTCGACTTTAAGCTTGGCGAAAGCTCCTCTAGTGATAACATTGCATGAACTGCCTGTATCTACCATTACTCGCTTCATCTCCCATCCTTCTACCATCATGGTGATAATGAGAGCATCTGCATGTGGAGGAATCACAGGACCAATGCCCGCGAACGGGCGATTAAGTGATGCTCTATCAAGGGCGGTTGTTCTGGATTTTTTAATTGAGGGCTGATATCCTGGTCCGTCAGTGTGACGTTGATAACACCTTTAGACTTCTTTTTTGGATCATCTCTTGGCTTATCACCATCTCCCTTCTTGTCATTCTGGAAGAACCTATCCAACTTTCCTGTCTGAATAAGCCTCTCAATCTCCCTGGCCAGTTCCCAGCATGCGTCTGTTTCATGGCCATTTCTCATGTGATATCTGCAATAATTTTTGGCATTTCTCCCCATATTAGTGTATTCCCCCCGTTTGGTTCGGGGTATGAAATGCTCTGCTTGTGTTGGCTATTCACTAGCCACATCAGCACTTCACTTTTAGAGGCGTTCAATGGTGTGAACGATGGTGTATACGCCGATTTGTTCCTGGAACCCCTCCGTCTACTTCTGGAGGATGAATCAGGGAGCTTTTCTTTCTCTTTATCTCTCCTTCGGGATTCGCCTTCCCCTCTTTTGGGAGGAGAAGCAGATTCTCTTCGGATATCATCGACTTCCATGAAATCCTTGCATCTTTCCATCAATTCTGCAGTGGTCCTAGGCTTGTGCCTGATCAGATCCTCCTGCAAGCTTTTACAGGTCGTATTCTTTATTACTGCTTCAACAGCCATGGAAACATCCACATCCACCACTCGGATGCATAACTTGTTGACATAATCTCTGAGGGACTCACCTTCCTTTTGCTTTAACTCAAAGAGCTTTCGCGATGAAACAACTGGCGGAATACTCCTTGCAAACTTTGTGCAAAATTCCCTGCTCAGCTGATTCCAGCTATCTATTAACTCTGGCGGGAGAGATTGGAACCAATCATACGCCGGTCCTTTTAGTGTGGCTATGAACATTCGACACAAGACTGCTTCACTAGCGCCATTAATTGCAAGCAACATGCGGTACTTCCTTGCATGGGCCTCAGGATTATCTTCCCCTGAATAGCTGGGTATGTTTGGGATTTTGAACTGCCTATCAGTTTCCACATCTTCGATCCGCCTTGTGAACGGCGATTTTTTTGTTAGCAAAAGGATTATGCTTTGCATTCTCCTCATTCTGCCTCCGCATTTCTGCCCGAACCTCCTCAGCTATATAGTCTCGGTTTCTTCTTGGGCGTCTCCCACTATGGGATCTACTCCGTTGAGAGGAGGAGGAGCTGGACGACGATGAGGGAACCGATGGTGATCGTCTACCTCCTCTTCCTCTGGGTGGGGAGCGTCCGCCTCCCCCTTGTTCTGGCGGTGGCAGCGGTATTTCATGGCGAGGTGATCTGGTCCACCTTCTACGGTATGATCAGGACCTAGATCATCTTCGCCTGTGAGATCTGGCCTGCCTTCTATACCCTGCATCAATACGTCCGCCCTATGGGTGACCAGGATCCGCAGCCTCATTGATTTGCCCTGTGTTGGAAAATAGGCTAAGGTATAGCAGCGGAAATATAAATTTTTTAACCTATTTCCATTAACCCTAGGATCCGTTAATCGTTATTTCATATAAAGAGGGATAAGAAGAATTACCTTTTGATGATCAATCTACCGTTGTTAATGAAGTGCCCACAACTCTTCTCCGAGTTCCCAAGCACAAAATAAAACACAGGAAGATTAAGTTAGAATCAACCGTTGAATAGTAACCAAAATAGATTGCCTCTAATTAATCAACACAAGATCAAGGATAAAAGAAATAGATGAAATCAATTGATCGGAAGGAAGCCGTAGAAAATCTCGTCCTCGAACTGGGGGTCGAAAATTCTCTCTCTTGCACTATAGTAGATTTCGAAAATCACTCTAGGGATTTTAGCTTGTGTTGGCCGAAATTCCTATATAGGGGGTATTTATAATCTCTTGTATCTAATCCCTAGTTAGATAGAATTAGGTTACTGAATAGGAATTCAATTCGGAATAGAATTCCTAATTATTATCTCATTATATATCTAATATATTAAGGATAATAATAATAACCTTATTGGATAATAATAGGAGTATTATAATCTAATTAAAACTCCTAACTTATTTATCTTTTAATTAATTTAATTCATAATCCTAATCTAATTAGGATTGATTAAAATCAAATTAATCATTCATGTATTATACATGAATTTCGACCCCCCTATGGTCCATGGGCCTCATTGGGCTCAATCAGGCTTCCATCAATTAATTAACATCTATCTCTCTTTTAGGTTCCAAGTCTTATGTGTGCCCCATTAGGTTCCTATTACTTCTGGCCATATGCAACTATTAAATTAATTTTCAAAGAATTATATTTAATCTTTGCATAACGGAATGATGTATAGAGTATGTGATTAGCAAGTCCGTAATCATTCCCCCAGAGCCATAAGAAGACAGGTTGATTCTGTCGTTAACCTTTCCGTATTAGTTACAGTATAATTCGATCCTTTATCAACTACATCCTTGAACTGAATCTTATGACTATGGATGATGTCAAGTCACATATAGCGAGACGTTCGTTTTACTTGTACAGGCCGAGTCAACTCAAATAGATAGGTTAAGTGAAATCTGTATTTCAAGTCTTAAGCTATCACCTTGCAAGGATTTAGAGTCGAGTCTTCCACAAGCGATCCTTGGATGTATCTCCCATTTATCGGGAGTGATAAATGCTCAATCCAATGTATAACTATCCTGAAATTACCTCCTGTGACACCCAACCTTTGTTGTTCACACCCCAGAGTCATCTCTGTTAAGGATCGTGTTACAACAGGATCAAAGTTTCACATTCAGTAATTCAGAATGACCAATTAACATCCTTTGAGTCTGAGGATTAGTTATACCTATTAATACCAATGAGATGAACAAGTGACAAGGATGAATCTACCCATCCTGTTATCTCAAATCGGATCCCCAATCCTAATGAACTCCCTTTCATTGGATCCACATAACTATCCAGATATCTGTATATATGAAGCTTGTGAGATCAGCTTTCTATCGGACAGAAGACATTGTTACATGCAAGTCTCAACAGTGATATGTCAATCCTGGGCATATCACTTGACTTGGGGTGGTTTTAAGTTTATTAGTTTATCATAAAGTTTAGTCTCACTTCATGCTTGTATGAACACTTTATGATCACTTTAAACAAACTTACGGATTTCCTTTTATTAGACTTTATTTAGTTCGTAAAAGGGATTGCCTTTATATAGTTATAAAACATATATCTCATTAAAACAAATGATATAAAGAACACTTCATTTACACTTCACCAAGGTCTTTCATTGAGAAGTTACCAGATAACCATACTTTCACCGACTGTAGTAGAGCAATGTCATTTCCCATTAATAATATATCGTCCACATATAGTATGAGAAATGCTATAGAGCTCCCACTTGCTTTCTTGTAAATGCAAGCTTCTTCGCAATTTTGTTCGAAACCAAATTGTTTTATGGTTTCATCAAAACGCTTATTCCAGCTTCTCGATGCTTGCTTGAGTCCATAAATGGATCTCTGAAGTTTTGCAAACTTTGTTTGCATCCTTTGATATGAAACCTTCAGGTTGCATCATATATACATCCTCAAGCAGGTTTCCGTTTAGGAAAGCTGTTTTCACATCCATTTGCCAAATCTCATAATCGTAGTGAGCGGCAATAGCAAGAATGATTCTGATTGATTTGGACATAGCCACAAAAGAGAAAGTTTCTTCATAATCAATTCCTTGCTTCTGACGATATCCTTTCGCTACTAACCTAGCTTTGTAGGTGTTAACCTTTCCATCCACACCAGTCTTCTTTTTGAAGATCCACTTGCACCCAATGGGTTTTATCCCTTCGGGTGGATCAACCAAAGTCCACACTTGGTTAGTATACATGGAATCCATTTCAGAATCCATGGCCTCAAGCCATGCTTTAGAATCTGGACTAGTAAGAGCCTCTTCGTAGTTTTTGGGTTCGTCGTCTAACACGGGAACCTCATTATCATCTCCCACTAGAAAACCATATCTAACTGGGAGTTCACGAACTCTTTGTGATCTACGAATAGGTGGCACTAGAGTCTCATCTAATGCGACTTCTTCGGGTACCTCAACCGCCTCTGTTGTTTCAGTCGGTGTTTCTTCTTCTTGAACTTCGTCAAGTTCAATCATGCTTCCCTTTTGTGTTTCTTCGAGAAACTCTTTCTCTAAGAAGGTTGCGTGCTTGGATACTATTACTTTCCGATCATCTGGATGATAGAAGTAATATCCCATAGATTCCTTAGGGTATCCAATGAAGAAACATTTATCAGATTTCGAATCTAATTTTTCGGATGCAATGCGTTTGACAAATGCCGAACAACCCCATACTCTCATAAATGAAAACACGGGTTTCCTACCAACGAATAATTCATATAGTGTGGAACTAGCGGATTTAGTTGGTACTCGATTTAGGGTGAAGAGGGCAGTTTCTAAGGCATAGCCCCAGAACGTCTTTGGAAGTAAGGCCATGCTCATCATGGATCGTACCATATCTAGTAGGGTACGATTTCTCCTCTCGGATACACCATTGTATTGTGGTGTATAGGGAGGTGTCCATTGTGAGCATATCCCGCATTCAGTTAGATAATTCAGAAAATCATCTGAAAGATATTCGCCACCTCGATCAGATCGAATCGTCTTTATTTTCTTTCCTAATTGTTTTTCTACTTCATTCTTGAAGCATTTGAATTTCTCAAAAGCTTCTGATTTGTGCTTCATCAAGTAGATGTAACCATATCGGGTATGGTCATCTATGAAGCTTATGAAGAATCTGAATCCTCCTCTTGCTTGGACTGACATAGGACCGCATACATCTGAATGAATAAGTCCTAGAGTGTCTGATACACGCTCACCTTTATTGCTAAATGGTGTCTTTGTCATTTTACCTTTTAAACATGATTCGCATGTTTCCAATGATTCGGGATCGATTGGATCTATAAGCCCATCTGAATGTAGCTTTAGCATGTCTCTTGTTTATATGGCCTAAACGACAATGCCACAAGTAAGTTGAATTATCTAGCTTATGTCTTTTGGTATCAATTGCGAAAACAGAAATTTTGTCATCCAACACATAAATCCCATTTTGTGATATTCCTGATAAATAGAAAATCGAATCTCTATAAAAATCGCAATGTTTGTCTTTTATTGAAATATGAAAACCGTCGTCAACTAGACGGCTAATAGAAATAATGTTACGAGACATTTGAGGAACGTATAAACAATTCTTTAATTCTATTACAAGCCCAGAGGGCAAATTCAAAACATAATCTCCAATTGCGAGGGCGACAACTCTTGCTCCATTTCCTACTCGCAAGTTTATGCTTCCTTTCTTTAGTTCCTTAGTCTGTTTTAGCTCCTGCATATTTGTACAAATATGAGATCCACATCCGGTATCAAGTACCCAAGATTCAGACTGCGAAACTGTATTTATTTCAATATAAAACATACCAGATGTTGAAGCACCGCCATTTCCCTTTTTAGGGGAGGCTAGGTACTCCTTGCAGTTCCTCTTCCAATGCCCGTCTTTACCACAGAAGTGGCACTCTCCTTTGGGCTTCTTCACTTCCTTTCTCTTAGTTTTGTTGGGCACGACTTTCTTACCTTTCTTGGGATATTTAGGATTGGGAGAATTCCCTTTCCTCTTCTTTGATCCCTCTATGACAAGAGCCGGTATGGCTTTGTCTTTCTTCATATTGGGCTCAACTGACTTGAGCATATTTGCAAGCTCTTCAAGAGAGGTTTGCAAGTCATTCATCTGATAGTTCATGATGAACTGTGAATAACTCTCTGGGAGGGATTGAAGAATTAAGTCTATGCTTAATTCGTTATCCATCACAAATCCAATACTAGAAAGTTTGGTAATGTAGCCAATCATCTTGACACAATGTGTCATGACAGATGTGCCCTCTTGCATCCTGCAACGATATAGCAACTTGGATATCTCGTAGCGTTCGCACCTGGTCTGTTTCCCAAACAATTCCTTTAGGTGCATGATGATGGAATAGGCATCCATTTCCTCATGTTGCCTTTGTAATTCCGGTGTCATCGATGCAAGTATGATGCATCCGGCATGATCATCATCAGCCTTGTGCTTCTGGTAAGCATCAATTTCCTCAATGGGAGCATCATCAGTAGGGACAGGGGGTATCGATGTATCAAGTACATACTTTTTATCGAACTTCAAAACGATTTTGAGGTTACGAAACCAGTCGGTGAAGTTTGAACCATTCAATTTGTTATCGGTAAGAATGTTTTGCAGATTGGTTTTAGTCATGATTTTAAGAGTGTGTATAATTAAACCTGAGAGTGAGAAAGAGTAAACGTATGTCATTCATTTGCTTAAAGTATATCAATCTAAAATTATAGGCCTTTTAGTTTATTTTAGATTGCTCCCACTATTTTGCCAAATTAATAGCCCTCCATATTAATTCGAAGAATTTCACAAATCCTTTAGTGGGCTAGGATCCTAACTCCTGAGATTTCGCCTTGAGTTTACTCAACAAGCTAGTCTCATTCGTTAGGTAGATTCATGTAATCAATCACATCTTTAATGTGATTCCTAGGTTATTGGGTTACTAACCACATTAGTAACTAATATGCTATTCATATTAATCTCAACCATATTGCCCATTAGTTTATGACAACATGAGTTTACTCATCCAATTATCATAATCTAATTTAAGTATTACCCCATATTCATGAAAAATACTTTTCGATAATTCAGGTGTTACGTAAGACCCCGAGCTTGAGTTTACTCAACAACCCAAAGGCCCTCAGTACTGCCGGCTGGATTATAATATTAGGGAGGGGCAATCGATTTTAATAACTTGTTTATTTACTTAACTTTTTAACGAGGGATTTTTATTTTAAGTCTCATAATCTAACTTAGTCTTGATTTGCTTTAGCATACATCAGACACATACATTGGCGTTATGGACATATCATCTAAATTATTACGTCAATTATGCACGTCCCAATTATTTTGATTTCAATTCATTTAATATTTTGATTTAAAAATTGGTAAAACAAACTTTTAAACAAATTTTCATTCGATAATCAAAACAGAAAACTATCAATTTCCGAAACATATATATTTAAAATATATTTAAAACTAATTTTAACTAATTAAAATTAAGTAGGTTTCGGATCGGGGCCCGGGGTCGGGCTGCTGCCGTTTGGCAGCAGCCCTCTGGCGGTTGAAACGCCGCTGCCTTGCGGCAGCGGCGGCCAGATGCCGCGAGGCAGCAACCGCGCGACAGTGGCTGGTCGTGCCGCGAGGCGCGACCCGAGCCGCTGTCGTATTTATTTTTTTTAAAATAATTTTAAATATACCTATATCAGTTTTAAAACGGTTTTAAAACGATTTCAGAAAATAGGAAAAACTACTATAGATTTCCGTTTTATCTTTAGAATTAATAAAACTGATTTTATCGACCTAACTATAAAACTAATAGATTTTGTTATGATGATTATCAACCAAAATAATTAGGAACATACGCATAATCTATTTTAATTAACAATTAGTTAGAACTTATTTATCTTTAGAATTAATTAATCAAAACAATTTATTAATTAATCCGAACTATAAATATTTATTCAATCCTATTGAAAAACTTCTAAATTTTCATATATGAAATAACGGATTTAACGATGGCTCTGATACCACTGTTGGAAAATAGGCTAAGGTATAGCAGCAGAAATATAAATTTTTTAACCTATTTCCATTAACCCTAGGATCCGTTAATCGTTATTTCATATAAAGAGGGATAAGAAGAATTACCTTTTGATGATCAATCTACCGTTGTTAATGAACTGCCCACAACTCTTCTCCGAGTTCCCAAGCACAAAATAAAACACAGGAAGATTAAGTTAGAATCAACCGTTGAATAGCAACCAAAATAGATTGCCTCTAATTAATCAACACAAGATCAAGGATAAAATAAATAGATGAAATCAATTGATCGGAAGGAAGCCGTAGAAAATCTCGTCCTCGAACTGGGGGTCGAAAATTCTCTCTCTTGCACTATAGTAGATTTCGAAAGTCACTCTAGGGATTTTAGCTTGTGTTGGCCGAAATTCCTATATAGGGGGTATTTATAATCTCTTGTATCTAATCCCTAGTTAGATAGAATTAGGTTACTGAATAGGAATTCAATTCGGAATAGAATTCGTAATTATTATCTCATTATATATCTAATATATTAAGGATAATAATAACCTTATTGGATAATAATAGGAGTATTATAATCTAATTAAAACTCCTAACTTATTTATCTTTTAATTAATTTAATTCATAATCCTAATTTAATTAGGATTGATTAAAATCAAATTAATCATTCATGTATTATACATGAATTTCGACCCCCCTATGGTCCATGGGCCTCATTGGGCTCAATTGGGCTTCCATCTCAATTAGGTTCCAAGTCTTATGTGTGACCCATTAGGTTCCTATTACTTCTGGCCGTATGCAACTATTAAATTAATTTTCAAAGAATTATATTTAATCTTTGAATAACGGAATGATGTATAGAGTATGTGATTAGCAAGTCCATAATCATTCCCCCAGAGCCATAAGAAGACAGGTTGATTCTGTCGTTAACCTTTCCGTATTAGTTACAGTATAATTCGATCCTTTATCAACTACATCCTTGAACTGAATCTTATGACTATGGATGATGTCAAGTCACATATAGCGAGACGTTCGTTTTACTTGTACAGGCCGAGTCAACTCAAATAGATAGGTTAAGTGAAATTTGTATTTCAAGTCTTAAGCTATCACCTTGCAAGGATTTAGAGTCGAGTCTTCCACAAGCGATCCTTGGATGTATCTCCCATTTATCGAGAGTGATAAATGCTCAATCCAATGTATAACTATCCTGAAATTACCTCCTGTGACACCCAACCTTTGCTGTTCACACCCCAGAGTCATCTCTGTTAAGGATCGTGTTACAACAGGATCAAAGTCTCACATTCAGTAATTCAGAATGACCAATTAACATTCCTTTGAGTCTGAGGATTAGTTATACCTATTAATACCAATGAGATGAACAGGTGACAAGGATGAATCTACCCATCCTGTTATCTCAAATCGGATCCCCAATCCTAATGAACTCCCTTTCATTGGATCCACGTAACTGTCCAGATATCTGTATATATGAAGCTTGTGAGATCAGCTTTCTGTCGGACAGAAGATATTGTTACATGCAAGTCTTAACAGTGATATGTCAATCCTGGGCATATCACTTGACTTGGGGTGGTTTTAAGTTCATTAGTTTATCATAAAGTTTAGTCTCACTTCATGCTTGTATGAACACTTTATGATCACTTTAAACAAACTTACGGATTTCCTTTTATTAGACTTTATTTAGTTCGTAAAAGGGATTGCCTTTATATAGTTATAAAACATATATCTCATTAAAACAAATGATATAAAGAACACTTCATTTACATTAAGTCCGTATCCTAGAACAATTGTCTATAGGACACTAAACCCCAACACCCTGGGCCAGTCTCTGTTATAGTTAGCACTAGAGGAGGTTGAGGACCACCAATAGTGATTCCTGGATTAGCTGTACTCCTTGGGGGAGCCTGATTATTCCTTCGACTTCCTTCTGGCACCTCTTCAAATAGTCTCCTATTTATTGGCAGGTTGCTTCCTAACTCTAGGTTGGTCACCACTGAATCTGTACGTTGAGAGAGCAAGAATGCTGAGCTGCGATGAGCTTCCGGCCTGAGAAAGACGGCCTACCACGCTGATGTACTCGGCCTAGGCGGGTGACGGTTCAGAGGTGGGACAGTCCCTGTTGTGGGTCCACCTATAATGGGATTCTCCAGGTAGGCTCTCAATCGATCCGCCATAACTGTTCCATAGATGTTTCCCACCACCTCTGCACAAATTTCCATGAAAGAATCAGGCGACATTTCTCTTTCATCATGAATAGTTGGTGCATCGGGGTCTATATTGTCAGCGTTTGTCTGGGGATTGACTGAAGTAGGTATTGAAGGTGTTGTTGTTCTAATTGAAGGGTTTGGCCCTCCACTTGCCATCTTTGTGATTGTGAACTAAGTCCAACAGTCTGACTGGTTAGCCAACATCGTCCCAATAGCGAAGAAGGATGGTAGAGTCCGGGTATGTGTATATTTTCGAGATTTGAATAAGGCTTCTCCAAAGGATGAATTCCCTCTCCCGCATATAGATGTGTTGATTAACAGTGCAACTAGAACTGTTATGTATTCTTTCATGGATGGGTTCTCTAGGTATAATCTGATCCTAATGAATGTCCTAAACATGGTGAAGACATCTTTCATTACAAAATGGGTAACTTATTGCCACAAAGTGATGCCTTTCGGTTTAAAGAATGTCGGAGCCACATATCAACGTGCAGTGACCACAATCCTCCATGACATGATCCACAAGGAAGTTGAAGTTTACATTGATGACATGCTAGTAAAGTCCGTAACTAAAGAAGGGCATCCAGGCATCTTAGATCACTTTCTAACTCGGATAGATAAGTACAACCTCTGGTTAAATCTGAAGAAGTGCATTTTCGGAGTCACCTCCGAGAAATTATTAGGGCACATTATCAGTCAGAAAGGTATAGAGATTGACCCACATAAGATCAAAGAAATCACTGAAATGCATGATCCAAAGATAGAGAAAGAAGTTCGGTCTTTCCTCGGATCACTTTAGTATGTCAGTAGATTCATCTCACGCCTTACCACGGTTTGTGAGCCTATCTTCAAACTCTTAAAGAAGGAACAACCAATAGTTTGGAATGAGCAGTGTCAGTTGGCCTTCTAGAAGATTAAGAAATGTCTCACCAATCCTTTAGTGTTGCGACCTCCTATGTCAGGCAAGCCTCTCATCCTATACATGGATGTAGAATAAACTTCAGTTGGAGCAATGGTAGTTCAAGAACATGATGATAAGTCTGAGCATGCCATGTACTACCTCAGCAAGAAGTTGCTAGATTATGAAACCCGCTATACGATAGTGGAAAAGACTTGTGCAAAGATGGTATGGCTAACGAAGAAGCTTCGCCATTATTTTCAATCTTACCGCATTCAAGCAGTAGCGAAGGTTGACCCGATGAAGTATTTGTGCTCAGCCCCAGCTCTAGTTGGAAAATTATCCAGATGGTTACTCTTATTGTCTGAGTTCAACATTGAGTACCTGACCAAGAAGGTGATCAAGGGAAGAGCAGTAGCAGAGTTCCTTGCCAATCAACCCATCGAGTCAGATTATGTAGAAAATCTTGATTTTCCAGATGAACAGTTGAATGTCATTGAGATTAAAAAATGGACAATGTTCTTCGACGGAGCCGTCAACAAACACGGTATAGGAATTTGGGTTATCATAGCCGCACCAGAAAGAGAAATCATTACTTTGTCTAAGCGTCTAGAATTCCCCATTACCAATAACGAGGCGGAATATAAAGCTTGCTTATTCGGACTGTAGACATTGATTAAATTGGGCACACACAACGTCCGTATTATTGGTGATTCACTACTAGTGGTCCAACAAGCCCTAGAAATATGGGAAGTCCACGAGGAAAGACTGAAACCTTATTCGAAGCTTCTTTGGGATCATAAAACTATGTTTGGTAGTTGCGAGTTCAACCACGTGGCTTAGGAAGATAATCAGATGGCTGATGCTCTAGCAACCTTATCCTTGATATGGGAAGGTCTAGTCAAGTCACCAATTGATCCAATCATCATCAGACATTCTACTATACCATGTTTCTCTTACCCAGAGCTTATGGAGATCACGATGGATGAAAAACCATGGTATTACGACATATCGAATTTCCTTGAGAAGAGTGAATATCCTGATAATGCAGAACAAACTGATAGAAACACCATATGCAGATTGGTTGTTCAGTTCAGACTTGTAGATGGTCAGTTATACAGATGCACCATTGATGGGTTACTCCTACATTTTTTAGAAGAATTAGATGCTAGGAAGGTCATGGAAAGTTCATTCGGGTCACTGTCGTCCTCACATGAAGGACATAACGCTTTCAAAGAAGATTCTTCGACAGGGCTTCTTTTGGTTAACCATGTAGTCAGACTATGTTCAGTAGGTTCGAAAATGTCACGAATGTCAGATTCATATGGGACATCCACACTTACCTCCATTTGAGCTTCAGAATCTGGTCACTCATTGGCCTTTTGCAATATGGGGGATAGATATCATTGGTGAAATTTGACCGTCTGCTTCTAACGGGCACAAATTCATTATAGTGGCAGTTGACTACTTCTCTAAATGGTTTGAGACTGAATCATGCGCCAATATCACCACTTCAAAGATGGCCAAGTTCATTGAGAGGAATATTTTTGCTCAATATGGCATGCCTTATCGTATCATTTCTGACAACGGAGTCCAATTCTAGGGGATAACGAAAGAACTGCTTGAACGTCATGGGATAGAACATCACAAGTCTTCTCCTTATCATCCATAAGCTAATGGTGCTGTAGAGGCAGCTAACAAGTCTATCAAGAACATCATACGGAAAATGATTGCTACTTATCGTGACTGGGCCGATAAGTTGCCTTTTGCATTATGGGGTTGCCGAATGAGTATTAGAACTCCAACTAGAGACACTCCTTATGCCTTAGTATATGGTACAAATGTTGTGTTACCATTTGAGATGGAAGTCAAGTCACTTCGTGTACTAATGGAAGCTGAACTTTCGGAGGCAGAATGGGTTCATCTCAGATATGAACTGTTGAAACACCTTTCCACATGATTTTGATTTGACAAAATTACTTAAGTAAAAATCTCCATGATAAAAATATTCCAATTAAATTTAATTGCTTTGTTTTAATTGCACTAATGTGTTTGTTCAATGTTGAGTAAGTTGATTCATAAGAATAGAAACTAAAAATCTATAAGAGAAAGTCAAGACCAAGTCAGCTGATGAAAGCCACACAGTCGAAGCTGAGTAAAGTGCAACTCAGCTTTGAAAAGAAAAGTCTTCTTTAAAAAGCTTGAAGACGAAGCCGCTGAGTCAAGCTAAGTGATTGTCAAGTCAGCGTCAATGATCAGTCAACTTGGAAGACAAAGTCTGTCCATTTCTGAAAAATTCAGAAGCTACAGAAATCTGTCGGGAAGAATTTTCGAGAAGGAGCATGGACCATCTGACGTCAACAAAAAGACAAACCTGGCGTCTGACGAAGACAGAAGACATGATTGGCCTGCAGCACTGAGTGCTGACCAATTGATGACGAAAGAAGAACGTGTTCCCAGAACGGCTATATCGGGATGCAAATAATTGATACCTAAGACATCACTATAAAAAGGCCACTTCAACACTTGAATCATAGAGCAAATCTTCATCAAGTCAACCTTTGATAAAATACAAAACAGAAGTTGTCTGAGAAGAAAAAGCAAGCTCTTACACCAACTCCTATTTTTGTGTAAAAGTCTAGAGTGATTTATTCATCTAAAGTGTTCTTGATTGTATTAAGAACAATTTCTTATCATTTGTAAAAGGTTAGAAAAGAGAGACTGAGTACTCGGTTATAGTACTCAGTGGTAGAGATAGGATTGAGTAGAGGAATAGAGGAAGGTACTCTTCCATACTCAGTTGCTATTGTAAACGGTTTGTGCTCTACCTTTAAAGAGCTCGGTAGAGGATTCAAAAAGCTCGGAAGGATTTTCGGGGACTGGACGTAGGTGGAGAGGCCGAACCAGGATAAGTCTACTGAGTAACTCCCAACCCTTTATCTCTTTATACATATATTGCTTGCTAAATACTACCTAGCAAAACAATAACTTGTATATGCTGAGTTGAGTAATCTGAATCCTGAGTTGAGTAATATGAGTGCTGAGTTGGAAATTGACACAAGTGTTGCTTCCTAACTCACGGTAGAAATAGCTCTAGTCAGCAGTTGACTAAAGCTGTCTCAATTCTACTCAGTTGTGCTGAACTAACGACTGAGTTAAACTTAAAATAAGTCAGCATTAACATTAAAAAGTTTATAATAGTTCATAACCCCCCTTGGAACTAATACTGTCACGTTACACGGGACCAACATGAACAACTCACAATGATCGATGAGAGACGTCTTCAAGCCTTAGACATGTTACAGATGTATAGTACAATGTTAGTGCTCATAGGCGTGAAGATTGGTTTACAATGCTCCATGTCACACTTCTTCAGTATCTCCTTAGCATATTTAGATTGGCTAATGAATATGCCATTTTTGCCTTGTTTGATTTGAAGTTCAAGAAAGAAGCTAAGTTCTCCCATCATGGACATCTCAAATTCATCCTGCATCTGTTTACTAAATTATATGCATAGAGATTCATCAGTAGCACCAAAAATAATATCATCAACATATATATGTGCTAAAAAAGTATTTTTACCCTTCTTCTGAATGAATAAGGTTGTATTGGATTTGTCTCTGAAAAAATTTCTTGTTAGAAGAAAGTTTGTTAGACGTTCATACCAGGCACATGGTGCTTGTTTCAAACCGTACAGAGCCTTCTTTAATTTGTAAACATGATTGGAAAACTTAGAGTCTTCAAATCTAGGAGGTTGGCTTACATACACTTCTTCATTTATGTCCATTAAAAAATGCGCTATTTACGTTCTATTTGAAATAACTTAAAGTTCATATAACTAGCATAAGCACATAAGATGCGAATAGCTTCTAATAAATGACTGTATTTTAGACGAGAAGATGCTACACATTCTATCTTTAGAGAGTAGGTTCAGCTTATGCATTCCATGTGGCAAAGTTTGATTTGCTTGATATCACTAGCATGATAAGTTGATATTACTTCGATTTTCAACATATTATAACTTTTTTTTGTATGGTAAAATATAATATTGAAGTTCAATTTATAGTTGATGTGGAGCTGTAGAAGATGAGTACATGATGTGGAGCGGTGAGGACCACAGTCTCCTATTGATAGGAGGGAGTGAGCCAAGATATGACAGCTGATATCTCTTAATGTCACTTGGCCCGAGATTCCCGGAATCAGGTGTAATTATGGCAACAATTGGATCATCGGCTATGTCTAGTGAGTCTTTCCGAGTCAAGCTTCTAGTACGCAGTCAGTTGACTGTATTTTAGACGAGAAGACACTCCATATTCTATCTCTAGAGAGTAGCTTCGGGCTTCTACAATTCCATGTGACAAGATTATATTTGCTTGATATCACTAACATAATAAATTGATTACTTCGATTTTCAACATATTATAATTTTTTTGTATGGTAAAATATAATATGGAATTTTAATTTATAGATTAATTTGACTTTTGATTTTTCATTGTATTCTAATACATTTCTTAATTAATTTTTTTCCGTAATTTTATCAGAATTTTTAAAAAATTCAATTAGAAAAACATATAAAAATATATTGCACTAATAGAAAAAATAAAAAATAAAGAATTTATATATTAAAATTATATAAAAAAACAAATTATTAGCGTCAAAAAAATCATTCACTTTTAACTAATTTTTATAAAAAGATTTAATCAATTTTTATTTTTAAAATTAATTTAATTTGAATTATATATTTTAATTTGAAATGTATTCAATTTATTTATTTTTATTTAAATAATATAATTTTTTTATGTGGTTGATGTGGCTGAATCCTGATAGGCCACGTGTTAACCTGCAACTGCAGAGAAACAAGGTTAAATAGAAATTGTTGTTCGGTGGACTTGCTCCGACCTAAGTCAGTTTGGGAAAAGACTGAAGAATGACCACAACCAGTAAACCAAATCTTTAATATAAGTTTAATAGAATGAATGAATTTGTCTTCCTTAAGCCGAACTTACTCTATTTACACTAATGTCAAGCTATAAAAGACGATTATGAGTTGAGGAGCGGATAGGCCACATGTTTTGTGTTGATAGGAGGAAGTATGTCCAAATATTCCTTAAATTCACTAGGCTCATGATTCTCAAGATCCGACATCATTATAGTAATGACTAAATACCTGAATAAGTCTAGTGCAACTTCCGAAATCAAACTCCCTGATAGATAGTCGTATTACTCTATTTCATTGAAGAAATGTCATATGTTTTATATCTTCAAGAGTTAGTTCATGCCTTTTAAGCACCACGTGGCAAAATTATATTCGACTTTGCATCACATCACACTGTTTTCGAGTAGTTATAATACTTATTTTTTCTTAATAACTTTTCCCCAATTGAATATGATGTGGGTGAGTTTCAAGGGTCCGTGTGGAATTTACCTTTTGTTTTCTTTTTTCCTTGGGATAAGGTGTAAAAATAACCCCCAACGTTTACATCAAGAAGCAATTTTATCCCTAACGTCTAAAATTGTGCAATTTTATCCCTAACATTGGCAGCCAAGAGTAATTTTACTCTTAATATTGGCAAGCTGGGTCAATTTCAGACATTATTATAAAACATATATATTTTGCTTCTTACCCTACAACAATTACATATCAGTTTATTTAAAAAAAGATTTCATATTTTATGTGGTTTAATAATAGAATTGGAGATTAATATTTAGAAATTTTGTGAAATATTTTGATTTTTTTGTCCAACTCGTCCAAAAGACATATTTTTTTTTAAAATTTTTAATTGTTTCATAACTGCTCATATGTTTATGTTCTGTTAGTAATGAGTGATAAAATGATTCGAATGTAAAGTGTGGATAATAAGATTAATAACTCAAAAGACAGTTTGATTAATTATTTCTTAAATGACCTAATACATCAACAACTCCTTAGACCTATCCAAAATAGTAGATTGGTTCCCTCAACTTTGCAAGTGTCTCACTAGCTCCCCAAACTTGTTTATTTCGTAGCACCGGCTCTCTAAACTTGTCCATAAAAGTATATTAGCTCTCTGAACTTTGCAAGTGTCTCATCAACTCTCCAAACTTGATTATTCTGTAACAACTAAATATAAAAACCATAATACTAACTCTCGATCCTCATTCATTCGATCTCTCAAACATGTAATGCTAACTCTTATAATAGGTTGAAAGGTAGGAGAAACGAGAAATTACCTCTCGAATAGATGAAGACGCATTTTTAAAATTTAGGTTTAATAAGTTTTTGTATTTAATTATTACAGAATAAACAAGTTTAGGAAATTTGTGAGGCACTTGCAAAGTTCATGGAGCTAATATATTTTTATGGACAAATTTAGAAAACTCATGATACGAAATAAGTAAGTTTAGAAAGCTAGTGAGATATTAAATTTAGAAAACCAATCTACTATTTTAAATAAATAAGTTAAAATAGCTGGTAATACATAGGTGTTTTTGACCTCAACTTGATAATATTAAAAAGTAAAATTGAGTTAGGAGTAAAATTACCATATCCTTGTCCTTTAAAAAAGTGTCAAAATTTTGGGAAATATCGCTTATCCCAAGAGGTGTTGACACTTTGACTGCGCATTGTTTCCAGTTCTAGGGCAAGCTCTCTCTCTAAACATTAAGCGTTCTTTTCAGGCTACTTCAGCGGCTCTGCTTTGCAAATTCTGGTATTCCAATTTGATCCTTTCTTCTCCACAATTATGTACCTTTTCTTCAATTCCAAAGCATTCTAATCTATTAGATCGATGTATCTTTGTGTATATGTACGAGTTCATTCAGACTGATGTTACTTTATTTCAGATCTATATCGTAATTCAAATAGGCCAAGCGTACCTTTTCTTCTTGCTGTTTCTGTTTCTGAAATTTTGATCGATTTTCCTGGTTGCTATAGGAAACATGGCCATATGTTTTTCTTTATTTTTCTACTAATTTTGAGTTTTCTTTTTCATTGTTTTCCTCTGCGAAATTCAGAATATGTCAGACGAGGTTGAGTACCGTTGTTTTATTGGTGGTCTTTCATGGTCTACTTCTGATAGAGGCCTCAAAGACGCTTTTGATAAGTTTGGTCATCTACTCGAGGCAAAGGTAACAAATTCATATTTTGTCAAAAAAAAAATTGGTTCAAAATTCCAGCTTTTGATTATTAACATGTTCTTTTTGTTGCTGGAATGTTGAGTCTGTTTGGGTTCCACTTGTTTGAGAGAAAGTATGTCTAAAATGAATTAGTTGGTTATTTGGAAAGTTTACATTACAAATATATTATCCTAGAGGTAATGACTGTCAAAGGTATGTGTTAATGAATATGTAAAAAAGACTGTATCATGAGAGGTCTTGGCTGTTTTTTAGGTTGTTGTCGATAAGTTCTCTGGACGGTCTCGAGGATTTGGATTTGTCACTTTTGATGAGAAGAAAGCAATGGAGGAAGCTATTGAGGAAATGAATGGAATGGACTTAGATGGGCGAACTATTACTGTTGATAAAGCCCAGCCACAACAAGGTTCTGGCAGAGATCATGATGGTGATCGTGATCGCGACCGTGGGCGTGACCGTGGGCGTGACCGTGATCAGAACCGTGACCATGGAGGCAGACGTCCATCTGGTGGTGGTGGAGAGTGCTTCAAGTGTGGTAAGCCTGGACATTTTGCTAGGGAATGCCCAAGTGAAGGAGGGGGAAAAGGTGGCAGATATGGGGGCAGAGATGACAAGTATAGCGGTGGCGGTGGTGGGGGTCGTTACGGTCCTGATCGAAATGGAGATCGATTTGGTGGGGGGCGTAGCAGGGATGGTGGCAGCCGTGGAAGTTCAGGAAGTGATAAATATAGTCGTGACCGTTCTGGTCCATATGAGCGCCGTGGCTCAGGAGGTTTCCGCTCTTGATACAAGTACTTGACTGTGGTATGCCACCTAATACTGAACTCTGTATGTTCTGGTCAATTAGAAGAATATCTTGTGCCTGCTTGCACTTGAGGAAGTAGGAACATTGGTGCTACTGTCTATGAATTGTTTAAGGTTTTTGTTTTATCTTTTTTTTTTTTTTTTCCCCTTAAAGAATGTGTTATCTTCATTATTGTCTTGCTGGATCAATCAATTTTCTTTAGTGCGAAAATAGACAATAGATTGCTGCTCTTGTTCCTAAATTTTGCTGACTTCCAGGTTTTGGTTTGATAGATCTTATGCTTTCTTGACATGCACATTCGAGTTGGTTCTAGTTCTGTTCGAATTCCATTACTGGTGCTGGGTTACTTGTTATGCATAAGCAACTTTGAAATCAATTTTGCCACCTCCCATAGGCAGTAACTATAGCACGAGGTGGTTTGCGGTTGGATGGGCATTTGGAGGTCTTAATTGAGTGTTCTACCATTTGGGATTTGTGTGTTCTTACTGAGGAGCGGGAGCTAGCTGTCTGATACATAAATGATCATTTGGGTTACCCTGTTTTCAGTGTCTTGTTATGTTGGATGTGATCGGGTAATTCTTTTTTCCTTATGCTGGCCGCACGCTAGTTATTAATTTATGGTTTGTGCGCTATTAATATTATTAACCTTTTGGCAGGATGCGTGACTTTTTATGGCCTTTTTGGATTCATGATTGGGTTTCTTTGTTGCTAATTGGACACCATTTTTTTAACTTTAAAATAGTGAAAGTCTTTTGGACCGCCACAAGGTATCTACAATTTTATTGAAAATAGGCCACAATCATATTCTACGAGACGTATGGATGGAAGAGATGGAAGTTCCATTCTATATAAACACTTGACGAGTTGTTTGGAAGCTCCTGACGAGTTCTGCAACTGCTGTCTCTTGTTTTGTGGTCTTATGGATCTGTTCCATCTTCCTTGGGTAGACGGTTCTTGTCTTGCATTGTTCCAGTACCTGCATAGGATATTTGGCATTGTTTGATGGGATCCAGATAAATTTGATTTGATCTGTTATTTTTGGGAGAATGATGCTTGTTTTCCCAGTCAGACACATCCAAAGAAAACAAATTTCAAGATGCTTCTTGAATGTGTATTTTCCTGGTTATACAGATTTTGTTTTAAGATTCTTGAAATTGGTGCGGTTTGAGAATTTGAGGAGCTTTTGCTTTTTCTGGCTTGTTGCTTTGCGAAAACTTTACATGTCAATACATAGTTGTGTACTTTTTCATGTTGATTGTAGACCTTAGTCATGCATCTTTCATTGATTTGTGTTGCATCCAGATCGTATGCCATACATTCAATTTTGGGTTTTACAGAAATTTGAAATAACTAGCACGGTAAGTCTTGTTATGTATGCATTAATTTTTATTCTTAACTTTGAAGATGATCAAATTCAGCTGGAAGATATAGTTTCAGCTGTTATCTAACTGATTTTTGTATTTCAGGTGTGTGCTAGATTGGATATTTCTGTTACAAGTATGCTTTTGGTTTGAATGCATTGTGTGAACATTTGATCTCCCCATTATACTTTGGTGGTGTATGTAAAAGTGTATCTGGGAATATCTTTTTGTTACAACTGTCTTACCAAATATTTCAGTCTGGATTTTTTTAATTGTTTACAGGTGAAAGGTACATTATAGAAATCCCTCCCTTTTATGCCTAATAAAACACATTTTTGTCCTTTTGTCCTCTAAGTTCTTTACATCGAAAAAGATTTTGGAATTATGGATCGTAACTTGTAGAGAAGACTATATATAATTAGTTCATGGAGTTGAAAACTAGTTGAGCCTTGTTTGAGTGATTTAAGAAGAGTCTTATCTTGTTTAAGCTATTAATGTATGTATCTAATTGGGAGTATTTTTTTTATAGATATTTAATCGGAATTTTTTCCATGGACGATTTAGATTATAATACAGAAATGGATTAAATATCTAATTACTCGTGAAACTGGGTTAGAGATTATTTTAATTCAGGAAGTTACAAAATATATAATTCAATTAATTCAGTATTTGATGGGTTAAATATACAATCGCTTAGCAAATAAAATAATTGAAGTTTTGTATTGTTCATTAAAATAGTTGGAACAAACAGGTGGATATTGTAAAATTTGAACCGATAATGATATCTAACTAATGCACGTCAATGAGGGGATCTCAAAATTTATTGATACGATACTAGAATAATTAATGTGTGGCACTGACGTGTCCTATTTACTTGTCATTGAAGTTGTTAAATGTAGTCTTATTGAAGCAAAATAGAACTTTAGTTACAAATTTAAGTTTCATAACTATAATAAAACAGTACAAATAATTGACAAACTATGTATACTTGAGTAATCATAAGCCGCATGGGTTAAAAAATGACCAATAACAATAAATAGGCTAAATTAGAAGTGTTCAAAATTGAATGGGTTATATCACAATCCATCTAATTGGTAAAAACTACTCAGTTTTTATGGGTTATAATGACTCAGCTATGTTCACATGCACCTTAATGATCAAATGTATTTGATCATTCGCCGTTAAATATAGACTTAATAAATCTAAGCATTGAGATGTTTTGAATCTCCACCATGTGATTTTAATAAGTCCAGATCTTAATTTTTTTAGTATTCCAGAAATTTCTGGATTGTCAGAATTTTCAAAAATTCCAAATCCAAAAATCTAGAATTCTAAAAAAAAAATAAAGCAGGAGAGAGTAAAATACTTTAATCGTGGGCTATAGCTATTCGTTAAACGACCACATTAGCCACCTCCGGACCCTTTTTAAGGTATTAAGAATCACCTCTATGTAAAGAAAGAAAAATGTTGCTTTGAACAGACGGAGATCCTATTCCTAGGGCATTGGATAAAGTGACAAATTTCCCAAAAATATCCCTCAATTCTAATAGTGTTAAAGAATTTGCTGCGCTTTTGCTAAAGGCAGAAACCACGGAGTTTGTTTCCGGACAATAAAACTACAGATACTTATCTGTGAAAACGTGAAGCCACAAGCTTTATTTTTGAAATTAATCCTAAATTCTATGAAGTTTTGATCTAATGATAACTGATTAAGTTCATTTGGTAAGACACTTACCACAACAACCACCGTGATATGGGATTTCGAAAATTTTGTTTACATAAGAGAAAACAAGACAAATAAAAACGTAGAAAACTAATACGATAATCCAATTGACTAATAATTTTGTCTAATTTGGATTCCAAAAATCAAGCTTGACACCATGCGGATCTTAGGAAAGGGGAAATGAATTATAGTACCAAAGCAAAGCTGCAATCTGAGCATCGAAGCGGAAGTTTGTTTGTTTTCATATATTGCTTTCAAGTGACAAGCTTTAGTTTGGTAGCATGTTTCAGTGCAGAATTGGCAGGACACAAATGCTACCAAATAAAATTCACACTCCTCTGAGAAATACAAGCTAACAGACAAGCACATAAAATACAGGATGCTGATTCATTCGTCCATCCAAAACTAGGTTGTCTCCAATATCAAACAGGAAAACAAAATTCCATTCCCTACAAACACTTGACGTTGTTGAATTCGTGTTATCAAAATACACAACTCCTAAATCTTCTAATCAGACAGAGACAGTAAATTTTCAAATATCTTTTTTCGCATGGCAGAAGCATCATAGGTTGGGTTGCACTTGGAACTGCAAAACGATAAAGAGAATTAACAATTAAGGCAATTGGACTTACTATCTACAATTGGTCTCTGATTTAGCTTTCTCCTTGTATACTTAATTTCAAATCGATCAGCCTTTCCTTTGTTCTTTTGATATGCACATGTTCTCCTAGCATACTTTATCAGATATCGATTTTCATGTGCCAATCCTCTCCTTGTATACTTTATCATATATCGATCAGGCTTCCCATCACCCACTACATTTGCAGAAGCTTTCCTATCATACTTCATGAAATTTCGGGTATCATAAGCTTTCCCCCCTCTACAAGATTGAGATGCAGAGTTCACAAATTTGTTTGAGCAGCCTCCTTCCCCCTCCTTCAATGGCACTCTCATATTGTCATTTCCATTTGAATCTAAATTCATTGAAGTATCATAATCTGAAACCCAAACAAGAACTGAAGTCTCAGGGACAGATATAACAGGGGAAACCCTGCAAGAACCATTAGTAACCAAGCAATTTGAACTGACTGAAGAAAATTTCCTCGAAACCTTAAGTGAGGAAGAGCAATTCATGGCTCCATCATCAATCCCAGAAACGGCATTATCATCTCTGTCACCAATCATACCCAAAGCCGTCCTTCTGGCACCTATAGCCTTCTCCACAGCCAATTCTCTAGCCCTAGTGTCTGTCTCGACCTTCCTATGAGCACCACAATTCACATCCCTAACTACATTCTTAAGCAACCTTTTCCGGCAATTCCCAAGATCAAAAGCCAAAGGATTCTTCCTTTTGCTACTGCAGTATGCCCTTTTGTCGGCGACTAATTTGGGTACCCAGCAGTCTAAGCAAACGGAGAAGTGAGTAGTAGAACGAGAAAATGACCAGGGGGCGACATTGGCATGACTAGAAAAACAAGTTTTGTGAATAATGTGGTTACATTGGGGACAACTAAAGCAATCATCAGACAAACCACTTTTGAAACAATAAGAACAAAGATTGGAGGATTCAACGCCAACAAAGCAATTTTGACAAAGAAGAACAATACGCCATTCACTAAATAGAATTTCGAGAATGTCATTACCAGAGCAAGAATCAATTCGGAATCCGCAAGAATGACATTGGGTTAAGTTGGGCAAATCTCTCGTTCGCTTCTTCTTATCGGTGCTGTTACTGTGAGAGAGAGATGACACTGACGGAGAAAGATTGTCTTCGTGGTTTTTTTGATGCTCTTGGAGTTCCATGGCTTGGAGAGAATATTAGATTTGGGGAATTTAGGGTTTTTCGATTATGATTTGGGATTTGCACAAGCCGTTAAGACTTTGAAGGTCAAGCGCGACATAGTGCCGTGCCGGCTAAATCGCATGGGAGGAATATTTTCTTTTCCTTAAAAAAAGAAAAAGGAATATATAGAAGTATAAGGATTCCATTATCCATGGATAGGTTATTTCATTATCCTCTTATGCAAATCAACTATGATTAACAAATATTAGAAGATTGATTAACTTATATGCTTTAATTTAAATAATTCATTCTAAAAATTACAAAAAAAAAAAAACTGCCTCTATCGTCTCTTTCTCCCTCTCTGTAACTGCTTGCCGATGTTCTAGTGGAGGGCCTTTTTTCCGTTATGGTTATGCTCTTGTAGCCCCCTTTTCTTAATGTAAAGAAGTTCTTTTTGTTTGGTTGGTGTTTGGTCAAGTCTGGTTCTCTGTAATTTTCTATAGTTGCTGATGGCGAGTTCGAGTTTGAAAGGAATGCCGGAAAAGGTTAAATTGACAGATAAGGAAGATGTGTTGGTCGATTTGGAAAAGGATCTTGTGTTAGAGTTGGAGAATTCATCTTGTTTATGTCTTGTTCGTAAGATTCTCTCTTCGAAGCCATTTAATTTAAAGGGTATGGCTATGAGCACAGACTTTTTTCCAGCCTTAGTGATGAGCCTATGTTACATTCTTGCTAATAGTTTTGTGTATGTGGGCTTTATATACGTCACGTTGTGCGGGATACGAGCTAAGACCTGGACCCGGTTTTCTGTATTCCTTAACTTATTTCATATTACTTTATCAAAATCTATTTACATTCTATCTTTCTGGATTTAAAAATTCCCTTCTGTCATATTGGACTTCGATCGGCTACCAGGACTTCGATCGGGGACCCCAGTCACCGATCGACGACCTTTGATGGTTTTCAGGCAATTTTTAATCAGCTTTCTTGGCAATTTTTGCCTTATTTCCACTACTTAAGTGGAAATTAACCGACAGAAAGTGGGGGAGATGCAGTTTTTAGTAAAATAGAAAAGAAATCAAATGAAAATGAAAAGAAAAAGAGAGAAACTTAGTGAAAGTGAGTGAAAGAAGGGAGTTCTTACATAAATCTTACGCAATTTAACCACATTTGAAGGTTCCAACACCCAAATCAAGTATTTTTATAAAGTTATATAGCCGGAAATCACGTTTATCACTAATGTTTTCGCTGTATTGCAATTCTAAAGTCATTGAACTTACAAAATTAATCTTTTTGGGTTCACAACCTTTCATTTCTTGGTGCATTTTGGTCAAAGTACGTGAAATTCAATTTTTTGATATTGTCAAATCACTGCTGCTCGGGTTCGGGTTGCTGCTTCAAGTCTCAATCACGTGTTTGTTGGCCTGCCACACATAATAAAACTAGAAAAGCGCTTTAGAGGTAACTTATGAAGGGTTTTAAAAGCCTAACCTTTTAATTGCAATATGTTTACACTTTTTTTGTAACTTTTGTGCTTATTTTGGGTTTCTATCACGAAAACGGAGAATCTGTCTGTAAGCTTGTCTTTCATCGGGGACTCCTGTTCCAAATCGGATACCTTGTGCCAGATCGATGATAGGGACAAACAGACAGATTCATGTTTTTGTCCGGGTAGAATAGGTTTATTTCGGTAAATTTATTATTTCTGTTAAATGAGGCTAAAACCAATCTCGGGATAATAGGGGTATTTTCGTCCTTTAAAGATATTAAACCGCTTAGATGAATGAACTAGGTTTTGGACACAATTGCATGTTGTTTGCTAGATCTTAGGCTTAAATGAGTAAATGAGTCCTATTTGATCGAGTCCAGCGTCGTAGTTACATCCGAAAGATGGGTTCCAATGTCTCACAGCTAACGTCTATTATTTTGCATGTTTAATAGATTTATTTTTTAGGGCTAAAATTGATGTATTAGGGCTATTTATGCCATTTGTGATTTTGATGTAATAATTTTATCTTTCCAATATTATTTATTGCTTTCGAACGTTAAATGATATTTAAATGAAGTTGGATTAGAAATATAATGGTATTTTAATAAAGACAAGTCTACGCGTTTATTAATCAGACCCTTAAACCTTTTAAGTCACGAACCTAACTTTGAAGAGGTGGCATGTAGTGAGCCCGTGTGCCATCTAATATTTTGACATGTTCCCGAACATTAAAACTCGGGTGGCGACTTTGAAATAATTAATCTAACCACAAAATATGATAAAAGGTTAGAGAAATAGTCAATTGAATGCATACACCCGAAGGGACACGCTAACTATCGTCCTTAAAAATGGTCAATGATGGTGTTATGTGAAAATGAAATCTCATTTGCCGAAATGCTCCGAAAGTAGGGTAATCGAGTTTCGCGGCCGCTCACAGTGGCGACTCTGTTGGGGATAAAGTAAATGACTTAAACAACATAAGAGTTTGACGATTAATGAACCTAAAATTGTCTTTTATTAAAATATATCTGTTGCATCACTTCACTACACTTGCACAGTTTGCACAACTACCCTTTTAGCCTTTTTTGTCGATGTGTACATTCCACACGTTCATGAAAGCCTTGGGTGTATATGTTCTAAACATCAATGACATAAATAGATTTAGTAAATTCTTATCTATCTTCATCATTTTTAATCCCGTAATTCGATGCCCTAACCACTATGTGCGTAGATCCATGGAAGATCGCCGATGGGAATAATGATTCATTGCGGACCCATATCTGCAGGCGCTATTAAGTCTGCAAGTACTATAAATTCTGCTGCAAAAAATCAAGCTTCAATCTTCATTAGATACAAACAAGACTGGATACGTGCACTATCAATTTCACTATTTGCATTTGCAGATTTGTAGGACTATGTTTTGATGGTTTTGGATTCCATATCTGCTTGTGCTCATTTTTCTTCATTTTCTTTGGGAAAATGATTAATATAATTGGTTTGGCTTATCTCGAGTTGCAAAATATTCATTGGATTTTTTTTATCTGAGTGCGGCCATATCGTTCTCTTCATGGATTTGTAAAGAAAACTTTGATTCAATTTTATTTATTTGTTTGTTTTGTATGAGGAAAATAAAATGTGAAAATGAGATGGCTTGTTGGATGCATAACGGAGAACGACAAGCGGCAAAGAGGAGAATGGCATATTTGAAAGCTTATCTCTTTCCTGAACAAGCTTCTACTGTTGCCATTGAACTTCGCTTTATTAATAAGAACGAAATTGCTATTGTTTAGAAGTTGCAGTGAAAATTGCCATTTGTTGCTTCACTAAGATCAACAGTGAATCCTTTCTTTGGAGAGTGGGAGGGGTTAGAGAGAGAGAGAGAGAGAGAGAGTTAGAAAAAGAACTATCTTCAAGAGAGAAAAACAAATAAATTTGAAGAGAGAAAGAAATTGAGTGAAAAAGATGAAGTGGTGGAGAGATAGGGGTACAAAAGAGAAAAGGGATAAAATTAATTTCTTTTTTATAATTTATGGGTCCCACTTTTACTAATAGCTGAAGGAAAAATGATGACGTGATGTGTTGACTTCTAGTTGACCGGCCACTTTTACATGCTATATACCATAGTGGGAGGTCACCAATAAGATTGTACATATTAGTGTGACAAAATGAAGGCTGTACACCAAAGTGTGAAATGAGGCAAAGGTTGTGCACCATGGATGAAATTTACCCGTTATTTAGCCTATCCTTTAGAAACTAAATTGAAGGGTTAGAAAATTAGTTCCTAGAAGTTAGTGTCTAAAAACCTAATTAGTATAAAATTAGTAAAAGTCAGTGACCTAAACATGTTATGGTAGTAAATTAATAACCATATTGACAAGTTTTTGGCTACACTAAAACAGTTAGCCTTTGAAGCAAAAGTGATGAAAATACCCAAATTGAAGGGTTTTCTCAAAATTCCAATTTTAGGGGCTGCAATCACAACCAAAACATGTAAGAATAACTAATTAACAACTAAACTATCAAGAATCTAAGAAACACATGCAAAGAAGCTATAAATTAGAATGTTAAAAAGTTAATGTTAACACAAAAACGAATTTAGAAAGCACAAATTAGAAAACTAATGTTAGAATCATGCATAAAAAAAAATGGGTAAGAAACCATACCTCAAATGTTAATTTTGGTGAAGGAATGAGGTTTTTGGGTGTTAGGGTGTTTAGAGAGAGAAGGGGAAGAGAAGAAGGAAAAAGAAAAATGGAGGGGGAGAGAGAGAATGGAAGAAATGGAGAAGAAAAAGATGGGGTGAATTTCACCCCACTTTTACAATATATATATATATATTATTTTTTTTAAGTTCGGAAATCAACTGATTCCCGAACTGGCTCGACCGAGCTGGGCCTGCCCAGTTCGCCAAACAGGCCTCTAGGGCCCATCTCATCGAGTATGGGGGCAATTCCTGCCCCCTTTTGCTTGGTGATATATATATATATATATATATATATATATATATATAATAAAAGACAATTAACTAGAAATAAATGAGTTCAATTGAAGGAAAAAATTAAAAGGCAAATAAAACAAAAATAACAAAAAAACAAAAAAACAAAAAACGAAAAGATAGATAGTTTGCTGTTTCATCCAGAAGTTGGAACAACTCGACTACCCTTTTCCTGCCACCTACTCTTTTCTCTGAATTTTTGGGTTATTTTTCCGTGGTGCTTAGAACAGAACCCTGGAGCCTTTCTTGTATCTCTCGGTTTATTTGAGCCACTTGCTTGCTCAAATCTTTGCAAAAGGCCTCTTATTGGCGAGCCTGGCTCAAATTTCCTTCAAGAGGGTCACCACTTCATCTGGAGAGTTAGAAGGTGGCATAGGAGCTTGAGGTTGCTGCTGATATAGGGGGTATGCCAAGCCCCTGATCTCTGTGCTCATGAACGAACCCACTAGGAGGCCTTAGCACATTTTGGTTTGAGTTCTCATATGACAGGTTCGGGTGTTGAGGTTTGCTCCAATTGTTGTAGGAGTTATAGTTGTTGGGGTTTTGGTTATATCTTTGTTGTCCCCCAACATAGTTGACATTCTCCATCCCATCTCTGGCGAAAGGGTTTCCGGCTTGACATTCCTTTCCATATTGGTTGCCGCCACAATGCACACAAGTGGGAGGTTGACTAAACTTAGCCAACAGAACGTCCATCATTTTGCTCAGCTCCGCTACAATCGGGCTCTGATCTTGGTCTTCCACAACAAACACTCGCGTTTTGAGGGACCAGAGAGTTTCTCATTTTGCCATTGCACATTCTTCCGAGCTAGCTCACTGATCATCTCATATGCCTCTGTTATTGTTTTTCTGAACAAATATCCACCTGCAACGGAGTCTACAGTAGCTCGGTTAGCAGACGTCAAATTGTGATAGAAGACGCTTACCAGCTGACATTTAGGAATATCATGATGAGGATTGATGCGCCTCCAACAGAAGGCCCACTAAGGGATAAGTGTACCCCATCATTATCAAGTAATAAAATCTGGACAAGTCCAGGTATCGAATCCACTGGATTTATTCTTGCAAGTACCGATCTACTCAGTCTCGGTTGTTATCTAGGTTGTGGGGGGTTTGAATTTGGTTTGATTAAATTACCCTACTCATAGTTAAGTTACCTCTACTCCTGTCTAAATTATTCTACTCCTAAGTCATCTTTTACCAATGTAATTACCCGAATGGACATGGGGTGATGCGATAATAATGAAAATAGGTTGTTTAGACAACGGATTTAAAACCTAATCTAAGTCACTTGTGTCCGAGGCGATTAACCCTACCTATCCTTCTGAGGTACCTAGTTCGTGATTCCCTTGTAAGGCCTAGCTTTAAGGCTCAGCAATTTGGGCTTAATCATCTATAGGGTCGTCAATCCTATAGGCACTGACTAGGTCAGATTCAGCTCACAATATGTGCCAACTTAATATTTGGATTATCGAATGAGTTAAACCAATCAGACAAAGCGTAAGACAAAGATTTAAGCAATAAAACAATTGAACAAAACAAAACTATAATATTATTAAAGATGAAAAAGTGTTGTCACGAAGATACAATGAGCCTAGGATTCATAGCATGGATCAGAGGCTAGACAGAATATAAAAAGAGTAGAAAAATCCCTTTCAGGGAACCTGTCTACCAATGCAGGCGTCTTCCTAAGACTTAAAGATGGAACTTGAGCAATCCTCGGTGAATGGAGCTTCGGAGGTGTCTTCAATGGAGGTTGAAGGAGATGGAGGAGGTGGAGAGGATTTCTCAAGATGGAAGCTAGGGTTTTTACAAAGATAAAATAATTCCTAATAAATGGAACGATTTATAATGAAAAACTAAAACCTATTCCTAATAAAAAAACTAATTAATAAAACCTATTCCTAATAAAAGACCAATTAATAAAAAGTTTTCCTAATGAAAGACTAATTAATAAAGAGCTATTCTAATGGAAAAATAACTCTTCAAATATTATTTAATTAATTTATCTTTGGGGATAGAAAATCTAATTATTTAAATACAAAAAGCCCAAAGATAATTCCTAAAAATCTGCCAAAATATTCTGCATGATTTTTATTTGAATTTGATGCGCCGAGTGGGTCCTAGTTCTGATCCTTAAAAATATCCACCTTTAACTCTAAAAATCTGCACATAATCTCATAAAATATTATTTAGATAATTCACCTA
This sequence comes from Euphorbia lathyris, assembly GCF_963576675.1. Taxonomy (NCBI): domain Eukaryota; kingdom Viridiplantae; phylum Streptophyta; class Magnoliopsida; order Malpighiales; family Euphorbiaceae; genus Euphorbia; species Euphorbia lathyris. Next base: position 54,451,419 of record NC_088912.1, on the reverse strand, counting down.
CCAAAAATTCTTTTTAATTACCAAGTCAAATTTGATTTATTTTTGGTAGGTTAATTTCTTAATTTTGGGTACAGATAAAGCTCAAAATAACATGTAGAGATTAATTTACTAAAAGTGACAAAATACTTGACAAAAGTTAGGAATATTTAATAAAAAGCTAAAAAGTAATTTAAAAACCTAAAATTGACAAAACAATAATAAATTGCTATTAAAGTAAATAAAAAGAAAATAAAAGATACAAAGTAGTCCCTAAAACCGTACTAAAAGATAGAGGCTTTTGACCCTATCAAACCTCCTCACACTTTAAAGATTTACTTGTCCTCAAGTAAACTAAAAACTAAACCCGCAATCACAAGCCAAGCTAGAAAACCTCCTGGCTTTACTAGGCACCTGGCACAATTTTGAGCATCTGTAATTACATGTATTCGGAAGTACAAAGAAGAGACGCGATATCCAAAAGCCGCATTTCAATTATCACAGTTCATATTTTTAAGAAAAGGATACATGTTTAATTAAACGAGCTTAAGGGGATAGCTAAGTAAAACACCTCACCATAGGTAGTTCACTCAATTTTGGTGGCTAAAGTGTTTACTCTCGGCTTATGTTCTTGCTTAGGATTACGTTGACTTTGCATGTTCATCTGAGTTCCTCCACTATGCTACATGACTCCGATGATATCAAAAACAGCCTCGAATTGGGGTTGTAATGTGGTTAGAAGAGGGTTAAAGGTACAAACAAGGGTTAGGAGTTCCAGCGCTAGAAAAACAAAGTTAAAATTGCTTTAGCAAATATGAAGTGATTGAGCCTTTTATTCATTATTTTTTTCTTTTCTGAGACGTTTTGATCTTTAAGGAATGGGGAATGAAGTTCTCCCCTTTTTGTTCGTCTCTTTTCTTTTCTTTTTCTATTTCTTTTTCTTGTAATAGTGATGCTCATTCACCTCTTAGCCTTTTGGCTTGCTACTATAATGCCATAAACAAAGAGAAAGCCCCAGAAGAAAACAAAGACTCAATGTGAGCTTTGCAAAAACTCGGGTTAGGTAACAAACTAAGTGATAGTTTGCAAAAATTGGGTTAGAACGAAAGAAAAACTACAAGCTATAAAATACAGGCTCAAAGGGGCTTCCTAGAGTAGATGAAAAAAAGAAAATAAGGTAAAGAAAATGTTAGTTCTAATGAGGCTGATTCATCGTTTATTATCTCAAATCATTGCATGCAAGTTCAACTCAGTATTAGGTGCAAAATCTGTAATCTTCCACAAGTCAAAGCATTCACACAAAAATGTCAAGAAAAAGAGCTTTTTGATGTTCGCTCTTAGGCTCAAATTCAACTCACAATTCTTTGGGTTTCAATTTTGTGTTCATTAGTTCTCCCCAAGTTCAAATTCAATATCACATGCCTTCAATTCTTAAGTTATCTACCTAAGTACTGATTTTAGCATTTCTTCAAAAGTAGGGTCTAATTGCAATCTTTAGCTCATGCTCTTACATATATAAGGATTGTGTCCTACACCTAAACTAGTTGTCATGCAATCTTAGATTCGGTTCTCAGTCCCCATAAACAAATAACGAAACTTTAACTTCTGATAGAGTGTACAATTTTTGAGATTATAACATACTAAAATAAACTAAAAACGAAACACAACGCAACACAATGTATTTAATTAATTATTTATTTATTTTTTTGAGATTTTTTTACAGCTCGCCGAGCTAGAGGGTAGTACCCGAGATTTTTTTTTTCGGGAATTTTTTTTTCCAGCTCGACGCGAGCTGGCAGGCAGAAGGTCCGAAAAAATATTTTTTTTTAACCCGAACACTGAAAGGGAGGCAAAAGAAAGAAAAAGAAAAAAACGGAAAAGAAAACTAAGGAACTAAACTAAAAACATAAATGTATAATCTAAATAAAATAAACCTGAAAAGTTTTATTAAAACTTGGGTTGCCTCCCAAGAAGCACTACGTTATAGTCGGTGAGCTCGACATAGAATTCCCTCCTATGTGTATGCTGACATTCGCGTTAGGAATTCAAATTCCTGAATAAATAATCCGTACCTGCAAAACAGATTATCAGTTTCAAAGAATTTTAATGAAAGCAAAGGATGAAATTTAAATAAATTATGAAAAAGTTTAGTTTGCTCCCTTTTTGATTCTCTAGGTAGATCAAAGAGAATGAAAATTTATGAACATGGAGCAAACCCGAACTCTTCTATTTTTGGATTCTTCTCTAGAGGCTCAATTGATTCCTCAATTAATATTGAAACTTTTGGTTTCTCATAATTGGGGATCAGTTCTTCTTTGTTAATAGGAAAAGATATTACCTTATCAACCTGACCTACCAAATTGGGTTCTTTAATTGATTCGCCCGCGGTTGAATCAACTAGAATCCCTTTTTGTATGCATAAATTTTTAATTGAGGCATACAAATCATCAGTTTGATCTTCGTGAGTAGATAGGAAGTTAAGCAAATGCGTAACAGACTCCTTATTTCCATTGTTTCTAGCCATTTTCTAAAAAAAGAAGAATCATTAGAAATAACAATAAAAATTAAAAACAAATATTCACACAAAAATATTCACAAAAAGAAAATATTCACAAAAAGTATAAAGAATTATATATAAACAAGTATAAACGATATGGACAAAGGATATTCACATAAAGAATGCCTAAACTAATAAATCGACCTTTGGTTCGATATTGCAGAAGAAATAAATCCCCGGCAACGGCGCCAAAAACTTGATGCACCTCCAGCAGAAGGCTCACTAAGGGATAAGTGTACCCCGTCGTTATCAAGTAATAAAATCTGGACAAGTCCAGGTATCGAATCCACAGGATTTATTCCTGTAAGTACCCATCTACTCAGTCTCGGTTGTTATCTAGGCTGTGGGGGGGTTTGAATTTGGTTTGATTAAATTACCCTACTCCTAGTTAAGTTAGCTCTACTCCTATCTAAATTCTTCTACTCCTAAGTGATCTTTTACCAATGTAATTGCCCGAAGGGACATGGGGTGATGCGATAATAATGAAAATAGGTTGTTTAGACGGATTTAAAACCTAATCTAAGTCACTTGTGTCCGAGACGATTAACCCTACCTATCCTTCTGAGGTACCTAGTTCGTGATTCCCTTGTAAGGCCTAGCTTTAAGGCTCAGCAATTTGGGCTTAATCATCTATAGGGTCGTCAATCCTATAGGCACTGACTAGGTCAGTTTAGCTTGCAATATGTGCCAACTTAATATTTGGATTATCGAATGAGTTAAACCAATCAAACAAAGCGTAAGACAAAGATTTAAGCAATAAAACAATTGAATAAAACAAAACTATAATATTATTAAAGATGAAAAAGTGTTGTCACGAAGATACAATGAGCCTAGGATTCATAGCATGGATCAAAGGCTAGACAAAATATAAAAAGAGAAGAAAAATCTCTTTCAAGGAACCTATCTACCAATGCAGGCGTCTTCCTAGGACTTAAGGATGGAACTTGAGCAATCCTCGGTGAATGGAGCTTCGGAGGTGTCTTCAATGGAGGTTGAAGGAGATGGAGGAGGTGGAGAAGATTTCTCAAGGTGGAAGCTAGGGTTTTTACAAAGATAAAAGATAAAATAATTCCTAACAAATGGAACTATTTATAATGAAAAACTAAAACCTATTCCTAATAAAAAAAACTAATTAATAAAACCTATTCCTAATAAAAGACCAATTAACAAAAAGCTTTCCTAATGAAAGATTAATTAATAAAGGTGAGCAGCTAAATACCGCACTCAAATTACTATCACCGCCTTCATTTGGACTTTTTTGCCCTTCTCATAATTTTGATCAAAAACTAAAAATTCTCTCTCCAAAATCATAAACCCGAAAAACAATAATTGAAATTATGAAAATAATTGATGTGTAACAACCTGAACCACGAAAATGGACGATTACGAGTCGGAAACATTAAAATTTATGTTTTTTTATCAAAGAACTCATGAAAATAATACATATTTTTCATGACGATTTTGTATTTTTTGTCACAAAAAATTGGGGAATTTTGCATTTTTCGTCATAAAAAATTGAACGATTTAGTATTTTTCGTCACTAAAAATTTTACGATTTTGCACATTCAAAATTTGGCCTAAACGGATGCGGCATCCGTTCGGCCCATGGTGGGGGCGGACGTGGCACTCCGCCCCACCAATGGTGAGAACGGATGGCGCATCCGCCCGGCCCATGGTGGGGGCGGATGCGCCATCCGTTCTTGCCATGGGTCGGTCGGAGTGCCGCGTCCGCCCCCACCATGGGCCGAACGGATGCCGCATCCGTTTAGGCCAAATTTTAAATTTTTCTCTCAAATTTTTTTTCTCAAATTTTGAATCAAAAATTATGCAAAGGGTAAAATTGTCAAAAGATGGCGGTAGTAAGGAATTTAAGGGCGGTAAATAGCAATACCCTTAATAAAGAGCTATTCTAATGGAAAAATAACTCTCTAAATATTATCTAATTAATTTATCTTTGGGGATAAAAAATCTAATTTTTTAAATACAAAAAGCCCAAAGATAATCCCTAAAAATCTGTCAAAATATTTTGCATGATTTTTATTTGAATTTGATACGCCGAGTGGGTCCTAGTTCTGATCCTTAAAAATCTCCACCTTAATCTCATAAAATATTATTTAGATAATTCACCCAAAATTAATTAATTATCCTACCAAAAATTCTTTTTAATTACCTAGTCAAATTTGATTTATTTTTGGTAGGTTAATTTCTTAATTTTGGGTACAGATAAAGCTCAAAATAACATGTAGAGATTAATTTACTAAAAGTGACAAAATACTTGACAAAAGTTAGGAATATTTAATAAAAAGCTAAAAAGTAATTTAAGAACCTAAAATTGACAAAACAATAATAAATTGCTATTAAAGTAAATAAAAAGAAAATAAAAGATACAAAGTAGTCCATAAAACCATACTAAGGGTTTTTGACCCCTATCAAGGACACATGTGAAGCATTTTTTTGAATCTTGTCCAGGATGTGTGGAGCGCCTCGTGCTCAGGTTGGTGGAATAAAGTGATCTCACTTCTCAGCATCACCGTCTTGGAAGGAGGGAAGTAATAGGAGAGTAACTCATTTTCCAATTCCGCCCATGTGGTGATCGACCCGGGCTCCAACAACCTCAGCCATTCCAAAGCTTATCCAATTAGTGAAAATGGGAATAACTTCAGCCGAACAACGTCTTGAGGGACTCCATTCATCTTTACAATGTCTGCGCACATCAGAAAACGATCCAGATGATCATTTGGGCTCTCTTGCATCTCACCCCCAAACAGACCAGTTTGTTGAATCAAGTGAATCATTCATGACTTGATCTCATAGGATTTAGCTGGAATGTTAGGGGCCACGATCCCAGCTAGGTGGTGGTGTCGGTGTGGTGCCAGAATTTCACTCATTAACTGGGTGTCGGGGACTGTGTTCCCAGTCTCGATGTTGTTTTTAATGTTGTCTCCTATCACGATTGGCTGGATATTCTTAGTTTGCCTGCTCCTGCAAAAAGTACGTTCAAGTTCAAGATTAAGAGGGACACAAGTCACACCCGCTGATCGAGTATGCATAAGCTGAAAAAGGATGAATAAAACAGAGCTTCAGAAAAAATACAATCACAACAATCAACAATACTATTCACAACTATTATCCAAATTACAGGGGTGGTAACATGATTTACAGTTATACACCTAAAAAGGATATTTACAAGGAACTACTATGCTCTACAATCGATATCTATACCTATTTAAACTTTAAACTATAGGATAACAACAATAGATTACAACTATCTTTCATATGTGCAGAATTTTACAATCATAAAACATATAATACAGATTTTACAATGTAATAGAATATAAAATAGAAGTATTAGAAATATAAACAAGTAATAAAAGTAGTAATATGAACATCTATATACAAATGGAATGCTTAAAGTAACAATTTCGACCTTTGGTTCGATATTGCTGGAAAATAAATCCCCAGTAACGGCGCCAACAACTTGATGCGCCCCCAAGCGAACGCTCGAAGACTCACTAAGGGATAAGTGTACCCCGTCGTTATCAAGTAATAAATCTGGATAAGTCCAGGTATCGAATCCACAGGATTTATATCGCAAATACCAAACTACTAGGCATCTAATGTTATCTAGGAGATGATGGGTTTAAGATTGGGTTTGTTTAAGTTAAACCTACTCTTAATTAAGTTAAATCTACTCCTAAATGATCTTTAGGAAGGTACTTTAACCTGGAATGGAATGGAGCGATGCGATAATATTGATTCCAGCCTAATTTAACATTCAATTGTCAACCTAATCTGAGTTACTTAAGCCTAAGGCGATTAAACCTACTTATCCTTTTAGGGTTCCTAGTTTGTTATTCCCTTGTCAGGCTGAAACTAGCTCTAAGGTTCAGCAATTTGGGTCTTACCAACTATAAGTTGTCAATCTTATAGGTTCTTCGATTAGGGTTAAGCAAAGTCGACTCGCAATATGAACCTAAATGATATTTGGATATTTGAATGATTTAAACCAATTAGGAAAAGCATAAACAGAAAAGAAACAACAATCAATTCAAGAAATTAAAATTTAAAATTATATTAAAGATGAAAAGCAGTGTTTGTCACGAGGATACAATTAGCCTAGGATTCATAGAAAAGATCTAAGGCAAACAGAAAATAAATGAGAAGAAATCCCTTTCAGGTAACTGACAGTTATCGAATCCACAAAAAATAATGACTCGTTGATTATCCAGTTTAATCAGATAGCTGTATGTTAGTTTAATCAAATGAACAATCAACTGTTATCATTCAAAAGGAAACTAACAATTGAGATAAAATCCCTAAACATAGTGAATAAGCAAATGATATGAATGAAGAGAAAATACTAGAAGAAAAACGATCTCACAATACTTGAAGATTCCTGCCTTTGAATTATCCCTTAACCAAAATAAAGGTTTAGCTATGAATAGCCATTAAGAACAAAATAAGTGTTTTGAGTTTTCCAGTATGAAAGATATGTTCTCTGAAAAATGTAAAAGTCTAAGAGAGAAGAGAGAGAATAAACAATTCTAAAAACCTAATGTTTTGTAGAAAATATATCCCTAAAAGTTAGCTAACAAAAAGAATATTTTCCACAATCACAAACCTTTTCTAATCTTTCTCTATCCCTTATTTTCTGTCTTCTTGTTTGAGTAGGAAAAAGTCCTGATCAATCTAAACATCAGCAGTTCGGAGGTCTTAGTCTTGGGTAAGACTAACTCCATTTTCATTTCAGCTCCATTGATTCAGCTAGTCCTGGGCAAGACTAACTCCATTTTCGTTTCAGCTCATTTGATTCAGCTAGTCTTGGGCAAGACTAACTCCATTTTCGTTTTGGCTCCTTTGATTCAGCTCCAAATTTGTTTCTAGTCCAAAGTTTCTACAAGATAAGTCCAACTCTGCTCCTTTTAATCATTTGAGTCCTGTGGAGATAAATCATACCAAAACAAGCAATAATACCCAAAATAACACTAAATTAATTAAATAACCTAACACTAAAGTGGACATTTGAACGTTGAATTGGACACTTATCAGGAACTTATCGACCAAACAGTCGTCTTCCTAGGACTTGAAGGATGATCGACCTTGAATAATCCCTTAGAGCACGGAGATTGATGTTCTTCAATGGTGGACGGAGGAAGAAGAGGGATTCTCAAGGTAGGGTTAAGTTAATTTTACACAAGCTAAAGATAATGAAATACATAATAAAACGTTTTATTCATAGTTGTAGCTAACCTTAAACCTATTCTAAAATATTTCCCGATGCAGGTAGGAAGACGGGGGCGCGATCGTACGGACGTGGGGTCGAGAATCAACTAAAAAGCTTATTCCCACAGGCCAGCTCGCCGAGTTGGCCTACAGAGGCCAGTTCGATAGGCTAGTTCTCCCAATTCGTCGAGCGACTCCCGGGGGTCCCAGAGATGCGATTTCTTGCCAAATTGGATCATGTTCAACCCGCACACACATATCAAGCTCTGAAAACATCAGTCTAAAGGCTAAATTGACCCACTAGTCTTTAGATTTGAGTAAAAACTCCTTTTGGTGTGACCTTTGGTGGATCAATTAGCCGAAATACATAAGGTGAAGTTCAAGTGTGTGCTATTTTGGCACTATTTTGCCTAAAAACACTAAAAAATGGCTAGAAACTACAAAAATAAATAAAACGCATGCGAAAACTAAATAACAAGTACAAATGCATAAAAGTGAGAGAAACACTCGCTTATTAGCGAAAAACTAATCAAAACTACCCTAAAAACCATACCTAAATATAGGGGTTTTTTTTTACCCCTATCACTCCTTATGTCTTAGGTGGATATCTCAAGTCTAACTGGACCTGGACAGTGAAATTCTTAGTAGATGGCATTAGGAACCATCTTGCTGCCTTGACCTGGGATCAAGTACATAAAGAAAACAACTTGCTAGTCTAAAAGATAAATTCACTAGTTGGAATTCTTACCTTTTTTCCTTTGTGTTTGACAGGTGCGAGTATCCCCCTGGGGAAATGAGGCTACATGGAGCGGTGCTATAAGGAAGGTGTCCCGGATGAGTGTCCAGAGATTTTTTTGCTGAATGCTGATGCGTGTTCCGTCTGGTGTAGTGTTTTCTTACGACAAAATGTATATTACGATAAGTGCGTTATGACTATGGATGTGATCTTTCTAAATGCTCTATCTTTACTAGACGTCACTACTTAGGGGCAAGTGTACCCCGTCGTATCAAGTAATAATCCGGTTAAGACCGGGTATCGAATCCACGGGATTTATAACTGCAAGTATTAAACGACTCGGTTTTATACGTTATTTAAGCGGTGAATACTTTGAGGTTGATATGGGGACCAACTACAAACAGTACGGGTGAGGCGAATTTATATAACAAAACTCTATGGAGTGATATGGATGCGATAAGTTATAACTATGACAAATAACGACTTCTAATGTTTATACGGTTGATGGTTTGCTCTTGCAAAGACGACTACGTGTAGTGTAACCGACCCGTGAAGTACTTAGACTACGTGGTTCCTAGTCAAGGCGTGTCTAATGCTTGGGACCAGAAATTAGGGCCCGTAAGTTCCATGGCTTGTCAATTCCTACGGTTTCCGGTTTGTCACTTCCGGTAAGGCAACACCTATATGAATCCCTAAAGATAGCCCGAATGACGTCGGAAATCGCGTTCTCCTACACAATAATCAATTATGAATATCAAAACAAGTAACAAACATCAACACATATATAGAAAAGAAGATTATGAATCATAGATTATAAATATGGAGAATGTAAATATGAATTACAACCAAGCCTAGTACATAGGATGAGTTCAAGCTAATTAGCAAGTGAAAAGGGAAGAATCCACCCTCGGAACTAGCTAACCGGACTCAAAGCCGTCTCTTAGGACTTGGATGGTGGAGCTTTCGAGCTTGGTGGACGGAGATGGAGCGGAACTTTGATGGAATGCCGGGATCAACGAAGAAGCTCTCAAGGTGGAAGAGTTTGGCTATACAAAGCCTAAAAACCAAATCTAAAATAAGAATTTAATCTAAGAGAGTATATTACAAGGTGTAAGATGTCTAATGTGTGTCTAAATTGTTGGAAATTAGGCTAAGATATAGCAGCGGAAATATAAAATTTTAACCTATTTCCATTTAACCACAAGATCCGTTAACCGTTATTTCATGTAAAGAAGGATAAGAAGAAATACCTTTTAGATGTTCTATCTACCGTTGCAAACGAAGTGCCCACAACTTCAAAGGAGATAGAAACTGTCTACCAATCTTCCCCTATCTGAAACAGACCTTCCAGACCACCGAACGACAATCCCTTTGGTGGAAACGTGGAAGAATATGTCTAGAAGCTCCTGTCCAAAAATCGCGACGATCCGACGGTTCAATCTCCGGGAATCCGCGAAATCGTGAACTGACCTGATGTAGGAGTAGTAAAACGAATTTCTCCCTTTTGTTTGTTTTTCTTCTTCGAGTTCCCAAACACGAAATAAAACACGGGAAGATTAATTTGGAATCAACTGTTGAATAGAAACCAAAGTAGATTACCTCTAACTAATCAACAGAAGATCAAGGATAAAAGAAATAGATGAAAATCAATTGATCAAACGAAGCCGTAGAGAAATCTCGTCCTCGAACTAGGGGTGTCGAATTTTCTCTCTCTTGGACTAGGTGATTTTCGAAAATCACAGTAGGGTATAGCTTTCTTGGATTTCGAAAATCTCAAGGGAATGGGTATTTATAATCTCTTGTATCTAATCCCTAGTTAGATAGAATTAGGTTACTGAATAGGAATTCCATTCGGAATAGAATTCCTAATTATTATCTCACTATATATCTAATATATTAAGGATAATAATAATAACCTTATTGGATAATAATAGGAGTATATTAATCTAATTAAAACTCATAACTTAATTATCTCTTAATTAATTTAATTCATATTCCTAATCTAATTAGGATTAACAAAATCAAATTAATCATTCATGTATATCACTACATGAATTTCGACCCCCTTATGTCCATGGGCCTTATTGGGCTCAATTGGGCTTCTATGAATTAATTAACATCTATCTCTCTTTTAGGTTCCAAGTCTTATGTGTGATCCATTAGGTTCTTATTGCTTCTAGCCGTATGCAAAGTTATTAAATTAATTTTTAAAGAATTATATTTAATCTTTGCATAACGGAATGATGTACAGAGTATGTGATTAGCAAGTCCGTAATCATTCCCCCAGAGCTATAAGAAGACAGGTTGATTCTGTCGTTAACCTTTCCGTATTAGTTACAGTATAATTCGATCCTTTATCAACTACATCCTTGAACTGAATCTTATGACTATGGGTGATGTCAAGTCACATATAGCGAGACGTTCGTTTTACTTGTACAGGCCAAGTCAACTCAAAAGGATAGGTTAAGTGAAATCTGTATTTCTTACTCTTAAGCTATCACCTTGCAAGGATTTAGAGTCGAGTCTTCCACAAGCGATCCATGGATGTATCTCCCATTTATCGGGAGTGATAAATGCTCAATCCAATATATAACGACTCCGCAATCACTTCCTGTGATACCCAACGTCTACTGTTCACACCCCAGAGTCATCTCTGTTAAGGATCGTGTTACACCAGAGTCAAAGCATCGCATTCCGTAATCCAGAATACCAATTAATATTCCTTTGAGTCTGAGGATTAGTTATACCTATTAATACCAATGAGATGAACAGGTGACAAGGATGAATCTACCCATCCTGTTATCTCAAATCGGATCCCAATCCTAATGAACAACGTTTCATCGGATCTATGTAACTGTCCAGATATCTGTATATATGAAGCTTGCGAGATCAGCTTTCTGTCGGACAGAAGACATTGTTACATACAAGTCTCAACAGTGATATGTCAATCCCAAACATATCACTTGACTTGGGGTGGTTTTAAGTTTATCAGTTTACTATAAAGTTTTGTCTCACTTCATGCTTGTATGAACACTTTATAATCACTTTAAATAAACTTACGGATTTCCTTTTATTAAACTTTATTTAGTGCTTAAAAGGGATTGCCTTTATATAGTTATAAAACATATATCTCATTAAAACAAATGATATAAAGAACAATTCATTTACATTAAGTTTGTATCCTAGAACAATTGTCTATAGGACACTAAACCCCAACATACTCCCACTTGGACTAAAGCCAATTGTTTCTAAAACTTATCCCAGTAGAAGTTAAATGACGATCATGTACTCTCTGGGTTAAAGGCTTTGTCAACGGATCTGCAACGTTGTCCTCTGTAGGTACTCTTTCTATTCTCACATCTCCTCTAGCCACAATCTCTCTAATGATGTGGTATCGCATAAGGTAATGCTTGGATGAATTATGAGACCGTGGTTCCTTTGCTTGCGCAATGGCTCCATTGTTATCACAGTACAATGTAATGGGATTGACAATGTCAGGCACCACACCAAGTTCTGTAATGAACTTTCTAATCCAAACTGCTTCCTTTGCTGCTTCCGCAGCTGTGATATACTCTGACTCGGTCGTAGAGAAAGCTACGCTTCCCTTCTTGGAACTCTTCCAACTGACTGTGCCCCCATTCAAGATAAACAGGTATCCTGATTGGGATTTATAATCATTCTCATCTGTGAGATGACTTGCGTCTGAAAATCCTTCTATTTTCAGATCACCTTCTCCGTACACTAGGAACATATCTTTAGTTCTTCTCAAGTACTTAAGAATGTTCTTGATGGCAATCCAATGCTCGTCTCCTGGATTCCCTTGGTAACGACTCGTTACAGATAACGCGAATGCTACATCAGGTCTAGTGCATAACATAGCATACATAATCGAACCGATTGCGCTGGCGTACGGGACTACAGCCATGCGTCTTTTATCATCATCTATTTTAGGACATTGATGATTGTTTAACTTTACTCCATGTAACATGGGTAAGTTACCTCATTTCGATTCAAGCATGCTAAACCGATTTAGCACCTTTTCAATGTATGTAGCCTGTGAAAGACCAAGCAGTCTTCTCGATCTATCTCTATAGATCTTTATACCAAGTATATAAGCTGCTTCACCAAGGTCTTTCATTGAGAAGTTACCAGATAACCATACTTTCACTGACTGTAAGAGAGCAACGTCATTTCCCATTAATAATATATCGTCCACATATAGTATGAGAAATGCTATAGAGCTCCCACTTGCTTTCTTATAAATGCAAGCTTCTTCGCAATTTTGTTCGAAACCAAATTGTTTTATGGTTTCGTCAAAACGCTTATTCTAGCTTCTAGATGCTTGCTTGAGTCCATAAATGGATCTCTGAAGTTTGCAAACTTTATTTGCATCCTTCGATATGAAACCTTCAGGCTGCATCATATATACATCCTCAAGCAGGTTTCCGTTTAGGAAAGCTGTTTTCACATCCATTTGCCAAATCTCATAATCGAAATGAGCGGCAATTGCAATCATGATTCTGATTGATTTGGACATAGCCACAAGAGAGAAAGTTTCATCATAATTAATTCCTTGCTTCTGACGATATCCTTTCGCTACTAACCTAGCTTTGTAGGTGCTAACCTTTCCATCCATGTCTGTCTTCTTTTTGAAGATCCACCTGCACCCAATGGGTATTATCCCTTCAGGTGGATCAACCAAAGTCCACACTTGGTTAGTATACATGGAATCCATGGCCTTAAGCCATGCTTTAGAATCTGGACTAGTAAGAGCCTCTTCGTAGTTTTCGGGTTCGTCGTCTAACACGGGAACCTCATTATCATCTCCCACTAGAAAACCATATCTAACTGGGAGTTCACGAACTCTTTATGATCTACGAATAGGTGGCACTGGAGTCTCATCTAATGGGACTCCTTCGGGTACCTCAACCGCCTCTGTTGTTTCAGTCGGTGTTTCTTCTTCTTGAACTTCATCAAGTTCAATCATGCTTCCCTTTTGTGTTTCTTTGAGAAACTCTTTCTCTAAGAAGGTTGCGTGCTTGGATACTATTACTTTCTGATCATCTGGATGATAGAAGTAATATCCCATAGTTTCCTTAGGGTATCCAATGAAGAAACATTTATCAGATTTCGAATCTAGTTTGTCGGACGCAATGCGTTTGACAAATGCTGAACAACCCCATACTCTCATAAATGAAAACACGGGTTTCCTACCAACGAACAATTCATATGGTGTGGAACTAGCGGATTTAGTTGGTACTCGATTTAGGGTGAAGAGGGCAGTTTCTAAGGCATAGCCCCAGAACGTCTTTGGAAGTAAGGCCATGCTCATCATGGATCGTACCATATCTAATAGGGTACGGTTTCTCCTCTCGGACACACCATTGTGTTGTGGTGTATAGGGAGGTGTCCATTGTGAGCATATCCCACATTCAGTTAGATAATTCAGAAAATCATCTGAAAGATATTCGCCACCTCGATCAGATCGAAGCGTCTTTATTTTCTTTCCTAATTGATTTTCTACTTCATTCTTGAAGCATTTGAATTTCTCAAAAGCTTCTGATTTGTGCTTCATCAAGTAGATGTAACCATATCGAGTATGGTCATCTATGAAGCTTATGAAGAATCTGAATCCTCCTCTTGCTTGGACTGACATAGGACCGCATACATCTGAATGAATGAGTCCTAGAGTGTCTGATACACGCTCACCTTTATTGCTAAAGGGTGTCTTTGTCATTTTACCTTTTAAACATGATTCGCATGTTTCCAATGATTCGGGATCGATTGGATCTATAAGCTCATCTGAATGTAGCTTTAGCATGCGTCTCTCGTTTATATGGCCTAAACGATAATGCCACAAGTAAGTTGAATTATCTAGCTTATGTCTTTTGGTATCAATTGCAAAAACAGGAATTTTGTCATCTAACACATAAATAACATTTTGTGATATTCCTGAAAAATAAAAGATCGAATCTTTATAAAAATTGCAACTCTTGCCTTTTATTGAAATATGAAAAGCCGTCGTCAACAAGGCGGCTAATAGAAATAATATTTCTAGATATTCCTGGAATATCCTCAGGCTGCATCCGGTATCAAGTACCAAAAGATTCAGACTGTGAAATTTCAATATAAAACATACCAGATGTTGAAGTCCCAACTTCTTCCCCTTTTGAGGAAGGCTAGGTACACCAACAGTTTCTTTTCCAATGCCCGTCTTTACCACATAAGTGGCACTCTCCTTTGGGCTTCTTCACTTCCTTTCCCTTAGTTTTGTTGGGCACGACTTTCTTACCTTTCTTGGGATATTTAGGATTGGGAGAATTCCATTTCCTCTTCTTTGATCCCTCTATGACAAGAGCCGGTATGGCTTTGTCTTTCTTCATATTGGGCTCAACTGACTTGAGCATATTTGCAAGCTCTTCAAGAGAGGTTTGCAAGTCATTCATCTGATAGTTCATAATGAACTGTGAATAACTCTCTGGGAGGGATTGAAGAATTAAGTCTATGCTTAATTCGTTATCCATCGCAAATCCAATACTAGAAAGTTTGGTAATGTAGCCAATTATCTTGACACAATGTGTCATGACAGATGTGCCCTCTTGCATCCTACTACGATATGGCAACTTGGATATCTCGTAGCGTTCGCACCTGGTTTGTTTCCCAAACAATTCCTTTAGGTGCATGATGATGGAATAGGCATCCATTTCCTCATGTTGCCTTTGTAATTCCAGTGTCATCGATGCAAGTATGATGCATCCGGCATGATCATCATCAGCCTTGTGCTTCTGGTAAGCATCAATTTCCTCAATGGGAGCATCATCAACAGGGAGAGGGGGTATCGATGTATCAAGTACATACCCTATTTTATCGAACTTCAAAACAATTTTGAGGTTACGAAACCAGTCGGTGAAGTTTGAACCATTCAATTTGTTATCGGTAAGAATGTTTTGCAGATTGGTTTTAGTCATGATTATAAGAGTGGGATTAATTAAACCTGAGAGTGAGAAAGCGTAAACGTATGTCATTCATTTGCTTAAAGTATATCAATCTAAAATTATAGGCCTTTTAGTTTATTTTAGATTGCTCCCACTATTTTGCCAAATTAATAGCCCTCCATATTAATTCGAAGAATTTCACAAATCCTTTAGTGAGCTAGGATCCTAACTCCTGAGATTTCGCCTTGAGTTTACTCAACAAGCTAGTCTCATTCATTAGGTAGATTCATGTAATCAATCACATCCTTAATGTGATTCCTAGGTTATTGGGTTACTAACCACATTAGTAACTAATATGTTATTCATATTAATCCCAACCATATTGCCCATTAGTTTATGACAACATGAGTTTACTCATCCAATTATCATAATCTAATTTAAGTATTACCCCATATTCATGAAAAATGATTTTCGATAATTCAGGTGTTACCGAAAGGACCCCGAGCTTGAGTTTACTCAACAACCCAAAGGCCCTCAGCACTGCCAGCTGAATTATAATATTAGGGAGGGGCAACCGATTTTAATAACTTGTTTATTTACTTAACTTTTTAATGAGGGATTTTATTTTAGGTCTCATAATCTAACTTAGTCTTGATTTGCTTTAGCATACATCAGACACATACATTCACATACATTGGCGTTATGGACATATCATCTAAATTATTCCGTCGAGCCAGAGACGGAATAAAAGGGCAAACCTAAGGAAATACTAACTATTACATATTTCTCTTTAGGTCCTCCGACTTCTCCATGGCGCCTTGAAATTACATATTAATTTCTATACTACTAAAGGAAACTTCAATTGAATTGAAGGGAATCAGATGAGAGGAGAAATTACAATAGATAGTAGAAAGGCAGGACTCGCAGGCCCTATTTCAAAAATACCAAAAGACTAAAGAGGGTCCAAATATGTCCATAACTCCAAACATGCATAGACTCAATTAAATAAATTTAATTGGTTGATTACATAACTATCTTATGTAATATTTATGTTAATCACATTAACATATCAAATTAACCTTCATCCAATTTTACTTCTAATAGTTTCGTATCTTTTATATTAATCTTTAGATTAATATAACTATACAAAACTTTAATTATGCACGTCCCAATTATTTTGATTTTAATTCATTTAACATTTTGATTTACAAATTGGTAAAACAAACTTTTAAACGAATTTTTCATTCGATAATCAAAAACAGAAAACTATCAATTTCTGAAACATATATATATATATATATATATATATATATATATATATATATATCAGTTCTAAAACGGTTTTAAAACGATTTTTAGAAAATAGGAAAAACTACTATAGATTTCCTGTTTTATCTTTAGAATTAATAAAATTGATTTTATCAATCTAACTATAAAACTAATAGATTTTGTTATAATGATTATCAACTAAAATAATTAGGAACATACGCATAATCTGTTTTAATTAACAATTAATTAAAACTTATTTATCTTTAGAATTAATTAATCAAAACAATTTGTTAATTAATCCTAACCATAAATATTTATTCAATCCTATTGAAAAACTTCTAAATTTTCATATATGAAATAATGGATTTAATGATGGCTCTCATATCACTGTTGGAAATTAGGCTAAGGTATAGCAGCGGAAATATAAAATTTTAACCTATTTCCATTTAACCACAAGATCCGTTAACCATTATTTCATATAAAGAAGGATAAGAAGAAATACCTTTTAGATGTTTTATCTACTGTTGCAAACGAAGTGCCCACAACTTCAAAGGAGATAGAAACTGTCTACCAATCTGCCCCTATCCGAAACAGACCTTCCAGACCTCCGAACGACAATCCCCTGTCCAAAAATCGCGACGATCCGACGGTTCAATCTCCGGGAATCCGCGAAATCGTGAACTGACCTGATGTAGGAGTAGTAAAACGAATTTCTCCCTTTTGTTTGTTTTTCTTCTTCGAGTTCCCAAACACGAAATAAAACACGGGAAGATTAATTTGGAATCAATCGTTGAATAGCAACCAAAGTAGATTGCCTCTAACTAATCAACACAAGATCAAGGATAAAAGAAATAGATGAAAATCAATTGATCAAACGAAGCCGTAGAGAAATCTCGTCCTCGAACTAGGGGTGTCGAATTTTCTCTCTCTTGGACTAGGTGATTTTCGAAAATCACAGTAGGGTATAGCTTTCTTGGATTTCGAAAATCTCAAGGGAAGGGTATTTATAATCTCTTGTATCTAATCCCTAGTTAGATAGAATTAGGTTACTGAATAGGAATTCCATTCGGAATAGAATTCCTAATTATTATCTCACTATATATCTAATATATTAAGGATAATAATAATAACCTTATTGGATAATAATAGGAGTATATTAATCTAATTAAAACTCATAACTTAATTATCTCTTAATTAATTTAATTCATATTCCTAATCTAATTAGGATTAACAAAATCAAATTAATCATTCATGTATATCACTACATGAATTTCGACCCCCTTATGTCCATGGGCCTTATTGGGCTCAATTGGGCTTCTATCAATTAATTAACATCTATATCTCTTTTAGGTTCCAAGTCTTATGTGTGATCCATTAGGTTCTTATTGCTTCTAGCCGTATGCAAAGTTATTAAATTAATTTTCAAAGAATTATATTTAATCTTTGCATAACGGAATGATGTACAGAGTATGTGATTAGTAAGTCCGTAATCATTCCCCCAGAGCTATAAGAAGACAGGTTGATTTTGTCGTTAACCTTTCCGTATTAGTTACAGTATAATTCGATCCTTTATCAACTACATCTTTGAACTGAATCTTATGACTATGGGTGATGTCAAGTCACATATAGCGAGACGTTCGTTTTACTTGTACAGGCCGAGTCAACTCAAAAGGATAGGTTAAGTGAAATCTGTATTTCTTACTCTTAAGCTATCACCTTGCAAGGATTTAGAGTCGAGTCTTCCACAAGCGATCCATGGATGTATCTCCCATTTATCGGGAGTGATAAATGCTCAATCCAATATATAACGACTCCGCAATCACTTCCTGTGATACCCAACGTCTACTGTTCACACCCTAGAGTCATCTCTGTTAAGGATCGTGTTACACCAGAGTCAAAGCATCACATTCCGTAATCCAGAATACCAATTAATATTCCTCTGAGTCTGAATGGGTGACAAGGATGAATCTACCCATCCTGTTATCTCAAATCGGATCCCCAATCCTAATGAACAACGTTTCATCGGATCTATGTAACTGTCCAGATATCTGTATATATGAAGCTTGTGAGATCAGCTTTCTGTCAGACAGAAGACATTGTTACATACAAGTCTCAACAGTGATATGTCAATCCCAAACATATCACTTGACTTGGGGTGGTTTTAAGTTTATCAGTTTACTATAAAGTTTTGTCTCACTTCATGCTTGTATGAACACTTTATAATCACTTTAAATAAACTTATGGATTTCCTTTTATTAGACTTTATTTAGTGCTTAAAAGGGATTGCCTTTATATAGTTATAAAACATATATCTCATTAAAACAAATGATATAAAGAACAATTTATTTACATTAAGTTTGTATCCTAGAACAATTGTCTATAGGACACTAAACCCCAACATAAATGAGTGCTAGTCACTCTTATTTATACATATCAAGCTAGGGTAGATTTGTAATTTCACAAAGTACAAGCATGGAGCAACATTATTTTGTGCAGAAATCCCATAATACGCCTCGCGTAGGGTGTGGAACGCCCCGCGTGTTTGCCCATTCCGTCAGAAATCTCCTGCATGTGGACCAATTCCAGATTTTGTTGTCTCAAACACGCCCCGCGTAGACTGGATGCGCCTCGCGTGTTTGAGTTTCTGAGATTTTATTGCTTGTATTGGGTCTTTTACGCCGTGCGTAGCTGAAGCACGCCCCGCGTAAATGTGTCTCTGAGCTTTTTTCATCGAAGAACTTCTTTACACGCCCTGCGTGTAAGGTGGTACGTCCCACGTACGGATAGTTGACTCGGGGAGACCGTGCAGTCTGACTTTCAGGATTAGGCCAATCATTTCTGACATATGTTCCACGCCCCGCGTATGGTGGTACACGCCTCGCGTGTTGATGACTAGATCCCACGTGGTGCCTGCGGATAAGTCAATTATTTCTGACCTGATGTTTCACGCCCCGCGTATCTTGGTATATTTTTACTCCTTGCTCGTACCTGAAATACAATTCTTGAGAGCCGAGTTAGCTTGACGTTTTATTTTCTAAATTAAGCAAAAATAAGGAAAATTAACCGAAAGTACGGAATTTATTTTTATTTCATTATTTTATTAAAACACTCTATTTTTGTAATTAAACTTATTTATTTCTTCTAAAATTAACCTGTAAATCACGCTAAAAGATAGGGGTAAAATACCCCTATCAAACCTCCTCGGACTTTAAAGTTTTACTTGTCCTCAAGTAAAAGAAATCGAAAGACAAGGGATTGAGATTATTAAGAAACAAACCGTCGGTTGGTTTTACCAAGTGCGTGATTTCAAAGTTAAAGTTTTATGCAAAGTTTTCGGTAAACACCAACGCAAATAATCGAGTGACCAAAACTTATTTGAAACCTCCATGATCAAAATTAATAGGCAATATTAACGGGGGTTGATTATCTTTTGAGAACCCGATAGTACCTCACCAAGGGATTTCACTCTTACGCTCGAACTTTGGTGGGTCGGTGTTTTAGCACTCTTCTTTGCACTTACCCGAGATCACTTTGAGTTTGCATTTTCATCCGGGTTTTTCCTCCTATGTTATGGTTTAGACAATATTAAAAATGAACCCGGAGGGGGGTTGTAATGTGGGTGGCTTTTTTAGTGGTTAATTTTTAGAAACTCGAGTTTAGATACCACTTTAGTGATCGCACCGTGCTTTTATTTTGGCCTTGGCAAGTTTGTAAAATATAACTCGAAATTGCTCGGGTGGAGCTTGAGAATGCCTTTTGCTCTTTATTGTGTTTTTCTTTTTCTTTTTGTTTTGAGAGCGACACAAAAACGATTTTGAAAGCTTATAATGCTTACTTATCAAGGCCTTGGCTTATTTCGGGTGCGAATTAATTTTGTTGGTATCTAAACAAGAGGAAAAAGGGTTAATAGTTAAAAGGGTATTAACAAGAAAAGTTGGTTAACATGCTCAAGGGGGTTTCCTAGAGGTTGATGAAAACAAGAAAAATAAATTAAGAAAAGAATTAGACTAAGTGGGTTCGTTTTATCATCTATTGCCATTTTAACCAAAATAGGTGTACTTAACCCGGTATTAGGTGCAAACTCTATGAGTCGAGTGAAGTCAAAGTTCTCGAAAAATTGTGAAAGAAATAGAGTTCTCGTACGAACTCTTTTAGGCTCAAAATTACTTCACAAAATTTCGGGTTCAAATTGTGTACTATCGAGTCTTCGCTAAACTTTCAAACATCCCGTTTTTATTATCTTTTTAAATTTCATTATGGAGATGACATGTGGGTTAGGACTCGATGCTTTTGTTTAGTATAAACCTAGGCTTTGCATAAATTCTAGAACTTCAAAATTAAGACTAAAATTTCTTACTAAAACCGATCCTTTGTGTTCCGTCTTTTTTTTTAATTTTATTTTAAGGACAAATAACGGAACTTTTATTTTATTTCCGAGGGAGAGGTAGTGTGTCGGAAAAAATTTCAGAATCGATAAATTAGTTCAATTATTGTTGTTTATTTGATTTTTATTTATTTTTGTTTTTGGTAGTGCAAAACAAACTGAAAGTGCGGGGTTGCACGACCCTCCGCGTTATTAAAATGACGTCTATTCTAAGGACGTCGCCAAAGAAGAGAAAAACAAAAATAAAAATTAGGCCCTTTAAAGGTCTGGTCCTACGCGAGGCGTGCCCAAGGGGCGCCCCGCGTAGGTTTTGCGTTTTGAGCTCTTTTTTGGGCAGAGACTCAAATACGCGGGGCGCAGGAAGAGGGGCGCCCCACGTGTTTGAGTTTCTGAGCATGTTATACACGAAAAAGACGATCACACGGGGCGTAGAAGGGAACACGCCCTGCGTGAAAGGTGCATTTTAGGCCGATTTTGGCCAGAGGCTCAGATGCGCGGGGCGTGACGGTGTGTATGCCCCGCGGGAGATATTTGGATCTGTATGGGATTTGTTTTTCGTTGATAAGAATAGTGCCGAAAAATAACAAACGGATTTGAGACATATATACAAAGGGTTTGAGGAACGCAAACCGAGGCTACGTTTATAGTCGGAGTAGCTCGAATTTCTCTTGATGTGTGCATGCTCATGGTGTTTTGAGGAATGTGGTTTCTCCGTGTTGTGGAAGAGTGCCCCAGCAATAGATTTTCAAGCGGTGACCGTTCACCCGGTGGGTTTCGTTGTCGGAACCTTGGATGTCGACCGTTCCGGATGAGTGAGCACTGACAACGGTGTACGGTCCCTGTTGGAAATTAGGCTAAGGTATAGCCTCAGAAATATAAAATTTTTAGCCTACTTCCTTTTAACCATAGGATCCGTTAATCGTTATTTCATATAAAGAGGGATAAGAAGGAATACCTTTTGATGAACAATCTACCGTTGTTAAAGAAGCGCCCACAATTCTTCTCCGAGATTCCAACCACGAAGTATAACACGGTGAGGTTAAGATGGAATCAACCCTTATGAGATGCAACCAAAATAGATTGCCTCTAATTAACCAACACAAGATCAAAGAGAAAAGGAGATGAATGAAATTAATCAATTGACGGAAGCCGTATGAATTCTTGTCCACGAACTTGGGGATGCGAATTCACTTTCTCTCTCTTAATGTAGGTTTCGAAAATCACATAGAGGGGAGTAGTATGGCTTAGTCGAAATTCACACATTAGGGGGGTATATATAATAACTTGTATCTAAACCCTAGTTAGATAGGAATAGGTTACTTAATAGGAATTCAATTCGGAATAGGATTCCTAATTATTATCTTATAATATATCTAATATATTTGGGATAATAATAAATAACCTAATTGGATAATAATAGGAGTATATTAATCTAATTAAAGCTCCTAATTTAATTATCTCTCTTAATTAATTTAATTCACAAACCTAATCAAATTAGGATTAAGGGAATTAAAATAATTCCTAACTTATTATATACAAATTTCGCCCCCCCTAATTAAATGGGCTTTACTGGGCTCATTTGGGCTTCCATCTATTAATGACATCCATCTCTCTTTTGGTTCCAAGTCTTATGTGTGATCCATTAGGTTCTTACTACTTCTGGCCGTATGCAACTATTAAATTAATTTCTTCAAGAATTATATTTAATCCTTGCATAACGGAATGATGTACTGAGTATGTTATTGGCAAGTCTGTAATCATTCCCCCAGAGTCCGTTAAGAAGACAGGTTGATTCTATCGTTAACCCTTCCGTATTAGTTACAGTATAATTCGATCCTTTATCAACTATATCCTTGAACTGAATCTTATGACTATGGGTGATGTCAAGTCACATATAGCGAGACGTTCATTTTACTTGTTCAGGCCGAGTCAACTCAAATAGATAGGTTAAGTGAAATATGTATTTTAAGTCTTAAGCTATCACCTTGCAAGGATTTAGAGTCGAGTCTTCCACAAGCGATCCTTGGATATATCTCCCATTAATCGGGAGTGACAAATGCTCAATCCAATGTATAACTACCCTGACATTACTTCATGTGACACCCAACCTTTGCAGTTCACACCGCAGAGTCATCTCTGTTAAGGATCGTGGGACCACAGGATCAAAGTCTCACATTCAGTAATTCAGGATGACCAATTAACATTCCTTTGAGTCTGAGGATTACTTTTACCTATTAATACCAATGAGATGAACATGTGACAAGGATGAATCTACCCATCCTGTTATCTCAAATCGGATCCCCAATCCTAATGAACGACGTTTCATCGGATCTATGTAACTGTTCAGATATCTATATATATAAAGCTTGTGAGATCAGCTTTCTGTCGGACAGAAGACATTGTTACATACAAGTCTCAACAGTGATATATCAATCCTAAACATATCACTTGACTTGGGGTGGTTTTAAGTTTATTAGTTTATTATAAAGTTTTGTCTCACTTCATGCTTGTATGAACACTTTATAATCACTTTAAACAAACTTACGGATTTCCTTTTATTAGACTTTATTTAGTGCTTAAAAGGGATTGCCTTTATATAGTTATAAAACATATATCTCATTAAAACAAATGATATAAAGAACAATTCATTTACATTAAGTTTGTATCCTGCAACAATTGTCTATAGGACACTAAACCCTAACATACTCCCACTTGGACTAAAGCCAATTGTTTCTAAAACTTATCCCAATAGAAGTTAAATGACGATCAAGTACTTTCTGGGTTAAAGGCTTTGTGAACGGATCTGCAACATTGTCCTCTGTAGGTACTCTTTCTATTCTCACATCTCCTCTAGCCACAATCTCTCTAATGATGTGGTATCGCTTTAGGTAGTGCTTGGATGCATTATGAGACCATGGTTCCTTTGCTTGCGCAATGGCTCCATTGTTATCACAGTACAGAGTAATGGGATTGACAATGTCAGGCACCACACCTAGTTCTGTAATGAACTTTCTAATCCAAACTGCTTCCTTTACTGCTTCCGCAGCAGCGATGTACTCTCACTCGGTCGTAGAGAAAGCTACGCTTCCTTGCTTGGAACTTTTCCAACTGACCGCGCCCCCATTCTAGATAAACAAGTATCCTGATTGGGATTTAAAATCATTCTCATCTGTGAGATGACTAGCGTCTGAAAACCCTTCAATTTTCAGATCTCCTTCTCCGTACACTAGGAACATATCTTTAGTCCTTCTCAAGTACTTAAGAATGTTCTTGACGGAAATCCAATGCTCGTCTCCCGAATTCCCTTGGTAACGACTCGTTACAGATAACGCGAACGCTACGTCAGGTCTAGTGCATAGCATAACATACATAATCGAACCGATCGCGCTGGCGTACGAGACTACAGCCATGCGTCGTTTGTCATCATCAGTTTTAGGACATTGATGATTGTTTAACTTTACTCCATGTACCATGGGTAAGTTACCTCGTTTCGATTCAAGCATGCTAAACCGATTTAGCACATTTCCAATGTATGTAGCCTGTGAAAGACCAAGCAGTCTTCGCGATCTATCTCTATAGATCTTTATACCAAGTATATAAGCTGCTTCACCAAGGTCTTTCATTGAGAAGTTACCGGATAACCATACTTTCACCGACTGTAATAGAGTAATGTCATTTCCCATTAACAGTATATCATCCACATATAGTATGAGAAATGCTATAGAGATCCCACTTGCTTTCTTGTAAATGCAAGCTTCTTTGCAATTTTGTTCGAAACCAAATTGTTTTATGGTTTCGTCAAAACGCTTATTCCAGCTTCTAGATGCTTGCTTGAGTCCATAAATGGATCTCTGAAGTTTGCAAACTTTATTTGCATCCTTCGATATGAAACCTTCAGGCTGCATCATGTATACATCCTCAAGCAGGTTTCCATTTAGGAAAGCTGTTTTCACATCCATTTGCCAAATCTCATAATCAAAATGAGCGGCAATTGCAAGCATGATTCTGATTGATTTGGACATAGCAACAGGAGAGAAGGTTTCGTCATAATCAACACCTTGTTTCTGACGATATCCTTTCGCGACCAACCTAGCCTTGTAGGTGCTAACCTTTCCATCCATGTCTGTCTTCTTTTTGAAGATCCACCTGCACCCAATGGGAATTATCCCTTCGGGTGGATCAACCAAAGTCCAAACTTGGTTAGTATACATGGAATCCATTTCAGAATCCATGGCTTCAAGCCATGCTTTAGAATCTGGACTAGTAAGAGCCTCTTCATAGTTTTCGGGTTCGTCGTCTAACACGGGAACCTCGTTATCATCTCCCACTAGAAAACCATATCTAACTGGGAGTTCACGAACTCTTCGTGATCTACGAATAGGTGCCACTAGAGTCTCATCTAATGGGACTTCTTTGGGTACCTCAACCGCTTCTGTTGTTTCAGTCGGTGTTTCTTCCTCTTGAACTTCGTCGAGTTCAATCATGCTTCCCTTTTGTGTTTCTTCGAGAAACTCTTTCTCTAAGAAGGTTGCGTATCTGGATACTATTACTTTCTGATCATCTGGATGATAGAAGTAATACCCCATGGTTTCTTTGGGATATCCAATGAAGAAACATTTATCAGATTTAGAATCTAATTTGTCGGACGCTATGCATTTGACATACGCCGAACAACCCCATACTCTCATAAATGAGAACACCGGTTTCCTACCAACGAACAATTCATATGGTGTGGAACTAGCGGATTTAGTTGGTACTCGGTTTAGGGTGAAGAGGGGCAGTTTCTAAGGCATAGCCCCAAAACGTCTTTGGAAGTAAGGCCATGCTCATCATGGATCGTACCATATCTCATAGGGTACGGTTTCTCCTCTCGGATACACCATTGTGTTGTGGTGTATAGGGAGGTGTCCATTGTGAGCATATCCCACATTCAGTTAGATAATTCAGAAAATCATCTGAAAGATATTCGCCACCTCGATCGGATCGAAGCGTCTTTATTTTCTTTCCTAATTGATTTTCCACTTCATTCTTGAAGCATTTGAACTTGTCAAAAGCTTCTGATTTGTGCCTCATCAAGTAGATGTAACCATATCGAGTATGGTCATCTATGAAGCTTATGAAGTATCTGAATCCTCCTCTTGCTTGGACCGACATAGGACCGCATACATCTGAATGAATGAGTCCTAGAGTGTCTGATACACGCTCACCTTTATTGCTAAAAGGGTGTCTTTGTCATTTTACCTTTTAAACATGATTCGCATGTTTCTAATGATTCGGAATCGATTGGATCTATAAGCCCATCTGAATGTAGCTTTAGCATGCGTCTCTTGTTTATATGGCCTAAACGACAATGCCACAAGTAAGTTGAATTATCTATCTTATGTCTTTTGGTATCAATTGCAAAAACAGGAGTTTTATCATCTAACACATAAATCCCATTTTGTGATATTCCTGAAAAATAAAAGATCGAATCTTTATAAAAATTGCAACTATTGTTCTTTATTGAAATATGAAAATCGTCGTCAACAAGACGGCTAATAGAAATAATGATACGAGACATCTCAGGAACGTATAAACAATTCCTTAATTCTATTACAAGCCCAGAGGGCAAAGGTAAAACATAATCTCCAATTGCGAGGGTGGCAACTCTTGCTCCATTTCCAACTCGCAAGTTTATGCTTCCTTTCTTAAGTTCCTTAGTCTGTTTTAGCTCCTGCATATTTGTACAAATATGAGATCCACATCCGGTATCAAGTACCCAAGATTCAGACAGTGAAACTGTATTTATTTCAATATAAAACATACAAGATGTAGAAGCACCGCCTTTTCCCTTCTTGAGGGTGGCTAGATACTCCTTGCAGTTTCTCTTCCAATGCCCGTCTTTACCACAGAAGTGGCATTCTCCTTTGGGCTTCTTCACTTCCTTTCCCTTGGACACAGCTTTCTTACCTTTCTTGGGATGTTTAGGATTGGGAAAATTCCCTTTCATTTTCTTCGATCCCTCAATTACAAGAGCCGGTATGGTCTTGTCTTTCTTCATATTAGGCTCAACTGACTTGAGCATGTTTGGAAGCTCTTCAAGGGAGGTTTGCAAGTCATTCATCTGATAGTTCATAATGAACTGTGAATAACTTTCTGGGAGGGATTGAAGAATTAAGTCAACACTTAATTCGTTATCCATCGCAAATCCAATACTAGAAAGTTTGGTAATGTAGCCAATCATCTTGACACAATGTGTCATGACTGATGTGCCCTCTTGCATCCTGCAACGATATAACAGCTTGGATATCTCGTAGCGTTCGCACCTGGTTTGTTTCCCAAACAATTCCTTTAGGTGCATGATGATGGAATAGGCATTCATGTCCTCATGTTGCCTTTGTAATTCCGATGTCATCGATGCAAGTATGATGCATCCGGCATGATCGTCATCAGCCTTGTGCCTCTGATAAGCATCAATTTCCTCGATGGGAGCATCATCTTCAGGGACAGGGGGTATCGATGTATCAAGTACATACCCAATTTTCTCGAACTTCAAAACAATTTTGAGGTTGCGAAACCAGTCGGTGAAGTTTGAACCATTCAGTTTGTTATCGGTAAGAATTTTTTGCAGATTGGTTTTAGTCATGATTTTAAGAGTGTGTGTTTAAACAAAACCTGAGAGTGAGAAAGAGTAAATATATGTCATTCATTTGCTTTAAAGTATAACAATCTAAAATTATAGGCCTTTTAATTTATTTCAGATTGCTCCCACTATTTTGCCAAATTAATAACCCTCCATATTAATTCGAAGAATTTCACAAATCCTTTAGTGAGCTAGGATCCTAACTCCTGAGATTTTGCCTTGACTTTAGCCAACAAGCTAGTCCCATTTGTTAGGTAGATTCATGCAATCAATCACATCTCGAATGTGATTCCTAGGTTATTGGGTTACTAACCACATTAGTAACTAATATGTCATTCATATTAATCCCAACCATCTTGCCCATTAGTTTATGACAACATGAGTTTGCCCATCCAATTATCATACTCTAATTTAAGTATTACCCCATATTCATGAAAGAACGATTTTCGATAATCCAGGTGTTACCATAAGACCCCGAGCTTGAGTTTACCCAACAACCCAAAGGCCCCCAGTACTGCCGGCTGAATTATAATATTAGGGAGGGGCAACTGATTTTTATAACTTGCTTATTTACTTAACTTTTTAATGAGGGATTTTTATTTAAGTCTCATAATCTAACTTAGTCTTGATTTGCTTTAGCATACATCAGACACACATACATACATACATTGACGTTATGGACATATCATCTAAATTATTCCGTCGAGCCAGAGACGGAATAAAAGGCCAAACCTAAGGAAACACTAACTATTACTTATTTCTCTTTAGGTCCTCCGTCTTCTCCATGGCGCCTTGAAATTACATATTAATTTCTATACTACTATAAGAAAACTTCAACTGAATTGAAGGGAATTAGATGAGAGGAGAAATTACAATAGATAGTAGAAAGGCAGGACGCGCATGTCCTATTTCAAAAATACCAAAAGACTAAAAGAGGGTCCAAATATGTCCATAACTCCAAACATGCAAAGACTTAATTAAATAAATTTAATTGGTTGATTACATAACCGTTTTATGTAATATTTAGGTTAATCACATTAACTCGTCAAATTAACTTTCATCCAATTTTACATCTTATCGTTTCGTATCTTTATATTAATCCTTAGATTAATATAACCATATAAAACGTCGATTATGCATGTTCCAATTATTTTGATTTCAATTCATTTAACATTTTGATTTACAACTTGGTAAAAACAAACTTTTAAACGAATTTTTCATTCGATAATCAAAACAGAAACTATTGATTTCCGAAACATATATATATATATATAAATTATTTACAAGCCGATTTTAACAATTAAAATCATGTGGGATTCGGGCCGGGGCCCGAAACTGGGCTGCTGCCGTTTGACAGTAGCCCCGCGGCTGCGCACGCGGCTGCTGTCGCAAGGCAGCAGCTGCGCGACAGCGGCTGGTCGCGCCGTGAGGCGCGACCCGAGCCGTGAGGCACGACCCGAGCCGCTGTCGTATTTTATTTATTATCAGATTTAAAACGATTTTAAAAACGATTTTCAGAAATAGGAAAAACTACAATAGATTTCCGTTTTATCTTTTAGAATTAATAAAACTAATTTTATTAACCTAACTATAAAACAAATAGATTTTGTTATAATGATTATCAACCGAAATAATTAGGAACATACGCATAATCAATTTTAATTAATAATTAACTAAAATTTATTTATCTTTAGAATTAATTAATCAAACAATTTGTTAATTAATCCTAACCATAAATATTTATTCAATCCTATTGAAAACTTCTAAATTTTCATATATGAAATAACGGATTTAACGATGGCTCTGATACCACTGTTGGAAATTAGGCTAAGGTATAGCAGCGGAAATATAAAAATTTTAGCCTACTTCCTTTTAACCATAGGATCCGTTAATCGTTATTTCATATAAAGAGGGATAAGAAGGAATACCTTTTGATGAACAATCTACCGTTGTTAAAGAAGCGCCCACAATTCTTCTCCGAGATTCCAACCACGAAGTATAACACGGTGAGGTTAAGATGGAATCAACCCTTATAAGATGCAACCAAAATAGATTGCCTCTAATTAACCAACACAAGATCAAAGAGAAAAGGAGATGAATGAAATTAATCAATTGACGGAAGCCGTATGAATTCTTGTCCACGAACTTGGGGATGCGAATTCACTTTCTCTCTCTTAATGTAGGTTTCGAAAATCACATAGAGGGGAGTAGTATGGCTTAGTCGAAATTCACACATTAGGGGGGTATATATAATAACTTGTATCTAAACCCTAGTTAGATAGGAATAGGTTACTTAATAGGAATTCAATTCGGAATAGGATTCCTAATTATTATCTTATAATATATCTAATATATTTGGGATAATAATAAATAACCTAATTGGATAATAATAGGAGTATATTAATCTAATTAAAGCTCCTAATTTAATTATCTCTCTTAATTAATTTAATTCACAAACCTAATCAAATTAGGATTAAGGGAATTAAAATAATTCCTAACTTATTATATACAAATTTCGGCCCCCCCTAATTAAATGGGCTTTACTGGGCTCATTTGGGCTTCCATCTATTAATGACATCCATCTCTCTTTTGGTTCCAAGTCTTATGTGTGATCCATTAGGTTCTTACTACTTCTGGCCGTATGCAACTATTAAATTAATTTCTTCAAGAATTATATTTAATCCTTGCATAACGGAATGATGTACTGAGTATGTTATTGGCAAGTCTGTAATCATTCCCCCAGAGTCCGTTAAGAAGACAAGTTGATTCTGTCGTTAACCCTTCCGTATTAGTTACAGTATAATTCGATCCTTTATCAACTATATCCTTGAACTGAATCTTATGACTATGGGTGATGTCAAGTCACATATAGCGAGACGTTCATTTTACTTGTTCAGGCCGAGTCAACTCAAATAGATAGGTTAAGTGAAATCTGTATTTCAAGTCTTAAGCTATCACCTTGCAAGGATTTAGAGTCGAGTCTTCCACAAGCGATCCTTGGATATATCTCCCATTAATCGGGAGTGACAAATGCTCAATCCAATGTATAACTACCCTGACATTACTTCCTGTGACACCCAACCTTTGCAGTTCACACCCCAGAGTCATCTCTGTTAAGGATCGTGGGACCACAGGATCAAAGTCTCACATTCAGTAATTCAGGATGACCAATTAACATTCCTTTGAGTCTGAGGATTACTTATACCTATTAATACCAATGAGATGAACAGGTGACAAGGATGAATCTACCCATCCTGTTATCTCAAATCGGATCCCCAATCCTAATGAACGACGTTTCATCGGATCTATGTAACTGTCCAGATATGTATATATATGAAGCTTGTGAGATCAGCTTTCTGTCGGGCAGAAGACATTGTTACATACAAGTCTCAACAGTGATATATCAATCCTAAACATATCACTTGACTTGGGGTGGTTTTAAGTTTATTAGTTTATTATAAAGTTTTGTCTCACTTCATGCTTGTATGAACACTTTATAATCACTTTAAACAAACTTACGGATTTCCTTTTATTAGACTTTATTTAGTGCTTAAAAGGGATTGCCTTTATATAGTTATAAAACATATATCTCATTAAAACAAATGATATAAAGAACAATTCATTTACATTAAGTTTGTATCCTGCAACAATTGTCTATAGGACACTAAACCCCAACAGTCCCGACCACCGACTCTTTAATTTTCTTGGGAATAGGCGGAGGCGAGAATTATATAGGAGGACCTGGTCCCCTTTGTTGAATTCCCTGATTTGCACGTGCTTGTCGTGCCATTTCTTCGTTCGTTCTTTGTAAAGCTTGGCATTTTCGTACGAACCGAGACGAAGTTCATCAAGGGTATTGAGTTGGAGGAGACGTTGGTCCCCTGCGGCCTGCATATCAAAATTTAAAAATTTTAGAGCCCAATAGGCCTTATGTTCCAATTCCACAGGTAAATGACACGATTTCCCGAAAACTAAACGATAGGGAGACATCCCGATAGGCATTTTAAACGCCGTGCAGTAAGCCCAAAGAGCGTCATCGAGCTTTAGGCTCTAATCTTTCCTAGAGGAACTAACCGTTTTTTCCAAGATACGTTTGAGTTCGCGCTTAGAAACCTCGACTTGCCCGCTAGTTTGCGGATGGTAGGGTGTTGAGACTCGGTGTGCAACCCCATATTTTTGTAGGAGTTGGTCGAATTGGCGATTGCAAAAGTGGGAACCCCCGTCACTAATGATAGCTCGAGGGGTGCCAAACCGAGTAAAGATGTTTTTCTTTATAAATTTCCCTACTACCTTAGAGTCGTTTGAGGGTAAGGCAACGGCCTCCACCCATTTGGAGACATAGTCAACCGCCACAAGAATGTAGGCGTTGTTATGCAACTTAGGGAAAGGTCCCATAAAGTCTCTCCCCCAAACATCAAAAAGTTCGCAAACGAGGATCCCTTGTTGGAGCATTTCATGTTTACGGGAGATGTTCCCGCTCCGTTGACAAGCGTCACATAATTTGACGAAGTCTTGGGAATCTTTGGACAAGGTAGGCCAATAAAAGCCACATTGTAGAACCTTTGCCATAGTCCGACTAGGGCCGAAGTGGCCCCCCGGCTCTTGGGTGTGACACATATGCAACACATGATTTACCTCATCTTCCGGTATGCACCTACGAATGACATTATCAGCACAAGATTTAAACAAGTAGGGCTCTTCCCAAAAATAGTTCTTAGCGTCATAAAAGAACTTCCTACGTTGCTCGTAAGTAAGGTGCGGGGGAAGAATATTACCGGCTTTGTAATTTTCCATATCGGCATACCAAGGTAAAGGTGTTACCGCATAGAGAGTTTCGTCGGGAAAGGTCTCCTTGATCTCCATAACTGCCGAAGAAGTGGCTGGCTCGCTTTGTAATCGGGAAAGATGGTCGGCTACGACATTCTCCACTCCTTTCTTATCCCTAATTTCGATGTCAAATTCTTGTAGGAGTAGAATCCACCGTATCAATCGTGGTTTGGCATCCTGCTTAGTCATTAAGTACTTGAGAGCTGCGTGGTCAGTGTATACGATAATTTTGGATAACACGAGGTATGATCTAAATTTATCGAAAGCAAAAACTACAGCAAGCATCTCTTTTTCCGTAATGGAATAGTTTTGTTGGGATTCATTGAGCGTTTTGCTCGCATAAAAAATGGGGCGGAAAAGTTTATCCACCCGTTGGCCCAAACAAGCACCTACAGCCAAATCACTTGCATCACACATAAGTTCAAAGGGAAGACTCCAATCGGGTTTCACCATGATGGGTGCATTGACTAGTTTTTCCTTTAGCGTGTTAAATGCAAGCAAACATTCAGAGGAAAAACTAAATTCCGCATCCTTTGCGAGGAGTTGGGTCAAAGGGGTCGCTATTTTAGAGAAATCTTTAATAAATCTCCTATAGAACCCCGCATGGCCTAAGAAACTCCGTATTCCTTTAACATTGATTGGAGGAGGTAATTTTTCAATCACCTCAATCTTCGCCGGATCGACCGTGATTCCTTCCCCGGACACCTTGTGTCCCAAAACGATACAATCTTGAACCATAAATTGACACTTTTCCCAACTAAGAGCTAGGTTAGTGTCCTTGCAACGTTGAAGGACTTTATCAAGATTGCTCAAACAAATTTCGAAGGACAACCCAAAAACAGAAAAATCGTCCATGAAGACTTCCATGAAATCCTCAATCATTTCGGAGAATATAGCCGTCATGCACCATTGAAAGGTGGCGGGGGCGTTACAAAGCCCAAATGACATCCGCCTATATGCAAATGTCCTATATGGACAAGTAAATGTTGTCTTTTCTTGATCCGAGGGATCAACGGGGATTTGCATGTAGCCGGAGAGGCCATCTAGGGTACAAAAGAATTTATGTCCCGCCATTCTTTCCAACATTTGGTCAATGAACGGTAACGGAAAATGATCCTTTCGGGTAGCTTCATTAAGTTTCCTATAATCAATGCATACTCGCCACCCCGTCACTTTTCGTGTGAGAATTAATTCCCCTTGATCATTTTCCGTCACCGTAGTGCCCCCCTTTTTGGGAACACATTGGACCGGACTAACCTATGGACTATCGGAGATAGGAAAGATTATACCTGCGTCGAGGAGTTTGATTACCTCGGCCTTTACTACCTCTTTCATATTGGGGTTAAGTCGTCGTTGCGGCTGCACGGAGGGTTTGACTTTATCCTCCATAAAGATGCGGTGTGTGCAAATGGTGGGGTTGATCCCTTTAATGTCGTGAATGGTCCATCCAAATGCGCCCTTGTGTTTTTGTAACACCGCAATTAATGCTTCCTCCATTTCTGCTGTCAAAAGCGAAGATATAACAACCGGTAAGAAATTAGGAGGTTGTAAAAATACATACTTTAAATTAGGAGGCAAGGGTTTAGGTTCCAAAGTCGGAGGCTCCTCGAGAGAGGACTTTGGTTTTGCTTTGCTGTCCCGGTCCAAACCCTCGAACCGGCTCCTTGCCAACAAACATTGTTCTATTTCGGAGGAGTATTCAAATGGCTTGTTCAATGGCTCCTCATCCAAATGTTCATTACCATCTATTTCCGAAGAGGTTCCCGCAGAAGACCTATCACAAAAATCCTCAACAAAAAGACCAATAGAGTCTACGGAATTTAAAAAGTGACAATCCTCCATGGTAATAGACGGGAATTTCATGGAGTTGTATACGTTAAACTCTACCTCTTCGTCTTGCAACCGTAGGATAAGCTTACCTTCGTGGACGTTAATGAGAGTCCTACCGGTTGCAAGAAATGGTCGTCTTAGGAGGATCGGTACCGACTCGTCTTTCGCCATATCGAGTACTACAAAATCGGCGGGGAAAATGAACTTGTCCACTTTCACTAAGACATCCTCCACAACCCCTTTTGGCCGGGCAATGGATCTGTCGGCCAACTGGAGCGTCATATTGGTAGGCTTTGGCTCTCCCAAGTCGAGCTTCCTAAACATAGATAAAGGCATTAGATTGATACTAGCACCCAAATCGCATAAAGCTCTCCTAAACTCAACATTACCAATCATGCAAGGGATAGAAAAACTTCCTAAATCCTTGAGTTTAGGTGGGAGTTTGTTGGTTATGATCGCGGAGCATTCCTCCGTGAGCGCTACCGTTTCATGATGATTTAACTTCCTCTCTTTGGCGAGGATTTCCTTAAGAAACTTTGCATATGTAGGCATTTGTTCCAATGCCTCCGCAAGCGGGATATTAATGTGAAGTTTCTTAAAAATCTCCAAAAATTTGCCATATTGGTGATCCAATTTTTCCTTTTTAAGTCGTTGCGGAAACGGGAGCTTCGGTACGTAAGCTCCAATTGGATCACATACATTTTTATTTTTATCCGAGGAAGTCGTGGGTTTTGGATCCGAACCGGGGTTGCTTACCACTTCCGGTTCGTCACTTACCTTTGGAGCGGTTGGAGTTGCCTTTGGAATCGATGGTTCCAAACCCTTACCACTACAGAGAGTTATTGCTTGTGCGGTCTCCCGGTTCTTTGGTCTCGGGTTTTGTTCGGTGTTAATCGGGAGAAACTCATATTGTCTCTCTTGTCGTTGGCGACTCAATTGGGCCACTTGACGTCCCAAATCCCTGCAAAATGCTTCATTGTTAACAAGACGGGAAGATATTTCTTTGAGAAGATCAATTACCATAGAGTCTTGCGCATTTCTAGGAGGTTGAAAATTTTGTCCTCCTTGGGCATGAGGGACTTGGCCCGAACCTTGCTCCACGAACTCATTATGGGGTTCAGATGGGGGCTTCAACACCTTCTTCTTGTTACCATTAGGCAAATTCGGGTGTTGGTGTTGAGGCCTCCATCCGTTGTTATTATTGTTACGGTGGTGATAAGCATTCGAGTTAGGATAGGAGTTATGATAAGAATTATACCTTTGTTGCCCCCCTACATAACTTATGCTTTCAGTATCGTCGGCAAAAGGGCTTCCAGCTTGACAATCCTTACCGTGGTGGTCACCACCGCAATGTGAGCACACTAGGACTTGTGCTGTAGTCTTGAGGCTCATTTGTGCCATTAAGGCGTCCAGCTTTTTATTCATTTCGACCATGAAGATTGTGGGAGCCTTGTCTTTCATGGCGAAAGTTTGGTGTTGCGAGGGTCCGACAAGCCGATCTTCTTGCCATTGGACACTTTTCCTAGCTAATTCGTGGATGAGCTCATAAGCCTCGCTTGCCGATTTCCGAAACAAATCCCCACCTGCAGCAGAGTCAACGGTTGCACGATTAGCAGGTGTTAATCCATGGTAGAAAGTACTTACCAAATCATGCTTAGGAATATCATGGTGGGGACAGCTTCGGAGCAACTTTCGGAACCTAGCCCAAGCTGAATGGAGGGCCTCGTATCTAAGTTGCCGAAAGGAAGTGATATCGTTCCTCAACTTAACCGTTTTAGAAGGCGGGAAGTAGTAAGAAAGGAACTCCTTCTCAAGCTCCTCCCATGATGTGATCGATCCCGCCTCTAACGAATGCAACCACTCCAACGCTTGCCCTGTCAAAGAGAAAGGAAATAATTTTAGTTGGATGGCCTCAATCTGAACACCGTTTTGCCGAGAAGTTTCGACACACATAAGAAATTTATCAAGGTGTTCGTTAGGGTTTTCATGGGGTTCCCCTCCGAATTGACCAAGTTGTTGGATTAGTTGGATCATGCTAGTCTTTATTTCATATGTGTCGGCCGGAATGGTGGGGGCAATGATTCCGTTACGGTTTTGAGGGCGATGCGGAGCAAGAATCTCCAACATCGAGCGCATGTCATTGCCTCCACCTTTGCGGTTGTTATTCACGGGCTGCTCCGGCGGCCTTTGGTTGCCCTCGGGCTGGTTAGCTTCATTATTGAGGTTTGCCATTTTCTCTCTCCGAATCCTACAAAGAGTACGTTCAATTTCGAGATCAATAGGAACGAGAGAATCACTCCGAGATCGGGTGTGCATAAAAAGAATGAGATAAAATACAATATCAACAAGAAAGAATGATGTTAGTAAAAGTATATATAAACAATTTATACAAAAAAAATGCTTAAACTAACAATAAAACGTTTTTGTCTAATATTGCAAGATATTATAAATCCCCGGCAACGGCGCTAAAAACTTGATGCGTGTTCCGTCTGGTGTAGTGTTTTCTTACGACAAAATGTATATTACGATAAGTGCGTTATGACTATGGATGTGATCTTTCTAAATGCTCTATCTTTACTAGACGTCACTACTTAGGGGCAAGTGTACCCCGTCGTATCAAGTAATAATCCGGTTAAGACTGGGTATAGAATCCACGGGATTTATAACTGCAAGTATTAAACGACTCGGTTTTATACGTTATTTAAGCGGTGAATACTTTGAGGTTGATATGGGGACCAACTACAAACTACTCCTAACTACGGGTGAGGCGAATTTATATAACAAAACTCTATGGAGTGATATGGATGCGATAAGTTATAACTATGACAAATAACGACTTCTAATGTTTATACGGTTGATGGGTTGCTCTTGCAAAGACGACTACGTGTAGTGTAACCGACCCGTGAAGTACTTAGACTACGTGGTTCCTAGTCAAGGCGTGTCTAATGCTTGGGACCAGAAATTAGGGCCCGTAAGTTCCATGGCTTGTCAATTCCTACGGTTTCCGGTTTGTCACTTCCGGTAAGGCAACACCTATATGAATCCCTAAAGATAGCCCGAATGACGTCGGAAATCACGTTCTCCTACACAATAATCAATTATGAATATCAAAACAAGTAACAAACATCAACACATATATAGAAAAGAAGATTATGAATCATAGATTATAAATATGGAGAATGTAAATATGAATTACAACCAAGCCTAGTACATAGGATGAGTTCAAGCTAATTAGCAAGTGAAAAGGGAAGAATCCACCCTCGGAACTAGCTAACCGGACTCAAAGCCGTCTCTTAGGACTTGGATGGTGGAGCTTTCGAGCTTGGTGGACGGAGATGGAGCGGAACTTTGATGGAATGTCGGGATCAACGAACAAGCTCTCAAGGTGGAAGAGTTTGGCTATACAAAGCCTAAAAACCAAATCTAAAACAAGAATTTAATCTAAGAGAGTATATTACAAGGTGTAAGATGTCTAATGTGTGTCTAAATGAGTGCTAGTCACTCTTATTTATACATATCAAGCTAGGGTAGATTTGTAATTTCACAAAGTACAAGCATGGAGCAACATTATTTTGTGCAGAAATCCCATAATACGCCTCGCGTAGGGTGTGGAATGCCCGCGTGTTTGCCCATTCCGTCAGAAATCTCCTGCATGTGGACCAATTCCAGATTTTGTTGTCTCAAACATGCCCCGCGTAGACTGGATACGCCTCGTGTGTTTGAGTTTCTGAGATTTTATTGCTTGAATTGGGTCTTTTACGCCGTGCGTATCTGAAGCACGCCCCGCGTAAACGTGTCTCTGAGCTTTTTTCATCGAAGAACTTCCTTACACGCCCCGCGTGTAAGGTGGTACGACCCGCGTACAGATAGTTGACTCGGGGAGACCGTGCAGTCTGACTTTCAGGATTAGGCCAATCATTTCTGACATATGTTCCACGCCCTGCGTATGGTGGTACACGCCTCGCGTGTTGATGACTAGATCCCACGTGGTGCCTGCGGATAAGTCAATTATTTCTGACCTGATGTTTCACGCCCCGTGTGAGGAATGATACGCCCCGCGTATCTTGGTATATTTTTACTCCTTGCTCGTACCTGAAATACAATTCTTGAGAGCCGAGTTAGCTTGACGTTTTATTTTCTAAATTAAGCAAAAATAAGGAAAATTAACCGAAAGTGCGGAATTTATTTTTATTTCATTATTTTATTAAAACACTCTATTTTTGTAATTAAACTTATTTATTTCTTCTAAAATTAACCCGTAAATCACGCTAAAAGATAGGGGTAAAATACCCCTATCAAATGCCTGTTGACATGGGTGTACTATCTGGGAGATAGGGTACGCCGCCAATAGGAGGGCCCTGCTGGATGTTATATTCCATTGCCTCCGCCTGAGGAGACGCTCTACATTGCCTGCTATACTAAGGCTCCAGCCTTTGTCGAGCTGATCATGGGGATGTGTGTCACCGAGCACATCGAGGGGGACTATCGCTCCTTTATAGACACATATCTGAGGTGGACTCCGATACGCCCGGGAGATGATGGTTATGTCCCTGAGGCACCTCCATAGGTAAGCGACATTCTCCTTTGTTGTTGAGTTAAGTACTTTGGATAGGCTACTGATTCTTGTGTGTTATAGTCTTGGCGTAGGACCAAAGTTGAGCAGTACGCTCAGAGTGCTTGTGCAGAGTCTTCTTCTGCTCCTTCTAGCTGAGGTGCACATGCCCATGGAGGTGGCATTATGATCGGTGAGTTGACCGAGCACGTTCCTACTAGCAAGATGCTTTCTCGGCCTGATGGAAGTTTTGGCATAGTGGAGTATCCTTTGGAGGCATCCTTCCAGTTAACCTTTGACCTATCGATGACTACCCATGTGAGTTATTCTCTTGTGATTTGGCTTTCAATCTATGATTAGACCGCCTAAAAATGTTGATTATAAGCTTATCTTAATTCTTTGGATAGATCCCCCGAGCTACTGGCATCAGGATGATTCGTCTTATTTGCAGGATAGAGCATCAGCTCCATAGTGACAATGCCTTATTTGCGATAAACCTGTTTGACAAGTTGAGTATATGCGCATGTATGCACGTTATATGACCTAATGATTGCTTATATGCAAAATACATGATGCACTGTCTAATAGAGACCAAGATCTGCTGAGCCGTGAGGAGGTGTTGAGGGATAGCCAGACTAATAGCGAGTGTGTGGTCGCAGCTCCATAAGTGGCATCGTCGATGAGGATATGGACTCCGATGAGGATAGCCATTAGGACTAAGATGTAGTTGTTTCCTAGTTCTTTTAAGATAGTGAAAACATGAATTTTGATATTTTATTATGATAAATAAAATACATTGATCTTCTGTTTGCCACATCTGTTGAATGTCCCAAATAAATTGTCGTACATGAACTAAGATCGAACTTGTTGTTGATTCAGATATATAGGAACTTCAGAAGCAATTTTGTGTGTATGGAAAGACTGTTTCTAAGGCCGAATACCATACCAATATCCCACTCTGCATGCGGAATCTTCGGTGTTATTCCCTGGTGAGGCTGAATGAGAAGTTTTTGATAGTTGCAGTGAGCTATTGGGACGAGATTGCCCATGTTTTCAGATTCACTACTCAGGAGCTGTATCCAACTTATGAAGAATTCTGCACTATACTGGGAGTTTCTTCTACACTAGTGAAGCCTCTAGCTTTACCGACTCTTGACTACTTAGATGCCGACAAGTTAGCTTCCTTTCTGAATATCCCGACTGAGCGTGTACTAAAGTTGATTGAAGAATCTGGATCAAGTCATGGCTTGAAGATGAGTGTAGTACTTAATCTGTGCATATCTACGGAGAGGACGGATGCTTTCTGGCCAAGACTAATGATTATGTGCTATCCAATGTTGTACCTCTGAGTCCCTACTGACTTGGTCTATGATTACAGGTTGGTGTCTATTGCTGATTAGATTCTAAGAGGTTCTTATCCGATTGCATTATCTTTAACCGAGACTTTGATATGCTTGGATCAATGATGGACCGGAGTTCAAGACTGTTGGTCGGGCTGCCCGATTCTCCTCTTTGTG
Organism: Euphorbia lathyris; assembly: GCF_963576675.1. Taxonomy (NCBI): domain Eukaryota; kingdom Viridiplantae; phylum Streptophyta; class Magnoliopsida; order Malpighiales; family Euphorbiaceae; genus Euphorbia; species Euphorbia lathyris. The sequence continues at coordinate 54,410,991 of NC_088912.1, read as the reverse complement.
AGTCCACTACATTTGAGCTCTACATTTTGCCTAAATCACCGTTTGTGGTGAATTAGCGAACTAGCTTGACTTTTGCTTAAATCGCCCTTTGCGGGTCTTCAATTTAACAAGCTTTGTGTCTCTTTTACCCCTATTGTAGGTATGGCTCGAGGAGAGACTGGGCGTTGTTGATCCACCTCAAATCCCTTGGAGGAAGTATAGCCTATGCAACTTCTTGTCCCAAGGCTTATCTTTGAAGACATTTGCTGGATTAAGACTTGAAGATTTCCATAGCTGGTTCAAGCCTGTCACTGATGAGATGATCTACTAGATATGTCATTGGTGGAAGATTGCTTACATGGTGATGAAGATGCATGTTGACTGTGTACAACTGCGTGGTCTGGACTAGACATGCTTCTATTCTCCAACTCGGCTATATCGACAGTTCAGCTTGCCATAAGATATTCCATCATATCCTACCAGATTCAGTTGTGGAGAGATCCCTGATAGATATATTACTCATCTGGCTAAGAAGTGGAAGACTGTACAACCCGTAGCAGTGAGTACTAAGGAAGATTACTGCACCCCGACGACTGTTAAAGAGTGAAGCCGATATTGAAGTTAGGCGGCTGAAGACCCGTGACTTGCTTTGTAGCTAGGACTTGTTGACTTGAATTATTTGTTTTAGCAAGAAACACTGAACAACTATTATGTTGATACATGTATTTTTGGAAATTACGCAATTTATTTAGATGTATGACATTATATGATAGGGTATTATGAATTCGTTAGCTACCTACTATTCAGTAAAAACAACTCTTTCAATAAATGAAAATAATCTCAGTACAAAGATTTGTTTAATATATCGAATGTACAGAACCTATGTTGTCAGTCCGCCCTTTCAGGTTTTCAAACTGAAGATTTTCACTTGATGCCCTAGCTTAGCCCGTCCATATGGATTTTCAAGCTAACATCCGACTCTTTTTTTTGAAATGGCCATTTTTTCCTTTAGATCTTCTGTAAAGCTCTTCTAGCCAGTGAGATCTTATATGTAGTAGTATTTCAGACGATCTTGGTTGATCATATCAATGAACTCATTTCTGTCCATGTCCATAATCTTAACAGCTCATTTTGATAAGACCTTTTTTTAACGATATAAGGTCCTTCCCAACCTGGTTTGAACTTTCTGCGAACATTCGTGTGAGTCTGTTTCAAAACAAGGTCTCCGGCTTTAAAGGAAACATGTGTTGGCCCCTAGTAATTAGTTCCAAGGGGGGGTTAGGAACTAATGTAACTTTTTCGCTTTTAATTATGCTGACTTAATGTTATTTTAAAAGTTTGATAACTCAGCGTGTTGGTCAGCACGGCCGATTGATTAGTCAGACAGTTTTAGTTCTATGCTGACTAAGACTGCTTGACTTGAAAGTTGGGAATTGACACTTGAAAGGTCAGCTTCCAACTTAGCACTCAGATTTACTCAGTTTTAGTTTTAACAATTTATAAGCTGAGTAAATACAACAAGCAACACATGCACATATATATATATTGAGAGAAAGAGTTTAGAAGTTACTCAGCATGACTTATCCTGGTTTGGCCTCTCTGCCTACGTCCAGTCCCCAGTTCCTCTTGGGATTTTCAATCCAATACTGAGCTCTTTCAAGGTAGAGCACAAACCCTTTACAAGGCAGTGAGTATGCAAGAGTACGTCCTCTATTCGTCTACTCAGCTCCTACTAAGTACTACAACCCAGCACTTAGATTTTTCTACCACTGAATACTTACAACCAAGTACTCAGCTCAACACTCTCAATATTCCTATTGATCACACACTTGTTCTTTTTCAACTAAAGAACACCTTAGATGATTACAAAACAATCAATCTAGCATTTACACAGAGAATAGAAAAGTTGGTGTAAGATCTTTTTGTATTTGAGTGCTTTCAAAATTTTCTCTCTTGTATTTTTCTTTTGATACTCCGACAAATGATCCAAGGTTCTTGATTGTCCTTTTATAGATGGAAATCTCATCCTGGATCATTTTGAATTGGTTTAGCCATTATGTCCAAAACGGCTCTTTTAGGGAACATCTTCTGGTCAGCTTCAGACTGTTCCTCCATTCCCTTCCTCTGTTTTCTTCATGCGTCAGATTTTGTCTTCTTGCATCAGACTTGTCTTTTTGTGCCAGTTGTCTTTTACCAATAATCCATAGACCCATGTTTCTTGGAATTAGTCTTCTGTGTATTTTCGAGGCTTCAATTATTGGTGCAGAAGATTGGCAGACTTTGTCCTTTAGTGAACGGATCCTTCATGCTGTCCTGACTGTCACTCAGCTTCATTCGTTATCTTCGAATGTTCAACTTCTATGCTGAGTTCCTTTTTAGTCAGCTTCGTTCTGTTTGTATAATTCTGAAGGAGTCTTCTAATTTAGTCAGCTTCGTTCTGGCAACTTTGAAGGAAGCTTCTGACGCTAAGTTCTATTCCACTCAGCTTCTATTCTTTCATGCTGAGTTCCATTCAACTCAGCTTGGCTTATGCTGACTTTTGTCCTGTTTAACTTTATATATATATTTGCACTCAATATTGAACAAACAGATTAGTACAATTAAATCAAAGCATTTAAATTTAATTGCCTCTTAATCATGGATGATTTTGTCAAATCAAAATCTTGTGGAAAGGTCTCCGGAGTCTTGGCTTGTTCCTCAATATGAGTAACAGAGGCTTGGTTTTGCACAAGATCCATTGGAGGAGACTCAAGCTCAGCATCATGAGAGAAATATTTGAACTGAATTTTGGACATTTCAGCATCAATATCTTGAGGAGGAGAGTCTGCAAGGAGATCAATAACTTGAGTTTTATGGGCTTTCTTCTTAAGCCGCTTGAACCTTTGTTCCTTAGGAGGAGAAGGGTCAACATCAATGTTCTCCTCATCAGTATCAACTGTCTCTTCTACCATAGTTGGATGCTCATGTTGCTCAGCATGATCCTCAACATCAACATTTTCTTCTTCCTCAACTCTTTGCTCAACATCAGCATGTTCTTCCTGCTCAGTATGGACGTTTTCCTCAACATGAGTTTCTTTCTCAGCTTCCCTTTCTTTTTCAACACTTGCTTTCTCAGCTCTTTGCTCAATTTCTTTCTCAGTTTCCTTTTCTAGGTCAGTTCCATGACCTTTGGAGGATACAACCCAATCTAGGGGATCAGCTTCAACTGTCTTTAAGGTATTAACCTTCTTCCTTTTCATCAAAGGGGATTCCGGAGTTCCCTCTTCTTCATCCTCAGGCTCTTCTGGCCTCTTTCTCTTCTCTGCCGACTCAGCTTTCTCCTTAGCCTTGTCAGTTTTAACTTTTTCTTGAGACACTAGTCTCACTTTCTTTGGGACAGCATGGATGTCTTTGGAGCATGTTTCAATGGCCTTTCTCTTCTTCGTCTTCTTTTCCTTAGGTGACTCAGCAGGAGCCTCTACTTCTTTCTCAGGCTCATTTTCAGGCTCAATTTCTAGCCCAGCTTCATCATTTTCCTCAGCATCTACAACTTCTTCATATCCTTTCAACGGTTGATTATACAACAGTCCAACCAGTAGAGCTGTTGTGATCTCACTTCCCAAAGTGTCAGTTTCATTTATGGTCTTAATCTGTTTGTCCTCAATGATCTTAGTGATCAGAGAACCCAGCCTGAGCTTCTTTCCACTGCGTTGAAGAGCCCCAACTAGAAAGACGGGCATGTTAAGTGGAGTGTAGGTCAACATGTGCCATATGAAGCACTATTCAAAATTGGAGGCAGATGAGGCTGAGTTGAGTTTGGGGAAGATGAAGTTGGTCAGCATGTAGTGAGCCATCTTCTGTTCTTGCCCCATACAGGTGCTGGGTATTTCACCTTTATGATCTTTGGGTTTGCAGAACCCCTTGATCTTGTCAAGCTTCTTCTTTGGTACCTTCTCTTTTGCTGTCCTAAATTCTATTCCTTCCTCTGGTAAATCGAGCAAAGTAGCTAGATAGGCAGAGGTTATGGTGATTTTCTGACCTTTGACTGTAGTCTCCAAATAGTCAGCATCTTCTTCATCAACAAACATGTTGGAATAGAATTCTCTGACCAGTCTAGGGTATGTTTTTCCGATGAGTGAGAAGAGACCGGTCCATTTGTTCTTCTCGATCCAGTCACAGAATGGCTTCTCAGAAGTGACGGATCCTGGAGAAAACCATCTGCACTTCAGAACCTCCAAGTTGTTGACCTTTTTATGGACCTTGATCATATTCCTTTCTATTTGCTTTGAAGAACTAGCGGGGTCAACTTGAGTGGGTTTGCCAGAGGTTTGGCCAGGCTGAGTGGTGACGTTAGGAATTTCATTTTTGCCGGAAGCCATTGTTGCAGATGAAGGTTTTGAGGTTTAGGGATAGAGAAGGATTCGATTACAGAAGATCGTAAGCGTAAAGGGTAATGCGTGGGGATTCTTCCACTACTTATAGAGTTTTGAGTCATTAATGAACTAGCCGTTTTCATCTTGGGACTTTAATCGACAAAGATTCTGCCATTTATGACAGGTTCGGCGCATGGGTATTCATTATTACTTGCGTTTTTCTAGGTATGATTTGTTACACATGTCATTGTTTATTGGTGCAAGTGGGCATTCACTCAGTTTGCCAGAATATGAGTCGTTTATGATACTGAGTATTTAATTCTACGTAGATGGATTTCCTATCTTTTAGTAACTCAACATACGTTCATCACACAACATGTACATTCACTCAGCATAAGGTGATTACTCAATATGTCTATCTACTCAGCACAGAATATTTACTAAGCATAGACTATTAAGCTCAATGTGCAGTAGTTACTAGCATGATAATCATTCAACATTCATTCAAATACTTAGAATTATTGAAGAGGATTAGACATACCGATAGATTCCCTTAGTATGTTAAATTGTTCACGGGCCAAGGGCTTGGTGAAGATATCTGCAAGCTGTTCATTTGTTGGCACATAGGTCAGCTTGATCTCACCCTTTAGTACGTGATCTCTGATGAAGTGATGCCTTATGCTGACATGCTTCATCCTGCTGTGTTGAATAGGATTCTTGGATAGATCAATGACACTTTTGTTGTCACATTTGATCTCTATTGTCTCAGTTCTTACTGCATAATCCTCAAGCTGTTGCTTTATCCATAGGACTTGAGCTACACAGCTTCCAGCAGCAACGTACTCAACTTCAGTTGTAGACAGAGCAACTGATGACTGCTTCTTGCTGAACCAGGATACTAGACAGCTTCCAAGGAAATGGCATCCTCCTTAAGTACTTTTACGCACTAGCTTATCCCGTCCATAATCAGCATCAATGTATCCTATGAGTGTGAAGTCATTTGAGGCTGGATACCACAAACCTGCATCAACTGAGCTCTGCAAATATCTAAAAATTCTTTTTACAGCAATTAAGTGAGATTCCCTTGGATCAGCTTGATATCTTGCACAATAGTATACTGAGTACTGTATATCAGGTCTACTAGCAGTGAGATAAAGTAAGGAGCCTATCATACCTAGATAGAGTTTACTATCTATTGACTTACTTTTCTCATCTCTGCATAGGACAGTATCAGTACCCATAGGGGTTGATATGGGCTTACAGTCTTCCATATCAAATTTCTTTAACATCTCCTTGGTGTACTTGGACTGACTAATGAAGATGTCGTTCTTACCTTGTTTAATTTGAAGTCCAAGGAAGAAGCTGAGTTCTCCCATCATAGACATTTCGAACTCAGTCTGCATCTGTTTGCTAAACTGGTGACATAAAGATTCGTCAGTAGCACCAAATATTATGTCATCTACATAGATTTGTGCAAGTAGGGTATGTTTACCCTTTTTCTTAATGAACAAGGTTATGTCAGCTTTTCCTCTAACATAATTCCTGGTCAGCAGGAAGTTGGTCAACCTTTCATACCAAGATCTTGGAGCTTGCTTCAGGCCATATAAGGCCTTCTTGAGTTTATAAACGTGGTTTGGAAATTTTGGATCTTCAAAACCGGGAGGTTGATTAACATATACCTCTTCGTTTATAAAACCATTAAGAAATGCACTTTTAACATCCATTTGATACAATTTAAAGTTCATGAAACTAGCATATGCACACAATATACGTATAGCTTCTAACCTAGCAACTGGTGCAAAGGTTTCACTATAATCAATGCCCTCTTGCTGACTATAGCCTTGGGCTACAAGTCGAGCTTTGTTCCTAATTACATTTCCATGCTCATCTAGTTTGTTTCTAAAAACCCACTTAGTTCCTATGGATTTTTGATTCCTAGGTTTAGGTACTAAATCCCATACCTCATTTCTCGTGAATTGGTCGAGCTCCTCTTGCATGGCATTGATCCAATACTCATCATGCTCAGCATCAGCAAAGTTCTTTGGTTCATGAACTGATACGAAAGCAACGTTGCTAAGGAATTTTCTAAGCTGGTCTCTAGTCATTACTTTGTTATTGGCATCATCCAGGATGGATTTTTCTGAATGTCCTCTTGGAATTTTTATCTCCTTGGGTAATGTTGAGTTGTTTGGAACAGGTGCTTCTACAATCTCTGCAGGGACAGATTGGTCAGCAAAGGTAATTTCAGTTTCGATTTTACCTTTGGTCAGTTCTTGTGCTGGTGACTCAGCATGTCCATTCTGGTCAGCAGAAGCTGAGTTGGGTTCTTCCTCTGTGTGTTGAGTTGTTCTTCCTGCAGGGTCAGTTTCATCGAAATCTACATGGACTGACTCTTCTACAACCTGGGTCCTTTTATTATAAATTCTATATGCTTTACTGTTTGTTGAGTATCCCAAAAAGATCGCTTCGTCAGCTTTGGCATCAAACTTTGCCAGATTATCCTTAGTGTTGAGTATAAAACATTTACACCCAAAGGCACGAAAGTATCCAATATTGGGCTTTCGTCCTTTCCAAAGTTCATAAGGAGTTTTCTTTAATATGGGTCTTACCAAGGCCCTATTCAATATGTAACATGCTGTATTGACAGCTTCTCCCCAAAAATACTTTGGAAGCCTATTTTCACTCAGCATTGTCCTAGCAATTTCTACTATTGTCCTATTCTTTCTTTCAACAACTCCATTCTGTTGAGGAGTTCTTGGGGCAGAGAAATTGTGGTCAATACCATTAGTTTCATAGAATTCATCAAACAATTGGTTTTTGAATTCTCCACCATTATCACTTCTAATGTGAGCTACTCTTAGGTCTTTGTCATTTTCAAGCTTTTTGACTAATGTAGTAAACATCTCAAATGTTTCATCTTTGCTACTCAGCAAGATGACCCAAGTATACCTAGAGAAATCATCCATAATAACTAAGGACAATTTCTTACCTCCCATGCTGAGTGGCTGGATAGGTCCGAAAAGATCCAAATGTAGTAATTCCAATGGTCTTTTGGTTGAGACAACCTTTTTGCTATGAAAAGACTTTTTGGTTTGTTTACCTTGCGGACAAGCATTACAAAGTTGATCTTTTTCGTACTTTAGTTTGGGTAATCCCTCAACTAATTGCTTTCTAGCTAGTTTGGCAAGGAGGTCCATGCTGACATGCCCAAGTCTCCTATGCCATAGCCAGGAGTTGTCCTCTTTTGACACCAAGCATATACTTTTTGAAAATTCTTTTTCCAAACTCAACATGTAAACATTTTCTACACAAGGGGCTGTTAAAATCAAATCATTTGTTTTTCCCTCGAGTATTTGACACTTAGTATCATCAAATATAACCTTCCTTCCACTCTTGCAAAGTTGAGCTACGCTTAGAAGATTATATTTGAGACCTTTAACTAAGGAGACTGACTCAATTTTAGGGTTACCTCCGATAGTTCCTGAGCCAACTATCTTGCCCTTCTTGTTGTCTCCAAAGCTTACACTACCTCCTCGTTTAAGCTCTAGTGTGATGAACTGAGTTTCATCACCTGTCATGTGTCTTGAGTATGCGCTGTCTATATACCAGAGTTTTGATTTCTCCACGCATGTCAAGCTGACCTGCATTTTAAACTATTCGTTTTTAGGTACCCAATTCTTTTTAGGTCATTTCTTGTTAGTGTAAACAGGTGCAAAGTCATATTTTAACTTGTGACGACATACTTTTGTAGTATGACCACTTTTACCACAAAAGCCACACATAGTTACCCTTTGAGGGTGATGTTGAGTGTGGTCAGCATTGTTGTGCTGAGCATGCCAGCATACCTTGGTAGTATGACCTTTCTTACCATAGAAGTCACATTGGACAGTCTGTTTGTTATGCCAGCACACAGCTTTTGTGTGTCATTTCTTCCCACAACAGCTACATTGAGTAAACTGTTTATGCTGACCAGTATCTGAGTACTCAGCATGGGGTTTATTCTTAGTTGAACCTTTTATTTGGTTCTGTAAAGTTGTGACATCCTTTCTAAGTTTCTTTGACTCAGTTTGAACCTCCATGACAAACTTATGTAAGATTTGCATGTTGGTATGTAAATCTGAGTTGTCCTGGAGGAGATATCGGAGGTCACTCAGCTTGACCTCCTCAATCTCGTCGCAGCGCCTGCTGAGTGCCTTAATCTTTTTGTTACACTTCTTAGTTAGTGTATATAAGTCACTCAGGGCATTTACCATTTCGTTTCTAAGCAAAAATAAGGATGTTACCTCATTGTTGTTTTCCTCCTGCTCAGAATCTCCAGAGAGATCAGCTTGCTCAGATTGAGATTGGTCAGCTCCATCATCTGCCATGAAACATATGTTGGCTGTGTCATTTTGCTCAGCTTCAGATGATGTCGACTCATCACTGTCACTCCACGTGGCCACCATTGCCTTTTTGCTTCCATTCTTATCTTTCTTCATATTAGGACAGCTTGACTTAATATGCCCAGTTTGATGGCACTCATAACATGTGACGGGCTTGGAGCTGTCCTTTTTGTATCTGGTGTCACTGGACTCAGCTTTATATCTGTCTCCTCTCTTGTATGGCCGCTTACTGTTTCTTTCATTTCTTCTGAACAGCTTTTTCATTTTTCTAGTAAACATGGCTATTTCCTCATCATCAGTTGACTCAGCTTCTGTGGAGTCAGCTTTCATCACTAGTGATTTCTGTTTCTTGTCCTCAGATTTTTCTTTAGCTTCAAAGTTTTTCATGGAGATTTCATGGGTCAGCAAGGAACCGATCAGCTCATCATATTTGTATGTGGTCAGGTCATGAGCTTCCTCTACAGCTGTCTTCTTGGCTTGCCAACTTTTGGGAAGACTTCGTAAGATCTTCTTCACTTGTTCTTCTTCAGTGAAATTCTTACCGAGTCTTTTAAGCTCATTTATTATGTTGGTGAACCTGGCATTCATTGCTGAGATGTCCTCATTGTCAGTCATCTCGAACCGCTCATACAGTCGCATGTGTTGGTTCACTTTGGATTCTTGACCTTGCTGGTGCCTTCATAAGTTACTTCCAGCTTTTTCCAGATCTCCTGTGCTGACTCACAACCTAAAATCTTATTGTATTCTGCAGCATCTAGAGCACAGTGAAGCATATTGATAGCCGAAGCATTATTTTCTAATTTTCTGAGGTCATCTTCTGTCCACTCAGCTTCACTTTTAACAATTTTCTCATTGTTAATAGTTTTGTATGGCACATGTGGACCTTGAACAATTGCAAGCCATGCACTCATGTTTGTGGCTTGTATAAAGTTCTTCATCCTATTCTTCCAGAATGTATAATTTGACCCAAAGAATAGGGGAGGTCTAGTGATTGATAATCCCTCAGGGAGTATCTGTGTTGTTTGGTTTCCTGGGAGGAAACGAGTGCTATTCTCACCCATTTTTCGGGATCAGCTCAAGATTGTCAGATCTTTGAGTAGTGAGCTTAGGTTCTGATACCACTTGTTGGCCCCTAGTAATTAGTTCCAAGGGGGGGTTAGGAACTAATGTAACTTTTTCGCTTTTAATTATGCTGACTTAATGTTATTTTAAAAGTTTGATAACTCAGCGTGTTGGTCAGCACGGCCGATTGATTAGTCAGACAGTTTTAGTTCTATGCTGACTAAGACTGCTTGACTTGAAAGTTGGGAATTGACACTTGAAAGGTCAGCTTCCAACTTAGCACTCAGATTTACTCAGTTTTAGTTTTAACAATTTATAAGCTGAGTAAATACAACAAGCAACACATGCACACACACACACACACACACATATATATATATATATATATATATATATATATATATATATATATATATATATATTTAGAGAAAGAGTTTAGAAGTTACTCAGCATGACTTATCCTGGTTCGGCCTCTCTACCTACGTCCAGTCCCCAGTTCCTTATGGGATTTTCAATCCAATACTGAGCTCTTTCAAGGTAGAGCACAAACCCTTTACAAGGCAGTGAGTATGCAAGAGTACGTCCTCTATTCGTCTACTCAGCTCCTACTAAGTACTACAACCCAGCACTTAGATTTTTCTACCACTGAATACTTACAACCAAGTACTCAGCTCAACACTCTCAATATTCCTATTGATCACACACTTGTTCTTTTTCAACTAAAGAACACCTTAGATGATTACAAAACAATCAATCTAGCATTTACACAGAGAATAGAAAAGTTGGTGTAAGATCTTTTTGTATTTGAGTGCTTTCAAGATTTTCTCTCTTGTATTTTTCTTTTGATACTTCGGCAAATGATCCAAGGTTCTTGATTGTCCTTTTATAGATGGAAATCTCATCCTGGATCATTTTGAATTGGTTTAGCCGTTATGCCCAAAACGACTCTTTTAGGGAACATCTTCTGGTCAGCTTCAGACTGTTCCTCCATTCCCTTCCTCTGTTTTCTTCAGGCGTCAGATTTTGTCTTCTTGCATCAGACTTGTCTTTTTGTGCCAGTTGTCTTTTACCAATAATCCATAGACCCATGTTTCTTGGAATTAGTCTTCTGTGTATTTTCGAGGCTTCAATTATTGGTGCAGAAGATTGGCAGACTTTGTCCTTTAGTGAACGGATCCTTCATGTTGTCTTGACTGTCACTCAGCTTCATTCGTTATCTTCGAATGTTCAACTTCTGTGCTGAGTTCCTTCTTAGTCAACTTCGTTCTGTTTGTATAATTCTGAAGGAGTCTTCTAATTTAGTCAGCTTCGTTCTGGCAACTTTGAAGGAAGCTTCTGACGCTAAGTTCTACTCCACTCAGCTTCTATTCTTTCATGCTGAGTTCCATTCAACTCAGCTTGGCTTATGCTGACTTTTCTCCTGTTTAACTTTATATATATTTTTGCACTCAATATTGAACAAACAGATTAGTACAATTAAATCAAAGCATTTAAATTTAATTGCCTCTTAATCATGGATGATTTTGTCAAATCAAAATCTTGTGGAAAGGTGTTTCAACAACATGTTGGTGTCTGACTCTCTTATTGTAAGCTCTAGCCATACGATGCTGATACATCTGCAATCTGTTTAAGGCTTGAAGACGTCTCTCATCGATCATTATGAGCTGCTCATATCTGAGACGAACCCATTCTATCTCTGGAGTTCAGCTTCCATCAGTACATGAAGTGACTTGACTTCCATCTCGACTGGTAAGACAACATCCTTACCATATACTAAGGCATAATGAGTGTCTCCGGTTGGAATCCTGAGACTCGTTCGATAACCCCATAATGTGAAAGGCAACTTGTCGGCCCAGTCATGGTAAATAACGACCATTTTCTATAGGATGTTCTTGATAGACTTATTAGCTGCCTCTATAGCACCATTGGCTTGTGGACGATAACGGGAAGACTTGTGATGTTCTATCCCATGATGCTCAAGTTGTTCTTTTGTAACTCCCTGAAATTGGATTCCATTGCTAAAAATAATACGATGAGGCATGCGATATCGAGCAAAAATATTCCTCTCAATGAACTTGGCCATCTTTGAAGCGGTGATATTGGTGCATGATTCGGCCTCAACCCACTTAGAGAAGTCATCGACTGCGACCGTAATATTCCTCTTAATGAACTTGCCCGTTAGAAGCTAACGGTCGAATCTCGCCTATGATATCTATCCCCCACACTGCAAATGGCCAAGGAGTGACCAAATTCTGAAGCTTAAGTGGAGGTAAGTGAGGATGTCCCGTGTGAATTTGACATTCATGACATTTTGAAACCCACTCAACACGGCTTGGCTGCATGGTTAACCAGAAGAAACCTTGTCGGAGAATATTCTTTGATAGAGCTATTCTATTCATGTGAGGATCGTAATGACCCGAATGAACTTCTTGCATGACCTTCCTAGAGGGAACGCTTGTAGTAACTGACCGTCAATAGTGCGTCTATATAACTGACCGTCTACAAGTGTTGAGCGATTTCCGCAAGTGCACGATTTCGCTTGTAGTAATAAAAAGATATCGAACCTAGAGGGAACGCTTTTTAACGAAAACTTATTTTAATTCAGTTTGATTCACGTTTTAGGGTTATAATATGGAAAATCGTTTAACTGAATTGGGTTGTGATGAAGTTAATTAATAAGAATCAGATTAGAATTATATGTTAGAAATTTAGAAATCAATTCTGTCTTGAGATTAAATTACAAGACAGAAACATTTAGCGTTTAAAAATAAGAAAAGAGTTGTACTCGTTTGCATTAAGCAAAGATACCAACTTTAAACTTTGTAAAAATTATAAGTATGTAATAAAAGTAAACTCCTTCAATTAAAAGGCTTTGAACCGTAGAGAACCCCCCTGGCGTTGAGTAGATTTCTACCTTGACCAAGTTTATACTTATTTTCAATAAGCCGACCTAACGATCATATCGTCCGTAAGAATGAACTTGCCCAAGTGTTCAACAAAGTTTCCTTGTAAAGATATGAATTTAACTACGTTTTAATGAAAACACCAGAACTTTACTTCGGATCATTTACCAAAGTAACTACATAAGAATATATTGACTTGCATGAACTTTTATTAGATGAATTGTGAATTGATACAAGTTTACAGAGAACAAAAAGCATGGAAGCATTCAAGAGGAATTAGTGAGTTCCGGGTCGTCAATCCTTTCCTCAAACCTCGTTAGAGTTTGTCAGGCTCTGGGGTCGAATCCGCTACTTGATCTTCTGGTTGAATCTTCAGAATAACGTTGATGTTTCTACTACCAAAATGTAAACTAGTCTTCGAACAGATCTTAATCTAAATCTAATTGCTACTGTATTTGTAAGAAATCTAAGAACAATTTGTGTACATCAGATTGCTTTTACAGAAATGAAATCTAATCTCCGACTCATTTCTGAGTCAGAGTTTCTGCATAAATTTTGCACTCTAATCTTAATTAATCTCTCTCCCTTGAACTCTGAAATCAACTCTTTCTTTATAGATGTTGAAGAGTCGTGTTGAAGGGTCGTGTCCGCTGCGAAGAGACGTTTCTATCCACTCAAACAGACACGTTTCTTGGAATTAAAACATGTGAAAACAATGCTGAAAGACCTGCTGATCCTACCGAGATCATGGAATCCCTACCGAGATTAGGGGAGCAATTTCTGTGCTTCAGAACGAACAGGCGAAATGCCTCAAAAGAACGTGTCGCGACCGAGATTTGGGAATCTCGACCGCGACACGGGATTTATTTCCTGATCCGGCCTCGTTCCGTCATCTTCGTTTCGGTGCACTGATTTTCCTCGTCTTTTGGCTCGTAACTTAGGGTTTTTCCTTTGTTTTTGACCTATTTTCATTCCTATTTGGATTTTACCAAATATTTAGGCACCTTGCATGAAAGAAACATATTCGGACGTAAAAGTACTCTAAATAGATATAAACAACACGATTTCATAGCAAAACTGATGTAAATATTAATGATATTTTAGGTATATTCTGGGCTTAACAAATCTCCACACTTAATCTTTTGCTAGTCCCGAGCAAAATTTCACTGAATTTATCCTTTAACTTATCTCTTAATGAAAATAAAACATATATCTTTATATTCCTTTTTAAATTAGTTAAGCCGAAAAGATTAATTTTTCATGGCAAATTTATACGCAAAATATCAAACTAACTAGTATAAAGGCGATATATCATTCGTCTTGTATTTCAATTATTAAATTGAAGTATTCGGGACGATATAAGCATGCATGTTATTGAGTCTTTCGTCTCAAGGCATTTCAAAGCACAAAATTTCCTTTCCCAAACCTAAACTATTATTGAATATAAAATGAATAAGTACTTAGGTTAAATTATTTGCTTAGTTACGCCCGAGGTAAGGGTGGTCTCGATCGTACCTTTATATTCATTTTATTTGTGTTCGCTTAAGAGGTACCGACCATATGCATACCATGGGTGGACGCAATCGTTACTTTAAACTTTAAACACGCTTAATTTTTTTTGCTTTAATTTTAATGTTCCTTCCATACCTCGATTGTGATAAGGTTGGTCTCAATCGTGGCCAAAAGTTAAGAATACGACTACTTGATTTAATTAACACGAGTTATAAAATTAAAATTGTAAATTGGGAAAAGAAAAATAGCACATTCATCCTATATTGACTTAAAATTCAACATGTATTATGGCTAAAGTTTCCTTAAAAACTTCAATTGGTGTTAATGTAAGACGAAAATCAAACCGAGCTAAAAATTGTTAGTTCAATTTAATGCCTATAAACCTAATTGAAAATTTAAAATAAGATTTATTGTATCATGAATTTTCATGATATAAAATAGAGATTAAGAATAAAGAATTTTTATTATTTAAATACATTTACTCGAGACTTTTTTACTTAAAATCGTATCGGAGTTTTATAAAAATTTGAAAAATATTGTCCGTATAGAAATATTATTTCTATCGATAATGATAACCTAAAAATAATCATAAGTTAAAAATATTTTTAAACATATGAAAATGTTTAGTTTATAAAAATAATGTTTAAAAAAATAATATCATTTTTGAAAAATGTTGCAAAATGTGTTGCATTAGTATAAAACATATGTGTTGCATTTGAAAATGTTGCTGAAAAATATTAACATGTATTTATATTTAAATGAATGTCATTTATTCTTATTCATTGTATTTATTCGTACTAAAAAAACGATATATGAAATATCTCCTCCCACACTTAATTTGGACCATGTTCTCATTGGTGCAAAAATTGATAAAACACGAAAAATTGTACGAAAATAAATCATACGAATTAAGAAAGAAAAATTATGAAATTAAATCATCCAACATGATATAATGAAATTGAAATTGTACCAAACATAAAAATAAAAAGCATTGTACCAAATTTAAATTAAAAACAACAAATATAGGGAAATGAGTTATGAAAAAGAGAGGATAAAACCTAATCTTGAGTCGGTGAATCCGGTGGAGACGGTGTTGTCACAACGTTTTGACGACGGAAAAATGATAACATCCGACGTCGGGTAGACTTGTGCTCCCTCCTCAAGGTGTTGATATTGGTATCCACTTAGGTAATTCTAGAACTCATCCCGTGGTTGCTTTCAACAATTTCATCTAACCGCAAATTCATTTGCCGGTTGTGTGCATTTATTTGGTTCAAAATTTGTTGCAAATTAACTTGATCATCAACATTGTGTTCTTCCTCAATATGCTCTTGTGCTTGTGTTTGGGCTTCAACATGTTCCTCCTCCTCACCTTCTTGTTCTTCATCATCTTCATGCATATCGTCATCCCCACCAAAATCGCCTGCTCATTACCATCCTCTTTAATACCATTACCATGTGAACTCGAAGTACCAACATCGAACTTGCAAAACTAGCCAACATTGGCTAACCACTAAATGAATGTGTAAAATTACGGCATAATCCAACATCGGAAAATAATTAGGAGTAAGTGATTAAAAACTACTCCATGATACCCGTAGCATCCAAAACAAGACTCGTAATCAAAGTACACATAGTAACTTGCTTATTGGTTGAAACAGAAGCACGGTTAAAAATGTCAAAAAGTAGTTCAATAATATCTACCACTAAAACCAACGAACCGTAATGAGCTTGCTAGTAGCATTCTTGGGAATAAAGCCATCCAAACTAGGCAAAATATGTCCAAACCGGATTGGTTTGAAAATTGATGGGCTTAACAATTAATTTTATTATATGATATCCAAACCAAATACTCATCTCTTCATCCCCAACTTCATAAATTGGAACCTAATTCCTAAATGCAAATCTCTGTAGAAAAATCCAAAAGAGAATATCGTGAAACACAGACTTTGGCCCAAAAGAGTGCATATACCGCTTCCCTCCCTCACTTGAAATAAAGTCGAATGTGGCCACAAAGAGACAACTCAACTGATTGGAGGTGGAAGTGGAAAGCTTGTGAGTAACCTTATGACCAGGCATGGTGTATAAAATTTTGAACTTTAAGAGAGAAAGAAAATAGAAAATTTGTGTAAAAGATAGAAAAATAGAGGTTTAGGTTATGGAGTTTGTGTTTGGGAAAGAAGTATGTTGGATAGGTAAAAATTAGGTAAAAAGGAAAGGTGATATGGTGTGGAATTGATTGGGAAAGAAGAAAATGTGTTATAAATAGAGTTGGAATAGGAAAAAGTGAAAAATTTGTGTCAAAAATGTGCCAATTCCCGTCCATCAGGATCGTGTCGCGACCGGGATTCATGAATCTCGGTTGCGATAGGAGCTTTTCTAGGAGATAAACTTCTCCTGAATTTTGTTCCTTCGCTGTTCGTGTAGGGATTCTGAAATCCCTACCGAGATTCTGGACCTGGTAGCTTATAAACGCGCATTTGAACTCCGAATTTATCTTCTCGTCTTGCAATTATGTCCTAATAATGAATGTATTAAAACCTGTAACTTAAAAACATAATTAAAACATTAAATAAAGGAAAAACCAAAGGTTTCACCTTAATAAATATTTAATAAATGAAACAATTAATGTTCTAAGGGAATTAATGTTAAAACATGAATGTTCTTTAATGAATTGATTGAAACCATGAATGTTCTTAATGAATTAAATTGAAACATGAATGTGTTTTAATCATAAATGTTACAATTAACTTTTCAATTAATAATCAGAATACAGATATATATACATGAACATAAACAGAGATGTAAACAATAATCGAACATTTATTGATTTCACATAAAATCAAACATACAGATTAAAAAAATGAAAAAAATATTTACAGGAATTGCAAAAACAAACCTATATACAAATAATCACAAACAAACAAACTCAATAAAAATAAAAATTATATGGTATCCATATGAATTGGAGATTTTCATGCTGTAGGCCAAAATTTCCATTTTCTGACATTTTTAACTTGCTAAATTTATGTCTTCTTGTACTAATGTTCCATTAATGATTTTTAATATCCGAAAAAAACTCAAAAACAAAACTAAAAATGAAACTAAAGGTTGGCCTTAAGGGCTTTTCTCAATCTAAGAGTTATAAAAATATATAATTACATGAAAAATGGAACTAGTATACACAATCAGAAATTTAAAAATGTTCAAGCAAGAAGTTAAAAGCATAGAAATGATACAGAAACATAATACTGTAAATACAACGAAACAAATCTAATCTAGTCTGTATTAATTGAAATTCCACGTTCTTGTGCTTGGTTCATTTTTATTTGAATTTTTAATGTTTTCTCTCGTGAAGAAAGAAACCAAGGACTAAGAACTCGAAATAATTAATATTCGTGTTTGACGAATCCGTCGTTCTCCAAGAACTCGAACTTAAGGACAGAGAAATGGTTAATTCACGCTCCAAGGAATGGAAATTATTCCAAGATATAATGATAAAATTTTCAAATCCAATTTTCTTGTTCTTCGAACAATAAGTATATATCAAACCTTCTATTTAAAATATGTGAAGAATCCACAACTTTACTGTAAAAGAATTTTTTTTAAAAGGATGAATTAAAACAAATAAGGATTTCAAAAATTTTAAGAATAAAAAATTGTAATGTTGAAAATAATGTCAATAATTTGTTGGTTTCAAACCAAAAAATCATGTCTTATAAAAATGAAATGGTGTCTCTTATGCCTTTTGGCAAATAAAATCTAAAATTAGAAATTAAATATATAGAGAGAAATTTTTTTTAAAAAAAATTTTTTGTTAAAATTTTCATTTTTCAAAATATGCGTGTCGTGGTCGAGAAATTGGAATATCGATCGTGACACGTCTTGCCCCTTGGCAACGAATGCTTTGCGCTGGTCCTCCCTAATCTCTATAGAGATTTTCAAAATCTCAGTTGAGATTTAAAAATCTCAGTATGAGCAGAAATTTTATAAGGCATTGAAAATAAAGATCTCAGTTGAGATTATCAATATCTCAGTACAAGCAGAAATTCTACAAGGCTAAAAAATCAAAAATCTCAGTTGAGATTTAATAAATCTCTATACAACAGAAACTTAAATTTTGTGTAACTTTAATTCAATTGAGATTTTTTTTAAATCTAAAGACACTTTCTTAAGCAATTACAAATATTTAAGATACATAGCATATTTTGAATATTTTTCAATGATCACAAATTTTTTTTATTTCAAATCTAACCATTACCGCTAAACTAAAGATGAATATATAAATTAAACTAAAATGAAATGTAAAGATTAAAATATAAAAACTAAAAAAAACTAATAATGTGATAATCCTTAAGAATTCTCAAGGAGAAGCAAAATCATAGACAAAATCAATTACGTGGATCGATTTGAAATAATGGTCCCGTCCATTTTAACTTACCTGGAAGAAGATTTTTTTTTTTACGTTTTCTCAATTTAAGGATCTACTGATTCCGGTTGAATGCCCGAACTTCTGGTTTTGTGCACAAACAGGAACTACGCACATGAATTGAAACTATTGAAACTATGGTAAAAGTAGACAATTCCTTCCTGGCGGATAAGATAATTTCAATACTATATGTCTCATTCCACTTTCTGATATATCTGTTTGAGAAGATCTTCCATGGTGATTTCTTAGAGAGATAGATGTAGGTGTTTAAGGAAATGATATGATAAAAGAAGAAATTATTTGGTTTTATGTAGGAATTGAATAATTATTTTACAAAGAGAAATAATGTTTTGGCGAAGGGTTAAGTATATAGAAAAGAGATAAAGGTTTCTGGGAATTTTTTTTTCTGGGAAAATCATCTGTCTTGTTCCTGATACTGCAGTTACGGAACCTGATATGAAATTTTCTTGAAAAATTTCCTCTCGGTGAATTTGTACTAATGATCAAATCTCCAGTTTATCTTTGAAAAACTTGGATTTTTTTATCTGTAAACATCTAAATGCAAACGTTAAATAACAACGAGGATTTAGTCCTAGCGACCATCCTCAAAAATAAAAAAAACTATAAAAATAAATAAATACATATATTATAAACCAAGGTTCGGAATAAAACACGAAAAATATAAATTTTTGTTGAAAATTTGGCGTTCCCCAGCAATGGCGCCAAAAACTTGTTGAGCGATTTCCGCAAGTGCACTGTTTCATTTGTAGTAATAAAAAGATATCAAACCCATATGGAACGCTTTTTAACGAAAACTTATTTTAATTCAGTTTGATTCACGTTCTAGGTTTATAATATGGAAAATCGTTTAACTGAATTGGGTTGTGATGAAGTTAATTAATAAGAATCAGATTAGAATTATATGTTTGAAATTTAGAAATCAATTCTGTCTTGAGATTAAATTACAAGACAGAAACATTTAGCGTTTAAAAATAAGAGAAGAGTTGTACTCGTTTGCATTAAGCAAAGATACCAACTTTAAACTTTGTAAAAATTATAAGTATGTAATAAAAGTAAATTCCTTCAATTAAAAGGCTTTGAACCGTAGAGAACCCCCCTGGCGTTGAGTAGATTTCTACCTTGACCAAGTTTATACTTATTTTTGATAAGCCGACCTAACGATCATATCATCCGTAAGAATGAACTTGCCCAAGTGTTCAACAAAGTTTCCTTGTAAAGATATGAATTTAACTACGTTTTAATGAAAACACCAGAACTTTACTTCAGATCATTTACCAAAGTAACTACATAAGAATATATTGAATTGCATGAACTTTTATTAAATGAATTGTGAATTGATACAAGTTTACAGAGAATAAAAAGCATGGAAGCATTCAAGAGGAATTAGTGAGTTCCGGGTCATCAATCCTTTCCTCAAACCTCGTTAGAGTTTGTCAGGCTCCGGGGTCGAATCCGCTACTTGATCTTCTTGCTGAATCTTCGGAATAACGATGATGTTTCTACTACCAAAATGTGAACTAGTCTTCGAACAGATCTTAATCTAAATCTAATTGCTACTGTATTTGTAAGAAATCTAAGAACAATTTGTGTGCATCAGATTGCTTTTACAGAAATGAAATCTAATCTCCGACTCATTTCTGAGTCAGAGTTTCTGCATAAATTCTGCACTCTAATCTTAATTAATCTCTCTCCCTTGAACTCTGAAATCAACTCTTTAGTTGTAGATGTTGAAGGGTCGTGTCCGCTGCGAAGAGACGTTTCTATCCACTCGAACAGACGCGTTTCTTGGAATTAAAACATATGAAAACAGTGCTGAAAGACCTGCTGATCCTACCGAGATCATGGAATCCCTGTTGAGATTAGGGGAACAATTTTTGTGCTTCAGAACGAACAGGCGAAATGCCTCAAAAGAGCGTGTCGCGACCGAGATTTGGGAATCTCGGTCGCGACACTGGATTTATTTCCCAATCCGGCCTCGTTCCGTCATCTTCATTTCGGTGCGCTGATTTTCCTCGTCTTTTGGCTCGTAACTTAGGGTTTTTCCTTCGTTTTTGACCTGTTTTCGTTCCTATTTGGACTGTACCAAATATTTAGGTACCTTGCATGAAAGAAACATATTCGGACGTAAAAGTACTCTAAATAGATATAAACAGCACGATTTCATAGCAAAACTGATGTAAATATTAATGATATTTTAGGTATATTTTGGGCTTAACAACAAGTCTGAAGTGATCAGCCAATCTCCGGATGGTGTTTCTATCAGTCTGTTCTGCATTATCAGGATATTCGCACTTCTCAAGGAAATTCGAGATGTCATAATACCATAGTTTTTCAACAACTGTAATCTCCATTAGCTCAGGGCAAGAGAAACAATGTACAGTAGAATGACCGATGATGATCGGATTAATTTGTGCCTTGATTGGACCTTCCCACATCGAGGATAGAGTTGCTAGAGCATCTTCCATCTGATTGTCTTCTCGAGCTATATGGTTAAACTCGCAACTACCGAACATAGCCTTACAATTCCAAAGAAGCTCTAAATATGGTTTCATGCTTTCCTCACGGACCTCCCATATCTCTTGGGCTTGCTGGACCACTAGTAAAGAATCTCCAATAATACTGACTTTGTGTGCACCCAATTTAATTAATGCCTCTAGCCCGAATAGACAAGCTTCGTATTCTTCCCCGTTGTTGGTAATAGGGACTTCTAGACGCTTGGATAAAGGAATGATTTCTCCTTCAGGTGTGGTAATGATGACTCCGATTCCTGTGCCGTGTTTGTTGATGACTTCGTTGAAGAACATTGTCCATCTCTTAATCTCAATGATGCTTAACTATTCATTTGGAAAATCAAGATTCTCTATGTAATTTGACTCGATGGGTTGATTAGCAAGGAATTCTGTTACTGTTCTTCCTTTGATCACCTTTCTTGTGAGGTATTCGATATCAAACTCAGATAGTAAGAGTAACCATCTGGATAATTTTCCAACTAGAGCTGGAGCTGAACACAAGTACTTCATTGGATTAACCTTTGCCACTACTTGAATGCGGTAAGATTGGAAGTAATGGCAAAAGCTTCTTCGTCAGCCACACCATCATTTCACAGGTCTTTTCCACTATTGTGTAGCAGGTTTCATAATCTAGCAACTTCTTACTGAGATTATAGATAAAATGTTTAGATTTGTCATCATGTTCTTAGACTAGCATTGCATCGACTAAAGTTTCTTCAACAACCACGTACATGATTAGAGGCTTGTCCGACATAGGAGGTCGCAACACCTGAGGATTAGTAAGATACTTCTTAATCTTTTCAAAGGCCAACTGACACTGTTCATTCCAAACAACTGGTTGTTCCTTTTTTAAGAGTTTGAAGATAGGCTCACATAATGTGGTGAGGCGTGAGATGAATCTACTGACATACTGAAGTGATCCTAGAAAGGACCGAACCTATTTCTCTGTGTTCGGAGCGGGCATTTCAGTGATTGCTTTGATCTTATCTGGATCAATCTCTATACCCTTCTGGCTGATAATCTGCCCTAATAGTTTGCCGGAGCTGACTCCGAAAACACATTTTTTTAGATTCAACTAGAGGTTGTACTTCTCAATTCGAGTTAGAAATCGGTCCAAGATGATTGTATGTTCTTCTCTAGTCATAGACTTAACTAGCATATCATCGACGTTGACATTGACCTCTTTGTGGATCATGTCATGGAGGATTACTGTCACTGCATGCTGATATGTGGCTCCGGTGTTCTTTAAACTGAAAGGCATCACTCGATAGCAATAAGTCCCCCATTCTGTAATGAAAGACGTCTTCACCATATCTAAGACATTCATCAGGATCTGATTGTATCCGGAGAACCCATCCATGAATGAATACATCATAGCTCTAGCAGCATTGTCAATCAATACATCTATATGCGAGAGAGGGAAATCATCCTTTGGAGAAGCTTTATTCAAATCCCGAAAATCTACACATATCCGGACTCTGCCGTCTTTCTTTACTACAGGAACGATATTGGCTAACCAGTCAGACTGTTGACCAACCTCTATGAACTTGGCTGCAAACTGTTTGGCAATTTCCTCTTTAACCATTAGTGCCAATTCCGGACGAAGACGTCATAATTTCTGTTTGACTACCTTAATCTTTGGATATGTTGGAATTCTGTGTTCTGCACTCTCTCTATCAACCCCATGCATATCATTGTAGGACCAGACGAAGGCTTTCACATGTTTTTTCAATGTCTTAATCATCTCGACTCTCTCTTCAAAAGTTAAGTCATTCGATATAGAAACATTTTTAGGTTTATCCTCTGAACCGAGATTTATTTTAATTAAAGATGAGTTATGAATGCTGAATATGCCACTAGGTGGTTCCAATGCATGAATAATACCATTATCAGATACATCACACAAATAAGCAAATTGCAAATTCATTGAATTAAACTTGGTGAACAGATTATTGTCAAAGTTAAATATAAAAGAAATATTAACATTAAAGTCCTCTTCCATGATAGGAAGCATGTAGTCCTCTGTCTCAAGCTCGGTCTCATCTTCAAGGAGTAGACCCTCAAGATCATCAAAAAGTTCTTTCATAAAGTCTTCAGACAGCTTATGAACCTCGTCCATAGCAGGTGGAGTCTGATCGATAGTGTCAAGAGCTTTGGTGAACCTCTCTGCAGCCTCATTCATGATCTCATTAGTGCTTCGGCCTTCACTCCACTTATGCTCTTCGTATATAGTAGATCTCATAGCATCGGTGATCTGAACACGACAATAAGAGGTAGTTTGACCCGAATCATCATCGATAACTAACTTCAGCCTCTTCATGGCACGAGATACCTTCTCTTCGATCTCTAGATCGATTTCGTCTTCATCCATAGGAGTATGACTAATAGATTGGAGCAAAAGGGAGCATTTTGGATTTTGGAGAAGTCCACAATGTCGTTGAAAATCTCAAAACTCGGAAGTACCACTCCATCAATAACCATAGGTTCGGCTTCCCCCATGTAAGCTTGAGTTTCTACCTTGATAAAGGAAATGAATCTCTTCCTGGCTTGCTTATTCCATAGGGATCTCTTCCCGGTATCGGGCTTGAATGTTAAAAGAGACAACACCTTATTGTTCCTTGCCCAACCTTAATCCTGGAACAAAGTTCATCTTGAGGTGGCATTGGCTACTCGTGTGGGCATATTATTGTCAAAGATAATAGCTAATTGGAAGCTCCCGTAGGAAGGAAATTCTCCCCCGATTATGGCAATAATCGGCACATCATCAGCTTTTATAACCTCGACACCATTGGAGAATGGAATCTTGACCATTTCATGCAAAGTGGATGACACTCCCCCTAGATTGTGGAACCAAGGTCTACCCAATAACAGACAGAATGTGATTGGAATATCCAACACGGTAAATTCGACGCATGTCTCGACTGTTTCAGACTGACCTGACTGAGGGTACTTTCATAGGCTCCCATAGTATGATATACTTGTCCTACGCGTCTCCTCATTTAGGAGTTCTAGCGACTTGTAGGGGTACAACTATGAGTTTCTTACAAACATGTACACCCAAGGCGTCCATGAACGTATGAAATATACACATCGACAAAACGGGGCTGATAGAGCAGTAGTGCAAACTGTGCAAGTGTAGTGAAGTGATGAAACATACATATTTTAATAAAAGACAATTTTAGGTTCATTAATCGTTAGTCCCTTAATGTTGTTTAAGTCATTTACTTTCTCCCTAGTAGAGTCGCCATTATGAGTGGCCGCGTAACTTGAGTACCCTACTCTCGGGAAGGATTTCGGCAAATTGGATTCCGTTTTACATGTCACCATCACTTACCATTTTTAAGGACGATGCTTAGTGTGTCCCTTCCAGTGCATGCATTCTTTTAATTATATCCTAACAATGTTTTGAAGGTTAGAATACTTATCAGAGTTGCCACCCGATTTTTAATGCTCGGGAACATGTCAAATAATTAGATGACACACGAGCCCATAACATGCCATCTCTTCAGAGTTAGGTTCGTGACTTAAACGGTTCAATGGTCTGATTAATAAACATGTAGACTTGTCTTTATTAAAATACCATAATATTTCTATTTCAAATTTAATTCGATATCATTTTAGCGTTCAAAAGTGATAAATAAATACTGAAATATAAAATTATTACATCATTTCACAAATGACACCATTCTGCCCTAATACATCGAATCTAGCCCTATGAAAGTAAATCTATTAAACCTGCAAGACAATAAACATTAAATGCTAGACATTGGGACCCGTCTTTCGGATTTAACTATGACGTCAAACTCGATCAAATAGGACTCATTTATTCATATGATCTAACACGTCAACATGCAAATATTTCGAAGCCTAATCCATTCATCTAGTAGATTTTAATAGAAATGACTAAAATACCCTTATAACCCGAGATTGATTTTATCCTCATTTATAATAAGGCATAAATAATAAATTTACCAAAAATGAAACCTAAACTACCCGGACCGAAAAACATGGGCTACTCGTATGTTCCCTGTTACTGATCTAGGGTGGTCCCCGATCGAAGACTACATCTTCGATCTATGACTGCCTTTTGGACAGACCCTCTATTTTATGTGTCAGAACCAGAAAACAAAGGAAAGAAGGATAAAAAGGGAAAAAAACAAGTTGCAAACAATAGGGATGGGCTTTTAAAACCCTTCAGAAGTTACCTCTGAAATGCTTTTCTAGTTTTTTGTGCAAAGTAGGTCGACGTACGCGTGATTGTGACTTGAGCAGCAACCTAGAACCGTGCAGCAAGTGTTTTGAAACGATCAGAATATGGTATCCCATGAACTTGAACCGAAATTCACCGGTTTAAAAGAGATTTTGACCCAAAAGATCAATTATGGAAGTTTAGTGATTTCAGAATTGATAATCAGTGAGGAAAAGTTAGAGTAAACGTGTTTCCTCGACTAATAACCTTAAAACGATGTTGGATTTGGGTGTTAGAACCTCTAAAAATGGCTAGTTTGGTAAGATTTGGTGTAGAAACCTCATTTTTTCACTAAGTTTCAGAAAGTTTCATTCTCTTTTGTCTCAAAAATGATGATTTTGATAAAAAAAAACTGTCTCCCCCTACCGTTTGGCAGTTTTCTTCCATTTTAGTAGTGGGAAAGAGACAAAAACTGCTAGAAAACTGACTGAAGACTGCCCGAAAACCGTCGAAGGTCACCAATCGGCGACCATAGTTCCTGATCGGGGACTGGTAGCCGATCGAAGTGTAACCCCCTCACTTGGATCACATGATATCTCACACAATATCAGTTATAGACATGCTTTCAATTCTCAATCATATAAACTTCAATCTCATATAAACTTTACATATTATACATAAGAGAAAGCATTTACAATACACGTTTAAGTCATTATCCTACATAGAGGATTTACAAAACAAAAGTACATCACAAGACTCCAAAATGCCTAGATGAGAATGGACTGACACTGCTGGTGCGACCTTAAGCAAGAAGAACTCCGCCTAACCTGTAAAATCTGTTGGCAAGGGGTGAGCTGCCTACTCAATAAACATATTACGCATATATGTATATACAAAAGTAATGTAAAGAGCACAAATCAAAATATATCATCAGTACCAAGTTAGAATTTATTCACATGTTTCACTTATTATAGTAATACTTATTTTAGAAAGGCATTACTGTACTTAGACAATATATATAAAATGGTCCTTGGGCCCAATCTGTATTCCGGCTCACTAAATTCGGAATACAATCATCTGTGCTACGGAGGAGTTACACTCAACTCACATACTCATATATCTCAACACATGTGCTTCCGGCTCACAATATTCGGATAGCACTCTCAACTTGGACCATTTCACATATCCATCTAAGGAAGCTCATATTCATTTATAATCCAACCATTATTCAGTTCTAGTATGTGCACAAGGCTCAACATGCCGTATTTACTCATAACACTGCAACATACTCAATCATATCACTTTCTTATTAATCATGACGTATCACAAACACTCAAACATTATCCACATCATTCACATCAGATTCAACCACATCTTACACTCAACAAGTCACAAGGCACAATACATTCATACACATATATAAGCAATATGCTTACCGTCGCACTTGGTTCGATCTATTCAATACGATCGGGTGTGCGTTCAATTTCACCTTGTCCTCCTAATGTCACATAACATTTATACAATTAGCCTTAACATAAACTTAATGAAAATATAAACTAATGAATGCTAGACACTAACTCCACAAAGTTCATGCAATCTAATCCTTTTGTCTTAGATCATCACATGACCTACTTGCACACATTCTGCCATAACTTTCTCTATATGAATCCAAATGTCCTATTTCTTGAACCTACTAAAACTAGACATATATGGGTATAACATATCCAAAATTCACATTAATATCACTTCTACACAATATATGGCACGCAAAATGATTATGTCTAGTTTCCAGCCAAGAAACAGACTATCCAGATTTGCATCTACCATAATTCACTCAACCTAGCTCACACTAAACACAATTGATTGTCAAATCCTTTTACAGACATATACTTCAAGTAGTTAGGAACACTTTTGTATAAATAAACTTTCCTAAATTATGACCCTAAGGTCCTCAAAATGCTACATCAACATGGCTGCCTCATATGACATTCAATTTCGAGGTAGTCATGATCCATCTAGGTTTTCTTCCTCTATATATGGAATTAAAGTCTCATATTTTACAGAGGGTTTCATAACACATAGGAACATAGTTTATTCTTTATGTATCTTCAAATTCGAACAATATCAATATGAAAAACATGCTCCAAAATGACTGAAAGCAGTACCCTAGATTTCTGTTTAGGGCACTTGATACATATCTTTCATTTGGACAGCTTATAACCACTTTAAACAACACCAAAACTCAACAAACTCAATCACAACTCATCCACAACAAATCTTATGATCATACCTAGGTATTTCAGAATCTCAAACTCATAGAAAACAAGCTAAAACAACATACTAACCTTCAACTTGTGTCTATCACCTAGTATGCTTCCTAACTTGACTTGTTTGGCTTGAAAATGGAAGAAATTGGAAGAGTTTTGTTTGGAGGGTGTTAGGGTATGAACAAGGAAGGTTTTTCTGAAGCTTTGGTCGAAATTGTGGCTGGAATAGAGAAAGAATGAGTTGTGTACATCTTTTTAAAAGTGAAGAGGCATACTTTGTCTTACTATTAAGTGACATCATGCTTTGTGAGGTGCTACTTACTAAACTTCATTTCCAGCCCTCCATAAGTATAATTTAATCAATTAAGGACATGTGCATTCATTCATTTAAGTCCAAACTCAATTAACCAATCGTTACATCTTAACGACACACTAATTGCCTCCTAATCGCACGGTAATCGCATTATGAATACGAAACTTCTAATGACAATGAGATGAATCTCAAATGCATGTATTCAATCATGAAAACATATATGAATGTGGGAAGACTCATATGTTAGGGTTTTAGGGATGTTACATGAAGACCACATAAAACAAGCTAAATAACTCAGAATACGGGGTCTAGGTCTTAGCTCGTATCTCGCACAACGCGTCGTGTGAAGCCCACCTACACAAACTGTTAGCTAGAGTGTAATATAGACTCATCACTAGGGCCGGAAAAAGTCCGTGCTCACACCTACCCCAATCAGATTATCCATCAAATTGATATGTGCAAACTTATTCTACGTCTAAGTATTGAACCCAGAAATTGAAACAAGAAACCTACAGGATTTCTTCCATATGACAACTATTGAACATCTATGCATTGTTTGGCATGTTATGCTACCCACGGACAATAGACCAACAACAACTAGCCATATACAACATTCTAAAATGTAAATAAATAAATCAACATGGCAATTGTTTCAACTATGACAAAGGTTTCACTATGCAATGTTTCAACTATAAATCAATCAATAAGATCATGCTAATAGACCAACAACAACAACAACAACTATGCAATGTTTGGCATGTTATGCTACCCACAGGTAATAGACCAACAACAATAAGTTAGAGCATGTTTGAAACAACTGTTGAACATTTATGTATTGATTCTGACCTTGCGAAGTCCATCCAAAGAAAGTATTTATCCATTCAATCAACATTAGAAATTGTTGTGCAACTGGGATGTAAGACTACAAGGTAAATAAAGCCATAGTTTATAAATTTCCCATGTTTGTTTTAAGCCATATAGTGACTTAAACAACTTGTAAATAGTTCCTTAGGGTCCATTTTATAAAGTATTGAACATTTATGTAATTGTTTCACTTCAAATAGCTAAGGGTTTCACTTCAATAAATAAGAGCATGCTGATAGGGATTCTATTACAACTATTGACCACCTATGCAATGTTTGGAATGTTATGCTACCCACAGGCAATAGACCAACAACAACTAGCCACAATTCCAATACACCATTCTAAAATGTAAATAAATCAATCAACAAGACAATTGTTTCACTTCAAGTAGCCAATGGTTTCACTTTAATAAATAAAAGCATGCTAATAGGGATTCTGTTACAACTATTGAACATTTATGCCATGTTTGGCATGTTATGCTACCCACATGCAATAGACCAACAATAACTAGCCACAATTCCAATACAACATACTCACTAAACATCTAAAGTATGATAGCATACTGAACATGCTTCATAACCATAAACAGAACAGGTTTCTCGAATAAGATAGCAATCAATCAATCACATATACTCAATAAGTTAAAGAAATCTTTGCATGTTATACTCTTCAATCAATCTTTCCTTGTACATAAGCATTCTTAATATCCCTGCAAATATTATTTTCAAATAAAAAGAGACTCGGATCCGTTTATAATTCCTAATGTTAATAATATTTACAAATAAAAAGAGCAAGATCTACCTATCTCAGCATCACCCATAATAGCATCACGAAGCATATTGTCCACCTGTAACATGAATTGAAATAGCGAAATCAGTCTAGGTAAGATAAATACCCACTATTTTCATTAGTGAATCTTACAATTAATACAAAGAAATCAATGTATCTAAGCGAAAGATCCAACCTTTTCATTGGTAAGTCTGACAATTAATATATCCTTATTCCAACAGCTGAAATCCACACTGCAAGAGTAAATATGATGATTATTACAGGTTTGATGAGGAAAAGATAGATTAAGGAACAATGAAACCCTAATACATCGAGGAACAAAGTAAATATGACTTACTATCTCCGTGTTTCGATCTCAGAAATAGAGATTTGCATGTAGAAAGCTACCATGGAGATAGCCAAAGAGATGGATGGGAGAGCTGAAGCCTGAATCATCGAGCTGAAGGAGAAACCTAATTTACTCTCTAGATTTTGGTTTATATATGAGCTGAAATATTAGTCAAACGTTTTACGCGCCTTAAATTTGAGATGCGTTTTGGTTGGTCGCGTAACTTAATTTTATTTGTCGTTTTTTTTGTTTTCAGACAACCATGACAGTCATATATAACAAGTTTCATCTCATGGTTAAGTAACTTTTCAATTAAAAACGCGTTTTCTTTAGATGATAGACGTGTGTCATCGTAAGGCCACATATGCTTTGAGGTTCTTTTCATATAAGGATTTAGATGACATAACTTTAATATAGTGTCGCGAAAAACATTCAGACAATACGAAAACAAATGTATGTCATATATCTTGTGTCCTGTGAAAGGGAAAATAATGTAGTGCGTATCCGTTGATTGTTAATCATAAACTTGTCCGAGGCCTGTTCTATTCATGGGAACGAATATAACCAAAGGTCAATACGTCCAGTATCTGTGCAGTAGTTAGTGTTCTAAAAATTGGCCAAAGTGGTGATTTGTAGAACATCGTCCTGATTTCCACTAGTCGGGCGATATACATTGGTTGACCGATTTTTGGCCTCCTAGGCAGTCCTAGACGGGTCTAGACGGCTTCTAGGCGGTCTTTTTGAAAAAATTGTTCGTTAAATTTTATGTCAATTTTTTTTTAATTTCAAATAAAATATTAAATATCAAAAAACTAAAAAAAAACCTTAAACTATAAAATGTATTTTTAAGAATATTAGTTTTATTTTGTTTTGACACATTTTGTTATAAATGTTATTTTATTGATCTATTTGTTGTGTTTTAAGGACATTAATGTAAATAATATTAAAATATGTATGTTTTTCTATCCTAAATATTTTATATTTGATATAACCACTACCCATGTACTCCATTATCGTCCTAGATAATTGTACCCACGTTCAGCACGATCTTTTACTGATAACTCACAGGTAACTTCCTCCATTATTCCTATAAATAGGTTTAAAGCTGAAGAGGAAAAGGTTGGCTTTTGGAGAGAGAAAATAATACAATATTTTACGATATCTGACTTGAGCATCGGAGCGTTTGTGGGAAGACCGCTTCCCACACTGTAACAGGTTTAATCCTCAAGGAAGATCAACCTTCGCCAGGGATGATCAACCTTCATCCAGAGACGTTCAACCTTCATCCAGGGACGTTCAACCTTCATCCAGGAGGTTCGATCCTCAAGGAACGACCTTCGTCATCATTCTGATTGGAAGGACCGCCTTCCTTCAGAAGTTCAACGATTGATCTCCCATCTTACAAATTTATTGTTTAGTTCAGGCTACAAAAATTGGTGCCGTCTGTGGGAAACGATAAAAAAGTCATTCATTCAACATTATCTACTTTTTGTAATAAAAAAGATGCCTCCTAAGAAATCTCAAGTTCCACCTTCTCAAGCATCGCATATTCCGGACGAACACGATGCACATCCAACCAATGAAGAAGAACGTGTTGAAAACGTTGAAGACCAACACGGGCCGTCAAGAACAAATCCACCTACCGTCCCATTGGCGGATTATGAAGAGTTGAAGAAAAAATTTGAAGAAAACAATAATCAACTCCAAGAATTAATGCTTTTTGTTCAAGAAGAAATGCGAGACAAAGAGTTTCGAAACAAGGAAAAAGGTCACGAGGTCGAGTTACCACACGATGGAATCTCAGAACCACGTGAAGGAGGGAAGCGCAAGGGAAACAACTTAAAGATCCATGAGTTGTGGAAAATTCTTGCAAATAAAATTCGAAGGCACATGAGAAAGCCGGAAAAGAATCCATGTTCAACGCGAAAGAGACAGTAGACCTTAAGAAGATGATTGAAAAGGTGCTAGAACAAAAGAAGTTTGTTCCGAGCGATGACGAACAAGCAGCAAGGAAAATTCCTTTTTCGGGAGAGATCATGAATAAACCTCTCCCTCAAAAATTCAAGATGCCCCAACTCGCCACTTATTCCAGAAAGGGTGATCCCTACGATCATATGCAGAGTTATGAAGCGGTAATGCTATTACACGGATGGAAGATGCCGTAATGTGTTGAGCTTTCTCCCTCACTCTATTGGATCATGCTCGCGCGTGGTTCAATAGCTTAAAGGAAAGCTCCATCTCTAACTTTGATCAATTGAGAAGAGAATTCATAAAAGCATTCATCATCAACACCAGAAGGAAGAAGGATGCGACGTATCTCCTCACAATAAAGCAAGATGAAAGAGAAAGTTTGAAAGATTACATAGAAAGGTTTCGCATTGCAACTCTAGAGATTCAGGATCGCCAAGCTGGAATGGCAGTTGCAGGAATACTCCAGGGAACGAGATCGCGAGATCTCCAAAAATCTCTTTCTTATGATCAACCCTCAACCTTGGGAGATTTGTTCAGTCGGGCTAATAAGTTCATCCTCTGAGGATGTGATGAAGAACATGGGGGCGAGGAAAAATCAAGATAGGAAAAGAAAGGAAAGGGACGAGGTTGGTGATGTAAAAAATGGAAGAAGGAACGAAGCAAGACATACTTGAAAGCCGAAATATGAGAATTTCACACCCTTACTCCAACCACGTTCTAATATCCTGGCAGCCATTGGAAGATCCGAATTCCTTACGTTCCCCCCAAAAGCTAATGGGACGATGGGCATATTGATGGATGTTTATTGTCGATTCCACAAGACTCATGTTCACTCAACTGATCGATATAGGAAATTGATGAATGAAATAGAGTCATTGGTATGACAAGGTAAGCTTGAAAATTTTGTCTATGCAGAAATGCGGAGAAGGGAAAAGCCACAAAACCCCAAAGAAGAAAGGTATTTGGAAAACAGAGACAAGGATGGTCGAACATATGCCAAAAGAAAGGAAGATAAGAAAGATAAAGCCATAGCCCTTGATAACAAGCCGGCGTATCCAACAATAAATGTTATCTCCGGAGGGGAAACTTTAGCCGGTGAATCCTCTTCATCAAGGAAGGCTTATGTTAGACAAGCTTATGAAGTCAACAATATGATGAAAGCCCAAGAAGAAGAGTCCATAACCTTTACCCCAACAGATCAAGGAAATGTAGTGATACCCCATGATGATGCAATGGTGGTTTCTGCTACCATAATGAAGTTCCTAGTGGAAAGAATTCTCATTGACAGTGGGAGTTCAGTCAACCTCCTCTATTGGAATTGTTTCAAGAAGATGAATCTCCTCTATTGGAATTGTTTTAAGAAGATGAATTTATCTCTGGATAGATTGAAGAAGGTGTCGGCCCCACTCTTTAGCTTCTCGAGGGAAGCTGTCCAAGTGGCAGGGTCTATCCAATTACCAATCAAGTTGGGCGATGAGCCTTGTAATGTTACAAGGATGGTGAATTTTATGGTAGTAAAATCTATATCTCTAACCTACAATATGATAATAGGAAGACCATTAATTATTGGCAGGGGAGCCAGGATATCGCCGGAAGACTTATTGATGAAGTTTCCGACACCAAACGGTATAAGGCAAGTGAGAAGAGAGCAAAAGAAAGCGCGCAACCACTACGTTTCTTCTGTTAAAGGAAAACATGGTGCAAGTGCAAAGACGATGGTGATTTCTGAAGAACCTGGCAATAAGCCAAAACCAAAGCCAGTTGAAGAAGTTGAAGCGATACCGCTGACAGAAGATGATTCAGAAAAAATAACATATATTGGAAGTTAAATGGCAAAAGAAGTGAAGGGTGAAGTAATCGCATGCCTTAAGAGGGACATGGACGTGTTTGCTTGGGTTCCTACAGATATGCCTAGCATAAGCTGAATGTAGCTTCCCACCACTTGAATGTTGATCCAAACATCAAGCCAATCAAGCAAAAGAAAAGAAGAATAGCTCCAGAGAGGCAAAAAGCTTTCGAAGAAGTTGACAAGTTGCCTGAGGCAAACTTTATTCGAGCAGTTTATTACCCAGATTGGCTTGCAAACATTGTGATGGTGAAGAAACCCAACGGAAAGTGGAGAGTATGTATAGATTTCACTGATCTGAACAAAGCTTGTCCAAAAGATTCATGTCCGTTGCCCCAAATTGACAAGATGGTGGATGAAACATCTAGCTATAAGCTGTTGAGCTTTGTCGACGCATACATAGGGTACCATCAAATAAAGATGAATCCTCCTGATAAAGAGAGAATTGTATTCATCACTGAAAGAGGAACCTACTGCTACAAAGTTATGCCTTGTAGGCTTAAAAATGCAAGAGCCACGTATCCGATGATGGTTAACAAAGTCTTCAAATCTTTGTTGGGTAATACCATAGAAACTTGCGTAGACGACAAGATCATCAAAAGCAAGAAAGGTGAATCAGATACGAAAAAGCTCGACAAAGTGCTAAATATATTGAGGACCCACGTTATAAAGCTAAATCCTAACAAATGTACTTTCGAAGTACAATCAGAAATTTTTTTAGGTTACATGATAACTAAAAAATAAATTGAAGCAAGCCATTTCAGAGATGAAGCCTCCTACGTCCATTAAAGAAGTTCAACGCCTAAGATTCACAAGACATGGAATGCAAATTACTTGAAGCTCAAAGCAATTGCATTGTACAACGCTCATTATGAATAAAGGAAGGTCAACCGTCATCGAGGAACCTTCGTCTTCATCAAGGGACCTTCGACCTTCATCAAGGAGGTTCGACCCTCAAAGAATTCGACCTTCATCAAGGAGGTTCAATCCTCAAAGAACATCGACCTTCGTGATCATTCTGGTTGGAAGGTATGCCTTCCTTCAGGAGTTCAATCCTCAAGAAGGTTCGATCATCAAGGAGGTTCAATCCTCAAAGAACTCGAACTACGTCATCATTCTAGTTGGAAGGTACACCTTCCTTCAGGAGTTCAATCCTCAAGAAGGTTCGATCATCAAGAAGGTTCGATCATCAAGGAGGTTCAATCCACAAGGAGGTTCAATCCTCAAAGAACTCGACCTTCGTCATCATTCTGGTTGGAAGGTCCGCCTTCCTTCAGGAGTTCAATCCTCAAGAAGGTTCGATCATCAAGACGGTTCGATCATCAAGAAGGTTCGATCCTCACGGAGGTTCAATCCTCAAAGAACTCGACCTTCGTCATCATTCTGGTTGGAAGGTACGCCTTTCTTCAGGAGTTCAATCCTCAAGAAGGTTCGATCCTCAAGAAGGTTCGATCCTCAAGAAGGTTCGATCATCAAGATGGTTCGATCATCAAGAAGGTTCGATCCTCAAGGAGGTTCGACCCTCAAAGAACTCGACCTTCATCAAGGAAATTCCATCCTCAAGGAGGTTCCATCCTCAAGGAGGATCAATCATCAAAGAACTCGACCTTCTAAAGGTTCTACCATCAAGGAGGTTCAATCCTCAAGGAACTCGACCTTCATCCTCATTCTGATTGGAAGGCCCGCCTTCCTTTAGGACTTCACCGATTGACCTCTCATCTTACCTTATTTATGACACATACTCCTGAATTATATATATATATATATATATATATATATAAAATATATGGAGGAAAAGCTAACGCTTTCACCATTGTGTATGCAGTTGTCTCTATCAAGACCGTTAAGACATATGGGTGTAACAGACCATAAATGCACACGGATCAAGGCTGTTAAGACGCTTAGTGTAGAAAAAAGCATAAACGCTTTCATCATGGTGCATGCAGTTATCAAGGCTGTTAAGACGCCTGGTGTAGAAAAAAGCATAAATGCTTTCACCACGGTGCACGCAGTTATCAAGGCTGTTAAGACACCCGGTGTAGAAAAAAGCGAAACGCTTTCACCTTGGTGCACGCAGTTATCAAAACCGTTAAGACATATGGGTGTAACAGACCATGTATGCACGCGGATCAAGGCTGTTAAGACGCTTAGTGTAGAAAAAAGCATAAATGCTTTCACCACGGTGCACACAGTTATCAAGGCTGTTAAGACACCCGGTGTAGAAAAAAGCGAAATGCTTTCACCTTGGTGCACGCAGTTATCAAAACCGTTAAGACATGTGGGTGTAACAGACCATGAATGCACGCGGATCAAGGCTGTTAAGACGCCTGGTGTAGAAAAAAGCATAAACGCTTTCACCACGGTGCACGCAGTTATCAAGGCTGTTAAGACGCCTGGTGTAGAAAAAAGCAAAACGCTTTCACCATGGTGCACGCAGTTATCAAGGCTGTTAAGACACATGGTGTAAAAAAAGCAAAGCGCTTTCACCATGGTGCACACAGTTTTCAATGATGTTAAGACGCATGGTGTAGAAAAAAGCAAAATGCTTTCACCTTGGTGCACGCAGTTATCAGGGCTGTTAAGGCACATGGTGTAGAAAAAAGCTAAATGCTTTCACCAAAGTGCACGCAGTTATTTCTATTAAAGCAATGGCAATAAAGTTCATCAAAATCACATTCAATTCAGATTGAATTTCAAGTGATTGGGGAGCAGGAATGATTGAATCCAGAAGAGTTCAGGTTCAAAATCAAATCAAAAGCATTTTTTATGCTGAGCTCCCTACAAAAGAGGAATCTACCTCAAAGAGGAATTTACATCAAAGAGGAATCTGCCTCAAAGAAGAATCTACCTCAAAGAGGAATTTACATCAAAGAGGAATCTACCTCAAAAAAGATTTACCTTAAAGAGGAATCTACCTCAAAGAGGAATTTACATCAAAGAGGAATTTACCTCAAAGAGGAATCCACATTCAATTCTGATTGAATTTCAAGTGATTGGGGAGCAGGAATGATTGAATCCGGAAGGGTTCAGGATCAAAATCAAATCAAAAGCATCTTTTACATTGAGCTTCCTGCAAAAAAGGAATCTACATCAGATAGGAATATACCTCAGACGAAACAAGCTAACTGTAGAAGAAAAAGCTCAAAAAACGATTAAGATGAAAATCGAAAAAATGGTGAAGTTCGAACCATTTGAAAAAAGAAAAAAAAGCAGAAATTGTCAAAA
This sequence comes from Euphorbia lathyris, assembly GCF_963576675.1. Lineage (NCBI taxonomy): Eukaryota > Viridiplantae > Streptophyta > Magnoliopsida > Malpighiales > Euphorbiaceae > Euphorbia > Euphorbia lathyris. Next base: position 54,374,049 of record NC_088912.1, on the reverse strand, counting down.
AAGCGTTGAAGTCATAACCTGTTTAAGTCATTCACCAGGCTCAGGTATGAACTGTGGAGAATCTTTCGACAATTCATACGTCAAAGGAACGTTAAATTGTTGCTCAACCAAGGATGGGCTATCGACGAAATCAGATGCGGATGTCATTTCTGTAAGGCCAGGGGCCGTAGTTGTTCTTTCCGATGAAGAGCAAAAACTCTTGCCTTCTTTCGCAGATGTCAAGGATGGAGTAATCTCCCAACCAATCGTGATACGACGGAAAGCTTTTAAAAAGTGACTAAGAGGATTTTTCGCATACTGAAGAATAAGAATCTCGGATGAATATCTATCTAAAAGTTTGGAATGCGATGGACGTGAGACGCCTCGCCTAATCCAACACCAGCTCCATGGAAGAGGAATGTTCCATGTCCTTGCAGGAGGAAAAACAACAATCCATCTATCTTCATACTTCTCGATGGGAAGAAAATCATCGATGAATAATCCCTTCTCACACATATCGGTCCTCTGAAGAGAAAATCGCCCGGATTTGTCCTTGAGAGATCTAAGAAGTTAGAAAAGATGAAAAAGGTTGATGGCTGGAACTACTCCTTTTTCGTTACAAAGCGCGTAAAACACCAGAAACAATCTCCATCCTTGAGGATGAAGCTGAGATGGAGACAATTTGTTGCTCTTCAAAAATTTCATGAAGAAAGAAGGTAAAGGAAAACGAACTCCCATTTCCAACAAGACCTCATGAATGGAAAACGATTCTGAAGGCATAAAGGCAAAAGAAGTCTTCGAGTCTGAAGGGAGGCGGACCTCCCAATCAGACGGAAACGAGAACGTTGTCTTGAAAGTACGAACATCATCTTGTGATAGACAGGTAGGAACACACAAGGCTAATACATCCAAGGAATGTGGCCCCAATGCTTCGAATATATGTCTTGATGTTTGCTTAGTACGAACCATGATGAATATCTTCAGACAAAGTAAGCCAGCTGCAGAAGAAAAAGCTCAAAAGCAATTAGAAACGAAAAAACGTTAGATGTTTGAGTTTCATTCGAAATCGCAGAAAGCGTTGAGGATCGTTTTTATTCAAACCAAAAAAATGGTAGAGGCTCGAGTTTCATTCGAAAGCATTGAGGATCGTTTTTATTCAAAACGAAAAAACGCTGAAGGTTCGAGCTCTGTTTGAAATCGCAAAAACGTTGAGGATCAATTCTATCCAAAACGAAAGAGCGTTAAAGGTTCGAACCATAGAAATCATCAAAAAGCGTTGAGGATCGTTTTTATTCAAAACGAAAAAACATTTGAGGTTCGAGCTCTGTTTAAAATCGCAAAAAGCGTTGAGGGTTGTTTTTATTCCAAACAAAAAAACGGTAGAGGCTCGAGTTTCGTTCGAAAGCGTTGAGGATCGTTTTTATTCAAAACGAAAAAACGTTAGAGGTTCGAGTTGCGTTCAAAATCGCAGAAAGCGTTGAGGATCGTTTTTATTCAAAACGAAAAAACGGTAGAGGCTCGAGTTTCATTCGAAAGCGTTGAGGATCGTTTTTATTCAAAACGAAAAACCCTTAGAGGTTCGGTTTCTGTTTTAATCGTAAGAAACATGGAGGATCAATTTTATAAAAAACAAGAAAGTGTTAGAGTCGAGTGTCGCTGGAAAAAATCAAGGATCGTTTTTTACGAAAAAGCGGTTGAGGATCGTTTTTAATTGAAACGAAAAAGCGGTTAAGGATCGTTTTTTATGAAAATGCGGTTGATGATCGTTTTTAATTGAAACGAAAAAGTGGTTGAGGATCGTTTTTAATCGAAACAAAAAAGCGGTTTAGGATCATTTTTTAATTGAAACGAAAAAGCGGTTGAGGATCGTTTTTTATGAAAAAGCGGTTGAGGATCGTTTTTAATCAAAACGAAAAAGCGGTTTAGGATCGTTTTTTAATTGAAATGAAAAAGCGGTTGAGGATCGTTTTTTTATGAAAAAGCGGTTGAGGATCGTTTTTTTATGAAAAAGCGGTTGAGGATCGTTTTTAATTGAAACGAAAAAGCGGTTGAGGATCGTGTTTTTAATTCAAGCGAAAAAACGGTAGAGGCTCGTTTTTTCATTCAAAAGCGTCGAGAGTCATTTTTTTAAGCGTTTGCAGATTCTGTTGTTTAAAAAAACGTATAAGTCCAATTTTATTCAGAAGCGCAAAGCGTCAGGGATTCGAGGCTGTTCGATCCCAAAAATCGTTTGCAGATTCGACTGTTTGAAAAAACAAAAGTCGAAAAAACCTTATAGGTTCAGATTTATTCAAAATAGAAAAATCGCAAAAACGGAGTCTCATCGTAAAAAAGGAAAAAACGCACCGTCAATTATCTAAGTTACAGATTGATCGAACGTTTTTCTCCTATTCCTTTAACCGATATAATATAATTTTTGCATTCCACAGATATAAAACTTCGAAATCAAGGGAGAAGCTAGCCTGAAAATGGAGTTTTTTCCGAAGCCAAAGGAATCCAAGACTAAGCACAGAGGAGAGAAAATCGGTGCACTTGAGGTAAAAAAAGAAATCCTATGCTAACATCCTTAAATACTGAGGATATCTTATGGAATCCTAAAAGGAATATGATTCTTATATTTATTATTATTATTGTTTATCCTAATCCTAAACAGAATAGGATTCTTATATTTATTATTATTATTATTATTATTATTTATCCTAATCTAAAACAGAATGGGATTTTATTTCCTACTAATATTCTAGATTATCTTGTATAATCCCAGACGGAGAGGATTCTGATGTTCGTTACAATTCTAATTATCTCACGAGGTAGGGTTCTGAACCCATCTTTAGTGAAGATAGAAACTATTAAGGTTATCCTTGTCAGGGTAATCAAGTCAAGCTGTATCCCGTAAAAATGCAATAACGGGAGAGAAAACCGATTTTTTCTATCTCATCGGGAGAGAACCCGATTCTTCTTCACTCCTGTTTCTAATTCCGTTTTCTCTTCTCGTACAAAATTGATAATCCTAACAGGAAGATTCGTGCTGCCATTTTTTAAAATCATTTATCGAGCGGTTAAGGATATTTATTTTTCTCACTCTTATTTTGGAAAATAATCCGAAAATAACAGTGGGGAGCAATTGATATAACCACTACCCACGTACTCCATTATCGTCCTAGATAATTGTACCCACGTTCAGCACGATCTTTTACCGATAACTCACAGGTAACTTCCTCCCTTATTCATATAAATAGGTTTAAAGCTGAAGAGGAAAAGGTTGGCTTTTGGAGAGAGAAAAGAATACTATATTTTATGATATCTGACTTAAGCATCGGAGCGTTTGTGGGAAGACCGCTTCCCACACTGTAACAGGTTTAATCCTCAAGGAAGATCAACCTTCGCTAGGGACGATCAACCTTCATCCAGAGACGTTCAACCTTCATCCAGGGACGTTCAACCTTCATCCAGGGACGTTCAACCTTCATCCAGGAGGTTCGATCCTCAAGGAACGACCTTCGTCATCATTCTGATTGGAAGGACCGCCTTCCTTCAGAAGTTCAACGATTGATCTCCCATCTTACAAATTTATTGTTTAGTTCAGGCTACAACAATATTATTATTTTTACATAGTATAATTCATATATTAATTGTATTTATATAATCCTTTATTTAATAAAAAAATAAATAAATACAAAAAATACAAATCCGATTAATCTCCGATTAATCCCCGATTAATTAATAAGGACTTTGTCCGCCCGACTAGCGCCTAGCGTCTTTTACAACCTTGACAGTAGTGTTGAACATACAACTGCAATACTTGTATAGTAGGATATGGATGTAGGTGCGTGTTGATGTAGCTCAATACGGGACTGGACCGATCCGCTCTAGAAAGATTCATGGTGGACGTGTTATTGATCTTTCTAAGTGTAGAACTCTATTATCTCCAAACCTGATTTCATTATAATAAATGACGTGGAATCCCGTTCACTTTGATATACAGTCATGCCTTTAATGCTTATTTAATGACTTTTGATTTACTATATAACCATTAGCATTAAAGACGTTTGTTCAGTTTAATCCTTTGATGTTAATACGATGACGGATCCTAACTCATACGAGTTGAGATGGCGAATCCTTGGATCTTCGTCTTTCTTGCTGTATCTCTCTCTATGACGTGTCCTTGCTCCAGCACACGTGGCTGGTTAGTTCCTCATTTCCTTGTACATTATTACACTTCTCCCCCATGAATAATATTCACATGTTATCTAACATATATATATATATATTTATTTATTTATAGTTGTTGAACATATCCTTATAAACAAAACATTTTTGGTAATTTTGCCATAAAACAATTAGTTAGAAATTGTAAAAGTTTTAATTGTGAGTGAATCGACTTAAGGTACCTTCTATGTTTTGTTATTGACAAAGTAAGTTTTACTTTGTTTTTTTTTTTTTACCATTGGATGAAAAAAGGTGAGTGTAAAATGGGGAGTATTTTTCCAGCAATTTGTAATATTGGTTTGAATTTGGATGTTGAAATTAAATAAATTGTACCCTAAAATCAGATGAGAGTTATTGTTCACTTTGTGAAGAACATAACATTTACAAAATCCCTATGCCATTCTCAATCAACGGCAGCTACCATCTTCAACTTAACCCGCTAATCCCCAAATTCCCTCGAAATTCAATTTCTCCTAATCTTCGTCCGCCTCCACCCACTCTCGCCATGATCATGAGCATGAGTAGCCTCTTCTCCAGCGCCAAACTCGTCGCCACCAGGACCAACATTTCTCTCTGGTCCAACTCTCCGGCGAGGAACATTCGCGCTTACAGTCTCATTCCGATGGTTATAGAGCACTCTTCTCGAGGCGAGAGAGCGTATGATATTTTTTCCAGGCTTCTCAAAGAGCGAATTATTTGCATCAATGGTCCTATTAACGACGATACTGCTCATGTGGTGGTTGCGCAGCTTCTCTTCCTCGAGTCTGAGAACCCTTCCAAGCCTATTCACATGTATCTCAACTCCCCTGGCGGCCAAGTCACTGCTGGTCCAGTAACTATAAACCCTTTTTTCTTTTCTTTTATTTATTTATTTATTTTCGATTTCTATGGGATTTTCTCATTCAGTTCTGTGTCTTTGGAATTTTGTATGTTCTGCTTAGAACCATTTCATGACTGAATTTTTGATGATTGATTGTGTTTCTACGGATGATATTAGGTTGCCAGCTGTTAGCAATTAGGGGTATGATATTGAAGGTTCTAGTAGTTTTCATGATCTAAAACGGGGGACTGGGGCAGGTAGAAGGTATAATTTTGAGGGCAATTGATGGCTCATCTCATTGAATAATTCATCCTTAAAATTTGAGCTGCGTATGATGAAATGTGGTTTGGCAGATGTTGGTCACAAAATTTGCAAGCTTTACATTTTTGCTGCTCAAGTTTCAAAAGATTTTGTTCATTGTTAAATACAGCTAAAAGTTTATTCTTGGCCAGTCAGTAAAATTATATTTTGATTTAGATCGAGATGGATGTCTTAAAATCTATCATATTTAGGGTTCAGACCTTGTAACTTGAATTCCTCAAATACTGCCAGAATAGCATGAAAGTAACTGCTTCGCTAGGGATAAGGTTAAGGTTCTTGAGAGAGCAATTTAACCTCGTTCATTCAAAACAGCGCAATGTCCATCCATAGTAGAAAACCTAGTCCAGTTTTTCTTCTTTTCAAGTATATACTGATGAAAGTTACTTATGAACCAAAATTTCTCAGTGTAGATTTTCTGACGGAATTTCTTTAGAAACTGGCAATTGAGCCAAGGTTTTTACTGTAGATGAACATTGCATCATTTTTAATTATATGGGTAAATTGCTCTCACCAAAAACCTTAGAAGCAAACTTGTACCTTATCCTTCTTTCTTATGACAGTTTCTGTTACCATGTGATATGGTGGATTCATGCCGATAAATTTAGTCATTAACATGATGTTAAGCATTCCTTGATCCATTGTTGTTTTATACAGGTCTTGCAATTTATGACACGATGCAGTATATAAGGTCTCCAATCAATACCATCTGCTTAGGCCAAGCTGCATCTATGGGTTCTCTCCTTTTGGCTGCAGGTTCCAAGGGTGAGAGGAAGTCGCTTCCTAATGCAACAATTATGGTTCACCAGCCATCGGGTGGCTACAGCGGGCAGGCAAAGGATATGACTATTCACACGAAGCAGATTGTTCGTGTTTGGGATTCACTAAATCAGTTATACTCGAAGCATACAGGGCAGCCAGTAGATGTAATCCAGAAGAATATGGATAGAGATTATTTTATGACCCCTGAAGAAGCAAAGGAGTTTGGGATTATTGATGAAGTGATTGATCAAAGACCAATGGCTCTTGTGGCTGATGCTGTTGCTGCTGAAGGCAAAGAAAAAGGTTCAAATTAGGAACTACACAGTAAGTCTTATTAAGAAGGTTTTCTTCTTTTTGAATTTTTGCATTGACCATTTATCTTATCGATCTAATTATTATATTTATTTATGCGGTTAGTACTAAAACATGTTATGATGATTAGTTATACAATGTGGGATGTCATGTTTATTTTTCTTTTGGCGTTTTCCAGTTAAGGAAAGAAAACTGAAATAAATGGTTTCATATTTTTAGAGCATGCAATTTATCTGCCTAGTCATACTGATGTTATCAATTCCTGTGCGTAGAACTATAGTATGAAAGCTTTACATGGCCATTTTGTAGAATTTTATTTTTACAATATGTTGAGTAAAAAATTTCAATTTTATCTCTTTACAAGCAATGTCGAAGTCCGACATGAGGTTTCATTTTCAATTTTCATGCTCATATATTCGGTTCTTTTGTTTCTACTTCTTTCAAATGTTGAATTTCTTTCGCTGCCATGATTTGTTTGCTCGACCATGCTCATCTCTGCCATCCTTTCACGTATTTCTTCTAGCTTTTTAAGAATGAGTATTTTTCTAAATCAATCTTTTAATTATTAACTTTAATAGGCTATTCAGTGAATCATTTTCTTTCTGACACAAATTTGTACCTCAAACAGTCTAATTCTGTTAAAGAAAGGTTTGAGTTTATATATTACCTTTTGTATGTTTCCAAGTCCAAGGATTTTATGGCTTTAGTTATAACTTAATGAGCACTTCTGCTAGTACCCGTGCTCATACTTTAGCTGCCCATAATGTTGTAAGCATTTCAACCTCAGGTGAAAAATACAGCATAAGCAAGGACCTCAATTAGATTGGGGGTAAAAGGTGTCTTTGGTGCTTGAAGGCTATGCTATGCATGTAACCATAGCATACATTGTTTTGCTGTTGTGATGCAAATGGATAAAATTTGGTTTTATCAAATTGTGCTAGATATTGGTGCAATGGCACCAAGGTAGTGATAGTTTTAAAGGAAGATTAAATGCGTGTGGAAGCAATTGCTAAGATAAGTTCTCTAGTTGAGAACTTGAGCTGGTCAGCAATCTTGGGAAGTTACTCGGGGTTTTGATATTCTCTAAGGTTATTAGCTAAAATTAGAATGTTAATGAATTGAAACATGCTTGAGATTGAGAAGTTTTTCTTTGTTCATTGTGTGGGTTTACCGAATTTGAGACACAAGGCAAAACCTCATACTACCATTTTATTTAGCTTTTCATTTGTCTTTTTATATCCTTGAAAGTTAGAGTGGGAGGTTTGAGTTGATGTTGTTCTAAGAGACTTGTTTGGAAGGGATGAAAGATTGCTTGCTTAATGTAATAATGTATGATTATGGTCATGGTGTGGTGAAATGATGAGTTTGTTTGTTTGTGTTTGGTTAGAAGGTACGATTAAATATAAAATTAATTAATAGGCTTGGTGCTGGTTTGAGTTCCCATCATTGATTCCATATATATATGCATTGATTGGTGTGTAGGAGTCACGCAAGGGTCAATAACAAATTTTGTTAGCAACCCTTGTAAACCTCCCCATTCCTCCAAACTTTCATCCAATTGTAAATCTTTCTGTTCCTATCCCTCCAAACTTTCATCCATCCAAACTTTCATCCAATCAAAACCTAAGGTTTAAATAGGTGATGAGGTATAAATCCCAACCGATGCAACAAGCAGTTACTCAGTTACTGGCTTTTTGATTTGGGATGAGGAGATTCATTTCAACCATATGATAGCATTCCATTATCGAATCATATTTTTTTTTTTATTATTGAAATTCAAAAGCACCCTTAGTTGAGGTTCTATAGGCTTGGTATGAGCATTTAATATCCATGATGCATGGTTCTATTACACATTTTTATAGGCTTAATGACTTCTGGATCTATTTATTTATTTAAAATGTTGGTTTTTTCTTATTGATTTATTATTTGTTATTTGGTAATTATTGATTTATTATTTGTTATTTGGTATCATTTGGTTCTGATCTATTTAAAATATTGGTTTTTTGTCCATTGGTCTATTATTTGATCATTTTAAATTTTTTGAAATCTCAATTAATATGGATTGTATATTAACAATTAGATTAAAACCCGACTTACAAAATTTAGTGAAAGTGCTAAAAAATTAATAGTTAACTTATTATCCACATTGGTTAAGTTTTTACTAATTTTGATAGTATAGTGGTAAAAAATCAATATTTTGGATAAGTTAAAAGGACAAATGTAACTAGAGGTTAAAGACTAACATGATGTTTGTTTACCTACATTTCACCTCCTGTTTGCCTTTTCACTTTAAAAGATAGAGTTTTAGGTGTTTGGTTAGATACCTCATATTTGCCTTTTACAGCTGAAAAATAGCTTTTTATAACAGCAGAGAATCTCTGTTTTTTGGAAAAGTAATATTTCCCAAAGGCAATCTGCAAACAGGAACAGTAACCAGCTAAATAAACCCTAACACTTTGTTTGATAAATAGTAGGTTGGATAAGTTAAGGAGAAATGTTGCTAAATAAAGACTTTACACTTTTTTGATAAATAATTGGTCGGATAGGAGGTGATATCGGAATATCCTCAGAATGTCGGAAACAGCTTCTCTAGACATGTAAAATAGAACACAATTAGACAGGGGGTCGGAGATCGGCGAACCCTCTTCGGTGCCTAAGTATGAGAATACCAAGCTTAAAGAATATCAATAAGTTTGAGTGTATAGAATTGAGTACATTCCTCTTCGAATTAAGCTCCTATTTATCGACATTTGAACTTAAACTTACATACACGTGTCACCACCGTATTGGTCCGAAATCTACATTCCCATTCCAAATGGCTTTAATGTGTAATTGAGATCTGAAGCCATTACTTCTATTTCTTCTACATACCTTTGGGGACCCTAGATGGGCTGGCCCAAAAGTATGGTTAATGGGTCTTTGAGAACAACTTGAGGTCCAACTTCATTATACACTATATCAAAAGCCACCCCTCCAAAGTTCGATCTGGAATCGTTTTTTAGGATTTCCTTAGTTAATGAACCACTATCATTACAACCACCTATTAATGACATCAGCCTGCTTCAAAAATAGCCTTTCTAGCTACCCCCGTCGTTTTGAATCATTATTTTATCTTATTGATTCAAAACACTTCACAAGATCACCTTTTCATCCTCTTCCAACCTTTAGACTGGAAAAAGCTTTCATCTTTAATTTCTGTCGTCTTTGATCAACTTGTAAGTTTTCTCTCCTTTTCGAATTTGATTTTCATGGCACCCAGAGTTGGAACAAAAAAGGTTCGCAAACCAAAAACTTCCAATCCTACCCCAAATCATCCTTCAGAAGATGAAGAAGTCAAAAAACCTAAGAAAGTGAATCCTAGGGTTCCTAACCAGCCTTCGACCCTTACCCAAAAAGACTTGATAGATCTTAGGAAACAACATAGTTGGCTCAATTCAATGACAATATCCCTTCCAGAACCTAGTGAAAGGGCTCATCTTCCTTCTTCCAAGCTAAAATTAGGAACTTTTTCTCAATTTTTGGAATGAGAAATGACCTTTCCTCTGCTTGAAGGTGTTGTTTCGGTTTTGCAAGAGTTCAACATTAGCCCCTGCCAGATTACCCCAATCGCATGGTTGGATTGTTGAGCTTTAATGAGATATGCATAGACCTGGGTCTCGATCTCACCTGTCCTCTCTTCTGGTATTACTGGAGACCAGCTAAGAAAGAAGATGAAGATATGATATACTGGAGGTATATCTCCAAACATAGAGGCTTTATTAAGGATAAAGTTCAGAGCCATAAAGGTTTCAAACCGAAGTGGTTATGGATAGAACCAAATGGTGTGGATCTCAATAACAACCCTTATGCTTTGCACGGATATCCTTTTCCTACCAAATGGAATGCCGCTCCTACATCCTCCGATACTTGGAAACTAGAACGTGCACTAACTCTTGTCGAAAAAGCATCTTGCCCCCGAATCGAGGCTTATAAATATGATTGGGTTTACAAAGATATGCTTAGGGTGCTTCAAAGTCGCGACATGACTTGCTTTTACTCTCGTGACTATGAGATTATCTACCCGAAACCCCCCATGTTTATTGATGCCGAAGGCGACTTCTCAATTTAATTTTTGATTTTGTCTGCAAATTTCATTTTGCAGGCCATTCTGTCCATGTCTGTTCGTGATACCATGCTAGCTTATCTATATCTTAATATAAATAAATAAACGATAATCCTAATCTAATTAGATATTTATTTATGTTAGCGATTTAATTTAATTAATTAGAATCCTTTCCGAATAGGATTACTAATTAGATAAATAAATAAATATAATGATTATCTTTATTTATATCTTAATATAAATAGATAATAATCCTAATCCTAATTAGATATTTATTTATGTTAGGGATTTAATTAATTAGAGATATAATCACATTAAACCTTCTAATTAATATTATCTCTATAATCTAATTATAATTATCAATTAAATTATTTCATCCCTAATGTATAAAATTTGGCCCATATACTTCCTCTCTCTTCATTACCATCCCGTCCTCCATTTCCAAGTCTCATGTGCGACCCATTAGGTTCTTATCGCTGCTAGCCGTACATATTTATTGGAATTAATTCAACCTGATTAATTTCAATTTATATATAACGGAATGACTTCAAAAGCTCTTACTAGCAGAACTTTAGATAGTCCCCTTGTGCGACAAGAAGCCAGGTTGAATACTGACGTTTACCTTTCCGTATTAGGTCCAATATAATTCGATCCTTCATCAATTATTTCCTTCAGACAATTCTTATAACCATGGAACGTGTCTTGTTACAAATAACGAATAGTCTGTTATACTTGTCCAGGTGGAATTAATTCTGAAAAATAAGTTAAGTTAAATCTCTATTTCTACTCTTAACTTTATCACCTTGCAAGGATTTCAGTCAATTCACCACAAGCAGCCCTTTGGATATATCTCCTACTTATCAGGAGTGACACATGCTCAATCTAACATTAACTATCCTGCAGTTACTTTATGTGATACCCAACCCTGCTCTCACACACCCCAGGGCCTCCCCTGTAGTGGATTGTGCTCGCACAGAATCAAAGCATCACACTCCATAATCCAGAATCACTAATTAATGATTGTTTGAGTCTGAGGATTACTTATACCTACTAACACCAATAAGATGAACATTTGACACTTAGATAAATCTATCCATACTGTTATCTCAAGTCGGGTCCCAATCCTAATGAACTGCTTCACCGAATCCACGTAAATAGGGCTGTAAATGAACAGAGCCGCTCATGAGCGGCTCGATGATCGGCTCAATAAAAGCTCGGCTCGACTCGGCTCGATTTGTAAACGAGCCGCTCGTGAACACAATTTACTGGCTCGGTTCGTAAACGAGCCAAGCTTGAGCAGGCCAAAGCTCGACTCGAAAGCTCGCGAGCAGGCTCGATTAGAACATTTATGAACAAATTTTAATTTTGTAGAAAACTATATAGTTTTGTGTTAGTTCACAAATATCTAAACTTGATATTATTTCATTTACTATTAGATGAGTTTGTTCACAAACATAATAAATGAGTAATAAAAGTACTATTTATAAGCATCTTGTTTATTTATTCACGAACTTTGCTTGTGAGCTAGTTTATGTACACAATTAAAGAGTTATTTGCGAGCAAACTTCACAAATATAATTAACAATTTACTCACAAACAATTGGTGAGATAATTTTCTTAATGAACCAAGTCCAAAAGAGGATTTTGGGCTCGAAACAAGCTCGAAGCTCGGTTCAAGCTCGTTGAGCAAGCCAAAGCTCGGCTCGGGCTCGGCTCGTTAATTTTATAGCAAGCTCGGCTCGGGCTTGAGCTCGTTAATTTTATAGCGAGCCGAGCTTGAACAGACCAAAGCTCTCGGCTCGGCTCGATTACAGCCCTACACGTAAATGTCTAGATATCTCCGTATCTAAAGCTTGTGAGATCAACTCTCTATGTCGACAGAAAACACTGTTACATATAAGTCTCAACAGTAATATGTCAACCCCTTTAACATATTACTTGACCTGGGTTGATTTTAAATTTATTGACTTATTATAAAGTATAGTCTCACTTAATGCTTGTATGAACACTTTATGATCACTTAAATAAACTTGAGATTTTTTATTTGACTTAATTAGTTCTCATAAAAGGTTAATGCCTTTATATAGTTTAATTTACTATATCTTATAAAACAAATGATAATGAACAATTCATTTACACATAGTTTATATCCTACAACAATTGTCTACAGGACACTAAACCCCAACATCCCCTTGTTTTCTGGTTCTGACACTAAAACAGAGGGTCTGCCCGAAAGGTCTTCCTCGATCGAAGATGTCTTCTTCGATCGAGGATCCCCATTGTCGATCGGGGATCTCCCAGATCGGTGATAGGGAGCTTTTCGGGCAGAATCCTGTCTTCTTGTCCAGGTAGATTAGGTTTCCTGTTTATTCGGTAAATTTAATACATTTCAGTCAAATCTGCAAATGAAGATAAAATCAATCTCGGGTTAGGGATATTTTAGGCATTTCTATTAAAATTTGTCTAGGCATCTAAATTAGGCTTCAGAATCAATGCATGCTACGTGTTAGATCTTAGGAATAAATGAGTCCTATTTGATCGAGTCCGGTGTCGTAGTTTAAATCCGAAAGACGGGTCCCAAAGCACCCGCAGCTAACGTTTGTTGTCTTGCAGGTTTAATAGATTTAGTTCCTAGGGCTAGATTTGATGTATTAGGGCAGACTGGTGCCATTTGTGAATTGATAGACTCTTATAACCGATTAAGTTCCGAACCCAATTCTGAAGAGGTAGCATGTGTTGGTGTGCCCTAGTTCGTAGGCATTAGTCCTACAATATGTATTAGACATTTTGTATATTGCTTGAATACATTGTGTATGTGTTATATGAATAAAGGCAATAATTCATAATGTTTATATCTTGTGCTATGAAACATGTATGGGGTATCCGTTGATTGATAATCATAAAACGTCTGAGACATGTTCTATTCGTGGAAACGAATATAACTAAAGGTCTATGTATCCAGTATCTGTGTAGTTGTGTAGGAAGCACTACTGCAATACTTGTATAGTCAGATATGGATGCAGGTACGCATTGATGTAGCTCAATGTGGGACTGGACCGATCCGCTCTAGAAAGATTCATGGTGAATGTGTCATTGATCTTTCTAAGTGTAGAACTTTATTATCTCCAGACCTATTTCATTATAGTAAATGACGTGAGATGCGGTTCACTTTGATATGCGCCTAACAGGTCCGTAACAGGATGCCAAATACGGGTATGTTGGGTGGATCGTTGAACACGTTGTGGCAGATAGATGAAGTGATGGGATTACCACTCACCTAACGGTGAGCCGATATCACCGGCCATTTGAGAAGTGGAACTGAAGAAGTGTGTGGCCACACCCTGATAAGTAGTTCACTTATCTGATTCATCAGTTCACTTTAGATCAAGAAATGTAATAAACCGTATAGAGAATGACAGTCACCATGTCTCTGGTTTATAATATGGATATGAAAATGGTAAGAGATATTGAGAGATCATCTACTGGGTTTCATGTGTCTTCTATAGACGGCTGAAGTAATTCGTATCAGCCAGGGGCCTTAATGGTTTGCTAGAACCCACTTATGGTCATTGGGCTTTAGGCCCATGTCTGGTTGAGGACGAACCCTTAGGATCGTGCACACACAACTCGTGGAATTGAATAATAGTATAATCTTAAATGCATGTATGTATTTAATCAGAATAAAATATGTTAATTAATTAACAAAGGGATAAATTGATTATTTGTTATTTAACAAGTTAATCAATTTGATATTTAATTTGGTTATGGTTAATTAATTAAGTTTCCAAATGTAATTAATTAATCAACTGATTAATTAGGTTGCATAGGATAAATTATTAATTGAACCATAATGCAATTAAATTCTATAGGGCCATAAATATATATGTGGGATTATTTAATTAGGCCTATTTGATCCTAATTGAATTAAATATAATCTATAGGGTTATATTTATGATTAGGGATCAAGGAGGGACTAATTAGAAATTAGCCAACTAAAGTGGGGTAATTAAATTGGGCCTATTTGGACCTAATTGAATTAAATATAAACTGTAGGGTTATATTTATGGTTAGGGACCAAGGAGGGACTAATTTGATATTAGCCACTTAACCTAAACCTAATTGATACATGTATTTATTCATTAGGTTTAGTAAGCTGATCATCACTTGCCTCCTCCTTGAATATTTCGGCCCCCTCAGTCCCTGCACAAAGTTCTTCGCGTTCTTCGTGTTGTGATTATTCTGAATCGATTACGGCTAGCACTGGTTCAGTTCCTATACGGTTGGTGTACGTGATTAAGGAGATTCACTCGACTTGTGGATTCCTGCAGCCGTCTCTAAAAGAGACATCACCCGTAAGTTCCTGGATCTTTGTTTTAATTTTGTTTTGAAGTTCACTCCGAGGCAGTCTGATACGATCTTAACTGGATTATAGAAAATCTAACCGTAGTTTTCCGCCGCACTTGGTTAATTTTCGATGACTAATCCTCAACAGTGGTATCAGAGCATAGGCTCGTTAGACTGGATCGTTTGGCTTCCGATTAAAAGTTTTAAAACTTAGATTAATCTATATATATTTGTGTTTGTTTGATTGATTTTCTGTTTGAAAAGATTTATAAAACAAAACATATATGGTTTTGATTTGGATTGGAAACATCGAGGCTGAACTGATTTTATTTCGGAGTCGGGGCTGATGTTTGAATCCGTGTATTTCATGTTCATCACGGGACTGCCGTTTATATTTTATTTTTATTTTTAAAAAAAAAAGATGTATGGTTCTGTTGAAAAGAACAGCAACATAGTTTTATTGTTGCTGTTCAAATTAATTTGAACAACAACATCCGTTTTTTTTTTTTAATTGTTGCTGTTCAAACTAATTTGCACAGCAACGCAACCTATTTGGGGCTGCATAACCGCTGCTGTCCCTTGGCGGCGGCTGATGCCGATTAGGTGGCTGTTCGCGATGGACAGTCGTTGGGTTGTGGGCCTAGGATTTCTGTGTTAGGATTATTGGGCCTGGTTCGGTGAATTTTGGACCGGGTTATTGAGTTTTAATTGTTTTTAAAAGGTTTTAAGAGTCCGGGGTCAAATCTGAACCAATTAAAAAATTTATGGATTGCAAAAGTATTTCATAATTTTTTAATTGATAAATTCATAGATTAAAATTATTTAGGTTGAATAATTTTGATAAAATGAATTTTGGTTGGCATGCATTTTATTTATTTAGTTATAAGATATAGTTTATATTTATGCTGGAATAAATAAAACTGGTGTTAACATTGAAATTAATTCAATGGGCCGTGGCACCGGGCATTGAATGAGCTTAAATTTTAGAGTTAATGACAACCCAATTTCAGTGGGAGCAGAATTGATAATTTTGCAAAATTAGGCCTTCATAGGCCTTAGTCATTAATTGGTAAAATTAAAAACGATTTCACCCTAAGGAATTCGGTTTAACTAAATTAAAAGTTTAAGTGTGGATGGATTTACCATGATCATGCATTTTATTTATTTGGCTAACCCTGCAACAATGCGTTTTAATTCATAGAATTCTATGGACCCTAGTTGAAGTTTGGTTGTAATTTAATTTAATTTCATTTGCTAAATATAGCCTGCGTGCCAATTTTAATTTTGTAAATTAGATTAGGCTTTATATTTCAATTGCAAATTGTAATCTGAAGCCCATGAAAGAAGTCCAGATGTGCCAAGGCCCATGGTGGAAGCCCAGAAGCGACCAAACAAGTCCAAGATGGTTTTAGATCATTTTAGGATGTATTATAAAGCCCATAGGATGTCTATTGCTTTATTTGTATTTCTGTAAGATATCCAGTATGATTAATTTGCAATATGATCACCAGATCATCACATGTCTTTACATGTTAAGCCAATCACCTAATTTAATCTGGAAATGAAAATATTGAGTCGATTAAAAGTGCTATCCTAATTCACAGCTCTTCCTCCCAAGCAAGGCTGCAGTGTGCGTCATGCCCTAGCTGAGTACATTGTAATGATTGGTGGGCCGTCGAGTGTTAAGGCACTTTGGTGCGGTTAACACGTGAATGGAGGTGTGACTCAACGTGGGGTAGCCTTAGCTCAGAGTAGGCCCCTAAGCACGACGAGTTAAGTGCCAATCCGCTCATCAAACCAAGAGTTCTCTAGGCTAGAAAATTGGATATGTTGTCCTACCTAATTGTTCAATGGCCGGTTGGCGAGCCCTAGCTCGGCCGATCAAAGAAGGGTTGTGGATCTTGGTATAAATAGCCAAATCACATCACCAAAAACGAATTAGTAACAGATTAATAATTTGAGTATTTGGCTAAAGACCTTAATTCCAACTCTCTAATTTTTCAATGTGTAGAATCAACTATCATTTAAATCAAAGACTTAATGGCAACAACAAGTAATTCACTTAGACCACTCCTGGAAAAGGAGAAGCTTTCAGAGCTTATTGTTCTTAGGCACGAGGCAAGGGAATACGTGCTGACTGCTGCTCTTCCAAGAGCTCGTCCGATGGGTCGAGGTGCTACAGAGGAAGTTCTAGCGCAGTACGAGCGTCATGTTAAGGACGACAGAGAGGTGACCTGTGTCATGCTTGGTACGATGATCCCAGATCTGCAGAAGCAGTTCATGGACATGCATGCTTTTGAAATGATGGACTCCTTGAAGAGGATGTTCCAGGATCAGGCACGTCAGGAACGCTACCTGACAACCAAGGCTTTAATGACAACAACTATGCAAGCTGGAACATCTGTTAGCACGCATGTGATAAAGATGAAGGGCTACATCGATTGTTTATCGAGGTTGGGCGCCCCAGTTAGTGCAGAGACACAGGTGGACATCTTTCTAGGCTCACTCTTAGAGTCCTACAACAATTTTATTCTGAACTACAATATACAGGGTCAGAATGGAACTATCATGGAGTAGCATGGCATGCTAAAGCAAGTTGAGCAGTCCATGAAAAGGACTCTGGAAGTGTTGCTGGTTAGCAAGGGCAGCGGGACTAAGGGTGCTAAGAAGGGGTATTCCAAGTTTAAGGGCAAGGCCCAAAAGCCAAAGCCTAAAGCGAAGAAGGCTTTCAAATCAAACCCTAATGACCTCTGCCATGAGTGTATGGAGAAAGGGCACTGGAAAAGTGCGTGCCCAAAGCTAAGGGAGAAACAGAAGGGCAAGGCTGTAGCCTCGACTTCAGGTATTTATGTTATTGAAATAAACCTAGCTATTTCAACATCTTGAGTCTTAGACACTAGATGTGGATCTCACATTTGTTCAAAAGTGCAGAGGCTTAGAAATGGAAGGTTGTTGGGATCTGGCGAGGTGGATCTTCAAGTTGGTAATGGCGCTCATGTAGAGGCATTGGAGATCGGAGACCACTCTTTGGAGATGCCCACTGAGCTCGTGTTGGAGCTTAGGGATTGTTAGTTTTGTACTGCCATGCGCAGGAATATTGTATCGATTTCAACTTTGGATAAATCTGGATTTTCTTTTGATATTGGACATGGAATTTTATCTATAAAATGTGGCAATATTGTTTATGGAAATGGCATTCTTGAGAACGAGTTATATATCCTAGATTTAAAGCGTGAATCGCACATTTACAATATAAATACTAAATGGATCAAACAGAATGATTTGAATCCTACATTCGTTTGGCACCATCGTCTTGGGCACATAAACGAGAAATGCATAGCTAGGCTCCACTCTAGTAGAGTGCTGGGGTCATTCGACTTAAAGTCATATAATACATGCGAATCTTGTTTACGTGGAAAGATGACAAATGCACCTTTCAGCAAAACTGGTGAAAGGGCAACATAGCTATTGGGGCTAATACATTCAGACGTATGTGGACCAATGAGCTCAAGTGCTAGAACGGGATATCTCTATTTTGTGACCTTCACAGATGACGATAGCCGGTACGGTTATGTCTATCTGATGAAGCACAAGTCAGAAGCCGTCCAAAGGTTTAAAGACTTTAAGGACGAAGTTGAGAACCAACTTGGCAAGAAAATAAAAAAATCACTCCGGTCTGATAAAAGGGGTGAATACCTAAGCCAAGAGTTTGACGAATACTTAAGAGAGTGTGGGATTGTATCCCAACTCACTCCTCTTGGAACTCCACAATGGAATTGGGTGTCCGAGAGGAGGAACAGAACCCTACTTGACATGGTTCGCTTAATGATGAGTCAAACATCTCTCCCAATCTCTTTTTGGGGATATGCTTTGGAAACGGCTGCTTTCATTATAAATAATACACCTAGCAAGGCAGTTGAAAGTACGCCACATGAACTGTGGACCGGGCATAAGCCCAATGTATCTTTCATAAAGGTTTGGGGCTGTGAATCTAACGTCAAGAAATTGATGGGTGGCAAACGAGAGTCCAGATCTACTAAATGACACTTTGTGGGCTACCCTAAGGAAACTAAGGGTTATTACTTCTACAACCCGACTGAGAATAAGATATTCTTAGCCAGAGGGGATGTTTCCTTAAAGAAGGGATTCCTTTCCAAAGAAGACAGTGGGAGCAATTTTGAACTCGCTAAAGTTCAAAGCTCACAAACTCCTGTAGATGGAGCTGAGGATGCTATGGGAACCGAACCAAATCCACGAGAAATTAAGGAGGTTGTGACGGTTACACAGAATATGGATTCATGCAGAATTTGGATAAGTCCTGTGTGTATATGAAAGTGAGTGGGAGCGTGCGAACGTTCCTGGTGCTGTATGTTACATTAAGCATGACAAGTCGATACCAGTCGGGTCCCAAAAGGGAGCGTTGGACGACAGTTAAGGCTATCCTGAAGTACCTTAACCGAACAAAGGATGCATTCCTGGTGTTCATAGGATATGGTGAGCTGGCAATATCAAGCTACACCTTACAGACTCGGCAGGATGAATTCCAATCACAGTCTGGGTATGTTTTCTCCTGAACGGCGGTGTCGTTAGTTGGAGAAGAACAGAGTAGTTGACTATTGTAGATTCTACAAAGAAGCTGAGTGCATCACTGTATGCGATACTACAGGGGAAGCAATTTTGATCAAGAAGTACATAATCGATTTAGGACTAGGTAAAACTGTCCTAAGATCGGTTGATGTTTTCTGTGACAATGACAGGGCCATGGCACAAGCACTGGAGCCCTAGTCACATAAGAGATCAATATTATTACTCAGGAAATTTCACTCCATTCTAAAAATCGTGAATAGAGGTGAACTTTCTTTGGAGACGATAGACATGATGCGTGCCGTCTAGTGTAGTGTTTTCTTACGACAAAATATGTATGATAAGTGCGTTACGACTATGGATGTGATCTTTCTAAATGCTCTATCTTTATTAGACGTCACTACTTAGGGGCAAGTGTACCCCGTCGTATCAAGTAATAATCTGGTTAAGACCGGGTATCGAATCCACGGAATTTATAACTGCAAGTATTAAACGACTCGGTTTTATACGTTATCTAAGCGGTGAATACTTTGAGGTTGATGTGAGGACCAACTACAAACTACTCCTAACTACGGGTGAGGCGAATTTATATAACAAAACTCTATGAAATGATGTGGATGCGATAAGTTATAAATATGACAAATAACGACTTCTAGTGTTTATACGGTTGATGGTTTGTTTTTGCAATGACGACTACGTGTAGTGTGACCGACCCGTGAAGTACTTAGACAACGTGGTTCCTAGTCAAGGCGTGTCTAATGCTCGGGATCAGAAATTAGGGCCCATAAGTTCCATGGCTTGTCAATTCCTACGGTTTCCGGTTTGTCACTTCCGGTAAGGCAACACCTATATGAATCCCTAAAGGTAGCCCGAATGGCGTCGGAAATCGCGTTCTCATACACAATAATCAATTATGAATATCAAAACAAGTAACAAACATCAACACATATATCGAAAAGAAGATTATGAATCATAAATTATAAATATGGAGAATGTAAATATGAATTACAACCAAGCCTAGTACATAGGATGAGTTCAAGCTAATTAGCAAGTGTAAAGGGAAGAATCCACCCTCAGAACTAGCTAACCGGACTCAAAGCCGTCTCTTAGGACTTGGATGGTGGAGCTTTCGAGCTTGGTGCACGGAGATGGAGCGGAACTTTGATGGAATGCCGGAATCAACGAACAAGCTCTCAAGGTGTAAGAGTTTGGCTATATAAAGCCTAAAAACAAAATCTAAAACTACAAATGACAAGAGTTTAATCTCAAGAAAGTATATGTTACAAGGTGTCTAAGGTATGTGAAATGAGTGCTAGTCACTCTTATTTATACACATCAAGCTAGGGGTAAAATTGTAATTCCACAAGGTGCAAGCATGGAGGAGCATGATTTTGTGCAGAATTCCCATAATACGCCTAGCGTAGGGTGTGGAACGCCCCGCATGTTTGCCCATTCCGTTAGAGATCTCCTGCATGTGGACCCATTCTAGATCTTGTTGTCTCAAACACGCCCTGCGTAGACTGGGATGCGCCTCGCGTGTTTGAGTTTCTGAGTTTTTATTGCTTGAATTGGGTCTTTTACGCCGTGCGTAGCTGAAGCACGCCCCGCGTAAAAGAGTCTCTGAGCTTTTTGCATTGAAGAACTGTTGGGGTTTAGTGTCCTATAAACAATTGTTCTGGGATACAAACTTAATGTAAATGAATTGTTCTTTATATCATTTGTTTTAATGAGATATATGTTTTATAACTATATAAAGGCAATCCCTTTTAAGCACTAAATAAAGTCTAATAAAAGGAAATCCGTAAGTTTGTTTAAAGTGATTATAAAGTGTTCATACAAGCATGAAGTGAGACAAAACTTTATAATAAACTAATAAACTTAAAGTGATATGTTTAGGATTGATATATCAGTGTTGAGACTTGTATGTAACAATGTCTTCTGTCCGACAGAAAGTTGATCTCACAAGCTTCATATATACAGATATTTGGACAGTTACATAGATCCGGTGAAACGTCGTTCATTAGGATTGGGGATCCGATTTGAGATAACAGGATGGGTAGATTCATCCTTGTCACCTGTTCATCTCATTGGTATTAATAGGTATAACTAATCCTCAGACTCAAAGGAATGTTAATTGGTCATCCTGAATTACTGAATGTGAGACTTTGATCCTGCTGTCCCACGATCCTTAACAGAGATGACTCTGGGGTGTAAACGGCAAAGGTTGGGTGTCACAGGAGGTAATATCAGGGTAGTTATACATTGGATTGAGCATTTATCACTCCCGATTAATGGGAGATACATCCAAGGATCGTTTGTGGAAGACTCGACTCTAAATCCTTGCAAGGTGATAACTTAAGAGTAAGAAATACAGATTTCACTTAACCTATCTATTTGAGTTGACTCGGCCTATACAAGTAAAACGAACGTCTCACTATATGTGACTTGACATCACCCATAGTCATAAGATTCAGTTCACGGATGTAGTTGATAAAGAATCGAATTATACTGTAACTAATACGGAAGGGTTAACGACAGAATCAACCTGTCTTCTTAACGGACTCTGGGGGAATGATTACAGACTTGCCAATAACATACTCAGTACATCATTCCGTTATGCAAATCATTCCGTTATGCAAAGATTAAATATAATTCTTGAAGAAATTAATTTAATAGTTGCATACGGCCAGAAGTAGTAAGAACCTAATGGATCACACATAAGACTTGGAACCAAAAGAGAGATGGATGTTATTAATTGATGGAAGCCCAATTGAGCCCAGTAAGGCCCATTTAAATAGAGGGGGCCGGAATTTATATATAATAAATAAGGAATTATTTTAATTCCATTAATCATAATTTGATTAGGTTTGTGAATTAAATTAATTAAGAGATAATTAAGTTATGAGTTTTAATTAGATTAATATACTCCTATTATTATCCAATTAGGTTATTTATTATTATCCTAGGTATATTAGATATATAATGAGATAATAATTGGGAATCCTATTCCGAATTGAATTCCTATTAAGTAACCTATTCCTATCTAACTAGGGTTTAGATACAAGTGATTATATATACCCCCCTACTACATGAATTTCGACTAAGCTATACACCTCTCCCCTTTGTGATTTTTGAAATTTGCAAATAAGAGAGAGAAAGAGAATTCGACTCCCCTAGTTCGTGGATAAGAATTCATACGGCTTCCATCGATCGATTAATTTCATCTATCTCCTTTTTCTTTGATCTTGTGTTGGTTAATTAGAGGCAATCTATTTTGGTTGCATCTCATACGGTTGATTCTAACTTAACCTCACCGTGTTTTACTTCGTGCTTGGGAACTCGGAGAAGAGTTGTGGGCGCTTCATTAACAACGGTAGATTGTTCTTCAAAAGGTATTTCTTCTTATCCCTCTTTATATGAAATAACGATTAACGGATCCTATGGTTAAAAGGAAGTAGGCTAAAATTTTTTATATTTCCGCTGCTATACCTTAGCCTAATTTCCTCCAGTGGTATCAGAGCCATCGTTAAATCCGTTATTTCATATATGAAA
This sequence comes from Euphorbia lathyris, assembly GCF_963576675.1. Taxonomy (NCBI): domain Eukaryota; kingdom Viridiplantae; phylum Streptophyta; class Magnoliopsida; order Malpighiales; family Euphorbiaceae; genus Euphorbia; species Euphorbia lathyris. The sequence goes on along the minus strand of NC_088912.1, from coordinate 54,351,067 downwards.
ATTTAGAAGTTTTTCAATAGGATTGAATAAATATTTATGGTTAGGATTAATTAACAAATTGTTTGATTAATTAATTCTAAAGATAAATAAATTTTAATTAATTGTTAATTAAAATAGATTATGCGTATGTTCCTAATTATTTCGATTGATAATCATTATAACAAAATCTATTAGTTTTATAGTTAGGTTAATAAAATTAGTTTTATTAATTCTAAAAGATAAAACGGAAATCTATTGTAGTTTTTCCTATTTCTGAAAATCATTTTTAAAACCGTTTTAAAATCTGATATATATATATATATATATATGTTTTATATTAAAAAATATATATATATATAAATACGACAGCGGCTCGTGAGGCTCGACCAGCCGCTGTCACGCGGCTGCTGCCTCGCGGCAGCAGCCGCGTGCGCAGCCGCGGGGCTGCTGCCAAACGGCAGCAGCCCGGCTTCGGGCCCCCGGCCCGAATCCCACTTGATTTTAATCGTTAAAATCGGCTTGAATATGATTTGTATATATAAATATATGTTTCGGAAATTAATAGTTTTCTGTTTTGATTATCGAATGAAAATTCGTTTAAAAGTTTGTTTTTACCAAGTTGTAAATCAAAGTGTTAACTGAATTGAAATCAAAATAATTGGGACATGCATAATCGACGTTTTATGTGGTTATATTAATCTAAGAATTAATATAAAGATACAAAACGATTAGAAGTAAAATTGGATGAAAGTTAATTTGACGAGTTAATGTGATTAACCTAAATATTACATAAGACGGTTATGTAATCAATCAATTAAATTTATTTAATTGAGTCTATGCATGTTTGGAGTTATGGACATATTTGGACCCTCTTTTAGTCTTTTGGTATTTTTGAAATAGGGCCTGCGCGTCCTGCCTTTCTACTATCTATTGTAATTTCTCCTCTCATCTGATTCCCTTCAATTCAATTGAAGTTTTCTTATAGTAGTATAGAAATTAATATGTAATTTCAAGGCGCCATGGAGAAGACGGAGGACCTAAAGATAAATATGTAATAGTTAGTATTTCCTTAGGTTTGCCCTTTTATTCCGTCTCTGGCTCGACAGAATAATTTAGATGATATGTCCATAACGCCAATGTATGTGAATGTATGTGTCTGATGTATGCTAAAGCAAATCAAGACTAAGTTAGATTATGAGACTTAAATAAAATCCCTCGTTAAAAAGTTAAGTAAATAAGCAAGTTATTAAAATCGGTTGCCCCTCCCTAATATTATAATTCAGCCGGCAGCACTGGGGGCCTTTGGGTTGTTGAGCAAACTCAAGCTCGGGATCTTATGGTAACACTTGAATTATCGAAAGTCATTCTTTCATGAATATGGGGTAATACTTAAATTAGATTATGATAATTGGATGAGCAAACTCATGTTGTCATAAACTAATGGGCAATATGGTTGGGATTAATGTGAATAGCATATTAGTTACTAATGTGGTTAGTAACCCAATAACCTAGGAGTCACATTCAAGATGTGATTGATTACATGAATCTACCTAACAAATGAGACTAGCTTGTTGAGCAAACTCAAGGCGAAATTTCATGAGTTAGGATCCTAGCTCACTAAAGGATTTGTGAAATTCTTCGAATTAATATGGAGGGCTATTAATTTGGCAAAATAGTGGGAGCAATCTGAAATAAATTAAAAGGCCTATAATTTTAGATTGTTATACTTTAAAACAAATGAATGACATACGTTTACTATTTCTCACTCTCAGGTTTTGTTTAAACACACTCTTAAAATCATGACTAAAACCAATCTGCAAAACATTCTTACCGATAACAAACTGAATGGTTCAAACTTCACCGACTGGTTTCGTAACCTCAAAATTGTTTTGAAGTTCGAGAAAATTGGTTATGTACTTGATACACCGATACCCCATGTCCCTGAAGATGATGCTCCCATCGAGGAAATTGATGCTTATCAGAAGCACAAGGCTGATGACGATCATGCCGGATGCATCATTCTTGCATCGATGACATCGGAATTACAAAGGCAACATGAGGAGATGAATGCCAATTCCATCATCATGCACCTAAAGGAATTGTTTGGGAAACAAACCAGGTGCGAACGCTACGAGATATCCAAGTTGTTATATCGTTGCAGGATGAAAAAGGGCACATCAGTCATGACACATTGTGTCAAGATGGTTGGCTACATTACCAAACTTTCTAGTATTGGATTTGCGATGGATAACGAATTAAGTGTAGACTTAATTCTTCAATCCCTCCCAGAAAGTTATTCATAGTTCATTATGAACTATCAAATGAATGACTTGCAAACCTCTCTTGAAGAGCTTGCAAATATGCTCAAGTCAGTTGAGTCCAATATGAAGAAAGACAAGACCATACCGGCTCTTGTAATTGAGGGATCAAAGAAAAGGAAAGGGAATTTTCCCAATCCTAAACATCCTAAGAAAGGTAAGAAAGCTGTGTCCAAGGGAAAGGAAGTGAAAAAGCCCAAAGGAGAGTGCCACTTCTGTGGTAAAGACGGGCATTGGAAGAGAAACTGCAAGGAGTATCTAGCCACCCTCAAGAAGGGAAAAGGCGGTGCTTCTACATCTGGTATGTTTTATATTGAAATAAATACAGTTTCATAGTCCGAATCTTGGGTACTTGATACCGGATGTGGATCTCATATTTGTACAAATATGCAGGAGCTAAAACAGACTGAGGAACTAAAGAAAGGAGGCATAAACTTGCGAGTAGGAAATGGAGCAAGAGTTGCCGCCCTGCAATTGGAGATTATGTTTTACCTTTGCCCTCTGGGCTTGTAATAGAATTAAGGAATTGTTTATACGTTCCTGAGATGTCTCGTAACATTATTTCTATTAGCCGTCTTATTGACGACGGTTTTCATATTTCAATAAAAGACAAGAGTTGCAATTTTTATAAAGATTCGATCTTTTATTTTTCAGGAATTTCACAAAATGGGATTTATGTGTTAGATAACAAAATTCCTGCTTTTGCAATTGATACCAAAAGACATAAGCTAGATAATTCAACTTACTTGTGGCATTGTCGTTTAGGCCATATAAACAAGAGACACATGCTAAAGCTACATTCAGATGGGCTTATAGATCCAATCGATTCCGAATCATTGGAAACATGCGAATCATGTTTAAAAGGTAAAATGACAAAGACACCCTTTAGCAATAAAGGTGAGCGTGTATCAGACACTCTAGGACTCATTCATTCAGATGTATGCGGTCCTATGTCGGTCCAAGCAAGAGGAGGATTCAGATACTTCATAAGCTTCATATATGACCATACTCGATATGGTTACATCTACTTGATGAGGCACAAAGCAGAAGCTTTTGACAAGTTCAAATGCTTCAAGAATGAAGTGGAAAATCAATTAGGAAAGAAAATAAAGACGCTTCGATCCGATCGAGGTGGCGAATATCTTTCTGATGATTTTCTGAATTATCTAACTGAATGTGGGATATGCTCACAATGGACACCTCCCTACACACCACAACACAATGGTGTATCCGAGAGGAGAAACCGTACCCTATTAGATATGGTACGATCCATGATGAGCATGGCCTTACTTCCAAAGACGTTCTGGGGCTATGCCTTAGAAACTGCCCTCTTCACCCTGAACCGAGTACCAACTAAATCCGCTAGTTTCACACCATATGAATTGTTCGTTGGTAGGAAACCCGTGTTCTCGTTTATGAGAGTATGGGGTTGTTCAGCGTATGTCAAACGCATTGCGTCCGACAAACTAGATTCTAAATCTGATAAATGTTTCTTCATTGGATATCCTAGGGAAACCGTAGGGTATTACTTCTATCATCCAGATGATCAGAAACTAATAGTATCCAAACACGCAACCTTCTTAGAGAAAGAGTTTCTCGAAGAAACACAAAAAGGAAGCGTGATTGAACTCGACGAAGTTCAAGAAGAAGAAACACCGACTGAAACAATAGAAGCGGTTGAGGTACCCGAAGTAGTCCCATTAGATGAGACTCCAGTGGCACCTATTCGTAGATCACGAAGAGTTCGTGAACTCCCAGTTAGATATGGTTTTCTAGTGGGAGATGATAATGAGGTTCCCGTGTTAGACGACGAACCCGAAAACTACGAAGAGGCTCTTACTAGTCCAGATTCTAAAGCATGGCTTGAGGGCATGGATTCTGAAATGGATTCCATGTATACTAACCAAGTGTGGACTTTGGTTGATCCACCCGAAGGGATAATTCCCATTGGGTGCAGGTGGATCTTCAAAAAGAAGACTGACATGGATGGAAAGGTTAGCACCTACAAGGCTAGGTTGGTAGCGAAAGGATATCGTCAGAAGCAAGGTGTTGATTATGACGAAACCTTCTCTCCTGTTGCTATGTCCAAATCAATCAGAATCATGCTTGCTATTGCCGCTCACTATGATTATGAGATTTGGCAAATGGATGTGAAAATAGCTTTCCTGAACGGAAACCTGCTTGAGGATGTATATATGATGCAGCCTGAAGGTTTCATATCGAAGGATGCAAATAAAGTTTGCAAACTTCAGAGATCCATTTATGGACTCAAGCAAGCATCTAGAAGCTGGAATAAGCGTTTTTGACGAAACCATAAAACAATTTGGTTTCGAACAAAATTGCGAAGAAGCTTGCATTTACAAGAAAGCAAGTGGGAGCTCTATAGCATTTCTCATACTATATGTGGACGATATACTGTTAATGGGAAATGACATTGCTCTATTACAGTCGGTAAAAGTATGGTTATCCGGTAACTTCTCAATGAAAGACCTTGATGAAGCAGCTTATATACTTGGTATAAAGATCTATAGAGATAGATCGAGAAGACTGCTTGGTCTTTCACAGGCTACATACATTGAAAAGGTGCTAGATCGATTTAGCATGCTTGAATCGAAACGAGGTAACTTACCCATGCTACATGGAGTAAAGTTAAACAATCATCAATGTCCTAAAACTGATGATGACAAACGACGCATGGCTGTAGTCCCGTACGCCAGAGCGATCGGTTCGACTATGTATGCTATGCTATGCACTAGACTTGACGTAGCGTTCGTGTTATCTGTAACGAGTCGTTACCAAGGGAATCCAGGAGACGAGCATTGGATTGCCGTCAAGATCATTCTTAAGTACTTGAGAAGGACTAAAGATATGTTCCTAGTGTACGGAGAAGGAGATCTGAAAATTGAAGGATTTTCAGACGCTAGTCATCTCACAGATGAGAATGATTTTAAATCCCAATCAGGATACCTGTTTATCTTGAATGGGGGCGCGGTCAGTTGGAAAAGTTCCCTACGACCGAGTCAGAGTACATCGCTGCTGCGGAAGCAGCAAAGGAAGCAGTTTGGAGTAGAAAGTTCATTACAGAACTAGGTGTGGTGTCTGACATTGTCAATCCCATTACTCTCTACTGTGATAACAATGGAGCCATTGCGCAAGCAAAGGAACCACGATCTCATAATGCATCCAAGCACTACCTAAAGCGATACCACATCATAAGAGAGATTGTGGCTAGAGGAGATGTGAGAATAGAAAGAGTACCTACAGAGGACAACGTTGCAGATCCGTTGACAAATCCTTTAACCCAAAAAGTACATGATCGTCATTTAACTTCTGCTGGGATAAGTTTTAGAAACAATTGGCTTTAGTCCAAGTGGGAGTATGTTGGGGTTTAGTGTCCTATAGACAATTGTTCTAGGATACAAACTTAATGAATTGTTCTTTATATCATTTGTTTTAATGAGATATATGTTTTATAACTATATAAAGGCAATCCCTTTTAAGCACTAAATAAAGTCTAATAAAAGGAAATCCGTAAGTTTGTTTAAAGTGATTATAAAGTGTTCATACAAGCATGAAGTGAGACAAAACTTTATAATAAACTAATAAACTTAAAACCACCCCAAGTCAAGTGATATGTTTAGGATTGATATATCACTGTTGAGACTTGTATGTAACAATGTCTTCTGTCCGATAGAAAGCTGATCTCACAAGCTTCATATATACAGATATCTGGACAGTTACATAGATCCGATGAAACGTCGTGCATTAGGATTGGGTATCCGATTTGAGATAACAGGATGGGTAAATTCATCCTTGTCACCTGTTCATCTCATTGGTATTAATAGGTATAACTAATCCTCAGACTCAAAGGAATGTTAATTGGTCATCCTGAATTACTGAATGTGAGACTTTGATCCTGCTGTCCTACGATCCTTAACAGAGATGACTCTAGGGTGTGAACGGCAAAGGTTGGGTGTCACAGGAGGTAATATCAGGGTAGTTATACATTGGATTGAGCATTTATCACTCCCGATTAATGGGAGATACATCCAAGGATCGTTTGTGGAAGACTCGACTCTAAATCCTTGCAAGGTGATAGCTTAAGAGTAAGAAATACAGATTTCACTTAACCTATCTATTTGAGTTGACTTGGCCTATACAAGTAAAACGAACGTCTCGCTATATGTGACTTGACATCACCCATAGTCATAAGATTCAGTTCACGGATGTAGTTGATAAAGGATCGAATTATACTGTAACTAATACGGAAGGGTTAACGACAGAATCAACCTGTCTTCTTAACGGACTCTGGGGGAATGATTACAGACTTGCCAATAACATACTCAGTACATCATTCCGTTATGCAAAGATTAAATATAATTCTTGAAGAAATTAATTTAATAGTTGCATACGGCCAGAAGTAGTAAGAACGTAATGGATCACACATAAAACTTGGAACCAAAAGAGAGATGGATGTTATTAATTGATGGAAGCCCAATTGAGCCCAGTAAGGCCCATTTAAATAGAGGGGGCCGAAATTTATATATAATAAATAAGGAATTATTTTAATTCCATTAATCCTAATTTGATTAGGTTTGTGAATTAAATTAATTAAGAGATAATTAAGTTAGGAGTTTTAATTAGATTAATATACTCCTATTATTATCCAATTAGGTTATTTATTATTATCCTAGATATATTAGATATATAATGAGATAATAATTAGGAATCCTATTCCGAATTGAATTCCTATTAAGTAACCTATTCCTATCTAACTAGGGTTTAGATACAAGTGATTATACATACCCCCCTACTACATGAATTTCGACTAAGCTATACACCTCTCCCCTTTGTGATTTTCGAAATTTGCAAATAAGAGAGAGAAAGAGAATTCGACTCCCCTAGTTCGTGGACAAGAATTCATACGGCTTCCATCGATCGATTAATTTCATCTATCTCCTTTTCTTTGATCTTGTGTTGGTTAATTAGAGGCAATCTATTTTGGTTGCATCTCATACGGTTGATTCTAACTTAACCTCACCGTGTTTTACTTCGTGCTTGGGAACTCGGAGAAGAGTTGTGGGCGCTTCATTAACAACGGTAGATTGTTCTTCAAAAGGTATTTCTTCTTATCCCTCTTTATATGAAATAACGATTAACGGATCCTATGGTTAAAAGGAAGTAGGCTAAAATTTTTATATTTCCGCTGCTATACCTTAGCCTAATTTCCTTCAAAAACTTCCTTACACGCCCCGCGTGTAAGGTGGTACGTCCCGCGTATGGATAGTTGACTCAGGGAGACCGTGCAGTCTGACTTTCAGGATTAGGCTAATCATTTTTGACACATGTTCCACGCCTCGCGTATGGTGGTACACGCCTGGCGTATTGGTGACTAGATCCCACGTGGTGTCTGTGGATAAGTCAAATATTTCTGATCCAGTGTTTCACGCCTCGCGTGAGGAGTGATGCGCCTCGCGTGAATGGGTGAATTTTCACTTGTTGCTCGTACCTGAAATACAATTCTCGGGAGCCGAGTTAGCTTAACATTTTATTTACTAATATTAATAAAAAATACAGAAAATTAACCGAAAGTACGGAATTTATTTTTATTTCGTTATTTTATTAATACACTCTATTTTTGTAATTAAACTTATTTATTTCTTCTAAAATCGAACCGTAAATCACGCTAAAAGATAGGGGTAAAATACCCCTATCAAACCTCCTCGGACTTTAAAGTTTTACTTGTCCTCAAGTAAAAGAAATCGAAAGACAAGGGATTGAGATTATTAAGAAACAAACCGTCGGTTGGTTTTACCAAGTGCGTGATTTCAAAGTTAAAGTTTTATGCAAAGTTTTCGATAAACACCTACGCAAACAATCGAGTGACCAAAACTTATTTGAAACCTCCATGATCAAAATTAATAGGCAATATTAACGGGGGTTGATTATCTTTTGAGGACCCGATAGTACCTCACCAAGGGATTTCACTCTTACACTCAAACTTTGGTGAGTCGGTGTTTTAGCACTCTTCTTTGCACTTACCCGAGATCACTTTGAGTTTGCACTTTCATCCGGGTTTTTCCTCCTATGTTATGGCTAAGGCAACATTAAAAATGAACCCGGAGGGGGGTTGTAATGTGGGTGGCTTTTTAGTGGTTAATTTTTTTTGGAAACTCGAGTTTAAATACCATTTCAGTGATCGCACCATATTTTATTTTGGCCTTGGCGAGTTCATAACATATACTCGAAATTGATCGGGTGGAGCTTGAGAATGCCTTTTTGCTCTTTATCGTCTTTTCTTTTTCTTTTTGTTTTGAGAGCGGCATAAAAACGATTTCAAAAGTTTAAGGTGCTTATTTATCAAGGCCTTGGCTTATTTCGGGTGCGAATTGATTTTGTTGGTATTTAAACAAGAGGAAAAAGAAGGTTAATTGTTAAAAGGGTATTAACAAGAAAAGTCGGTTAGTAGGCTCAAAGGGGTTTCCTAGAGGTTGATAAAGATGAAAAAAATAAATTAAGAAAGGAATTAGACTAAGTGGGTTCGTTTTCTCATCTATTGCTATTTTAACCAAAATAGGTGTACTTAACCCGGTATTAGGTGCAAACTCTATGAGTCGAGTGAAGTCAAAGCTCTCGAAAAATTGTGAAAGAAATAGAGTTCTCGTACGAACTCCTTTAGGCTCAAAAATATCTCACAAAATTTCGGGTTTAAATTGTGTACTATCGAGTCTTCGTTAAACTTTCAAACATCCCGTTTTTATTGCCTTTTTAAATTCCATTATGGAGATGACATGTGGGTTAGGACTCAATGCTTTTGTTTAGTATAAACCTAGGCTTTGCATAAATTCTAGAACTTCAAAATTAAGACTAAAATTTCTCACTAAAACCGATCCTTTGTGTTCCGTCTTTTTATTTTAAGGACAAATAACGGAACTTTTAATTTATTTCTGAGGGAGGTAGTGTGTCGGAAAAAATTTCAGAATTGATAAATTAGTTCAATTATTTTGTTGTTTATTTGATTTTTATTTACTTTTGTTTTTGTTAGTGCAAAACAAACGATGAGTGTGGGGTTGCACGGCCCTCCGCGTTGTTAAAATGACGTCTATTCCAAGGACGTCGCAAAAGAAGAGAAAAACAAAAACAAAAATAGACATGAATTTAAAATTAGACCCTTTGAAGGTTTGGTCCTACGCGAGGCGTGCCAGGGGGCGCCCTGCATAGGAGGTGCGTTTTGAGCTCTTTTTGGGCAGAGAATCAAAAACTCGGGTCGTAGTAAGAGGGGCGCCTCGCGTGTTTGAGTTTCTGGGCAGATTACACACGAAAAATGGTGATCACGCGGGGCGTAAAAGGGGGTACGCCCGACGTGAACATTATTTATGGCATAGAAATTGAAAAAATGAACATGAATCATAAACGGAAACCATAAATATATTAAAAAAAAGGGAAGTACATTAAAAACATCAAAAGATAACAAAAATAACAACGAAACAAAGAAAATACAAAACAAAGGAAAACGAAACACATGAAAACTATGGTTGAGGCGGAGGAGGGTTTCCGTGGATGTTGAAGTGGGTATAGAAGGTGTTAGTGAAGGCTTCGAAGCTGGCCCTATCTGCTTGCCTTTGGGCCTCGGAGGCGTCGAGGCGAGCATCGAGGGAATCAAAACGGGAGTCGAAGTGGGCCCGGTCACGACGTTGGTTGCCCTCCAAAATATCCAACCGAGCATAAAGAGCGTTGAAGTCGTGTAGGGTTGGAGGACTGGAATTTAGGCCCATGCTCGAGTCCGAGTCTCTTTCCTCATTGGAGTGGGCCGCCCCCGAAGTTTCACCCGGGCCGGAGGTGGAACGCTTAAGAGACTTAAAGGCGTTCCTTTCCACGGGCCGAGGCAAAAGGCTGGGGAGACGATCAAGGGCAGCTTCGCCGAGAGTGGTGAGGGAAAAGATGGTGACGAGGTGGCCAAACCCGAGCTTGGCCCGCTTCCGGATGGGCGTGGAGCGGAGGTGGATGGCCACATGGTAGGAGAGGTCATAAGTGAGCCCGTTAGCGCAACGGTAGAGGGCCAACAGTTCATGCTTGTTGACCTTGGTGGACTCGGACTTCCCCGAGAAGTATAATGAGATGAAGCGGTGGAGAAGTTGGAGGATAGGGTCGCGGATGCAAGCCGGACGGAGGTTGGAGATGTCGTAATCTTCGGACCCGGTGATGGAGGTCCAAAAGTCTTGGGCGGAGACACCATCGGGCCAATGGGCGATGCCCGCCTCCGCTTGGTGAGTGAAATGGTTTTGGAGCCATTGAGTGTCAATGGAGAAGGGGCAGTTGTGAAGGCGGAAGTTGAAGAGGGCGGCTCCGGGGACCCCATTGGAGGTGAGGGTGGTGAAGAACTCCACCACTAGTGACGGGTGTTGGGGTCTAGTGTCCTATAGACAATTGTTCTAGGATACAAACTTAATGTAAATGAATTGTTCTTTATATCATTTGTTTTAATGAGATATATGTTTTATAACTATATAAAGGCAATCCCTTTTAAGCACTAAATAAAGTCTAATAAAAGGAAATCCGTAAGTTTATTTAAAGTGATTATAAAGTGTTCATACAAGCATGAAGTGAGACAAAACTTTATAATAAACTGATAAACTTAAAACCACCCCAAGTCAAGTGGTATGTTTGGGATTGATATATATCACTGTTGAGACTTGTATGTAACAATGTCTTCTGTCCGACAGAAAGCTGATCTCACAAGCTTCATATATACAGATATCTGGACAGTTACATAAATCCGATGAAAAGTTGTTCATTAGGATTGGGGATCCGATTTGAGATAATAGGATGGGTAGATTCATCCTTGTCACCTGTTCATCTCATTGGTATTAATAGGTATAACTAATCCTCAGACTCAAAGGAATATTAATTGGTATTCTGGATTACGGAATGTGACGCTTTGACTCTGGTGTAACACGATCCTTAACAGAGATGACTCTGGGGTGTGAACAGTAGACGTTGGGTATCACAGGAAGTGATTGCGGGATCGTTATATATTGGATTGAGCATTTATCACTCCCGATAAATGGGAGATACATCCAAGGATCGCTTGTGGAAGACTCGACTCTAAATCCTTGCAAGGTGATAGCTTAAGACTTGAAATACAGATTTCACTTAACCTATCTATTTGAGTTGACTCGGCCTGTACAAGTAAAACGAACGTCTCGCTATATGTGACTTGACATCATCCATAGTCATAAGATTCAGTTCAAGGATGTAGTTGATAAAGGATCGAATTATACTGTAACTAATACGGAAAGGTTAAGGACAGAATCAACCTGTCTTCTTATAGCTCTAGGGGAATGATTACGGACTTGCTAATCACATACTCTGTACATCATTCCGTTATGCAAAGATTAAATATAATTCTTTGAAAATTATTTAATAACGTTGCATACGGCTAGAAGCAATAAGAACCTAATGGGTCACACATAAGACTTGGAACCTAAAAGAGAGATAGATGTTAATTAATTGATGGAAGCCCAATTGAGCCCAATAAGGCCCATGGATCAAGGGGGGTCGAAATTCATGTAGTAAAAGACATGAATAATTAATTTGATTTTGTTAATTCTAATTGGATTAGGATTATGAATTAAATTAATTAAGAGATAAATAAGTTAGAAGTTTTAATTAGATTATAATACTCCTATTATTATTATCCAATAAGGTTATTATTATTATCCTTAATATATTAGATATATAATGAGATAATAATTAGGAATTCCATTCCGAATTGAATTCCTATTCAGTAACCTAATTCTATCTAACTAGGGATTAGACACAAGAGATTATAAATACCCCACCCTATGGGATTTTCGAAACACCCTAGCCAAATCCCCTATTGAGATTTTCGAAATACTCAGTGTAACCGGGAGAGAGAAAATTTCGACACCCCTAGTTCGAAGACGAGATTTTCTACGGCTTCCTTCCGATCAATTGATTTCATCTATTTCTTTTATCCTTGATCTTGTGTTGATTAATTAGAGGCAATCTACTTTGGTTGCTATTCAACGGTTGATTCTAAATTAATCTTCCCGTGTTTTATTTCGTGTTTGGGAACTCGGAGAAGAGTTGTGGGCACTTCATTAACAACGGTAGATTGATCATCAAAAGGTAATTCTTCTTATCCCTCTTTATATGAAATAACGATTAACGGATCCTATGGTTAATGGAAATAGGTTAACATTTTTATATTTCCGCTGCTATAGCCTAATTTCCAACTGTGGTATCAGAGCCATCGTTAAATCCGTTATTTCATATATGAAAATTTAGAAGTTTTTCAATAGGATTGAATAAATATTTATAGTTAGGATTAATTAACAAATTGTTTTGATTAATTAATTCTAAAGATAAATAAGTTTTAATTAATTGTTAATTAAAATAGATTATGCATATGTTCCTAATTATTTTGGTTGATAATCATTATAACAAAATCTATTAGTTTTATAGTTAGATTGATAAAATCAGTTTTATTAATTCTAAAGATAAAACGGAAATCTATAGTAGTTTTTCCTATTTTCTGAAAATCGTTTTAAAACCGTTTTAGAACTGATATATATATATTTAAAATTGTTATTATAAAAAAAATATACGACAGCAGCCCGAGTCGCGCCTCGCGGCGCCTGGCCGCCGCTGCCGCAAGGCAGCGGCGGTTCAGCCGCCTTAGGGCTGCTGCCAATCGGCAGCAGCCCACTCTCGAACCTGGCCCGAGACCCACTTGATTTTAAATTGTTTAAAATCGTTTTTATATTTAAATATATATGTTTCAGAAATTGATAGTTTTCTGTTTTGATTATCGAATGAAAATTTGTTTAAAAGTTTGTGTTACCAATTTGTAAATCAAAATGTTAAATGAATTAAAATCAAAATAATTGGAACGTGCATAATTAAAGTTTTGTATAGTTATATTAATCTAAAAATTAATATAAAAGATACGAAACTATTAGAAGTAAAATTGGAGTTATGGACATATTTGGACCCTCTTTTAGTCTTTTGGTATTTTTGAAATAGGGCCTGCGAGTTCTGCCTTTCTACTATCTATTGTAATTTCTCCTCTCATCTGATTCCCTTCAATTCAATTGAAGTTTTCTTTAGTAGTATAGAAATTAATATGTAATTTCAAGGCGTCATGGAGAAGACGGGGGACCTAAAGAGAAATATGTAATAGTTAGTATTTCCTTAAGTTTGCCCTTTTATTCCGTCTCTGGCTCGACGGAATAATTTAGATGATATGTCCATAACGCCAATGTATGTGAATGTATGTGTCTGATGTATGCTAAAGCAAATCAAGACTAAGTTAGATTATGAGACCTAAAATAAAATCCATCATTAAAAAGTTAAGTAAATAAACAAGTTATTAAAATCGGTTGCCCCTCCCTAATATTATAATTCAGCCGACAGTGCTGGGGGCCTTTGGGTTGTTGAGCAAACTCAAGCTCGGGGTCTTTTCGGTAACACCTGAATTATCGAAAATTACTTTTCATGAATATGGGGTAATACTTAAATTAGATTATGATAATTGGATGAGCAAACTCATGTTGTCATAAACTAATGGGCAAGATGGTTGGGATTAATGTGAATAGCATATTAGTTACTAATGTGGTTAGTAACCCAATAACCTAGGAATCACATTAAAGATGTGATTGATTACATGAATCTACCTAACGAATGAGACTAGCTTGTTGAGCAAACTCAAGGCGAAATCTCAGGAGTTAGGATCCTAGCTCACTAAAGGATTTGTGAAATTCTTCGAATTAATATGGAGGGCTATTAATTTGGCAAAATAGTGGGAGCAATCTAAAATAAACTAAAAGGCCTATAATTTTATATTGATATACTTTAAGCAAATGAATGACATACGTTTACTCTTTCTCACTCTCAGGTTTAATTAAACACACTCTTAAAATCATGACTAAAACCAATCTGCAAAACATTCTTACCGATAACAAATTGAATGGTTCAAACTTCACCGACTGGTTTCGTAACCTCAAAATTGTTTTGAAGTTCGATAAGATGGGGTATGTACTTGATACAATGATACCCCCTATCCATGCTGATGATGCTCCCATTGAGGAAATTGATGCTTACCAGAAGCACAAGGCTGATGATGATCATGCCGGATGCATCATACTTGCATCGATGACACCGGAATTACAAAGGCAACATGAGGAAATGGATGCCTATTCCATGATCATGCACCTAAAGGAATTGTTTGTGAAACAAACCAGGTGCGAACGCTACAAGATATCCAAGTTGCTATATCGTTGCATGATGCAAGAGGGCACATCTGTCATGACACATTGTGTCAAGATGATTGGCTACATTACCAAACTTTCTAGTATTGGATTTGCGATGGATAATGAATTAAGCATAGACTTAATTCTTCAATCCCTCCCAGAGAGTTATTCACAGTTCATTATGAACTATCAGATGAATGACTTGCAAATCTCTCTTGAAGAGCTTGCAAATATGCTCAAGTCAGTTGAGCCCAATATGAAGAAAGACAAAGCCATACCGGCTCTTGTCATTGAGGGATCAAAGAAAAGGAAAGGGAATTATCCCAATCCTAAATATCCCAAGAAAGGTAAGAAAGTCGTGCCCTACAAAGCTAAGGGAAAGGAAGTGAAGAAGCCCAAAGGAGAGTGCCACTTCTGTGGTAAAGACGGGCATTGGAAGAGGAACTGCAAGGAGTACCTAGCCTCCCTCAAGAAGGGAAATGGCGGTGCTTCAACATCTGGTATGTTTTATATTGAAATAAATACAGTTTCACATTCTGAATCTTGGGTACTTGATACCGGATGTGGATCTCATATTTGTACAAATATGCAGGAGCTAAAACAGACTAAGGAACTAAAAGCATAAACTTGCGAGTAGGAAATGGAGCAAGAGTTGCCGCCCTCGCAATTGGAGATTATGTTTTAAATTTGCCCTCTGGGCTTGTAATAGAATTAAGGAACTGTTTGTACGTTCCGCAAATGTCTCGTAACATTATTTCTATTAGCCGTCTTGTTGACGACGGTTTTCATATTTCAATAAAAGACAAGAGTTGAAATTTTTATAAAGATTCGATCTTTTATTTTTCAGGAATATCACAAAATGGGATTTATGTGTTAGATGACAAAATTCCTGTTTTTGCAATTGATACCAAAAGACATAAGCTAGATAATTCAACTTACTTGTGGCATTGTCGTTTAGGCCATATAAACAAGAGACGCATGATAAAGCTACATTCAGATTGGCTTATAGATCCAATCGATCCCGAATCATTGGAAACATGCGAATCATGTTTAAAAGGTAAAATGACAAAGACACCCTTTAGCAATAAAGGTGAGCGTGTATCAGACACTCTAGGACTCATTCATTCAGATGTATGCGGTCCTATGTCAGTCCAAGCAAGAGGAGGATTCAGATTCTTCATAAGCTTCATAGATGACCATACCCGATATGGTTACATCTACTTGATGAAGTACAAATCAGAAGCTTTTGAGAAATTCAAATGCTTCAAGAATGAAGTAGAAAATCAATTAGGAAAGAAAATAAAGACGCTTCGATCTGATCGAGGTGGCGAATATCTTTTAGATGATTTTATGAATTATCTAACTGAATGTGGGATATGCTCACAATGGACACCTCCCTATACACCACAACACAATGGTGTATCCGAGAGGAGAACCCGTACCCTACTAGATATGGTACGATCCATGATGAGCATGGCCTTACTTCCAAAGACGTTCTGGGGCTATGCCTTAGAAACTGCCCTCTTCACCCTAAATCGAGTACCAACTAAATCCGCTAGTTCCACACCATATGAATTGTTCTTTGGTAGGAAACCCGTGTTCTCATTTATGAGAGTATGGGGTTGTTCAGCATTTGTCAAACGCATTGCGTCCGACAAACTAGATTCGAAATCTGATAAATGTTTCTTCATTGGATACCCTAAGGAAACTGTGGGATATTACTTCTATCATCTAGATGATCAGAAAGTGATAGTATCCAAACATGCAACCTTCTTAGAGAAAGAGTTTCTCGAAGAAACACAAAAGGGAAGCATGATTGAACTTGACGAAGTTCAAGAAGAAGAAACACCGACTGAAACAACAGAGGCGGTTGAGGTACCCGAAGGAGTCCCATTAGATGAGACTCCAGTGCCACCTATTCGTAG
Source organism: Euphorbia lathyris (assembly GCF_963576675.1). Classification (NCBI taxonomy): domain Eukaryota; kingdom Viridiplantae; phylum Streptophyta; class Magnoliopsida; order Malpighiales; family Euphorbiaceae; genus Euphorbia; species Euphorbia lathyris. The sequence goes on along the minus strand of NC_088912.1, from coordinate 54,334,570 downwards.
ATCACAAAGAGTTCGTGAACTCCCAGTTAGATATGGTTTTCTAGTGGGAGATGATAATGAGGTTCCCGTGTTAGACGACGAACCTGAAAACTACGAAGAGGCTCTTACTAGTCCAGATTCTAAAGCATGGCTTGAGGCCATGGATTCTGAAATGGATTCCATGTATACTAACCAAGTGTGGACTTTGGTTGATCCACCTGAAGGGATAAAACCCATTGGGTGCAGATGGATCTTCAAAAAGAAGACAAACATGGATGGAAAGGTTAGCACCTACAAAGCTAGGTTAGTAGCGAAAGGATATCGTCAGAAGCAAGGAATTGATTATGACGAAACTTTCTCTCCTGTGGCTATGTCCAAATCAATCAGAATCATGCTTGCAATTGCCGCTCACTTTGATTATGAGATTTAGCAAATGGATGTGACAGCAGCTTTCCTAAACGGAAACTTGCTTGAGGATGTATATATGATGCAGCCTGAAGGTTTCATATCGAAGGATGCAAATAAAGTTTGCAAACTTCAGAGATCCATTTATGGACTCAAGCAAGCATCAAGAAGCTGGAATAAGCGTTTTGACGAAACCATAAAATAATTTGGTTTCGAACAAAATTGCGAAGAAGCTTGCATTTACAAGAAAGCAAGTGGGAGCTCTATAACATTTCTCATACTATATGTGGACGATATATTATTAATGGGAAATGACATTGCTCTACTATAGTCGGTAAAAGTATGGTCATCTGGTAACTTCTCAATGAAAGACCTTGGTGAAGCAGCTTATATACTTGGTATAAAGATCTACAGAGATTGATCGAGAAGACTGCTTGGTCTTTCACAGGCTACATACATTGAAAAGGTGCTAAATCGGTTTAGCATGCTTGAATCGAAACGAGGTAACTTACCTATGCTACATGGAGTAAAGTTAAACAATCATCAATGTCCTAAAACTGATGATGACAAAAGACACATGGCTGTAGTCTCGTACGCCAGCGCAATCGGTTCGATTATGTATGCTATGCTATGCACTAGACCTGACGTAGCATTCGTGTTATATGTAACGAGTCGTTACCAAGGAAATACGGGAGACGAGCATTGGATTGCCGTCAAGAACATTCTTAAGTACTTGAGAAGAACTAAAGATATGTTCCTAGTGTACGGAGAAGGTGATCTGAAAATAGAAGGATTTTCAGACGCAAGTCATCTCACAGATGAGAATGATTTTAAATCCCAATCAGGATACCTGTTTATCTTGAATGGGGGCGCGGTCAGTTGGAAGAGTTCCAAGCAAGGAAGCGTAGCTTTCTCTACGACCGAGTCAGAGTATATCGCAGCTGCGGAAGTAGCAAAGGAAGCGGTTTGGATAAGAAAGTTCATTACAGAACTTGGTATGGTGCCTCACATTATAAATCCCATTACACTGTATTGTGATAACAATGGAGCCATTGCGCAAGTAAAGGAACCACGGTCTCATAATGCGTCCAAGCATTACCTTAAGCGATACCACATCATAAGAGAGATTGTGGCTAGAGGAGATGTGAGAATAGAAAGAGTACCTACAGAGGACAACGTTGCAGATCCGTTGACAAAGCCTTTAACCCAGAGAGTACATGATCGTCATTTAACTTCTACTGGGATAAGTTTTAGAAACAATTGGCTTTAGTCCAAGTGGGAGTATGTTGGGGTTTAGTGTCCTATAGACAATTGTTCTAGGATACAAACTTAATGTAAATGAATTGTTCTTTATATCATTTGTTTTAATGAGATATATGTTTTATAACTATATAAAGGCAATCCCTTTTAAGCACTAAATAAAGTCTAATAAAAGGAAATCCGTAAGTTTATTTAAAGTGATTATAAAGTGTTCATACAAGCATGAAGTGAGACAAAACTTTATAATAAACTGATAAACTTAAAACCACCCCAAGTCAAGTGATATATTTGGGATTGATATATCACTGTTGAGACTTGTATGTAACAATGTCTTCTGTCCGACAGAAAACTGATCTCACAAGCTTCATATATACAGATATCTGGACAGTTACATAGATCCGATGAAAAGTTGTTCATTAGGATTGGGGATCCGATTTGAGATAACAGGATGGGTAGATTCATCCTTGTCACTTGTTCATCTCATTGGTATTAATAGGTATAACTAATCCTCAGACTCAAAGGAATATTAATTGGTATTCTGGATTACGGAATGTGACGCTTTGACTCTGGTGTAACACGATCCTTAACAGAGATGACTCTGGGGTGTGAACAGTAGACGTTGGGTATCACAGGAAGTGATTGCGGGATCGTTATATATTGGATTGAGCATTTATCACTCCCGATAAATGGGAGATACATCCAAGGATCGCTTGTGGAAGACTCGACTCTAAATCCTTGCAAGGTGATAGCTTAAGACTTGAAATACAGATTTCACTTAACCTATCTATTTGAGTTGACTCGGCCTGTACAAGTAAAACGAACGTCTCGCTATATGTGACTTGACATCATCCATAGTCATAAGATTCAGTTCAAGGATGTAGTTGATAAAGGATCGAATTATACTGTAACTAATACGGAAAGGTTAACGACAGAATCAACCTGTCTTCTTATAGCTCTGGGGGAATGATTACGGACTTGCTAATCACATACTCTGTACATCATTCCGTTATGCAAAGATTAAATATAATTCTTTGAAAATTATTTAATAACGTTGCATACGGCTAGAAGCAATAAGAACCTAATGGGTCACACATAAGACTTGGAACTAAAAGAGAGATAGATGTTAATTAATTGATGGAAGCCCAATTGAGCCCAATAAGGCCCATGGATCAAGGGGGGTCGAAATTCATGTAGTAAAATACATGAATAATTAATTTGATTTTGTTAATTCTAATTGGATTAGGATTATGAATTAAATTAATTAAGAGATAAATAAGTTAGGAGTTTTAATTAGATTATAATACTCCTATTATTATCCAATAAGGTTATTATTATTATCCTTAATATATTAGATATATAATGAGATAATAATTAGGAATTCCATTCCGAATTGAATTCCTATTTAGTAACCTAATTCTATCTAACTAGGGATTAGATACAAGAGATTATAAATACCCCACCCTATGGGATTTTCGAAACACCCTAGCCAAATCCCCTATTGAGATTTTCGAAATACTCAGTGTAACCGGGAGAGAGAAAATTTCGACACCCCTAGTTCGAAGACGAGATTTTCTACGGCTTCCTTCCGATCAATTGATTTCATCTATTTCTTTTATCCTTGATCTTGTGTTGATTAATTAGAGGCAATCTACTTTGGTTTCTATTCAACGGTTGATTCTAAATTAATCTTCCCGTGTTTTATTTCGTGTTTGGGAACTCGGAGAAGAGTTGTGGGCACTTCATTAACAACGGTAGATTGATCATCAAAAGGTAATTCTTCTTATCCCTCTTTATATGAAATAACGATTAACGGATCCTATGGTTAATGGAAATAGGTTAAAATTTTATATTTTCGCTGCTATACCTTAGCCTAATTTCCAACAACGGGTACACCCGCCGGTGCGTAGAATAGAGCTCGTACCAACCGAGGGCGCGGAGGCGAGCTTCGAAGGGAGCACCGAGATCATAATGATCAAGCACGCTATCCGAGATGTACGGGAGCTCCTTGACCGTGGCCGCGCAAAGAGTTTCGTAATTTTGGGCCTCCTCTTCGGCTAGAAGATGAAAAGGAGCCCGGTACTGGCGGGTGAGTGGTGGAGTTCCTTCCCGTTCGGGTGATGGTGGTTGTTCATTTTGGTTATGGGCGGAATGGGAAGAACGGGCCCGAGTGGACCGTGGAGGACGCATGTCGGCGGTTTGTTTTCGCCTAACCATGGTGGTAGTGGGTAGTGGGTGATTTAGAAAGAGTAGAACAAGAGTTGGGGAAGTAGGAGTAAGTTGTGGGGGAGAGAAATAAGGAGAAGGGGGAGTATTTATAGGAGAGGGATGGGAATCCAAGTAAAACTCGGATTCCCAGGGGGGTACGCGAGGCGTGAAGGGGCCACGCCACGCGTACCACCTCCTGACCGTTATTATTCGCAAAAGTGGTAAGGTATGCGGGGCGTGAAAGGGAGCACGCCTCACGTATTATATCTCCCGCCCCTTTTTTATGGAAAAAAGGGGAAGGACGCGGGGCGTACATGGGGATACGCCCCGCGTAAAAGGCAGAAGTTGAAGAATTTTTTTCGGTTTTTTGATGTTTCTGATTTTTAATTTGGCGGTTTATGGTTTATTAATGCGTATTTAATGATTTTTATGATTTTTAAGTTTATTGAAGAAGGTGGTTTAGATAGAATTAATGTGGGGGGAAGGTGAAAGGATTTGAATTTGAAAGGAGGTGATGTGATTAGAGAGAAGAAGAGGTGGAGTGTGGAAGTGGGAAAGATATATGGGAAAGTGGGAAGAGTGATGGGAAGAGTGGAGAAAGGAAAAGGCTGCCATGGGGAGTTGTAATTCACAACTCCCCGAAGATACGCGAGGCGTGCCCTAGGGCACGTCCCGCGTGTCCTCCCACGTGGCATTTATTCGAAAGGGGTTAATTGCCACAAGTTATGCGAGGCGTGGAAGGAGAGGCGCCCCGCGCAACGTGTCTTTTATTGAGAGAAATGGGTCAGAAACGCAAATGCGCGGGGCGTACTGGGTTGTACGTCCCGCGTGTTTAAGAATTTTTGGATTATCAATGGGATTTGTTTTTCTTTTAATTTATGAAAAATGATAAAAATAAAAATAAAAGTAAAAGTAAAAATAAAAATGAAAATAAAAGCAAAAATATAAATATAAATAAAAGTAAAAATTTAAAATTTAAAATTTAAAAATAACAATGACTCAAAGGGGAAAACTAAAACTACATAAAAGGGTAAATAAATAAAAACAAGTCTATGATACATATAAACAAGAGGTTCGAGAAATTCAAACCAATGCTACGTTCAGAGTCGAAGTAGCTCGACTTTCTCGTGCGGCGGCTCAATGCAAGCTGTCCGAGTTGAAACTTGACGGGTCCGAACTTCCACTATTCATGAGCGTTATCGCCTGCCCGGACTCCCTATTCTTGCCCTGCGGGTTCTGCTCGGTGTTCGCCGGGAGGGTTCCTAGCGGCCTTTCTTGTTGCTGACGATTCAGATGGGCTACTTGGCGGCTAAGGTCCCTGCAAAACACCTCACTATCGGAAAGATGGGTTAATATATCCTTCAATAAAGACGTGACCGATTGGCCATGTACATTATCGGGAGGTGGAGCGTTCCGATTACCGGGCATGGCTTGTGACTGCCCTAGCCCGTTTTCCCGATATTCTTGCTCAAAGCCGAATGGGGGCCTCAACATATTATTATTATTGCCATATGACAAGTTCGGGTGTTGGTACCGGGGCCGCCAACCGCTGTTATTATTATTGTGGTGGTGATAGGAGTTCGGATTAGGATTATACCTTGGATTGCCTTCTATATAACTTACATTCTCGATGTCGCCGGTGAAAGGGCTGCCGGCTTGGCAATTGAGTCCGTCATGGTCTCCACCATAGTGATTGCACATCAGGACCTGTGCACTTTTGTTGAGGCTCAACTGGGCTATTAACGCGTCAAGTTTCTTATTCATCTCCGCCATGGAACTTTTCGGGGCCTCTTTCTCCACAGCGAACGTTTGATGTCGCGATGGTCCGGCAAGCCGATCCTCTTGCCACTGCACGCTTTTTCTCGCGAGCTCGTGAATGAGCTCGTAGGCCTCACTTGCCGACTTCCGAAATAGATCCCCACCTGCAGCGGAATCAACAGTCGCACGATTAGTGGGGGTTAAACCGTGGTAAAAGGTGCTTACCAAGTCGTGCTTTGGGATGTCATAGTGGGGGCAGTTTTGGAGCAACTTCCAGAACCTAGCCCAAGCTGCATGAAGGGCCTCGCATTCCAGTTGCCTAAAAGACGTGATATCAGTCCGTAACTTGACCGTTTTGGACGGTGGGAAATAGTAGGAAAGGAACTCCTTCTCGAGCTCCTCCCATGACGTGATGGATCCCGCCTCCAACGAGTGTAGCCACTCCAACGTCTGTCCTGTTAAAGAAAAAGGAAACAACTTTAGTCTCACAGCCTCAACGGGAACACCATTTTGCCGAGAGGTGTCAGCACACATAAGGAATTTATCGAGATGTTCGTTGGGGTTCTCATGGAGTTCCCCTCCGAATTGACCGCATTGTTGTATCAGCTAGATCATACCGGTCTTTATCTCGTACGTGTTGGCTGGTATCGTGGGGGCGACAATTCTGTTACGGTTTTGGGGACGATGCGGAGCAAGGATCTCCATCATCGAACGTGTGTCGTTGCCCCCGCTGATGTTGTTCACATGCAGCCTTTGGTTTCCTTCGGGCTGGTTGACCTCGGCGTTGGGGTTTGCCATTTTCTCTCTCCGAATCCTACAAAGAGTACGTTCAATTTCGAGATCAATAGGAACGAGAGAATCACTCCGAGATCGGGTGTGCATAAAAAGAATGAAATAAAATACAATATCAACAAGAAAGAATGATGATGTTAGTAAAAGTATATATAAACAATTTATACAAAAAGAATGCTTAAACTAACAATAAAACGTTTTTGTCTAATATTGCAAGATGTTACAAATCACCGGCAACGGCGCCAAAAATTTGATGCGTGCCGTCTAGTGTAGTGTTTTCTTATGACAAAATATGTATGATAAGTGCGTTACGACTATGGATGTGATCTTTCTAAATGCTCTATCTTTACTAGACGTCACTACTTAGGGGCAAGTGTACCCCGTCATATCAAGTAATAATCCGGTTAAGACCGGGTATCGAATCCACGGGATTTATAACTGCAAGTATTAAATGACTCGGTTTTATACGTTATCTAAGCGGTGAATACTTTGAGGTTGATGTGAGGACCAACTACAAACTACTCCTAACTACGGGTGAGGCGAATTTATATAACAAAACTCTATAAAATGATGTGGATGCGATAAGTTATAAATATGACAAATAACGACTTCTAGTGTTTATACGGTTGATGGTTTGTTCTTGCAATGACGACTACGTGTAGTGTGACCGACCCATGAAGTACTTAGACTACGTGGTTCCTAGTCAAGGCGTGTCTAATGCTCGGGATCAGAAATTAGGGCTTGTAAGTTCCGTGGCTTGTCAATTCCTACGGTTTCCGGTTTGTCACTTTCGGTAAGGCAACACCTATATGAATCCCTAAAGGTAGCCCGAATGGCGTCGGAAATCGCGTTCTCCTACACAATAATCAATTATGAATATCAAAACAAGTAACAAACATCAACACATATATAGAAAAGAAGATTATGAATCATAAATTATAAATATGGAGAATGTAAATATGAATTACAACCAAGCCTAGTACATAGGACGAGTTCAATCTAATTAGCAAGTGTAAAGGGAAGAATCCACCCTCGGAACTAGCTAACCGGACTCAAAGCCGTCTCTTAGGACTTGGATGGTGGAGCTTTCGAGTTTGGTGCATGGAGATGGAGCGGAACTTTGATGGAATGCCGAAATCAATGAACAAGCTCTCAAGGTGTAAGAGTTTGGCTATATAAAGCCTAAAAACAAAATCTAAAACTACAAATGACAAGAGTTTAATCTCAAGAAAGTATATGTTACAAGGTGTCTAAGGTATGTGAAATGAGTGCTAGTCACTCATATTTATACACATCAAGCTAGGGGTAAAATTGTAATTCCACAAGGTGCAAGCATGGAGGAGCATGATTTTGTGTAGAATTCCCATAATACGCCTTGCGTAGGGTGTGGAACGCCCCGCGTGTTTGCCCATTCTGTCAGAGATCTCCTACATGTGGACCCATTCTAGATCTTGTTGTCTCAAACACGCCCCGCGTAGACTGGGATACGCCTCGCGTGTTTGAGTTTCTGAGTTTTTATTGCTTGAATTGGGTCTTTTACGCCGTGCGTAGCTGAAGCACGCCCCGCGTAAAAGAGTCTCTGAGCTTTTTGCATTGAAGAACTGTTGGGGTTTAGTGTCCTATAAGCAATTGTTCTGGGATACAAACTTAATGTAAATGAATTGTTCTTTATATCATTTGTTTTAATGGGAGATACATCATTATAAGTAGTTCACTTTAGATCAAGAAATATAATAAACCGTATAGAGAATGACAGTCACCATGTCTCTGGTTTATAATATGGATATGCAAATGGTAAGAGATACTGAGAGATCATCTACTGAGTTTCATGTGTCTTCTGTAGACGGCTGAAGTAATTCATATCAGCCAAGGGCCTTAATGGTTTGCTAGAACCCACTTATGGTCATTGGGCTTTAGGCCCATGTCTGGTTGAGGACGAACCCTTAGGATTGTGCACACACAACTCGTGGAATTGAATAATAGTATAATCTTAAATGCATGTATGTATTTAATCAGAATAAAATATGTTAATTAATTAACAAAGGGATAAATTGATTATTTGTTATTTAACAAGTTAATCAATTTGATATTTAATTTGGTTATGGTTAACTAATTAAGTTTCCAAATGTAATTAATTAATCAATTGATTAATTAGGTTGCATAGGATAAATTATTAATTGAACCATAATGCAATTAAATTCTATAGGGCCATAAATATATATGTGGGATTATTTAATTAGGCCTATTTGATCCTAATTGAATTAAATATAATCTATAGGGTTATATTTATGATTAGGGATCAAGGAGGGACTAATTAGAAATTAGCCAACTAAAGTGGGGTATTTAAATTGGGCCTATTTGGACCTAATTGAATTAAATATAATCTGTAGGGTTATATTTATGGTTAGGGACCAAGGAGGGACTAATTTGATATTAGCCACTTAACCTAAACCTAATTGATACAGGTATTTATTCATTAGGTTTAGTAAGCTGATCATCACTTGCCTCCTCCTTGAATATTTCGGCCCCCTCAGTCCCTGCACAAAGTTCTTCGCGTTTTTCGTGTTGTGATTATTCTGAATCGATTACGGCTAGCACCGGTTCAGTTCCTATACGGTTGGTGCACGTGATTAAGGAGATTCACTCGATTTGTGGATTCCTGCAGCCGTCTCTAGAAGAGACATTACCCGTAAGTTCCTGGATCTTTGTTTTAATTTTGTTTTGAAGTTCACTCTGTGGCAGTCTGACACGATCTTAACTGGATTATAGAAAATCTAACCGTAGTTTTCCGCTGCACTTGGTTAATTTTCGATGACTAATCCCCAACAACATGTTGTCGAGCCCGTGTGCTATCTAACTTTAAATATGTTCCCGAGCATCTAATTTGGGTGGCGACTCTGATATAAATACCTTAGCCTAAAACATGATAAGAGGTTAAAGTATAAAACATAAAGAATACATACACCGGAAGGGACACGCTAAGCATCGTCCTTAAAAACGGTAAGTGACGGTGTTATGTAAAAACAAAATCAAATTTATCGGAATATCCATCTCCTCCCTCGCGGGTGTAAAGGGTAATCGGGTTCTATGGCCACTCACACTTGTCTTTGGCTGTCTTCTGTCGACTCGTTCGGGTGAATCAGTAATGACAACTCTGCTTCTGTGAGCTTCATAGAGGTGAATTAAGGACTCGATGGATATCAAATACTCGACAGTAAGACTAACTCCTTAATTCTTACTGCTCCGGGAATTGATAATGTCTTCATGTTAAACTTAGAAAATAAATTTTCAAAAGATATATGCTTGGTCTCTAAGGAAGAAAATTCATGGCTATGGCATAGAAGATTTGGTCATGTAAGCATGGATCTTCTGGCTAAACTAGCAAGAAAACAACTAGTTGAAGGATTGCCAACCTTAAAATTTGAAAAGGGTCATTTATGCAATGCTTGACAATATGGGAAACAAACAAGAAAATCTTTCAAAAGCAAGAATGTTGTAACAACCTAGCATCCTCTGGAATTGCTACATCTGGATCTCTTTGGACCTGTCCAGCCTCTGAGCTTGGGCGGAAGAAAGTTTTCCTTAGTCATTGTAGATGATTTATCTATAAAAGGACGCTGCTCAAGATCAAGAGACCCCAAACATGCATCAATTTTTTGATCTAAGGATGGCGAAACCAGTACAGGTGAAATTGGAATGTTTCGCGAATCTATTAAACCACGATGTGGAGCAGTTGAGGTGCTGGGAATGTCAGCAACCCATTGGTTGGACGGAATCCTAGTTGTAGCTGCAGATTGCTCCATTGATTGGGTTGTAGGGGTAACAACTGAACTATAAAGTTAAACCGTATCTTTACGAAGTATCTTCCACGTTCACTGCACCAAAATATTATCGTATTTCTCGATGATTGACCCTTGATTGAAGTTATGGTCACCTGAAATCACAACAACCGTCAGAAAAGGGGGCCAAAGTCCGGCGAACCCTCTTTGATGCTAAAGTCAGTGATATTATAGAGAATATCAAACTAAAGAAATGAAGTTAAGTGATTAAGAAATCAGATACCTGGAATACATCTGCTATTTAAGATAATTTGAGAAATATTTTGGACACGTGGCAGCTTATGATAGGCCCTTAGACAATATCCTTACGTGCCAATATATTTGCGAAAGTGAGGAGCGTGTGTTTGAAATCCAGCGTATTGATTGGTCCACGTGTCTCCAAACACTCGTTCGAAGACATCATTTGGCAATATTAAGATGTCTGAATCTTTGACTTTGGTCAAAATTCGATCAAGACTAACTATTACCATTATCCTGAATGGGCTAAGGCCCATCTGAGGTCTTCGGGTTATGATGGGTCTTTCTAATAAAAGTCCAAATGACTTAGTAGCATATGATTTATTAGTAGACATGAGAGCAATATTGATAAATGTAGTGAGAGTGTTTGATTAGCAGAAAGAAGATAATGAGATTGAGGTTAATAAAATTCAAAGGAGAGGTAAGTAATTTGTACATAATTTGAATGATGAATTAATATTGTCATTGATTGATTTACAAAAGTTAATTAAGCTTTTATATATATATATATATATATATATATATATATATATATATATATATATATATATATATAGAGTTTTGAATGAGAGAAACAAAAATGTTACTAGTTAGGAAGGAGATATATTCTAGAAGAATGTAAGTCTTGTAATGTTGGCACGTTCTTTAATTAGCCTTAGGAATGAGATATATTCTAGAAGAATGTAAGTGTTGTAATGTTGGCACGTTCTTTAATTAGCCCAACAACACAAGACTAATAATATCTTCCTTTGTAGGACTAGTAATATACAGCTTTCATTACAATTATTATAAACTTTGTTGAAGATTTATAAGAATTATTATTGTGTTTGTAGCTATCCATATATAAAGGCAGCCGGCTGGCGTGAATTAGCGAGATGTAATGAAAGTCCACGAATGTAATTTAAAAAATGAATATATATCATAAAAGTTGTAGAATTTACACACCAAATATGTATAGGTATAATAACAAAATTCAAAGAGAGCGGTTGTGGTTTCTGTCAAGAAAACCTTGAAAAACCACTCGTTTCTTCTTGTAGTTATCCGACTTGAAATCTAAAACCAAATCGTTTTGAGGCAGCTGAGGCTCTCTTGATCTTAATCTTAGTCTAGGAACAAAGTATAACCATGTGCAAGTGCATATAATTGCACATATTCTTCCCCAAATCAATATTATGACTAAAGTCACCATTATAATTGACATGCCCATCAATGCATCATTCTTATTTCTTACTCTTTCCATTTCCTTTCTATCCCCTGGAAATGAAACTGTAATTCCATTCGTGCCTGGTGGTGAACCGGGTTGACTGTACGCCTTTCTTATTCTCCGTCGGAATGACTCATTCCTACAACCTTTCATATTATCCAAATATTTCCCATTTTCCTTTTCCAAACTCTGGATATCACAACAAACATATTCAAATTACTAATATATGTATTCATGAATTAAAAAAAAAAAAAAAAAACTGGTTTTGGAGATGAATTCAATGCCTCAATATTTGAACAAATTGACATACCTCCTCTTTGACCGCCGCGTTATTCTTGAGCTTTGACTTGTTAAACATACAATTCTTTATTTTCTGTGAAGTAGCAGAGTCCAGAGGGACAGTTTTTGTGCCGCCGGATTGTTTCAGGACTAACGTTGACCGCCGAAACAACCTACTACGATTATCAACTTTGTCTCCTGCTTTGCGTTTGCCGGAAAAACCAAAACAACCCAGAAAATATGAGCTTTTGGGTTCACAAGGGTTAGGATCGGCGTCGTCCTCCATTGGATGGAACAGTCGGCATGGGGAAGGGAAGGCCTTTCTTTAACTTAATTGTATTTTTATATATATATAACGCCTTTTGAATATTAATTAGATTCTCAATTTGAAATTAATAATTACTTACATTTCTTTGATCATGACTTCGACTGCCCGCCCTAAGTCGTTGCTACCTCTTCCTTTCTTATAACTTACTGCTTGCTTAATTACATTTTTAACTCCTCCTATTTATTCATAAATAAATAAATAAATAAAAAAGTCAAGTCCATTAAGAAAAAAAAAGAAGACTATTTAGCCCACAAACTTACTTAAAACAATTAATCGATTCACTTTAAAGTGATTTATTAATTTTTATGGTTAAGTTGCAAAAATATATCAAATGTTTTAGGTTAAAAGCAATTTTAATTCTAAAGGCTAAAATGGTACAGTTTTACCTATAATGTTGATAAATTGGATAAATTTGAGAAATAATTCATCAAACTGTCTTCTCGGTTATGAATTTTTTCATCTACACTTTAAATGTGCGTCATTTTATCAATAATAAATTACAAACATATATTAGGAAGTGAAAAAAATAAAAAAAATATATTGTATTTTGTACAAATTGAACAAAAAAAAATTCAAAAAATTCACCGAATTTTTTTTGATAGGCAAAGAAAAGAAAAAACAAAAGCCCCCCCCCCCCCCCAAAAAAAAAAAAAAAACTAACCCGGGATTAGCCTGGGAAAGCTAACCCCAACCCGGTTATCAGACAGCAAAGAGAAAAGGAACTCCGGAGGTGACTGGAAGGTAGAGACACCAAGTAATCTCACATGGCCCTCAGCCGCAAGGCGATCAGCAACCCTATTCTGCTCCCTGAAGACATGCCCAAAGCTGATGGTGTCGAGGGAAGAACGTAACCTTTTAATCCCTTTTACTAAATTATGGTTGCTCAAACATAAAGCCTTATTATCAGAGATAATTTTAACCGCTTCCAGGTTGTCAGATTCCACCAAAAGATTTTTAAAGCCCAGACTTTTGGCGAGTCTAAGCCCGGAGAAGATTCCCTAGAGCTCAGTAGTGAAGGAAGATCCCACTCCAAGGTTCTGAGCAAAGCCAGACATCCAATCACCTCCAGCATCTCTCAAGACTCCACCCGCCGCAATTCTGCCATCTGAAGAACAAGAGCCATCAGTATTTAACTTCACAGTCCCTTCACCAGGTCTGCTCCAACCCACCAAATGAACCACATTCCCTGGCAAGTATTAGATAAACACTCCTCCTTAAAGCTCTTAATAGTAGTATTAATTTTTCTAGAGAAAAAGGCAAGTAAATTAGGAAAGATGATTGCTCCTTCTCCAAAAATATCAGCATTTCTCCACTGCCAAAGCTGGTGACACACAACAGCAAAGAGGATATTGCCATGCTCCAGCTCAGGTAATAACAAACCCTTAACTCCATCTATAAACCAATCATTACCCGGATAGGCCAAGAAATTTGGAAGTAAATGGCTCGGGAGAATTTCCCTCCACACCTTTTTACTCTTCTCACAGTCTCTGAGAGAGTGACAGGTAGTTTCAGCCTGAACTCTACATCTGCTACAAGTATCAACCTCCACTAAATGGCGTCTTTTTCTTTCAACGTTCGTGAGCAACCTGTCTTTAGTACCCAGCCACAGGAAACTCCTAATGCGATAGGGAACCTTCAGGGCCCAAATGTTCTTCCAGGTGACAGAAGGAGGAGAATCCAAGTTGATAAAGAATGCCTCGAACGCAGATTTACAAGAATAGGCCACGTTGTTCGTAAGGGACCAACACCGAATATCCCCATCTTCCTCATCACTGCTCACATTAACTCCCCGAATCTTCAGGAGCGTTTCCAGATTAAGGTAAGCCTCAAAGTTTGACCAAATCCAATCACCCTCTGAATCCACCATATCAGCAATCCTCCAATCACGAACCTCCAGGGGCGGAAGAGAAGAACACACCTCTAATAAAGGCTTCGTCCCTAACCAGGCATCTTTCCAAAAACTAATTGATCTGCCATTTCCCACCGACCAACCAATCCCAGAGCAAAACTCTGAGAACACTGCATTCACCCCTTTCCATAAGAAGGAACTATTCAGAGCTCTCTCTTGGGCCCTCAAAGACTTTATCCTTTTTGTATTTACCACACAATAACCGAACCCAAAGAGCCGACGGGGATTGCCACATTCTCCAAAGAAGTTTCATTAACAGGACTTTATTATTATTGTCCCTGGCTTGTCTAATCCCTAAACCTCCCCTCTCTTTAGGCTGGCAGACTTCCTTCCAAGGAACCAGATGAATTTTATTTCCTTCTTTAGAGTTCCCCCATAGGAAACGACGATTGATTTTATCCAGGCCATTAAGCACAGGTTCCGGCAGTTTACAAGCTTGCATAAGGTGATTAGGAGCAGCACAGTTCACTGATTGGATCAAGGTAAGCCGGCCCGCCAAAGAAAGGGACTTAGCTTTCCAATTAGCACACTTCTTATTAGTTTTATCAAAGATCTCTTTAAACGAGGCCTTTGAAACCCTTCCACTATGAAGAGGAACCCCCAGATAGTTCCCCAAAGCCTTGGTAAGAGGGATACCTGAAATCTCACTCAAATTCTTACAGACCCTTTGGTCCATATTATTAGAGCACAACATCCTAGACTTTTGGATGTTAAGCTTTTGACCAGAAGCAGAACAAAAGTTAGTAAGGATATCCATGATCACACCCATTTGATCCTCACTACCTTCCACAAAGATCATAACATCATCCGCAAAGAACAAATGAGTGATCGGGGGGCAGAATTTATTAATGGAAACCGGGTGAAGCCTCCCGGAACTAACAACATCTTGGATAAGATGAGTAAACCTCTCCTAGCCCGAGCACTATCCAAATCCACCGGTTCTTCTTTAAATAACTCTTTGTAGAAAGTGAGGGCCAAAAGACGGATCTCCTCATCCTCATAAATTCAATTACCATTCGGATCTTTGATAGTATCAATCCGATTCTTCTACCTTCTGATGACCGTAAAAAGATGGAAATACCTTGTATTACGATCTCCATCTTTAATCCAAGTTTTCCTAGACTTCTGAAACCAGAGTAACTCTTCTTGTTTCAGCACAACTTCCAACTCATTTTGGAGGGATCTAAGGAGACAATTAGACGATTGTTGAAGGTCTTTGATCAAGGTTTGTACTGAGTCGATGATGCGTTTGCCAGACTCAGTGACATTCATGTAGCTTAAAGAACCTTCATTCAATTGTCCAGATGCATCAGTATGACCGATGGGAGGAGGAGTCAAAGGAATGACATGGTCAGTGACTGGAAGTGTTGTTCCAATCTACACTTGAGGTTCTCGTAGGGTTGATTGATCGGCAGGGATGTTAATTGGAGAAGTAGAAATTCGAATACTGTCTGTGCTGATGGGGGCAAATGTGTTTGGAGTCAGCACAGTGCTTGGATGGACAGCATTGACAGCACTCGTCTCAACATGACTTGTTGAGGTGGCAGAAGCATTTTGGTCGGCATGTTCCTGTTGGGAAGAAACAGAGGCTTGTTTTTCGATGGATGCCGCAGGTTTTCTACCAACAAATCTGAGTTTTAGAGCAAAAGGGTCTTTGGTTGGTTGTTGAATGGCAAAGTTAGGAAGAGTTGGTGGTTCAACAGGAGTCTCACTGACTTCTTTCTGACTTGCCTTGATGAGTTTTCTTCTTCGAGGAGGAGGAGGATTGCCAGCTTGAATAGAATTGCCGGAGTGAGAAGGAGAAGTTTCTTCCTGATCATGATGAGGGAGGTCAGCTTGCTCTTGGACTTGATCAACATTGTGTTGGTCAAGTTCTTGCTCTTCTCCAGCAGCCAACCCAGTATTGGCTTGCTCAGTTTCGTTTTCACTAGCTGTCTCCTCGGAGTCAGCATCATCGTTGTTCTCATCATCGTCATCAGAATCCCCATCCAATTCTTCCTCAACTTGGGAGATGAACTGGTCATCCAGTTCCACATTTTCCTCTTGCTGTTGATCAGCAGCAGCTCCCTGACACTGAGTGTAGTGAGAATCATTAGGAACTATGAAGTCTGATGGGATGGCATCTAAGGGAGTCAGTTGTGAAGACTTTTGCTTCTTCTGAGGTTGCACAGCAGCATCAGTTCTGTCCTCAGTTTCAGGCTCATATTGCCTGCTTCGTTTATCAGCTGACTTAGGTCTTTCTTGACTTTTAGTACCAGCTGACTTTTGCCTCTTAGCTGGAGACTCAGTATCATGTGAAGGAGTCTCAACAGCTTTCCTCTTACGAGAAGCTGGGGCCTTAGTTCTTTTCCCTTTTTGCGGAAGGATCAAATCTGATCTCCAAGATACGTTGGATACCTTCCATTCTTCTCAGAATTTTCTTCTTCCTTCTAATAATATGGCCAAAAATGTTCTTATTCCAGCTCACCACATTACTTCTAAAACCCTCAGCAGCCAGTAAGATATTAGAATGGGGTTTCCAATTATCATGCGCAAAGTTCTTAAACTCAGGGTGAGACTCCCAAGCCACCAGATACCTAAAAGGTCTCTCCCCCCTCGGACGAGGAGCTCTCACTAATCTGACAAGGATAGGACAATGATCCGAATGACGGAAGGGGAGATTCAACACAGCCGCATCCGGAAACCTGCTCTGGGTGACAATAATGGCATAGACTTTGTCCATAATCTCCAATTATATTATTAAATTGTAAAAAATATCATTTTTTTAAACGAATTGATATGCAATTAGTGCAGAATAAAGAACAAAAATATTTATGTTATATAATAGTATTTGAAATTAATCCAAATTATCAATAAAATTACTTTTGACTACTAATGTTAAGGGTAAAATTATCACTAACCTAAAATTTTAGAAATATTTTTACATCTACATCTTTAATTTTATTAATTTATTTAAAATATACGATTTTCACTTTTTCTAAATCTCTTTTTATTCAGTCAGGAAACTAACTGTTTCCTTTAAATAAATATAAAAGTTAATATAATATTTTCACAAATATTCAAATGATGCACATGCTATCAGTGTTAATATAAATATAAAAGGGAAAACTTGCAAGAAATATATTTAATACTACCTCCGTTCATATTACATATTTCATATTACATGTCATTTTATATGATCAGTACACGTTAAGTCATTTTTTTTCTGTTATAAAACGCGGGTTTACGGAAATAAATTAGAATAATGGACTTATTATAAATAAATATTGAAATCAATAAATAAGGAGCAATAATGTCTTTTTTCTAATATTCTTAACTTTTATACAATTCTCTAAAAAGTCATGTAATATGAAACGGATAGAGTATTATTTTGTGTTCTCCATTTTAGATGTAATCATTATTACAAAGTTGTCTGGTCTTTTTTTTCACACAATTTGTTTTACTAAAATATTGGCTTCATTAATTAAATCGCTGAATTAGAAATTTGAGATAAGAGTCCAATTTAATTTTAATATTTTAAACGAATTGTAGATTTAAATATTTAATTTTAATATATAAAATGACATAAATTTAATTTTAATATTTTTAAGTAAAATCAATTTTACTTTTATGCTATCGAAAATTTAAAAAGATTGGTTTGATTGTTATTTAACTGTCACATTGAAACTCCAAATAAGGTTGTCGATAAATTGAAACAGTTTATATATTTTTTTTTTGGCTTTTTGTAATTATCTTAGTAATACAATAAATATTTTAGATATTTTGGCAAAAAAAATTGTGATTAGCTTTTATGTAATAGATTTATATTTAACATTTTAATATAATTTTTATAATTCTTTTAGTAATACATTAAATATCTTAAACATAATTGATTTGGAAGGTCTCAAGTGGCGTTAAATATCCATTAAACTGGTTTTTTTTCTCTAAATCTTAATAACATAAGGTTAAAATTGATTTTACTTGAAAATATTATGATTAAATTTACATAATTCCATATATTAAGATTAAATCTGTACTTTTTCTTAAAAGATTAGGATTGAATTTGTTCTTTTATCCTTGGAAATTTTAAATTAGAACAAACTTTACTTGAAACTGATTAATCGAAATAATAAAAAAATAAATTTGTGAAAAAAGAATTTATTTTCACTAGTTTAGAAATTTCTTTTTTTATTATTATTAATTTTCTTAAGATCATTAAGAAAATGTTTTCATTCTTTTGATTGACCCAATCAGATCGTGTCTTAAGGAGCAAGTATTATTTTTTATATATCTATATATATATATTTTTTTTGTTACTATATACTTTCTATGTATATTCTTTAAAAAAGTTGTCACAAGGGTGTACTAAAGAGAAAACAAAACTTTTTTCGAAAAAAAAAAATAAAATAAAACTATCTCCTAATATGACCGTTTTAAGCGAACCAAAATTGTTCATAAAAAGAATATTTTAAAGGTCTGAAAGAGATACACCATATTCATAATGACTACAAGAAAATGAACCTGCGAAACTCATCAATATATCAGCGACATGATTGTTAATAACGTAACTTAATTTATAACCTTTTGACAAAGTAAGTATTTAAGTATTTTAAATGAATTTGGCAACACACGATGGATTAAACTCCGTTGGACAAATTGAATAAAATTATATATTAATTTAAATACTAACAAACACCTCCTTTCATGAACAGTCATATCCGTTGTGAACAGTCATATCTGTTCGTGTATAGTCGTGTTCGTTCATGAAAAGACATATACTTTCGAGTTCTTTTTATATAGAATAGATTGTCAAATTCACAAGTTGTTGAAAAAGCAGTTGTTGAAGTTGTTGGAGAAACTCTTTGTCTTTTCATAATGTTCTTGTTTTCCTACTCCGGTGATAACGAGTCCATACACGGTTTGAGTTCGCTTGCGTAATCTGTTGTATCCTAGGAGACGATCCTCAATAGCGACGATATCATCTTAAGGAAACTGCTAATACATGCCTCATATTTGTCTAACGCTTTCCTTTTAATTTCTAGTTTTATTGTTTATATGTTTTTCTGTGTTCGATTTGTTTTTTGGTTAATCACATCTAAAATTCTTAAGATAGAGGTTTTGTTTTCTTAAGAATCTAACATTCTTAAGACAAATTTTATTGGTTTGTGATTTTCAAAAATACACAGAAAAAGAGTAAGACAATACTGTAATTAGCCATCTATATAACATCGTTCTTAAGACATATTGTTTTCTTAAGAATCTAATATTCTTAAGACAGAAGAATTTTTGTGATTTTCAAAAAATACACAGGAAATAAAATGTTGGTTTATTTTCTTTATTGTCATTTGACATATGTTGGTACATATACATTAATTGAAAATGGATCCAGTTTTAAGAATACGATTATTTCAAAGGCTTTAGGCCTATTTGTACCAGTGGCAACGTGTAAACCACAACAAAAGTCTAGAAAAATTCACTGGTTAGAATTTTAAAGACTTGGTGATAAAAGAAAATATGTTTTCTTTAGAGATGATGATGATATGTGAAAATACCATATTTGAAATTCTCACGCATATGTGTTGATTTACATTAGAAATGTGAAATGTCACCAATTGAAAAATCCGAGTAGTGATGTTATCTAGCCAAGCTAGACGTTGATAGATGAACATTAGTTGGCTAGATTTAATTTGTGAAAGTAACTGAAAATATAGAAATCAAATCGCCTTAAATCGAGCACATCACAATGATGAGAATAAAGCAAAAATATCATATGAATTGGCGAATATGCGGTATAAAAAGCTTCCGAATGATGAAATCGGGTAGAAAAGCTTCCGTAGGCACCGTTAGTCAATTGATCTCAACGAGTGTCATCCTATTGATTTTGCAGTATCAAAGGATAACATAGCGGATCCGCTAACCTAGAGGTTAAACCGAGATCAAATTGAAAAGACATCGAAAGGAATGAGACTAAAGCCTATTAGAAAAGGCGTTATGTGAAGGAAAATCCTAACTGTATAAACCTTGTGCATTCACTGTGGGGGTTAAATCCAAGTCCATTTCTAGATGTAAACAGTGACAAAAACAAGAAAAAGGTTAAGCTATGTGCTTTTAATGATACATTGTGCGTTAGAAATTCTGAGCAAATAAATCACCTAAGTTAGAGTGAAGTCGGGTCACTTCAAAGGATACAAGTGGGGCCTAGTTCTCTTAAACTCTTACAGAACCAAGCGATGTTCATGACCATAACAGACATAACCATGAGAACCTATACCGTGTTAGGTTGGTATCTGTGTGGGGTATATCATCGTTTACATAAACATCATAATAGTTCAAAGACATCGTAAATATACTTTCACAAGGGAAGGTTCAAGGCACATTAGCTACCTATCTCAACTGTAGAAAGTTATCACCACGTTGTAATCGTCTCGTTTCTAATTTTATTCATGTGGAGGATTGTTGGACAGTTGAATAAAATTATATATTAATTTAAATACCAACAAACACCTCCTTTCATGAATAGTCGTATCTGTCGTGAACAGTCATATTCGTACATGAATAGTCATATTTGTCCGTGTATAGTCGTGTTCGTTCGTGAAAAGACATATGCTTTCGAGTTTTATTTATATAAAATGGATTGTCAAATTCACAAGTTGTTGAAAAAGCAGTTGTTGAAGTTGTTGGAAAAATTCTTTGTCTTTTCATAATGTTCTTATTTTCCTACTCCGGTGATAACGAGTCTACACAGGGTTTGAGTTCTCTTGCGTAATCTGTTGTATCCTAGGAGACAATCGTCAATAACGACGACATTATCTTAAGGAAACTGCTAATACATGCCTCATATTTTTCTAACTCTTTCCTTTTAATTTCTAGTTTTATTATTTATATGTTTTTCTCTGTTCGATTTGTTTTTTGGTTAATCACATCTAACAAACTCGTTTTCTAATATAAGTTAATTATACTCATGGTCCTCTACCTATCAAGAATG
This sequence comes from Euphorbia lathyris, assembly GCF_963576675.1. Classification (NCBI taxonomy): domain Eukaryota; kingdom Viridiplantae; phylum Streptophyta; class Magnoliopsida; order Malpighiales; family Euphorbiaceae; genus Euphorbia; species Euphorbia lathyris. The sequence continues at coordinate 54,313,411 of NC_088912.1, read as the reverse complement.
GAACACTAAAGCTATAATTACAATCAAAATCATATATATTTACATTCAATTTTCTCTTATAGTATTTTTATCCAAATTCCAAAAACAACAATCACTAAAAAGATATGTATACGACATAGGGGTGGGCACGGTTCAGTTAACCAGTTCATTAGGTAAAAAAATTAATCGAACCGTTATCAACGGTTTTTTAACCATCCAAACCAAAACCGGTCCATATCAATCTGTTAACCATATAATCAGTTAACCATTAATTTCGGTTAGGTTTTTCGGTTAATGGTTTTTAACCAATTCTCACTAGTTAACCAAAAATCAACAGTTAACCATAATTTTTACCCAAACCTAAATTTTTAAACAATATTAAAATACACATAATTTCAAAAATTCAAGCGAAAAGAATTCATATAAAAGTCGAGAATTCAAACGTAAGTATCGAACTAAAAAACAATCCATCAAGTTTACATTTAAAACATAAAGAAATGTAAATAATATTTTGTCAAAGTAGTTATTACAACATAAAGCAGTATAATCTATGTTATATATTTATATTAGTCTATGTTATAATCTATGTATTTATTTTTTTGATAGAAATTGGAACGAGACAGAACTTGGGCGGGGTGAGCACCCATGGCCCAAGAACTGACAAACCCACAATATATAAATAAAAGAAAAGTGAGTTTTTGAACAAGAGAAGAGGAAAGAGAACAAACAAAAGAAAGGGGGAGGAGAAAAGATAGGAAAAGTCAAGAAAAACGCAAATGTGAAATATTACAAATGTCATCATTGATAAACTTGTGGAAAAAAGCAAGAGCTGAAGGCCACCAATTCATCACGGAGGAAGAGACTCCAAACTTTGCCAGTGCATTAGCAACTCTATTTCCTTCCCTAAAGATGTGTGAAAACATAATGTTCATCCTAGAGCAAATGCTGAGACAATGCAACCACTCTTGCCGAATACTCCAAGGGACATCCATAGAGCGGTGTCTAAGCAGATTAACTACGTACATTGAGTCTGACTCAACCCAAAGCTGAAGCCAATTTTTCTCCCAAGCAAGTTCAATTGCAAAAATAGCAGCTCTTAATTCAGCCATATAAGCAAAAGAAGGAGGGGTAGAAAAAGCAAAACAACCTTTAGGAAAGCCACGATAGTTGCAAAAAATGCCACCCGCTCCTGCCACGCCAGGAGTGCCAAAAGCAGAGCCGTCCACATTGACTTTAACCCAGCCCGAAGTTGGTTTAAGCCAATGGACCAGAATAATGTTGGGAGCAGGAGGCGGCCTAGGCGAAGCCAGAAGGCGGGATTGTTGAAACACCTTTCCACATTATTTTGATTTGACAAAATTATTTATGTAAATGATAAAAATATTCTAACACATTAAATTTAAATGCTTTGATTTATTCACACTAATGTGTTTGTTCAATGTTGAGTTAATTTGATTTATAAGACATTAAGATAAAAAGCCTAAAGGCCTATAAGAGGAAGTCAAGCCTAAGTCAACAGATCAAGACCTCACGGGCTAGGAAGACAAAACGCAGTCGTTCTAAGCAAAGCACTAGCTCAGCATGAAGAAGGATCGAGAAGCCTTCTATCAATTGCTTCAAGATGAAGCTGCTGAGTTGAACGACAATAAGTACAAGTTAGCGGCAGAACAAAAACAACTTAGAGACAAAGTATTTCTACTTTAGGTAAAGCTTAGAAGACGCAGTAAGCTGTCTGGAAGACTTTACTATAAATGTCGAAACATTCTGTTCATCTGACGAAAAGCTGCTGAGCACTGCCGTAGACAGAAGATACAAGAATCTCATTGGCCAACGACACTGAGTACGTCCAGAATGAAAGCGATAGGAAGCCATTAGCCTCCAACGGTTATTTCGAAATTCGAAATCACCGGTGCTTGAAGTGTCACTATAAATAGGCCTTTCAAATGCTTCATTCGATGCAGATCTTCAATCAAGTCGAAACGCTGACCAAATTCATACTTGAAGTTCTGTGAGAAAAGCAAAGCAAATCTTACACCAATTCCAATCATTGTGTAAAAGTCTAGAGTGATTTCATTCATCTAAAGTGTCTTAGCAATTATTGTTTAGGACAAACACTTATCATTTCTAGAAGAATAGAAAGGAGAAGCTGAGTACTCGGTTATAGTACTCAGCGGTAGTTATAGGAGTGAGTAGAGGAATAGAGGAAGGTACTCTTGTATACTCAGCTTCTGTTGTAAAAGGTTTCGTGCTCTACCTTTAAAGAGCTCAGTAGAGGATTCAAAAATCTTGGAACGAGTTCCGGGGATTGGACGTAGGCGGAGAGGCCGAACCAGGATATGTCTGCTGAGTAACATATTTCTAACCTTTAAACTCCTTTATATATTGTTTGCTATAAAACTGACTAAGTAACAAACTCACGCTGAGTTGAGTGCACTAAGAAGCTGAGTTCAGGAATAGACTTAAGTGTTATCTCCTGACTCAAGGAAAGAAGCAGACTTAGTCACCAGTTGACTAAGCTTGTGTCTTTAAACTACTTAGCGCCGCTGTGTAAACCTTTTCTGAAAAAGAAAAGAAGTCAGCCTTAACGGACAAAATTTTAAATAGTTCCTATCCCCCCCCCCCTTGGAACTAACCTTGTCACGTTATACGGGACCAACAAGTGGTATCAGAGCTTAAAAGCTCATTGAGCAAGATATAACTATCTTGAGCTGATCCCCACAATGGATGAGAGCAGCACTCGTTTCCTCCCAGGAAATCAGACAACTCAGATTCTTCCTGAGAGACTGTCCGTTACTCGGCCTCCTCTGTTCTTCGGGTCTAACTACACCTTTTGGAAGAACATAATGAAAAATTTCATTCAGGCAACAAATATGAGTGCATGGCTTTCTATAGTCCAAAGCCCATTTGTTCCTGTTGAAACTGTTGACGGCCAAACGGTTGTCAAAGCTGAGGCTAAGTGGACAGAAGATGACCTCAAGAAGCTACAAAATCATGCTTCGGTTATAAACATGCTTCACTGTGCGTTAGATGCTGCAGAGTACAACAAGATTTCAGGTTGTGAGTCAGCATAGGAAATCTGGAAGAAACTGGAGGTCACCTATGAAGGAACCAACAAAGTTAAGGAGTCCAAGGTGAACCAGCACATGAGGTTGTACGAGCTGTTTGAAATGAATGATGATGAAGGAATCTCTGAAATGAACTCAAGATTCACAAACCTTATCAACGAGCTCAAAAGACTTAGCAAGATCTTTACTGAGGAAGAGCAAGTCAAGAAGATACTGAGGAGTCTTCCCAAAAGCTGGCAAGCCAAGAAAACTACTGTTGAGGAAGCTCAAGACTTGACCACCTACAAGTATGATGAACTCATTGGATCTCTGCTGACCCATGAGATCTCAATGAAGAATTTTGAGGTGAAGGAGAAGTCTGAGGACAAGAAGCAAAAGTCTCTTGTCATGAAAGTTGACTCCACTGATGGGAGCTCAACAGACGATGAAGAGATGGCCATGTTCACTAGAAAAATGAAAAGGCTGTTCAGAAAGAATGATAAATATTCCAAGAAGCCTTACAAGAAGTTTGACAAGTACAAAGCTGAGTCTAGCGACAGCAAGTACAAGAAGGACAGCTCAAAGCCCATCACATGCTTTGAATGTCGTCAAACTGGCCATATCAAATCAAGCTGTCCTACCTTGAGGAAGGAAAAGAAGAACAACAGGAAGGCAATGGTGGTAACCTGGAGTGATAGTGATGAGTCATCATCATCAGGAGCTGATGCCACTGAGTCAGCGAAGATCTGCTTCATGGCAGATGAGCTTGCTGAGCCTTGTGTTTTTGAGCATGCTGACCCCTCCATTGCATCTGACGATGAGGCACACTCAACTGAGGTAATATCACTACCCCTGCTCAGAAATGAAATGATAAATGCCCTGAATGACCTCTACACACTTATCAAAAAGTGTAACAAGAAGGTTAGAGCACTCAGCAGGCGATGTGATGAGATTGAAGAGGTCAAACTGAGTGACCTTCGATATCTTCTCCAAGACAACTCAACTTTGCATAGCAACGTAGAAACTATGCACAAGTTTGTCTCAGAGGTCCAATCAGATTCTAAGAAACTGAGAAAGGACATCACATCTATTCAGAATCAATTCAAGATTCCGAATAAAAGAAATATTCCTTTGAACACTCAGTACCGAAGTACTAGTCAGCAGAGATGGAATCCTCATCGGAATGTCCAGTGTGACTTCTGTGGGAAGAAGGGACACACCACAAAGGTGTGCTGGCATGCTCAGCACTGGGGTGCTGACCAGTCAGTGAGATATCCCAAACGGAAGGTCAGTTGTGACTTCTGTGGGAAAAATGGACACACTGTCCAAGTGTGTCGTCATAAGATTAAATATGATGCTTTACTTGCTGAGCCTAACAAACAAAGACCCAAAAAGACTTGGGTACCTAAAGATAACTAGCTATATTGCAGGTGAGCCTGAGGTGTGCTGAGAAGTAAAAATGTGGTACATTGACAGCGTATGCTCGAGGCATATGACTGGTGATGAAACTCGGTTCATCACACTTGTGCGTAAACGAGGTGGAAGCATAAGTTTCGGAGACAACAAAAAGGGTAAGATAGTAGGGTCAGGAACCGTTGGTGGTAATCCTACTATTGAGTCAGTCTCCCTAGTCAGTGGACTTAAATATAACTTACTCAGCGTAGCTCAGCTATGTGATAACGGGAGAAAAGTTATATTTGATAACACTGGATGTAAAATACTTGAGGGAAAAACAAATGAATTGATTTTAACTGCCTCTCGTATTGATAATGTCTTTATGCTGAATTTGGAAAAGAAATTTTCGAAAAATGTATGCTTAGTGTCAAAGGAAGAAAATTCCTGGCTATGGCACAGGAGACTTGGTCATGTAAGCATAGACCTCCTGGAAAAATTAGAACGAAAGCAATTAGTTGAGGGACTGCCAGAACTTAAGTTTGAAAAGGATCAATTATGCAATGCTTGTCAGGCTGGAAAACAAACTAAAACATCTTTTCATAGTAAAAACATTGTCTCAACCAAGCGTCCACTTAAGTTGCTACACTTGGATCTCTTGGGACCAGTCCAGCCGCTGAGCTTGGGTGGTAGGAGATTTTCCTTGGTCATTGTAGATGACTTTTCTCGGTACACTTGGATCATCTTGCTGAGTAGCAAGGATGAAACCTTTGAGACATTTTCAACATTAGTAAGAAAACTTGGAAATGATAAAGACCTAAAGTTAGCTCACATCCGAAGTGATAATGGTGGAGAATTCAAAAACCAACAGTTTGTTGAATTCTGTGAAGCCAGCGGCATTGACCATAATTTTTCTGCTCCTAGAACGCCTCAACAGAATGGGGTAGTTGAAAGGAAAAACAGAACCTTGGTTGAAATAGTCAGGACAATGCTGAGTGAGCATAGGCTTCCAAAGTACTTTTGGGGAGAAGCTGTCAACACAGCTTGCTACATACTTAATAGGGCTTTAGTCAGACCCATATTAAAGAAGACTCCCTATGAACTTTGGAAAGGACGAAAGCCTAACATTGGATACTTTCGTGCCTTCGGCTGTAAATGCTTTATTCTAAATACTAAAGACAGCCTTGCTAAGTTTGATACAAAAGCTGATGAAGCTATCTTTTTAGGCTACTCAACAAACAACAAAGCATATAGAGTTTTCAATAAACGAACTCAGGTCTTAGAAGAGTCAGTACACGTTGAGTTCGATGAAACTAACCCTGCAGGAAAAGACAAGCAGCTGACTGAGGATGATCCATACTCAGCACCCGCTGACCAAGAAATAGCCGCTGAGTCACTACCTCAAGGGCTGACCAAAGGTAAAAGCGAAACTCAAATTGTTTTCACTGACCAATCTATACCTGTAGAGATTGTTGAAACACAACTAGCTCAAGACATCACTCTACAAAAAGAGATCAGAATTCCAAGAGGACACTCAGAGAGTGCTATTCTTGATGCTGCTGAAAACACCCAGATGACAAGAAATCAACTCAGGAGATACCTCAGCAACGTAGCATTCGTCTCAGTTCAGGAACCAAAGAACTTCTCTAAAGCTGAGCACGATGAGTTCTGGATGAGTGCAATGCAAGAAGAACTTGATCAGTTCAGAAGAAATGAAGTATGGGACTTAGTGCCAAATCCAAGAAGCCAGAAGACCATAGGAACAAGATGGGTCTTCCGCAACAAGCTAGATGAACAAGGGAACATGGTCAGGAACAAAGCAAGACTTGTAGCTCAGGGCTACAGTCAGCAAGAAGGTATTGACTATGGTGAGACCTTCGCCCCAGTGGCAAGGCTAGAGGCTATAAGAATCTTATGTGCATATGCAAGTTATATGAACTTTAAATTATTTCAAATGGATGTTAAGAGTGTTGAAACACCTTTCCACATAATTTTGATTTGACAAAATTGTTTAAGTATAAATTAAAATACATATTCTAAACACACTAAGTTTAAATGCTTTGATTTATTCTACTAATGTGTTTGTTCAATGTTGAGTATAAATGTTATAAGTCATAAGGATTGGAAGGCCCAAACCCAATACGGAAGCCAAGGCCCAAGTCAAACAACTCAGTACACTCGGCCCGCGTATGTCAAGACGTTGCCGTTTTGAACAAAAACGCAACTCAGCAAACGGAAGGATCTAGAAGACCTTCAGGAACAACTTCACAATGAAGCTGCTGAGTAGTCTCGACAAAGCGTACAAGATAGCAGCTGTCAAAGGAAAACTTCCAGACAAAGTGTTTCCTCTTTTGGCAAAGTTCAGACGACACAGTATGTTGTCCATTTACCATAAAAGGAGAGACCATCTGCTGAGCTGACCGAGGACAGAAGATACACGATTGTGATTGGCTGAGAGCTCTGTACAAGTCAGGATGACAACGACACATAGCCGTTTCCCTCTAACGGTTATTTCGAAATTCGAAATGACCGATGACCCAAACGTCTCTATAAATAGTGCCATCACAAGCTTCACAAAAACAGAACTTGATCAAGCCATTACGCTGACCAAATCTCTACAAGTTCTGCAAGCAAGAAGCAAAGCAAAATTCTTACACTACATTTCTCATATCTGTGTAAAAGTCTAGAGTGATTGTAAATCGTCTAAAGTGTCTTAGCACATCTTTGTATTAGGACAAAACACTTATCATTTCTAGAGATAGAAAGGAGAGGCTGAGTACTCGGTTTTAAGTACTCAGCGGAGAGATTAGGATTGAGTAGAAGTATAGAGGAAGGTACTCTTGTCATACTCAATTGCTGATATTGTAAAAGGTTTGAGGCTCTACCTTTAAAGAGCTCAGTAGAGTATTTGAAATCTCGGAACGTGTTCCGGGGATAGGACGTAGGCTTAGAAGAAGCCGAACCTGGATAAATCTGCTGAGTGAAGTATTTCTTACCTTAACTCCTTATTTATATTGCTTGCTTTAAATAATCAAAACTGACCAAGTAAAGTGGTCAAATTGAGTTGTGCGCATTGAACGTCTGAGCTCAGGAATAGACTCTAAGTGCTATCTCCTGACTCAAGCTAAGAAACTGACCTAGTCACCTGTTGACTAAGCCAGTACCTTATTGTTCACTCAGCGCCGCTGTTCAAACTTTCTTTAGAAAAAGAAGTCTGCCTAAAATTGCGAAAAAAGTTTAAATAGTTCCTAACCCCCCCCCCCCCCCTTTGAACTATACTTGCAACTAATCAAGGGACCAACAAGTGGTATCAGAGCTTAAAAGCTCACTTTAAAAGGTCTAACAACCTTGAGCTGATCCCTACCATGGGCGAAAACAGCACTCGGTTTCTCCCTGGAAACCAAACAACTCAAATACTGCCTGAGGGGCTGTCCATTACTAGGCCTCCCCTATTCTTCGGGTTAAACTATACCTTCTGGAAGAATAGGATGAAAAACTTCATTCAGGCTACAAACATGAGTGCCTGGCTATCCATCGTCCAAGGCCCATTTGTACCTGTCGAGGTTGTGGCTGGCCAAACAGTTATAAAAGCTGAGGCCAAATGGACAGAGGATGATCTTAAGAAGCTTCAAAACCATGCTTCGGCTATCAATATGCTTCACTATGCGCTCGATGCTGCAGAATATAACAAAATCTCAGGTTGCGAGTCGGCATAAGAGATCTGGAAAAAGCTGGAAGTCACCTACGAGGGAACAAATAAAGTAAAAGAATCCAAGGTGAATCAGCAGATGAGACTGTACGAGCTGTTCGAGATGAACAATGATGAGGGCATTTCAGACATGAACGCAAGATTCACCAACATCATAAATGAGCTCAAGAGACTTGAGAAAATCTTCACTGAGGAAGAACAAGTCAAAAAGATACGCAGGAGTCTTCTGAAGGAATGGCAAGCAAAGAAGACAGCAGTTGAGGAAGCTCAGGATTTAACCACCTACAAATATGACGAACTCATCGGTTCATTGCTGACCCATGAGATATCCATGAAAAACTTTGAGGTGAAGGAAAAATCTGATGACAAGAAGCAGAAGTCACTTGTCATGAAAGATGACTCCACTGACGGGAGTTCAACTGATGATGAGGAGATGGCTATGTTCACAAGGAAGATGAAAAGGCTGTTCAGGAAGAACGACAAATATTCTAAAAAGCCTTACAAAAAGTTTGATAAGTATAAGGCTGACTCAAGCGACAGCAAATACAGAAAGGACAGCTCAAAGACCATTACATGCTTTGAGTGCCATCAAACTGGCCATATTAAGTCAAACTGCCCCACGCTGAGGAAAGACAAGAAGAGTGGGAAGAAGGCAATGGTGGCTACTTGGAGTGACAGTGATGAATCTTCATCAACAGAAACTGAGGCCACCGAGTCAGTGAAGATATGCTTTATGGCTGACGAACTTGCTGAGCCATGCGTCTCTGAGCATGCTGATCCATCCATCGCATCAGATGATGAAGAGCAATCAAATGAGGTAATTTCTCTTCCCCAGCTCAGAAACGATATGGTTAATGCCCTGAGTGACCTCTATACACTTGTTAAGAAGTGTAATAAGAAGGTTAGAGCACTCAGCAGGCGCTGTGACGAAGTGGAAGAGGTCAAACTGAGTGACCTCAGATACCTTATTCAGGACAACTCGACTCTGCATGATAACATGAAGATCATGCATGAGTATGTCTCTGAAGTCTAGTCAGTTTCAAAGAAACCGAGGAAGGACATCACAACCATCCAGAACCAACTAAAGGTTCCTAAGAAAAATAACATTCCTCTGAGAACTCAGTACCGAGGTACTCGGCAGAGATGGAATCCCCAGCGAAAAGTCCAGTGTGAATTTTGTGGAAAGTTAGGACACACCACTAAGGTGTGCTGGCACGCTCAGCACTGGGGTGCTGACAAGTCAGTAAAAAACCCTAAACAGAAGGTCAGTTGTGACTTCTGTGGAAAGAATGGCCATACTGTCCATGTATGTCGCCATAAAATAAAGTATGATGCTATACCTGTTGCACCTACCAAGTCAGGACCCAAAAAGAATTGGGTACCTAAAAGTAACTAGTTACAATGTAGGTAAGCCTGAGATGTGCCGAGAAGTCAAAGATGTGGTATATTGACAGCGCATGCTCAAGGCATATGACGGGTGATGAAACTCAGTTCATCACGTTTGAACGTAAACGAGGAGGGAGCGTAAGTTTTGGAGACAACAAGAAGGGTAAGATAGTAGGCTCAGGAACCATCGGAGGTAATCCTACTATTGAATCTGTCTCCCTAGTCAGCGGACTCAAATATAACTTACTCAGCGTAGCTCAGCTATGTGACAATGGGAGAAAAGTTATATTTGATGCTACTAGATGTAAAATATACGAGGGTAAAACAAATGAGTTAATTTTAACTGCCCCTCGGATAGATAATGTCTTTATGCTAGACTTAGAGAAAAAGTTTTCAAAAACTGTGTGCTTAGTAACAAAGGAAGAAAATTCCTGGCTATGGCACAGGAGACTTGGTCATGTAAGCATGGACCTCCTGGCCAAACTAGCAAGAAAGCAATTGGTTGAGGGACTGCCCGAACTTAAATTTCAAAAAGATCAATTATGCCACGCTTGCCAAGCTGGAAAACAAACCAAACAATCTTTTCACAGTAAAAACATTGTCTCAACTAAACGTCCGTTAGAGTTGCTACACTTGGATCTCTTTGGTCCAGCCCAGCCGCTGAGTCTGGGTGGAAGAAGATTTTCCTTGGTCATTGTAGATGACTTCTCTCGGTATACGTGGGTCATCTTGCTGACTAGCAAGGATGAGACTTTTGAGACATTTTCAAATTTGGTTAGAAAAATTGAAAATGAAAAAGACCTAAAATTAGCTCATATCCGTAGTGATAACGGTGGAGAGTTCAAAAACCAAAAGTTTGTTGAATTCTGTGAAGCCAGCGACATTCACCATAATTTTTCTGCTCCTAGAACACCTCAGCAAAATGGGGTTGTAGAAAGGAAGAACAGAACTCTGGTTGAAATAGTCAAGACAATGCTGGATGAGCATAGGCTTCCAAAGTATTTTTGGGGAGAGGCTGTTAACACAGCATGCTACATTCTTAATAGGGCTCTAGTTAGACCTATACTCAAGAAAACCCCCTATGAACTTTGGAAAGGACGAAAGCCCAATATTGGATACTTTCGTGCCTTTGGCTGTAGATGTTTTATTTTAAATACCAAAGATAGCTTAGCAAAGTTTGATTCAAAAGCTGATGAGGCTATCTTTTTGGGCTACTCAACAAACAGCAAAGCATACAGAGTTTTTAATAAGCGGACTCAAGTTTTAGAAGAGTCAATACATGTAGAGTTCGATGAAACTGACCCTGCAGGTAGATACCAGCCGCTGACCGAAGATGATCCAAACTCAGTAACCATCGCTGACCTAGAACCAGCTACTGAGTCATTCACGAAAAGGCTGACCAAGAGTAAGAGTGAACCTAAGATTACTTTTACTGACCCATCTACTTCTGCAGAGATTGTTGAAACAGGAACAGCACAAGACATAAATCTACCCAAAGAAATAAGGATTCCAAGAGGGCACTCCGAAAGTGCAATCCTTGATTCTGCTGGGAATACCCTGATGACGAGGAATCAACTCAGGAAGTACCTCAGCAATGTTGCTTTCGTCTCAGTACAAGAACCGAAGAATTTCGCTGAAGCTGAGTACGATGAATTCTGGATGAATGCAATGCAAGAGGAGCTCGATCAATTTCGAAGAAATGATGTATGGGAGTTAGTGCCTCATCCAAAGAGTCAAAAGACCATCGGAACAAGATGGGTCTTCAGGAACAAGATGGACAAACAAGGAAACGTAGTCAGGAACAAAGCAAGGCTTGTAGCTCAGGGCTACAGTCAGCAAGAAGGTATAGACTACGGTGAGACCTTTGCCCAGTGGCAACGCTAGAGGCAATTAGAATATTATGTGCATATGCATCTTACATGAATTTTAAATTATTCCAAATGGATGTCAAACGTGCATTTCTTAATGGAGTTATAAACGAGGAGGTTTATGTAAATCAACCTCCAGGTTTTGAGGACCCTAAGTTCCCAAACCATGTTTACAAACTCAAAAAGGCTCTGTACGGCCTCAAACAAGCACCACGTGCCTGGTATGAGAGGCTGACCAGTTTCCTGCTGACTAGAAATTACGTCAGGGGCAATGCTAATACAACCTTATTCATTAAGAAAAAGGGTAAAGATACCCTGCTGGCCCAAATTTATGTTGATGATATAATATTTGGTGCAACTAACGAATCAATGTGCAAGGAGTTTAGCAAAAAAATGCAGACTGAGTTTCAAATGTCCATGATGGGAGAACTCAACTTCTTCTTGGGTCTTCAAATTAAACAAGGAAAGAATGGCATCTTCATCAGTCAAGCCAAATATGCCAAGGAGATCTTAAAGAAATATGACTTGGAAAATTGCAAGCCAATATCCACTCCTATGGGCACTGACACTGTCCTCTGTGCTGATGAGAATGGTAAGTCAGTAGACAGCTGTAGACACCGAGTCGGAGGACCTGTGACGAAAACCTGAAACAAGACGGTCGAAGCGATTGATTCCGGAAGTTTTGAAAAATATATAAAGAATAATAAGCTGAGGAAAATTAACGGCACGGCGCGAGCACGCAACGGCATCCCGCACGCGGACGACGATGGTCGAACGCCCGCTTGACGGCTCGAGACGTGCGCGCGGCGTCCGTCGGACGCACCGCGAGTGGCACGCTCTCGACGCCCGAGCAATGCCTGGGACCGCTGGCGGTGCGCACCCTCGTGGGCCGTTGAGCACACGTGCCTGGCAGCGCGAGGCGCGCGTTCGACGGCCGCGACGTGCGAACGTCTAGCTGCGCGGAACGCGTGCTCGGCGGCCACGGAGTGCACGCGTCCGACGGCGCGGGGCACGCCCCGAGGGTCGCCGGGCGGGCACCCAACCACGTCGGGCGAACGCCCAACGCGTCGGACGGACGCCCGACGAGGGTTGGGCGCGGGCGCCCAACCTCGCGTTGGGCGCTCGCCCAACACTAGGTTGGGCGGCCGCCCAACCACAATGGGCGACGCCCAATTTTTTTTGGGCGTCGCCCATTGTTCCTGGATCCGTTTCCCTATATAAGGGCACGGATCCCAAGGTGAAAAAGAGGGGGGGATTTTTTTGGGGAGGCTTTTGGAGGAAAAACTTTCTCACTCTAAACATTTTTAGAGAGAGAGAGAGTGGATTTTTTTGAGAAAAATATTTTTTTTTTTCAAAAATTTCAAATTTCCTAAGTTCAATTTTTACTAAATTTTTATTAAAATCGGGAGCTCGCGGTTCGTGGAATCAATCGGCTTCGACTGTCAGATACCGAATCAAAGGTATTATCCGAGGACTAGACTCTTTATTTTATTTAATTTATTTCTCTCATTCTATTTATTTTTATGCTATAGTTTTTATTCCTTTAGTCATTTATTTATTTTGTCACGTTTTATTTAGTTAGCGTATTTATTTAATTTTCGTTTCGTGTTAAATAAAATTCGGTTTTGTTTTAAAATAAAAACCTCGTTTTGGATATCCCAATACGAACCGTGATCCGATAAAAAGGTAGTTCGGGTATCGAAAATGTTGTAATTATAAGTTTTTTAATTTAAAAGAGGTTTCCAAATAACGTTTTAAAATAAAAACATCGTTTTAGGAACTTCCGTTTTCGACTATGATCCATCTTTGGTAGTTCGGAAGTCCAAAACGATTGAATTAGATTTAATTTAAAGCTTTTGAACAAATCTGGAAAATATGGGAGTTCTGTTGTAATTCGCCAATTCTGTCACTAAAGGCTGTTTACCGACGGATTTTCCGTCAGTAAATCTGCCAAAATGTAAAAAATGTCATTTCGGTCCCTTTTTCTTAAGTTTTAGACTTTTAATCCTTAGTATATATATGTATGATTATGTAATATATTCTTTTCAAATTGTTTTAAAACTTTAACATATATAATTATTCTAGGAGATTGGTATTCCATTTTTATTCTAACTTTTTATATATGTACATATTACTTTCTTTTTTTTATTATTATTCATTTAAATTACATTAAATTCTATTTTAAATGTTATTTACTTGGGCATTTTGGGAGATAATTAGTAGATATTGGGGGATGAACATATACTCTTTTTGACATTAGGATTATATTAGTTATGTATATATATAGTTTTGGGGTATATTTGGGTTATCTTAATTATTGTTAAATAAAATTATTTTGAGTGATAAATGCTATTTTCTTATTTATGAATTTTATTCACTATTTTCTTATGTTTAAAGTATAAATATAGTATTTTCATTATTCTTTCTTATATATGTATTAGATATTATATTTTCTTTTACTCTTATTTTATGTCTTTTGGGCTAAAATGTGTAAATATATATCTATATTATTTTCTTTATTTCTTTTGGTCATTTATAAGTCCATGTTCCAAATGGGCTTCACTTGGAAAAATTAATTTTTGGGCCTAAATGTGTTTATTGATGTAATTATAATGGTTAGAGAGTCCATTAAATAAGTGGGGAAAATAAGTCACAAAAAGAGAGTTTTCAATTAAATTATTTAAGCTAATGAGCTTTCTTAGATCTCTAATGTAGATAAATAGAGTCGTTTTTGTTAGCATTTCAAACCGTCTTCAAAACGCCACGTTTTAAAACCTTAGTCCGTTCCAAAGGCGGATTAAAGGATTATTGTAATTAAAATCGTTTTCGTTGTGAATAATAGAAATTTTGAATCACTTTCTTAAAGAATTTGTACAAAATAAAATTGACTTGTATGTTTAAGCACGTTTTCTCGTTAAAAGGTTTTTATCACAAACGTCTTCAAATACTCGAGTCGTTCCAACGGCGATTCGGGTAAACTTCATCCAACGGGGCTTTAAGATGCACCTCAATCGTTCCAACGGCGATTAAGGCGCGAACCATGTAATAAACACCGTTTTGGGGAAATAAGTTAATGTAGAATAAGCACACGACATATATTTAACACGGTTGTAAATAAACCACTTCTTTCTTCCCCCTCTCTGTGTATGTATAAACATAAATGGGTGATTCTTTACTGGTGTGGCTTTTCAATATCATATGCTCAAAACGGTTTCTAAAAAGAGAAAGAAAAGGGTTTCAAATGAATTTTAAACTTAAAGAAGTATACGATTAGTCCGTTATCGCCTAACATGCTGAGTAGGAGGCCGGTGGTTCATAACCGGGCGATGTCGGGGTGCCTAGTAGCCTTTCTCCGGAAAGGAGCTAGCCTTCTCGGCTCGTACCTAAGTTTCCCGAACCCACACCGGTCTCCCGCAAGGGATCGGTGTTCATTTTCCCATTCGTGGGTGGCGACTCTTCCATATCTCCGAGCTCCGGTCCTGCCGAGCAGCTTGATTCCACGATTGGTTGCTTTCGGCGCCAATCACCGCTTACGTCGCCATGAGGTTGTCCACCCCCCGGTCCGCCCGGGAGATTAGGCCGCGGCACCTCGTCTAACAAGTGGCGACTCTGCTGGGGAAGCGAGAAATTTGATTCCGGAAGGCATGCACTAAGCCCTTAACGGGGACGGATCGTTTTACTTCTTTTCGTATGCATTCACGAGCATTATTGCAAACCCTTTGGGTAATTTCCGCGAAACCTCTAGCGAGAGTCCATTCGTCGCTCGAAAGAGGCTAGCGTAAGTTCCCCCTTACAGTAAGGTGCCAGAGGGTCCCCATCCATTCGTTAGGGGCGAATCTGTGCGGTCCTGTGAGGTCCCGCGGTCAGCCGTGTCAGCATATAGTAGCCTTAGAAGTTTCCATAGGATTACCCGTTACTATTTTTGATGTGATAAATGAATCAGTTCGTGTTTTCAAACCGCCATGATACGTGTCTAATCCTAAACTATGTAAAGAAAATGAGACGATGCGTTAATATATACTCATGAATCGACATACTAATTACCCTAAAACATCGAAACGATTTGAACTAAAGACGACTTAGTCATCTCATATGAATGAACATGTGCGACCCGCCTTGTCCCTTTCGGTGTCCCGACGAAGGCACGTGTTCAGGAAATACGTTATGACGTAAGCACGTATTAGTATGAATCGGTTCGGTGTTAAGGATAATTACATTTCGATACAAAAGACTATATTAACGGTAGCCGTTATTCACATTCTTTAAATAAATTAGGATAAAACGAGATCACGACGAAACGAAAACGAAGAACATTTCTATTTCGAACGACCTTGTTGTAACGTGAAAAGTTTCGCACAAGTAGCCCGTCCCTTTCGAATAAAAGACGAGCTTTTACGTTATGCCTTGTGTCATTCTTAGGAGAAATGGACGTGTCCGCAAAAGGTGACTAAGAAAACAAAGAAAAGAAAAATGAACTAATCGACCAAAATCATTCTAAATCTACGATATATGTTAATCCCGCGAGTAGTTAAAGAAAATAAACCAATGTCGTTGAATACGTGCCTCGGACGAGAGTATACCCCATTTAAAATCTCGAAGCCGAATTAAGCCAAACCATATAATTGCGCCATATGGACGAGACTGCGGGTTTTGACTAATGACTCGATCGTTTCGACCGTTACCAAAACTGCAAGAAATATGGCTCGATATACATGTTTGCTTAAATTCGCGCCTAAAGGAAAGAAAACGGTGATATCCTCGCTTCGAACAAACACGCGATTCAACGAAACGTTTATTTTCTATAACCACACTGAGATGATATATCCCGTAGATTGGGAGGAACAAAGAGTTGTAATTAGCCGAAAGATTATCGTGCGCTCAAAATAAGACTCGCCGTCTTTTCACGTAGCAAAATGAGCAAACGAATTCTCGACGCTAAGAACAAACACGTTATGTGATGAGTCCGTTCCCTAAAATAAAATCCAAAAGTGATTCCATCACTAAATAAACACGTGGTCACGTCTCTCGATAGATCCAAAAGATCCCGTTGTAATCCAAAGATCGAGACACGAACCCACGCGAACAAAAGGGAACGAGTCATTGACAATAACGAACGATTGGACTAGAAGAATAACTCGAACCACGTATAAAAACTGAGATGCACTCAAAGGGAGTCGAAACCCGAATTGATGCGTCTCACGAAAGGACGAAAGACGAGTTATTCTGAAAGAACAATCCAACTTGGTCGATTTCTTAGTCACTGAACGTTGATACGTCAAAACGAACTGTATTGTCTGATGAATGATTTATTTTTCTGCAATAATCAACGGCATCACGCGTCCCCTGGGCCGCAATGTGAGCCCCAAACCAAAATCCTAGGAAAGAGACCTGGACCAACGAGTGTGTGGAGGAATAAGGGTGGAAGAGAGATGTTGTGATACGTGTAATTAGAACTAACGTTTGTTCTTCTTATCTTATAATCGTAAATAAATAAACGCACACACCACGAATCATGCATATAAAACCATGCATACATACTAATGGATACCGTTCGCGCAGACGTCATCATTAAGCGGTTGTGGTTTCGCGAGAGTAATCGGCTTGTCAGACAGTTTGATCAGTTGCGAGTAGACAGTCCTGAATCAGTAGTTGTGGCTTCGGAATCATCTTCGTCTGGGCATACTCAGTCTTCCGCCAGTATGTCTGCGACCGACGAGAAGGTGGCTGAATTGGAGAATTCTGTGAATAATATCAACGACCAGCTGGCCGCGATCTTGGCCCAGCTAGCTGAGTTAGCACTAAAGGACAACAAGAGTGGTAGTAAGCGTGCTGAGAATGAGGTGAACAATGGCCCTCGCTTTGGGAATGAGGAGGATTACCAGGATTATGTCCGAAAACAGTTAGAGAAGGAGAAAGCTAAGGAAGAGGAGTGGAGGCAACACATCACACAGGAAGTGCAGGACTTACGCGGAGGAAGCTCCGGGAGTCAAGATTTCTATAACTTGAAGAATTGTTTGACAGCAACAGCTTTGCCTCTGAAATTCCGGCTCCCTGACATGAAAAAGTTCGATGGAACTGGAGATCCCACCGCTCACATGAATCAGTACGTTGCGGTAATGAAGCACACGATCCTGACCGAGGATCAAGTCTTGGGGCTGTTTAACACTTACCTGGAGGGGGCTGCCCTCACATGGTTCCATGCGCTGCCAATGGTGATAAAGAAGGATTGGAAGGAGTTAGCGAAGTCATTCATCGCTCAGTATAGTTTTAACACCATGTTGGAAGTCACTTTGAAAGAGTTAGAGAGCACTAAGCAGCAGACTGGGGAATCCCTTTCAGACTTCGTGAAGAGATGGAGGGCTAAGGCCGTGGTCATGAAACAGAAGCCGCTTGAGCAAGATCAGATCCGAATGGTGATTGGCAATACGTTGCCGTATATTAAGAATGAGTTGAGATATATGCCGTTCACAGATTTCAATCAGATGTATAGTTGTGCCTTGACTGTCGAAGGCGATGGGGAGCCGAAGAAAGCTTATACCAAGTGGACGAAGTCTGGATATAGTGCCGGAGGGCCTAGCGCGAGTACGGAATCTGCGACAGTGAAAGTGGTTGATCTTAATGCTATCGAAAAGAGGCGGTTCGCCAAGTTCGATCAGACCTATGCGAAAGTTTTTGAACGTCTGCAGAAGAAGGGGTTGTTGAAAGCCCTTACCCCGTATAACAAAGCTCAACCTACTCCGCAGATTCAGGCTAGAGGGTATTGTGAATTCCACAGCAGTTATGGACATACGATTGAGAATTGCGAGAGGCTGAAACACGAAATCCAAGATTTGATTGAGGAGAAGAAGATAGCTGATCCTTCGTCAGCAAACCCTTCCGTTAGGCGCAATCCATTGCCTAATCATAGGGTGAGCGTGATCGGAGTTGGTTTGACAGAAACTGTAGTGATGGAATCTTTTGAGGAAGATGGTTTGTATGTGTCCTTCTTGGGTGAGGAATAAGAGGAAGAACCAATGGAGGAGGGATCAAATGGTGGAGCACCATATGACGAGGATAGTGCCGAAGAGACCGGTGAAGGGGCGTCTCGGACTATCGTGCCAAATTTGGGTTTGTTCAGTGGAGGAAGGGATCCCGAAGTGCACTTGCGTGAGTATATGAACGACATGTTTATTGAATCCTTCGGGGTAGATGAAATTGCTCAGTGGTTCCACCATTCGCTGGTAGGTGAGCCTTTGCAATGGTTCCATTCATTGCCCGACTCTTGCAAGCACGATTGGGATCGGTTGTCGGATTTGTTTCTTGAAAAGTATTAGAGAGCTGAGGATAGAACCGCGGAGCGCTTTGCAATGCAGATTGGACCCATCAAACGTCCATTGCCAAGGGTGAGCAAGTATAACGGCAATAAGGACCCTATGGAGCACCTTCACTTCTATTTGTCGGCTATGACAGCCTTGAGTTTCAAAGAAGAAGAGATCACTAGCTTGTTTTGTAATTCATTGATGGGTGAACCGCTGATGTGGTACATGTCGCTGCCGATGTATGTTAAGACCGATTGGGCAGCTATGACGAAGAGATTTATCAAGGAATATACGGTATGGATGTTAGCAGAGCAAACCCCTGATTCCCCGTCTTACCAAACACCTGATGCGGTGTTAGCGATGCCTAGGTATGGTGGATACCAGGATCCTGTGGAGCATGCAAGGATATTCCGCGATCATATGTATAACGCTGGATTTCCACAGTGTGAGTTGCATGAACATTTTCCGGAAACCTTGATGGGTGAAGCCTTATTGTGGCATCAGGGTCTGTCGGAGGAAGAGATGTGTCATTGGGTACCGCTCCGAAATGCCTTTGTGGCGATATATGAAATGTACATTCCATGGACGGGATCCTTGGATGATCTGGACAGGATTAGGCAATTCCCCGAGGAACATTTTGTGGATTATGCTAGAAGGTGGAGGCACCGTTATGAGCAGTGTAATGAGACAATGAGCGATAAGGTGCAGCTTATGTGCATACAACGAGGCGCTATTCCGTTGGCCGCCAGGAGGATGAGCCGGGTGTCCCTCCGTGACTATGATGAGTTGATAGGTTGGGCCTTGTATAGATCGGCGGATCCCTTTTTCCTGAATCCGAGTGTTCCTCACGTCATGGATTTGATGGTCGTAGACATTTGGGCGAGTTCCTCGGACGAGGAGGATGCTAATTGAAGGGTTCCTATTAACATCTGGGACGAATCAGATGATGAGCCGGAAATTACGGTAATGACGAGATCAGGTCGTGTGGCCGAAGGAAAGGCACCAATGGTAGAGACTGAGATTGGAGAAGGGTCGGCTCCTAAGCCCGATGACCAAGTTCTTGAACAGTTGAAGAAGACGCAAGCTAAGTCTACGGTCTGGGAAGTTTTATGCCATTCTAAGTACCATCGTGAGAACCTGATGAAGGAGTTGCAGAATTTGGTTATTTCCACCGACACTGAGCCGGCAGCGCTAGTAGGGGCAATAATGGCCCGGAAAAACACTGAGATCACGTTTACCGACGAGGATCTCCCAGAAGAGGGGAAGGCTCACAACAAGCCATTGTATATCCGAGCGGAAATTAACGGGAAGAAGACTAGCTGTGTTATGGTCGATGACGGATCGGCCATTAATGTTTGTCCTTTGAAGCTCTTGTCCAAGTTAGGAGTGGAGAGAGGAGATTTGACAGCTTCTGAAACAGTGATCAGAGCATACGATGACAGCCGTAGGCATATTGAAGGAGTTTTCAAGGCCAAGTTGAAAGTAGGGCCGCATGAGGAAGAGACTGAGTTCACAGTGTTGGACATCCTGGTAACTTTTGCTGTGTTGTTGGGACGCCCTTGGTTCCACAAGCTGGGAGGTGTGCCCTCCACGCTCCACCAAATGATCAAGTTCCCTTTCGGGGAGGAGATAGTAACAATTAGAGCTGAAAAACTGAGCTCGGTGGCAGCCTTGGGAATTGAGACTCAACTTTTCTCCGGATTCCAAGTCTCTAGGATTTATGAGTCAAGCATGACCACCGATGTGGTGAAGATGATGAAGGGAGGTTTCATCCCGGGAATGGGATTAGGAGCACACCATTAAGGGTTGTCGGAGTTTCCGGATTTTAAAAGTCAGAAAACCCGGAGGGGTTTAGGATATGAGCGAGGAGGTCCGTCCAATGCGAGCACCGAAAGAAAAATAGGCTTGAGGAAGCATTTTGTAAGCGAGGGGCATGGAAGGCCATATTCGGGAACCTCCGAGTCATGGACTAGCACGGAAGGAAAGATTCTGCCAGGGTTTGAAATCTTCAATGATGTCGCCGACTGGGGCAAAGGAAAGGCAAGCTGCTTTATCGAGGAGATCATGATGCTGGATTCAAATGCCGAGGAGCAGGTCATTACCATTGAAGCGGCTACAGGAGCTGAAATTGAGCCTAGTACCTCGAGAGTATATGAGAAGTCCGAAGATATTGAGGATGAAAATTATATTACTGCTTTGTTTGAGTCGGATGATGTAATCACCCACGCTATCAATGAAATGAATTCTGATTTTGCTTACTTGCTTGATGTTGATCATGATCATTCCATGCATTCTCATTCATATAACATGCCTACATTTGAAATCAATACAATAGAAATGTCAACTTTCAATCTTGGTACGGATGAAAATCCTAAACTTATACAAATTGCTCAAGAATTAACTATTGAAGAGAGAAAGGAATTTGAGAGAATAATTAAAAAATACGAAATTGTATTCGCGTGGACATACGAAGACATGCCTGGAATCGATCAATCAATCGTAACTCACCGTATTCCAACATATCCCGAGGCGAAGCCCGTAAAGCAGAAGCTCCGACGTATGAGACCCGAATGGGCAGATAAGATCAGAGAGGAGGTGAAGAAGCAGTTAGAAGCAGGATTCATCGAAGTGATCGACTATCCCCCTTGGGTCGCAAATGTAGTGCCCATTGCGAAAAAGGATGGCAAAGTGAGGATGTGCATGGATTACAGAGATCTTAACAAGGCATGCCCCAAGGATGAGTTCGCCTTGCCTCATATCGATGTATTGATCGACAGTGCAGCATCAAGCGTCTTACACACAAATGTGGATGGTTTCATGGGCTACATGCAAGTTCAGATGGCCGAAAAGCACAAAGCGAAAACCTCGTTCACAACAGAGTGGGGAACATACTGTTACAGAGTGATGCCATTTGGTTTGAAAAATGCCGGGGCAACCTACCAGCGAATGGCCACAGCCCTGTTCCATGACATGATACACAAGGAGGTAGAAGTCTACGTGGATGACATGATGGTCAAATCAGAGACAAGAGAAGGGCATTTTGCCGCACTCGAGAAGTTTTTGGCCCGAATTGCAGAATTCAAGCTAAGGTTAAACCCGAAGAAGTGCTTTTTCGGCGTTTCGTCGGGGAAAATCTTAGGCTATGTAATCGGAAATAAGGGAATCGAGGTGGATCCCGATAAAGTGAAGGCTATAAAGGAAATGCCAGCGCCGAGAAATGAGAAGGAAGTGAGGGGGTTTCTGGGGCAAGTTCAGTATATCAGTCGGTTCATAGCGAGACTCACCGCAATCTGCGAGCCAATCTTTAAGTTGCTAAGGAAAGACCAACCCGTCGTTTGGAATGATAAGTGTCAACAAGCGTTGGAGAGTGTCCGAAGTTACTTGTCTAATCCGCCAGTGTTGAGACCGCCTAAACTGGGAAAGCCACTTCTCCTCTATGTAGCAATTGAGGAGCGATCTATTGGGGCAATGTTGGCTCAAGAGGGAGACACCGGTGTAGAGCACGCGGTGTATTATTTGAGTAAGAAGTTCCTGGAGTACGAGCTCAAGTACAACATGATCGAAAAGACATGTATGGCAGTGGTGTGGTTGACAAAGAAACTGCGGCACTATTTCCAATCGTATAAAGTGATCATTATTTCTCGGATGGACCCCGTGAAGTATCTATACCGAACTCCATCCTTGACGGGGAAGTTAGCCAGATGGTTGTTGCTCTTATCCGAGTTTGACATTGAATATGTGACGAAGAAGGTTATCAAAGGAAGAGCCGTGGCAGAATTTTTGGCTAATCAACCCCTGAATACAGAAGAAGAAGAGATAAGCTATGATTTCCCCGATGAACATTTGAATGCAATCGAAGTTATACCATGGAAAATGTTCTTCGACGGAGCGGTTAATTCGAGTGGAGCCGGAGTAGGAGTACTGCTTATCTCACCAGAAGGAGAAAGAATCCCGATGGCGAAGAAGTTATCCTTCCCTCTTACCAATAATATGGCCGAATACGAAGCGTGCATTTATGGTTTGGAGTCATTAGCAGCATTGGGAGCGTCATATGTCGAAATTTGGGGTGACTCCAAGTTGATCATCGAACAGGCACAAGGAAACTGGGAAGTGAGAGAAGAAAGGCTACGTCCATATCTAGATCAGCTAGAAGGGTTGGCATCAAGGTTCAAAGAATGTCGCTTCTATCACATTCCTCGAGCACAGAACCAGGCGGCGGATGCCTTGGCTACTTTGGTGTCAGTTTGGGACAACCCCCGGAACCTTGCTTCGAAACCATTGGTATTGAGAAGATCTCACAAACCGTGCTACGAAGACGTAATGCTGTTAGGGACAGATGAAAAACCATGGTATTTTGATATCGTGAACTTCATGAAAGATGGGACATATTTCAGCAGAGTCAGAACCTAGGGATCAAGCTGTGATTAGGAGGCTAGCTCGTCAGTTCGTCATCCACAACGACTTGCTTTACAAAAGTCACGTTGATGGATTACAACTCAGATGCTTGGATGCGGGGGAAGCCCGTGAGGCGATGGAATCAGTACATTCGGGAATTTGTGGAGCCCATATGGGAGGAGCAGTACTAGCTAAGAAAATTATTAGGCAAGGCTTCTATTGGCTCACCATGGAAAGAGATTGTAACGAGTATGCGAAGAAATGTCACGATTGTCAAATCCACGGCGATTGCAGTCATCTTCCGGCCATGGAACTACATGTGCTAGCACCTATTTGGCCATTCGCTGCCTGGGGCATTGACATCATCGGCGAAGTAAGGCCTAATGCTTCAAATGGACATAAGTTTATTGCAGTCGCCATCGATTATTTTACCAAATGGGTAGAAGCTGAGTCGTTTAGCAAACTGGGATCCAAGCAGATGAGAAAGTTCATTGAAAAACACTTGATCACCAGGTTCGGAGTACCTCATCACATGATCACGGATAATGGGGTCCAGTTTCAGGGGGAAGTAAGGAATCTTTTCCGAGAATATGGCATTGAACATCACAGGTCTTCTCCGTACCGTCCACAGGCTAATGGGGCAGTAGAAACAGCTAATAAGAACCTTAAAAGGATTCTCGTAAAGACGGTGGAATCACATCGGAACTGGCATGAGCACCTCCCACTCGCGTTGTGGGCTTATCGCACGACAGTCAGAACCTCGACTAGGGCAACACCATTCTCTTTGGTGTATGGCACAGAAGCAGTTTTGCCGATTGAGATTGAAAAGCGATCGTTGAGAATCGCAGTGGAAGCAGAAATTCCCGAGGCGGAATGGGTAAAAAGGCGATGTGAGCAGTTGGCTTTAGTTGATGAGAAAAGGATGGAAGCCCTTTACCATGTACAGTTATATCAAAGAAGGATGGCTCGGGCTTTCAATAAAAAAGTCAAGACCAGCCCCATCAAAGAAGGAGATTTGGTGCTGAAACAGATCCGTGTGACGCACACCGACCCGAGGGAAAAGTTCAGGCCTAACTGGGAAGGACCATTCGTCGTAAAAAAGATGCTAAGCAAAGGAGCGGTGAAGTTAACCACAATGGACGGCATGGAATTCTCCGAACCTACCAACCTGGATAGGCTTAAGAAATACTTTTCGTAAAAAAAAAAAAAAAAAAAAAGAAAAATAAAGAAAAATAAAGAAAAATTCCCGATAGGTTGAAAACCCGCAAAGGGCGACCTATGCAACAATAAGGGAAATCCCAATGGGTGAAAACCCGAAAGGGCACTCATTTAAAAATTCCGGGATAGTAAAAGGGGAGGAGAAAAATCGCCGAGATCCGAAAACCGAAAGGCGGGTCCTGGTAACAATAGTTATGACTTGAGCAATTACAAAAACAATGTATAAGAGACTAAGTATTTCTGTTGTTTGTAAATAAATAAAGGCATGAATATATTTGACGAGAATGATTGGAATCATTATAATCTACCGAATGCATGGTAATATGAATCACGGGTTATATATTTCCTATCCTACTTTTCACAAAAAGCCTACCTACTATCCACCCCACTCCCTATACATCAGCTATACATCAGAGAAACCCTAATAAAAGCTACAAAGCAACAATGAAAGCTACGAGCCTAATACGGAGGGAAGTCCCAATAGTTCTCAAAATCTCTCAAGTGAGATGCCCGCTCCGCAGATAGTGTCTCCTCGGCAGCACGCGCTCTCTCATCAGAAACTCGTGCTCTCTCATCAGAAACTCGTGCTCTCTCATCAGCAGCTCGTGCTCTCTCCTCTGCAGCAAGGCGGCTGATCGACTCATCACGCGCCCTCTCCTCGACGGCAAGGCGACCCTCAGTCTCCCGTCGCATCATCCTCGACCAGTGGTCATTCCTCTCTTGATACACGTGACCAACTCGGGCATCAGCCTCCCGCACTAGCTCGCTCTGTCTCCGCTCGTGGGCATGTAGATCATTCTACAGAAAAGGAAAAAGAACAGATAAAAGGCAGGATAGGCAAAAACATAAATCATACATACATGCATACATTTCACTACACTAAAGTACAATGATGATACATACCAGGTGATCGGTGCATCGCAAGTTGAGGCGGTCTCGGAGATAACCAGACAGCCCTACGTAATCAGTACAAGTCTCTCTCGTGGTCAGAGAAGCGTCCGAGGGATCAAACGGGACCCTCGAGGAGAAGATAGGAGGGGCCGCCTCAAATCCCGCGTAAGGTGCCCCGGACTCGTCATATCAGATCGTAGCATAATCTCTCCCATAGTCTGGTATAGGCACGCCTATGGACGACCTCTCCGATCGAGCTGCACTGGAGGACTCGCCGATAAAATAGGGCTGCTCGCACACCGGGGTTTGGGCCCGAGTATCATCGAAAAAATCAGATAGGTGGGCACTCCGCCAGGATCCCTCCTGCAAAAAAGCAAAAAAAAAACACAATAAAACCTCCGAGCTTATCATGAATAAAATGAAAAGAGGGCGGAATCACTTACCGGAACCTCCGCCTGACCAAAGACGGCCTCGACTGCCTCTCTCGAAAACACGTCCGCTATCGGATCTACCTCCATCGCTGCCGCCGGGGCATCCCTCGCGCTCAGTAAAGTAGACAAATAAGGCTCGCGGCCCCCGGCATGAATCCAGACCACTCTACCGACAAAACGACGGGTCAAATCTCGACGAATGGTCGATAAGGGCAGAGTCCGCACAGCAAACATGGAAACGGGAATCTCCCCCGGCGTCCAGTGAACATCACTCACTCCGGTGATGCCTCAATCTCCCAAATACCACGCCCGTACACAAGGGCCGGTGAGCACGCACTGCTGCTCCTGGATCATCGATGTGTATGCATACTCGGGACCGAAGTCAAGGTCGTCCCACCTGAACTTAATCTAAGAAATATGCACAAAGAAAAGGGTCAGAAAGACTCAAGCCGAAGTCTAGCGAGACTAAGCGAAATCTACCTGTGTGAGGACCAATGAGTCAATCCGATCTAGGAGCCATGGCACTGTCCGCCTCCTCTCAGCGCTCAGATCAAAATCTCTCCATCGAACCATAAAAGGCGGCCTATGTGCTCTCAATTAAGGTCGAGATCGACTGGGAAGGATGCGTCTCTCGTACGCCCACACCTGCGGTATAAACAAGGACTAGGAGTGTGAGAAAGAAAAAGCAAAGACGGGCGAATCAAGAAGGCGTCACGTACCAGCAGAGCAAAGGTGTAACCACCGAAATCCTTGCGCTTCCGGCTAGTCAGGTCCAGAAACTTGTAGAGAAAAGCCAAGCCTGCCCCCGCCCAATCGTAGGAAGCTACGGCATCTAAATCACTAAGGGCCTGGATGAGACCCGCATGTACCTTTCCGCCCTTCGTGCGGAAAATCGTCTCACTCAGAGCATATACAAGGAAGATACGAACCGCCAGATCAGTAGCATCAGTCTCACAGAAGTCCCGTCTACTCAAGAGGCTAGCAGTCGAAATAAACTTCGCCGGGGTAGATTTGGCGCATAGGGGAACTCCTGGTCCTATCAAGGCGGCAAGCCTAGCAGGGTCGACCCGCGGTCGCATCATGCCATAATGGAAAGGGACGGAGCTGTTTACCCTCGTAATCCGGTCAATAATGAGAAATCTCGGGGCGAGATGGTCATCTCCCCGAAGGAAAGGTGGAAGGTGTGGGTCGAGTCAACCCACCGCTCACACAGGGCCCGTAGGCCAAAGGGATCGCACACCCCGTTGGTGCGGGGCAGCGCTGCAATGAAGGATCTGAAGCCCAACTCCTGCACGCGGGCTCTCGCCGCGGCGCTCAGCCTATCATACCATGAAAGAACCTCGGCAGTGGTCCCGGAAATCTCGATGAGCTAAAGAGGAACAAGATAAAAAAATTTAATACAACTCCTAAGGCAAGCAAGTGATAAGAACGCGTTAAGACTAGGTATTCTTTCATTTTCTAACCCAGAGACATCCGGTCAGTTAGGACCAATTTTCTGTAAAAATCTCTCATGTAGGGTCCTTCACGTAAGGTTGAGTCAATTCTTTGATCCACTCTCGTCTGCGGTGACGAGGAGCGTAGATTAGGTTTTACTATTCACGTACGTTAACGGGAATTAGGTAAGTTTTTACTATTCACGTCGTTTTCACTATTCACGTGCATTAGCTAAGTTTTTACTATTCACGTTTTTACTATTCACGTGCACTATTCACGTTTTTACTATTCACGTGCATTAGCTAAGTTTTTACTATTCACGTTCTACTATTCACGTGCATTAGCTAAGTTTTTACTATTCACGTGTACTATTCACGTGCATTAGCTAAGTTTTTACTATTCACGTGCACTATTCACGTTTTTACTATTCACATCGTTTTTACTGTTAACATGCATAAATTCGTAGTGTACTATTCACATGCATATAGCGCGCATTCTTACAAAAACAAATAGGTGTTACGTGTAAATAAAGGAATTCACGTTTTCTAGCTAAAGTCCTCTAAGGCAGTCTAAGAGTTAGCATGCAAATCATGTTCGTATAGGAGTGCTAAAGCCTAGAGTTCAAATCAAATAAAAGTGAGAAACCACTTACCTCGTTGCAGCGTGTCCTGCTCAAGTGTGTCGTAGGGTCGTGGAAGGTATCCACTCTATCCAGGTTTATGTAAACCTCGTCCATGCCTCTGGTGCCATCCCATTCGTCTAAATCCATCCCGAGAATAATCCAAATTGAAGTCTAGTGAGAGAAAGAGGAGAGAGAAGGTGTGGGGTTGAAATGAAACCCCACCACCTTATATAGGAAAAGGGAATGGCATTCCCGTAAATAGGGAAAAAAGTACGATTTGACATAAAGGTAAAAAGTAAATAATTAATTACCAGGTGCACAGACCTCCGATTTGCAGTCCGTTTCAGCCTGCGTTTCTCCCAGACAGTAACCAACATCGTCAAAGCATCAATTCCAGACAACAGCTAATTTTTACAGAACAGTGACACCAGTCAAAATACAGACGACAGTCAACAGAAAAACAATCAGTAGTCTATTTCATTTCGGACTCAGACGTGTGCCCATCGAATCATCGAGATGATAGCTCCAGTGAGAAAATCCAGAAACAGCCCCCGCTTTTTAGCCATTTGACTCTCGGTCGCAGACCGAAGTTGCTTTTTAGCCATTTGACTCACGGTCGCAGACCGAAGTTGCTTTTTAGCCATTTGACTCACGGTCGCAGACCGGAGTTGCTTTTGAGCCATTTGACTCTCGGTCGCAGACCGAAGTTGCTTTTTAGCCATTTGACTCACGGTCGCAGATCGGAGTTGCTTTTGAGCCATTTGACTCTCGGTCGCAGACCGAAGTTGCTTTTTAGCCATTTGACTCACGGTCGCAGACCGGAGTTGCTTTTGAGCCATTTGACTCTCGGTCGCAGACCGAAGTTGCTTTTTAGCCATTTGACTCACGGTCGCAGACCGGAGTTGCTTTTTAGCCATTTGACTCTCGGTCGCAGACCGGAGTTGCTTTTCACCCATATGGCTCGTGGTCGCTAACCGGAGTTGCTTTTTAGCCATCTTCACCACAGTCGTAAATCAGGATAGCTGTTTAGCCATTATCCCCGCGATCTTAAAATGGGGTAGCTGTTTAACCATTATCCCCGCGATCTTGAAATAGGGTAGCTGTTTAGCCATTATCCCCGTGATCTTGAAATAGGGTAGCTGTTTAGCCATTATCCCCAAAATCTTGAAATAGGGTAGCTGTTTAGCCATTATCCCCACAGTCGTAAATCAGGGTAGCTGTTTAGCCATTATCCCCGTGATCTTGAAATAGGGTAGCTGTTTAGCCATTATCCCCGCGATCTTGAAATAGGGTAGCTGTTTAGCCATTATCCCCACAGTCGTAAATCAGGGTAGCTGTTTAGCCATTATCCCCGTGATCTTGAAATAGGGTAGCTGTTTAGCCATTATCCCCGCGATCTTGAAATGGGGTAGCTGTTTAGCCATTATCCCCGCGATCTTGAAATAGGGTAGCTGTTTAGCCATTATCCCCGTGATCTTGAAATAGGGTAGCTGTTTAGCCATTATCCCCGTGATCTTGAAATAGGGTAGCTGTTTAGCCATTATCCCCGCAATCTTGAAATAGGATAGCTGTTTAGCCATTATCCCCACAGTCGTAAATCAGGGTAGCTGTTTAGCCATTATCCCCGTGATCTTGAAATAGGGTAGCTGTTTAGCCATTATCCCCGCGATCTTGAAATGGGGTAGCTGTTTAGCCATTATCCCCGCGATCTTGAAATAGGGTAGCTGTTTAGCCATTATCCCCACAGTCGTAAATCAGGGTAGCTGTTTAGCCATTATCCCCGTGATCTTGAAATAGGGTAGCTGTTTAGCCATTATCCCCGCGATCTTGAAATGGGGTAGCTGTTTAGCCATTATCCCCGCGATCTTGAAATAGGGTAGCTGTTTAGCCATTATCCCCGTGATCTTGAAATAGGGTAGCTGTTTAGCCATTATCCCCGCAATCTTGAAATAGGGTAGCTATTTAGCCATTATCCCCGCAATCTTGAAATAGGGTAGCTGTTTAGCCATTATCCCCGCAATCTTGAAATGGGGTAGCTGTTTAGCCATTATCCCCGCAGTCGTAAACCAGGGTAGCTGTTTAGCCATCATCCTCGCAGTCGTAAACCAGGGTAGCTGTTTAGCCATCATCCCCGCAATCTTAAAATAGGGTAGCTATTTAGCCATTATCCCCGCAGTCGTAAATCAGGGTAGCTATTTAGCCATTATCCCCGCAATCCTGAAATAGGGTAGCTGTTTAGCCATTATCCCCGCGGTCATAAACTAGGGTAGCTATTTAGCCATTATCCCCGCGGTCGTGAACTAGGGTGCTGCCCGAAGCAGAGTCTGATGCAGTCAGAGAGCAACGCCGAAGCGCGCAGCGCAAAGGTCAGGTATGTTTCCTCCTACTCGTTACGTGTCTTTTACTTTTATATATTTTACATTGCATGTGTTACGTTAGCAAAAACGTTTTCGAACCACACACATCACTGTCAAAATAGAAAAGTAGGGGCAACTGTAGACACCGAGTCGGAGGACCTGTGACGAAAACCTGAAACAAGACGGTCGAAGCGATTGATTCCGGAAGTTTTGAAAAATATATAAAGAATAATAAGCTGAGGAAATTAACGGCACGGCGCGGGCACGCAACGGCATCCCGCACGCGGACGACGATGGTCGAACGCCCGCTTGACGGCTCGAGACGTGCGCGCGGCATCCGTCGGACGCACCGCGAGTGGCACGCTCTCGACGCCCGAGCAATGCCTAGGACCGCTGGCGGTGCACACCCTCGTGGGCCGTTGAGCACACGTGCCTGGCAGCGCGAGGCGCGCGTTCGGCGGCCGCGACGTGCGAACGTCTAGCTGCGCGGAACGCACGCTCGGCGGCCACGGAGTGCACGCGTCCGACGGCGCGGGGCACGCCCCGAGGGTCGCCGGGCGGGCACCCAACCACGTCAGGCGAACGCCCAACGCGTCGGGCGGACGCCAGACGAGGGTTGGGCGCGGGCGCCCAACCTCGCGTTGGGCGATCGCCCAACGAAAGTTGGGCAATCGCCCAACAAGGTTGGGCGGTAGCCCAACACTAGGTTGGGCGGCCGCCCAACCACAATGGGCGACGCCCAATTTTTTTTGGGCGTCGCCCATTGTTCCGGGATCCGTTTCCCTATATAAGGGCACGGATCCCAAGGTGAAAAAGAGGGGGGGATTTTTTTGGGGAGGCTTTTGGAGGAAAAACTTTCTCACTCTAAACATTTTTAGAGAGAGAGAGTGGATTTTTTTGAGAAAAATATTTTTTTTTCTCAAAAATTCCAAATTTTCTAAGTTCAATTTTTACTAAATTTTTATTAAAATCGGGAGCTCGCGGTCCGTGGAATCAATCGGCTTCGACTGTCAGATACCGAATCAAAGGTATTATCCGAAGACTAGACTCTTTATTTTATTTAATTTATTTCTCTCCTTCTATTTATTTTTATGCTATAGTTTTTATTCCTTTAGTCATTTATTTATTTTGTCATGTTTTATTTAGTTAGCGTATTTATTTAATTTTCGTTTCGTGTTAAATAAAATTCGGTTTTGTTTTAAAATAAAAACCTCGTTTTGGATATCCCAATACGAACCGTGATCCGATAAAAAGGTAGTTCGGGTATCGAAAATGTTGTAATTATAAGTTTTTTAATTTAAAAGAGGTTTCCAAATAACGTTTTAAAATAAAAACATCGTTTTAGGAACTTCCGTTTTCGACTATGATCCATCTTTGGTAGTTCGGAAGTCCAAAACGATTGAATTAGATTTAATTTAAAGCTTTTGAACAAATCTGGAAAATATGGGAGTGCTGTTGTAATTCGCCAATTCTGTCACTAAAGGCTGTTTACCGACAGATTTTCCGTCAGTAAATCTGCCAAAATGTAAAAAATGTCATTTCGGTCCCTTTTTCTTAAGTTTTAGACTTTTAATCCTTAGTATATATATGTATGATTATGTAATATATTCTTTTCAAATTGTTTTAAAACTTTAACATATATAATTATTCTAGGAGATTGGTATTCCATTTTTATGCTAACTTTTTATATATGTACATATTACTTTCTTTTTTTATTATTATTCATTTAAATTACATTAAATTCTATTTTAAATGTTATTTACTTGGGCATTTTGGGAGATAATTAGTAGATATTGGGGGATGAACATATACTCTTTTTGACATTAGGATTATATTAGTTATGTATATATATAGTTTTGGGGTATATTTGGGTTATCTTAATTATTGTTAAATAAAATTATTTTGAGTGATAAATGCTATTTTCTTATTTATGAATTTCATTCACTATTTTCTTATGTTTAAAGTATAAATATAGTATTTTCATTATTCTTTCTTATATATGTATTAGATAGTATATTTTCTTTTACTCTTATTTTATGTCTTTTGGGCTAAAATATGTAAATATATATCTATATTATTTTCTTTATTTCTTTTGGTCATTTATAAGTCCATGTTCCAAATGGGCTTCACTTGGAAAAATTAATTTTTGGGCCTAAATGTGTTTATTGATGTAATTATAATGGTTAGAGAGTCCATTAAATAAGTGGGGAAAATAAGTCACAAAAAGAGAGTTTTCAATTAAATTATTTAAGCTAATGAGCTTTCTTAGATCTCTAATGTAGATAAATAGAGTCGTTTTTGTTAGCATTTCAAACCGTCTTCAAAACGCCACGTTTTAAAACCTTAGTCCGTTCCAAAGGCGGATTAAAGGATTATTGTAATTAAAATCGTTTTCGTTGTGAATAATAGAATTTTCGAATCACTTTCTTAAAGAATTTATACAAAATAAAATTGACTTGTATGTTTAAGCACGTTTTCTCGTTAAAAGGTTTTTATCACAAACGTCTTCAAATACTCGAGTCGTTCCAACGGCGATTCGGGTAAACTTCATCCAACGGGGCTTTAAAACGCACCTCAATCGTTCCAACGGCGATTAAGGCGTGAACCATGTAATAAACACCGTTTTGGGGAAATAAGTTAATGTAGAATAAGCACACGACATAATATTTAACACGGTTGTAAATAAACCACTTCTTTCTTCCCCCTCTCTGTGTATGTATAAACATAAATGGGTGATTCTTTACTGGTGTGGCTTTTCAATATCATATGCTCAAAACGGTTTCTAAAAAGAGAAAGAAAAGGGTTTCAAATGAATTTTAAACTTAAAGAAGTATACGATTAGTCCGTTATCGCCTAACATGCTGAGTAGGAGGCCGGTGGTTCATAACCGGGCGATGTCGGGGTACATAGTAGCCTTTCTCCGGAAAGGAGCTAGCCTTCTCGGCTCGTACCTAAGTTTCCCGAACCCACACCGGTCTCCCGCAAGGGATCGGTGTTCATTTTCCCATTCGTGGGTGGCGACTCTTCCATATCTCCGAGCTCCGGTCCTGCCGAGCAGCTTGATTCCACGATTGGTTGCTTTCGGCGCCAATCACCGCTTACGTCGCCATGAGGTTGTCCACCCCCCGGTCCGCCCGGGAGATTAGGCCGCGGCACCTCGTCTAACAACAGCAAGTTATATCAAGGTATGATAGGCTCTCTACTTTACTTGACAGCCAGTAGACCGGACATTTAGTTTTCAGTATTCTACTGTGCTAGATATCAATCTAACCCTAAGGAATCTCATTACATTGCTGTAAAAAGGATCCTTAGATATTTGCAAAGCTCAGTGAACGCAGGTTTGTGGTATCCAAATACTCATGATTTTACACTCATCGGATACACTGACGCTGACTATGGACGAGATAAGCTGGAACGAAAAAGCACCTCTGGAGGATGCCACTTCTTAGGAAGCTGTCTTGTATCCTGGTTCAGCAAAAAGCAGGCGTCAGTAGCCCTGTCCACCACTGAAGCTGAGTACATTGTTGCTGGTCATTGTGTTGCTCAAGTCCTATGGATCAAGGAACAGCTTGAAGACTATGGTGTTCAAACGAAAACAATTAAAGTCAAATGTGACAACAAAAGCGCAATTGATCTTTCCAAGAACCCAATTCAACACAGCAGAATGAAGCATGTCAGCATCAGACATCACTTCATTAGAGACCATGTACTCAAGGGTGAGATCAAACTGACCTTTGTCCCAATGGACGAACAGCTTGCTGATATCTTCACGAAGCCACTGGCCCGTGAGCAGTTCAGCATACTGAGAGAAGCAATTGGTATGTTTAATCCTCTTCAGTAAATTCCTGTGCTAAATTAATATGAATGCTGAGTGAATTACATGCTGAATGTTTTTTTTTGCTGAGTATCTCATTGAAACTGACTGAATATACAATATTGAGTACACTTGCACACTGAGTAAATTAGTTTAGAACTTGACCTTAAAATCATTCTTAAATAATGCACTGACCACTCAGAATATCAAACGCTTGACATTCTAAATACTGAGTGATTAATCCGTTAGCATAAATGCAAAGCACGCGTATAGCCTAGGATGACGTATTCGCCGTAATGTGTCACAAATGCCAGGATCATTGTCGGTACATGATCCCAAGGCAAAACTGACACATGGATTCGATTAAGATCCACACCGTTCATTTCGTCTATAAATTATGGGTATTTCCCCATCTTTTACTCTTTACGCTTAATCAATTCTTAAGGCAAAGAAATCGCTTAGAACCTCTTTTCTCTCGCAAATTCCTCTAAGTTCTCCATATTCGAAGAATGACTAAGTTGTCTTTCAACGTCTCCGGTGCCGGCCACCAAAAGTCCAGCTCCGATGAACCTTCACGAAACCCTTCTACACCAAGCAAGGGTAAAACTGGCCAAACTTCTGGCCAAGGAAAAGCTGTTAAGATCAGGACCTACTCCAAGGTCTTCGACAATGTACGTGAATGGAAGGTAGAACCCTCCAGATGGGTTTCGGAGCACTTTGTACAGAACGAACAGCCATTTGCTGAGTGGATTTCCAAGAACGAATGGAATGGGCTGTTCTCGGTCAGGGATGAGACATATCCTGACCTAGTGAGGGAATTTTACCACAACCTCAAGGTTGCCAGTGACTCCACCGACTACCTAAGCACTGAAGTAAAAGGGAAAACCATCTTCATCAACCCTCTGTACATAGGAAATCTCCTCCAGCTCAAAACTGAGAGAGTAAGGCTGAGGAAGTCAGGAGATCAGGACAAAACCGACTATGTCCATACCTTCTGCAAACCTGAGGGTCACTCAGGAGAGATCTCAGCATCTTCAATGGGACAGCACCAGAAGATGGCTCACTATCTGCTGAGCTACTTCATTTACCCAAAGATCAACTGCACTACATCAGCAACCAACTTTGAACAGTGCTTCATATGGCACATGCTGACGTATACCCCCATCAACATGCCGGTTTTCTTAGTTGCTGGGTTTCTACGCAGCACGGGTACGATGAGACTTGGGTCACTCATAACTCGAATTCTTCTTGACCACAAGATTGACCTCGAAGGTGAAGAATCCTTCAAAGGAACTGAAATCACAGCTGCCTCTCTGAGGGCACTAAAGTTTGGGCAGCCTTTGAAGAAAGGAAAAGTTGCTGCTGCTGCCGCTGGCCAAGCTGATCAGACTGAGGAGACTATTGCTGAGCCTAAGAAAGGGCGAAGAACTAAGGCCCCAGCTTCTCGCAAGAGAAAATCTGCTGAGACACCTAATGTTGTGTCTCCAGCAAAGAGGCAGAGGTCAGCTGGAAAGTCAGCTGAGAAGAGAAGCAGGCAAGATGAGCCTGACACTGAGGAAGCTGCTGAGCTACCTCAGAAGAAGCAGAAGTCTTCAACACTGGCACCTCTCGATGTCATGCCGACAGATTTTATTGTACCGGGTGATTCTCATTTCACTCAATGCCAAGGTACTGATGCTGAGGAACCTGAGGTCCATTTAGATGACCACTTCATCTCCCAAGTTGAGGAAGAACTTGATGGAGATAATACTGAGGAGGAAGAGGAAGACGATGAAACCAGCGGTTAGGATGACGCTGAGGAGTCTGAAGAGTATGACAGCGAAATCGAGGTTGAAAATGCCAACACTGGGTTAGCAGGTGGAGCTGTGCAGACTGACACTGAGTTGGCTACGGGAGTTGAACAAGTTGAAGAGCAAGCTGACCAGACTCATACTGAGCAACAGGAATCCTCTCCTACTCATTCAAAAGAAGAAGCTGCTCCTACTTTCACTCCACCACGTAGAAGGCGAAAGTTGGTTAAAGCCAGTGAGAAGCTCGTCAGTGAACCTCCTGTGCAACTACCGACTCTTCCTGACCTTGTTCTTTCAAAAACAACTAAGGACCCCTCTACTATTCAACTAAAATTTTTCAAACGGCCATCAACTTCCTCTACTTCAGCGCCGTTGGAAAAACAAGCCTCTGTTTCTTCTCAACAGGAACATGCCGACCATAACACTTCAACAACTTCAACCAGTCAGGTTGAACCGTCCACTATTCATGCTGTCTCCTCAAGCATGGTGCTGACTCCCCATCCTTCCGCCGTCAGCACAGACAGTGTTCGGGTTATTACTTCCACAACAAACCTCTCTGCCGATCAATCAACATTACCTCCGACTCAAGTGCAGATTGAGCAAACTCTTCCGGTCACTGACCAGGGTACTCCTTTTACTCCACTTTCTACTGGTCATACGGATGTCCATCTGGCTGCCACTGAGTCCGGCAAAAAGCTCATTGACTCAGTGCAAGCACTTATCAAAGATCTTCAACATTCCGCTTCGCCTGCTGCTGAATCTTCCATTCCTGAGGCAACTCAGCTCTCCCAGGTCACTCTGCTTCTTAACGAAGTCAAGGGACTGAAGGATCTGCTGAATGTAGTCTTGTCCTTCCAAGCTCAGCAAGCTAAGCAGGATTCACTTGCCAAGTTGGCAGAGATACAGCTGACAACACTGACTACGCCACTTCCTCTGAACTCAAAATGCTCTTTGCTCAGCTTCATACTGAGTAACTTAAGACCAATGAGCAAATGGTGTCATACAGTCAGTGCTCAGTAGAGCAAATCGGTGAGGCCATCAGGCTCCTTAACCTAAACAAGCAAGAGATGGATACTGATGTGTTAAAGCAGAATGAGTTGCTGTCTCTCGCACAACAATCTTTCAACCACATCCGTCACAACAATATCTAGCGTCATCATTATGACTCAGCTCTCTTGAAGACATTCCACCAAATTTTTGCAGGCCTCTCTGAAGCCCTCCTCTGGCAAGCCAAAGCTCAAGCTTTCAATGTAAATATGCTCAGTGCTGCTGATCTTCGAGTACCAGTCGAAGTATCAGCTGATGGAGTTGCCATTTTTGATGGCGTAAA
Source organism: Euphorbia lathyris (assembly GCF_963576675.1). Classification (NCBI taxonomy): domain Eukaryota; kingdom Viridiplantae; phylum Streptophyta; class Magnoliopsida; order Malpighiales; family Euphorbiaceae; genus Euphorbia; species Euphorbia lathyris. Next base: position 54,276,453 of record NC_088912.1, on the reverse strand, counting down.
TGAGAGTGCTGACAAGCTAAAGGAGCTTTCACAAGAACTGACTCGCGCTGTCTTAACCGATGCGTTCAAGCTCCCTGAAGTTGACAAAATGGGGGAGAAAGCGCAAGCTGCCAGAGCTCAGCATGAGCGACGTCAGTACGAGCGAAGTCAGTCACAGGGCAAGAAAAAGAAATAGATAGGCTAGGTCTTAACATTTGTAATCTATGTGCTATGATTATTTCTTTTGCTGTGTAACTGCTGACTTCTTTCAACTTATATATCATATTTACTTTTCTTATTCAAATACTGAGTTATGATATATGCTAATAAGTACTGAGTTATTATGTATCTTCATTTATATCAGCTTTGTTTAACACTTATAATATTCATTGACTAAATGATATGCTGATAACATGTTTGACATGAACCTATACACTTATGAAATATTCTGATAAGAACTCATTAAACAACAAATTATTCAGCGCGCTCTATATGTCTAAAAACTTCCGCCTAACACTGAGTAAATAGAATATGTGATATAGCTGACCTATATCTGAAAACTGACCTTAGACTTACTCATTTAAATCCTTAAATGTCTTAAGTAAAACTAAGTCAGTAGCTCAACCCTTACAGGGGAGTTTGCTTAATTATACTAGGTCAACTATCATGGGGGAGCTCATACTGAGTTCCTTGCTGAATAGTTTTGCCAACATCAAAATGGGGGAGTTTGTTGAAACACCTTTCCACATAATTTTGATTTGACAAAATTGTTTAAGTATAAATTAAAATACATATTCTAAACACACTAAGTTTAAATGCTTTGATTTATTCTACTAATGTGTTTGTTCAATGTTGAGTATAAATGTTATAAGTCATAAGGATTGGAAGGCCCAAGCCCAATACGGAAGCCAAGGCCCAAGTCAAACAACTCAGTACACTCGGCCCGCGTATGTCAAGACGTTGCCGTTTTGAACAAAAACGCAACTCAGCAAACGGAAGGATCTAGAAGACCTTCAGGAACAACTTCACAATGAAGCTGCTGAGTAGTCTCGACAAAGCGTACAAGACAGCAGCTGGCAAAGGAAAACTTCCAGACAAAGTGTTTCCTCTTTTGGCAAAGTTCAGACGACACAGTATGCTGTCCAGTTGACTTTACCATAAAAGGAGAGACCATCTGCTGAGCTGACCGAGGACAGAAGATACACGATTGTGATTGGCCGAGAGCTCTGTACAAGTCAGGATGACAAAGACATATAGCCGTTTCCCTCCAACGGTTATTTCGAAATTCGAAATGACCGATGACCCAAACGTCTCTATAAATAGTGCCATCACAAGCTTCACAAAAAGAGAACTTGATCAAGCCATTACGCTGACCAAATCTCTACAAGTTCTGCAAGCAAGAAGCAAAGCAAAATTCTTACACTACATTTCTCATATCTGTGTAAAAGTCTAGAGTGATTGTAAATCGTCTAAAGTGTCTTAGCACATCTTTGTATTAGGACAAAACACTTATCATTTCTAGAGATAGAAAGGAGAGGCTGAGTACTCGGTTTTAAGTACTCAGCGGAGAGATTAGGATTGAGTAGAAGTATAGAGGAAGGTACTCTTGTCATACTCAATTGCTGATATTGTAAAAGGTTTGAGGCTCTACCTTTAAAGAGCTCAGTAGAGTATTTGAAATCTCGGAACGTGTTCCGGGGACAGGACGTAGGCTTAGAAGAAGCCGAACCTGGATAAATCTGCTGAGTGAAGTATTTCTTACCTTAACTCCTTATTTATATTGCTTGCTTTAAATAATAAAAAATGACCAAGTAAAGTGGTCAAGTTGAGTTGTGCGCGTTGAACGTCTGAGCTCAGGAATAGACTCTAAGTGCTATCTCCTGACTCAAGCTAAGAAACTGACCTAGTCACCTGTTGACTAAGCCAGTACCTTACTGTTCACTCAGCGCCGCTGTTCAAACTTTCTTTAGAAAAAGAAGTCTGCCTAAAATTGCGAAAAAAGTTTAAATAGTTCCTAACCCCCCCCCCCCCCTTTGAACTATACTTGCAACTAATCAAGGGACCAACAAAGAGTGCATTTCTTAATGGAGTTATAAACGAGGAAGTCTATGTTAATCAGCCTCCAGGGTTTGAGGATCCCAAGTTCCCAAACCACGTTTATAAACTCAAAAAGGCTCTGTATGGTCTCAAGCAAGCACCACGTGCTTGGTATGAGAGGCTGACCAGTTTTCTGCTGACTAGAAATTATGTCAAAGGTAAAGCTGATACAACCTTATTCATTAAGAGGAAGGGTAAAGATACCCTATTGGCTCAAATATATGTTGATGACATTATATTTGGTGCCACTAACGAGTCCATGTGCAAGGAATTTAGTAAGCAGATGCAGACTGAGTTTGAAATGTCAATGATGGGAGAACTCAACTTCTTCCTTGGACTTCAAATCAAACAAAGGAAAGATGGCATCTTCATCAGTCAAACTAAGTATGCTAAGGAGATATTGAAGAAGTATGAACTTGAGAAATGCAAGTCAATATCTACCCCTATGGGCACTGACACTGTCCTCTGCGCTGATGAAAATGGTAAGTCAGTAGACAGCAAATTGTACTGAGGTATGATTGGCTCTGTACTCTACTTAACTGCTAGTAGGCCGGACATTCAGTTCTCAGTATGTTATTATGCTAGATATTTGCAAGGCTCAGTGAATGCAGGTTTATGGTATCCCAATACTTATGATTTCACACTCATTGGATACACTGACGCTGACTACGGACGAGACAAGCTTGAAAGAAAAAGCACCTCAGGAGGATGTCACTTCCTTGGAAGCTGTCTTGTGTCTTGGTTCAGTAAGAAGCAGTCGTCAGTAGCCCTGTCAACCACTGAAGCTGAGTACATTGCTGCTGGAAATTGTGTTGCTCAAGTCCTCTGGATTAAGCAACAGCTAGAAGATTTTGGTGTTCAGACTAAAACAATTGATGTCAAATGTGACAACAAGAGTGCCATTGACCTATCAAAGAACCCAATCCAGCACAGCAGGATGAAGCACGCCAGTATAAGACATCACTTCATCAGAGATCATGTACTCAAGGGAGAGATCAAGCTGACCTATGTCCCAACGGATGAACAGCTTGCTGATATCTTCACAAAGCCACTGGCTCGTGAGCAATTCAACATACTTAGAGAAGCCATTGGTATGTTTAATCCTCTTCAGTAAATTCCAAGTATAATATGTGATATATGCATACTGAGTTGATTACCATGCTGAGTGATTTATGCGAAATCAATATCTATTACATGATGAGTAGATATACACGCTGAGTGGTTATCTTAAGCTGAGCTACTAAGCACTCGAATGATTCCTTTGCGTAGAACTGACTACTCAGAACATTAAACGTTTAGAATTCTTAACACTGAGTAAGAGATCCGTTGCACAAATTAATGCTAAATACGCGAATTAAATAGCCACCTAGGATGATCTAAGCGCAATAATTAGAAAATACATGCGCTGATTGTGTCATAAATGCCAGAATCTTTGTCGGTTGAGTATCTCGAGGTCAAACGGCCACCTCAATGCTTCAGATCAACTCGACACCTCTATAAATAGAGGACGAATTCCTACTTGTACCTCTTCACGCTTAGAAATTTCTGGTATTCAAATTCTCTCTTCTCTAAAGTTCCCAAACTTCTCAAATTTCTCTAAGAATCATGTCTAACGATTCTCAGAATGTCTCCAATGCCGGTTACGACGATAACCGCTCCGATGAAAACCCTCCATCTCTTGCTCAGCAGGAATATAACGAGACTCCCACCAACTCTCAAGAACCTGGTCAGCGTGACCACTCTAAGGTCACTACCCCGAGCAAGAAAACCCAGGCTGACCAAGCTACCTCTTCGAAAGGGAAACAGAAGCAGGATAAGGGAAAGAAACCGATGGAACGTACCTACTCCCTGGTTTACAATAGTATAAGGGGATACAAAGTTGACCACTCCCACTGGTTCTCGAAGGGATTTGTGGAAGCTGAGCAACCCTTCTGTGAATGGATCTCAAAGAACGGCTGGACCGAGCTGTTCTCGACTCGAGAAGCCACCTACCCTGAGTTAGTGAAGGAGTTCTACACTAACGTAAGAGCCGCTGATGATAACCGGGACTACATGGTCACCAAGGTTCAAGGAAAAGATATCTTCATCAACCCTTCTTACCTTGCCTCACTGCTAAAACTGAAAAACGAAGGAGCTAAACTTAGAAAATCAGGTGACCAAGATAAAATTGATTATCCCACTGAGTTTTGCAAACCTGCCGGTCATGTCGAAGAAATCTCGAGCACCTCCATGGGTCAGAACCAAAAGATGGCTCATTACATACTGACCAACTTTCTCTTTCCAAAGGTCAACTCCACTTCCTCAGCGTCGAACTTCGAGCAGTGCTTCATTTGGCACATGCTGACCTACCAGCCGATCAACATGCCAGTCTTTTTAATCGGTGGTTTTCAAAGAAGTACTGGAACCCTTAGGTTAGGCTCCCTTATTACCATAATCCTCAAAGATCACCAGGTGAATTTGGTTGAGGAAATTCATGTCTGGGGGACTGAAATTACTGCAGCTGCACTATTCGGCTTGGTCTACGATCAACCCATTGTCCCTAAGAAAGGAAAAGGGGCCACTGTTCAGGAAACATAGGGGATGCTGACCAGAAAAGGAAAGAAAGTGAGGAAAGCTCAAGCTGAAAAGCAGGACAGAAAAAGGAAAGTTGTTCAGAGCTCTTCCAAAGACGATGATGCTCCACCTAAAAAGGTTCGGTTTGTGTCTAAGGGAACAAAGCCTCAGGTTGCACAAGGTCAGGCTGAGCCTAAGTCAGCAGAAAACCTCAAAAGGCAAGCTGAGCCTGAGGAAGAAGAAAAAGAGGGCACTCCTGAGCAACCACTGAGAAAGAAGAAGAAGATCTCTTCTGGGTTAAGTCCTATCGACATACCCCCACTTGGAGTCGTTATCTCTGAAGACTCTCATTTTGTGAGAAGTCAGGGCATTTCTCTTGAGAAAAATCCCACTGACCAAGATGAAGAAGAATTGGGTGGTCAGTTTGATACTGAGGAGACAGCACATGTTGAGCAACATGAGACAGCAGATGTTGAGCAACATGAACCAACCAACACTAAGCAGGTTGAAGAAGAAGCTGAGCCAACAGCAAATGGTCATGCTGATCAAGGGGCAACTTCACCTACTGACTCAATTGAGTCTATTCCTGCTGACCCCTCTCCTCCAAAGACTAAGAGATTAAGGAGACTTAAAAAGAAGGCTCAAAAATCCCCAGTGATCGATCTTATGGATGACTCACCACTACGGGATCCGATCACTGATCTCTTTGATATGCAGTTTAAGTTCTTCTCCAATCCCACTGAGTTTCCTCCAAGAGAGCCCTAGGAAAAGCAAGTGTTAAGCCCAAAATAAACCTAAAATATCATATATAAATACATTAAATTTACATTGAAATCGTGCTAATTATATTCATTTAGAGTACTTTTACGTCTTTATTTACTTCTTTAATGCAAGGTACTTAATTATTTGGTTAAATCCAAATAGGAGCTAAAATGGAGCTAAAACGGAGCTAAAACAGAGCTAAAACGGAGGAAAAACCTAAATTACATGCTAAGAATACGTATCAATCAGGAGACCGACTCAAAGAAGACAAGAAGCAGCCGAGAGACGGGGAAGAAAGCCCCTGTTGCGACTGCGATTTTCAGAATCTCAGTCGCGACATACGATCACCAGTCGTCGGAAATTCAAAGTCTTCAGCTCGCCCCTTCACCCCCTATCGCGACTGAGATTCTCGGAATCTCATATGAGACAGCGAAAAATTCTGCATAGATTTCACATGTTTAATTCCAAAAAATGCGTCTGTTCGTTTGGATAAAAGCGACCCTTCACCAGCGGACACGCCCCTTCATTTACAACCCTTCACCAACTATAAATAAGTGATCCATTTCAAGAAATCAGAGTTGGCTAAGTTAGAAGAGTTAGAGAAATCAGAGAGTTATTATGTTGAGTTTCTGATTCAGAAAGAGTCAGAAAGTTAGATTTCATTTCTGTATAAACAAACTTGATGTACACAAGTTGTTATTAGATTAGTTATAAACACAGTAGTATTAGTTTAGTTTCAAAGGTTGATCAGAGACAAGTTTTCATTCTGGTAGTGGACTGACCAGTCTCTATTCCGAAGATTCAGCGAGAAGAACTAACGGCTGAAGCGCAAAGAGGTCTGACAAGCCTACGGAGTTTGAGGGAAAGATTGACAACCCGGATCTCAACGTTTTCATTAAAATGCTATCCATGTTTCTTCTTCTCTGTTAACTTGTGAAGATTCACAATTCACTAATAATATATTTATTTTATTCAATACATTCTTCATGTTGTTATTTTGATATTGTTCTGACAAAATGATTTTCAAAATGATAAATTGGTGTTTTTATTAAAACGTTTTATACAATCATATTTATATAGAAACTTTATTGAACACTTGAAAGAATTAGTTTTTACGGAAGATATGATCGTGACCGCGGCTTATCGGATATAAAATACTAATTTGATTAAGGTAGAAATCTGCTCCGATCCAGAGAGATTTCTATGGTTCAAAGCCATTTAATTTCATAAATTCTTATATTATTACATGTTCATAATCTTACCAAAGTTATAGTTGCTTTCTTTGCTTAATGAAAATAAGTTTTATACCTTCTATTTATTCCAACTACGGAAGCATCTGTCTTGTAATCAAAATCTCAAGACAGAATTGTTCTCTAAATTCAATATAATATTCTCATCTAATCCTAATTTATCCGAACCAATACAATCAATTAAACGATTTTCTTTAGTTAAACCTAAAGACGTGAATAAAACTGAATTGAATAAGTTTTTAGTTAAAAAGCGTTCCCTATGGGTTCGATATCTTTTATTACTACAAGCGTATACCGTGCACTTGCGGAAATCGCTCAACAAGTTTTTGGCGCCGTTGCCGGGGAACGCCAATTTTTTTAACAAAATTTTAGATTTTTCGTGTTTTATTTCGAATCTAGGTTTAAACATACTTATTTTAACTTTTATAATTTATTAATTTTAATTTACTAATTTATTTATTTTTCAAATTCTGTTTTGTAGGTAGTTTCGATTCGTGCAAGATTTCAGGTTCATGCACAGTTCTCGAAGTTCAGGCATTGTACCAGACCCTATAGACCCAGAAATTGAAAAAACCATTAGAAAGAACAAGAAAAACAAAAATAAGACTCCAGTAAAAACACATACCGAGCCAAAAAAAATGGCAAACCCACCAACACTTATGGATTACGCTAGGTCAGGTGTGGCCGGTGTAACCAATAGTGTAGTTAGACCCAGAATCACCGCAAACCAATTTGAAATTAAGCCAGCTTTGCTTAATATGTTGCAAAATAATGTAACATTTTACGGGTTACCTAACGAAAATCCTAACACCCATTTAACAAATTTCTTTGAAATTTGTGACACTTTAAAAATCCCAGATGTGACTGCCGAAGCAATCAAACTTCGACTTTTTCCTGTCACTTTGAAGGACAAAGCCAAAGATTAGTTAACTTCTATGCCAGGCGCAACATTTGAAACTTGGGACCAATTAGCCCAAGCTTTTTTTATCAAAATATTTTCCTTTAGCAAAAACTGCAAGAGTCATAAAAGAGTTAACATCTTTTTCTCAAAATGATAATGAGACTCTTTATGAGACTTGGGAACGTTTTAAAGAACTTCAACGTTTATGCCCACACCACCAATTACCCGCTGAACTTTTAATGCAAACATTTTACAATGGACTAAATCCTACAACTAGAAGCTCATTAGATGCTATGCCGGGAGGGCTATTTATGAAGAAAACATCAGCCCAAGCAAGAGAAATTTTGGAGGAAATGGCAATCAACAGTAGTATGTGGCCCGCGAAACGTGGACATGTACCGGTGGCGAAACCATCATCCTCGACCACATCATTAGTTAAAGGTATAGTGGAACTTGATCCAGTCGCAATGTTACAAGCCCAATTTTCTGCCTTATCGCACAAAATTGATAGGTTTATGGCACCATGCGATACCAATGGTAATCCAATCCAAACGGATGTGGATTATGAAAATATGAGTGAGATCAAACAGGTAAATTTTGTCCAAGGGCAAAACCAAACTAATAATCCTTATTCTACTACTTATAATTCTGGATGGAGGAATCATCCTAACTTTAACTGGAAAGATAATAATAATGCAAGTGCTAATCAAAATCGTACTAGTAATTATCAAAATCAGTCAAGAGATACGATTAGCACTTTATCTTCTAAAATCGACAAATTCATAGATGCTATCAGTGGAAAAATAAGTAATCACGACGATGGTTTTAAACGGATCGAAAATAAATTCGATCAGCTTATTAAAAACCACTCATCTAGCATCCATAATTTGGAGGTCCAAATTAGTCAACTTGCTAAATCAATTCCATCCCGAAAAGAGGGAAGTCTTCCCAGCCATTAGGAAGAAAATCTGAAAGAGCAGGTAAAGGCTATCACTCTTCGTTCAGGGAAAAATTATCTAGGTCCGGAAATGCCCGGAGATTCAACATTACCTAGAACTGATTTACCAAAGTCCAAAGAAGATATATCAAACACAAAAAGTTCACCAATTGACTCAAGTACAAAAACTTTTGTACCCAAACCACCTTTTCCGCACAAAGTCCGAAATAAGGACTATGACAAACAACTCTTGACGTTTTTAGACAAACTTAAAAATTTGCACATTAACTTAACATTCATGGATGCAATTACGCAAATTCCTAACTATGGTAAGTTTTTAAAGGATTTAATTTCAAAGAAAATCAGTTGGGAAGGAATTTCATCCATTTCGTTAACTGAAGATTGTAGTTCAATAGTGTCAAGTAATTTGCCCACTAAACTCAAAGATCCCGGATGTTTTACTATTCTGTGTAAATTGGGAGATATCGAGTTCCCAAGTTGTCTTTGTGATTTAGGAGCAAGTATAAATTTGATGTCGTTGTCTATTTTTATTAAGTTAGGTTTAGAAGAAGATATCAAACGTACCAATATGGTTTTACAATTAGCGGATCAAACCACTAAGAGACCATATGGTATAATTGAAGATGTTTTAGTCAAAGTCGATAAATTTATTTTTCCTACCGATTTTGTTATATTAGATTTTACATATGACGTTAATTGTCCACTAATTTTTGGTAGACCGTTTATGAACACATGACGTGCTCTAGTTGATGTGTCGGAAGGGAAAGTAGTTTTGAGGATAGGAGAAGATAAGATCGAGTTTAATATGAACAAAGCGATGAAATATCCTATGGAGGAATTCGCTTGTATGAAACTTGATTTAGTTGAAGAATGTGTCAATGACGTTATTCAAAGAGAAGAAATAATAGAACCTATAATGGGTGAAGAATTAGAAGATAAGGACCTAGAGCCTTTGATTCGAGAAGATGGACCAGTTCCGCCTTCGATTGTAATACCCCCTAAATTAGAACTTAAGGAATTTCCCAGTCATTTGAGGTACGCTTTCTTAGGCGAAGGTGATTCTCTACCTATAATTATCTCTAACAAATTAACAAATGATCAAGAAGAAAAATTGAAAGAAGTTGTTAGGAATAGGATAGGAAGTATAGGATGGCAAATTTCAGACTTAAAAGGAATTAATCCTAGTATCGTAATGCATAGAATTCACTTAGAATAAGATAAGCCACCTAAAGCGGATAGGCAAAGACGCTTAAATCCGGACATGAAAGAAGTAGTAAAAAATGAGATTACTAAACTTTTAGATAATGGAATCATTTATCCGATCTCGGATAGTGAATGGGTTAGTCCAATCCATTGTGTACCTAAAAAGGGAGGCATAACTGTTGTAAGGAATGACGAAGGTGAATTAATACCTACGCGAACCACCACCGGTTGGAGGGTTTGTATAGACTATAGGAACCTAAACAAAGCAACTAGGAAAGATCATTTTCCTCTACCTTTCATTGATCAAATGATTGAAAGGATAGCCAGTCATGCATTTTATTGTTTCCTAGACGGTTATTCTGGATTCTTTCAAATTTACATTTACCCGGATGACCAAGATAAAACAACCTTCACATGTCCTTATGGAACATTTGCATATAGGAGAATGCCCTTTGGTCTATGTAATGCACCAGCAACATTTCAACGTTGTATGACAGCAATATTTAACGATTTCATTGAAGATATCATGGAAGTTTTCATGGATGATGTTTCGGTTTATGGAGATTCTTTCGATGCATGTTTACAGAACTTAGATAAAGTATTGTCTAGATGTGAAGAAACGAATTTAGTATTAAATTGGGAAAAATGTCACTTCATGGTAGACGAAGGAATTGTTTTGGTTCATAAGATATCTGAAAAAGGTTTAGAAGTGGATAGAGCAAAGACTTCAGTTATAGAAAAATTACCCCCACCAACTACTGTTAAGGGAGTAAGATCATTTTTAGGTCATGTAGGTTTTTATAAAAGGTTTATAAAGAACTTTTCTGTAATCTCCAAACCACTTACTAATTTGCTTATGAAAGATTCGACTTTTGATTTTAATGAGGATTGTTTACAAGCTTTCAATACATTGAAAACAACTTTAGTCAGTACACCTATAATATCGAAATCCGATTGGAATTTACCTTTCGAAATTATGTGCGATGCAAGTGATTTAACTGTAGGATGTGTATTAGGTCAAATGAAGGATACGAAACTTCATGTTATATATTATGTGAGTCACACATTGTCCGGTGCACAGTTAAATTACACCACAACTGAAAAAGAAATGCTAGCGGTAGTTTTTGCATGTCATAAGTTTAGATCATACTTGTTAGGATCTAAAGTCATCATTTATACATATCATGCAGCTTTAAGATATTTATTTGCTAAGAAAGATGCAAAACCGCGTCTTATTAGATGGGTCTTATTATTGCAAGAATTTGACATAGAGATTAAAGATAAAAAGGGAGTTGAAAACCTTGTCGTCGGTCATCTATCAAGACTTGAAGATGAAAACGGTCCCATCGGTGAAACATTAGACATTCGAGATGATTTCCCCGATGAATATCTCATGCAAGTAAAAAGTGTCATGGCACTATGGTATGCGGATATAGCCAATTACTTAGCTGCACATGTTGTGCCAGATGGATTAAATTCTCAGCAAAGGAAGAAATTCTTTTCGGAAGTTAAGAAATATTTTTGGGAAGATCCATTTTTTTCAAAACATACGGCGATGGAATGCTTAGGAGATGTGTTAGTGAGTTTGAATATGACTCTATAATGTTGGAATGTCATGCAAGCGCTTATGGAGGTCATAACAGCGTAAGCAAAACAGTAGCTAGAATATTAGAATGCGGATTCTTTTGGCCTACTCTGTTTAAAGACGTCCGTTCATTTATTATCCGTTGTGATAAGTGTCAAAGAACCGGGAATTTAGGAAGGAAAGATGAGATGCCATTCACGAACATGTTGGAAGTTGAAATCTTCGACGTGTGGGGAATCGATTTCATGGGTCCGTTTCCTACTTCTTTTGGCAAAAATTATATATTAGCAGCCGTAGATTATGTTTCAAAGTGGGTTGAAGCAATTGCAACCCCGACAAATGATTCTAAGGTAGTTGTTAAGTTTTTAAATGCAATATTCTGTCGATTTGGAGTCCCTAGAGTTATGGTAAGCGATGGAGGTACTTATTTCGTAAATAGAAGCTTTGAGTCACTTATGAGAAAATACGGAGTACACCACCGTGTATCTACGCCATACCATCCTCAAACGAATGGTCAAGTAGAAATATCAAATAGAGAACTCAAATGGATACTTGAGAAAACAGTTTCGTCTTCTAGAAGAGACTGGGAACATAAACTTAACGATGCGCTATGGGCATACCGTACTGCATTTAAAACACCTATAGTAATGACACCTTATAGATTAGTCTATGGTAAAGCTTGTCATTTGCCAGTAGAGTTAGAACATAAAGCATATTGGGCTCTAAAAACCCTTAATTATGATTTGCAAAGCACAGGAAAAAAGCGTTTGTTCGACTTAAACGAGTTGGATGAATTACGCTATTTGTCCTACGAAAATGCAAGAGTTTATAAGGAAAAAGTTAAAAAGTGGCATGATGCTAGAATCAAAATTAAAAGCTTTAATATTGGGGATAAAGTTTTACTTTTTAATTCCAGATTAAAGTTATTTCCAGGTAAGCTCAAGTCTAGATGGAGTGGACCATTTTTTGTTGTTAAAACATTTGATTATGGAGCTTTAGAGTTAGAAAAGTCCAATGGCGATCGATTTAAGGTTAATGGTAATCGATGCAAGATTTATTACGAAGGAGCTCCAATTCAAGCAATTGAATTCGTGGACGAATTCTATGAAAATTAATTTATTTAGTTTTCATATTTTTAAATTTTTAGTTTTTCTTATTATATGTTCATAATTTTTATTTTTCTTTCTTTTTAATTTCATTTATTTTTATTTTAATTTTTAGGTTAATTTATTTTTGTTTTTATTTTTTTATTTTTTTACTTTTATTTTTGAATTTGTGTACAAATAAGTTTTGTAAAATTAAATTCTAATCTAGTCATGTTTTGAAAATTTTCATTAAGTGTTAAGTGCTTTTGAAAATATATATCCAGAAATCTCAGTTGAGATTCTCCATGTTTAAGGATTTGGAAAATCTCAGTTGAGATTTTCTGTATTTTAACATTTTGAAATAACTGTAAGGGATTACAAACATCTGATTTCAAAAATTCTGTCAGTTAAATCCAAGAGGTATCATTTTGACATCTTTTATTTTTAAACAGATACAACCTTTCACTTATGTATCTTATATATTCCTGTAGGCTCAGAATTATTCCATTTCATTTCATCTTTCATCTTTCATCTTTTAGAATTCTGAATTTCTTTCTTCAATTCTCAAATCCTACAGACACCATCTTATCTCACAAACATGACCAAATCTCTGAAAAATGTTAGGAAGAACACTTCTGCTCGAAGCAAGAGAGTTGATATCTCTTCTCGCTATGGAGCATGGTTTCCAATCTACAATCATGATAAGGGGAAACGTTATTTGCAGTTTAGATATGCACAATTCTGTGGCATGTTGTATCTGGACGAGTTCCTGAACGAAGAACTCGGGATAAACGATGACATGAATCGCTATCTGACAAATTTGGGATGGACCAAGTTTGCTTCTATGAAATTTCCTATAATTGGGAATTGGGTTCTAGAGTTTCTGTCTACCGTTCGGTTCGTCAATAAGAGGCGTGTTCGTCTCAGTTTTCGTTGTGAAGGGAAGATATTCACTTTTGGATATCCTGAACTATAATTGATTTGGGTTTCCACCACGGGACACCACTCCACATCATCCTGGCAGAGATATGACTTCTACAGATATATGGAGAATGTTGACAGGATTTTGGCGATTCAATCCACGTCTTGCCTACAACAAATCAATAAATTCTAACTCTATGCTGTTTTTGCACAAATTTCTCTGTCATAGTCTATTTGGTCGAGTCAGAAGCAGTGTCGTCCAGGATACTGATTTATATGTGCTAGGTGATATTTTCCAAGGTAACACAGTTAATTCCTCAAAAAATTTGATGGAGGGATTAGTTGCCGCTTCCCGTTCGAAGAATCGGACAATTGGGTTTGGGAATATTATATGTGGAATAATCCTAGGAACCAAAGGATCAGTTTATGTTCCTTGGACTGATAAGGAACCATTTCCCATAATGAATTACGAGTTTCTGGAAAATGAGGGACTTGTAAAAAGAGAGTTTCGTTCTGGTCCAAAATTTCTTTCTCCTACAGAAAGAGAAATCTTCATTCAAGCGAAGATTGACCGGGCCACTGTTCATCGTATTCCAATTCATAGGGATACTATTTGAGTTTATGTAGTTTGTTTGTAAATAGTGTATATATGTTTGTTGTTTTTATGCACAGATGTTTTTCTGTACATATGTAATAAGGTATTTTATTGTATTTCCTTTGATTATGATTAATAAAAGTGCATTAATTCTTTCCTTAATTTCTTTTATTTAAGGAACAACCTTTGGTTTTCCTTTAATTTAATGTTTCAGTTTTGTTTATCTCAGTTTCAGGAATTAAAATTTGCATTAATATCACTTAATTACAAGAGGAATTGAATTAGTCATGTTCAAATTGTCAAAAATAGTCCAATTTTTACCCAGAAATTTCAGAATCTCAGTTGAGATTTTGAAATCTCAGTTGAGACAGCAAAAGAGCAATTTGTCATCAAAAATCCGCCCCCTTGCAAGCTTGCTGTCGCGACTGAGATTTTGAAAATCTCAGTAATCTCAGTCGCAACACGCGACTTGAGTGACGGGATTTAGATGGTTTTTTGCATTTAATCCTATTCGTACTCTAATTACATACCTATTACTCTACCCTAATCAATACCTATTACTTACACCTATTTATATCACCTCTATTTTCACCAATCACTCATCTTTTACTCTTTCCAACACAAAGATTCACTCACCTTCCCCATAAATCTTTACCCTATTCATCTTCTTCTTCCCTAAATCACCACCATTATCTTTTACTCTTCCTTTCATTCTTTCAAATTTCTTCATCTCTTTCACCAAATTTCACAAACAAAAATGCCTAGACAAAAGACCGTTGCTAACAAAACCAAAGCCTCCGAGATCACTAGATTACGTGTTCAATATGGAGCACCGTTCGATATTGCGACGGAGGCCGAAGGACGAAAATTTCACCGTTTTTCTAATAGCGAAGTGGTGTTCTTCGACATGCCTTTCCTTGACACCGAAACGGTAAACATATTTTCTTTTACCGACCGTATTGATGAATATCTATCCGTTCTTGGTTGGACAAGATTTGCTAGTATGCGTTTTCCTAGTAATAAATCGCATATTTTGGAATTTTTGGTCACTCTAACTTATGATAAGAAGAAAGGTATTATCTCTTTTCGAAATAATGGGATTCGTTTTGAAGTCGGGTATGCGGCAATGCACCGATGGTTTGGTTTTCCTACTCGGAATTTTTATTCCAAACCAAAGACTTTTAATGCACACACGGTTTGGCACACTTTAACCGGCTTAGATGTTTTTCATCCGAAGAACACTTCTAGTAAGTTACTTAAGGATAATTGTATCTTTTTCTTTCACAAGTTTTTATCCTTTTCTTTATTTGGTCGGGTTGAAAGTTCAAAGGTGCAAGTCCGTGATTTGTTTGTGTTGGATAGTATTTTTAAGAATTTGACCGTTGATAGTATTGAGATGATATTTACTAATTTAGTTCGAGCTTCCAAGTCCCGCAATAAGCAAGTGCCAATGGGTAATTTAATTACCGACATTGTTTTGGGTGCTCGGGGTGAATTAGCGGATTATCAAAATATGCCTCATGTTGGTTTACCTTCCTTGGATATCACGGCACTTCAAAGAGCCAATTTATTGAAGAAATTGGGACCACCCGCATTTATCTCCTATGAAGATCGTACAAGACGTGTTTTTGCTACTTTGGGTGGTGAAGCTTCAAGTTCTCAAGGTTTGGGTGCCCAAGATGATGATGAAGAAGATAATGAGGAATTTGATGATGAAGAGGAGGAGGAGAATGTTAATGTTAATGATCAAGAGCAAGCAAATGTGGAACCGAATGTTGAAGAGCAAGTTGGTTGGCAACGTGTTTTGACACAAATGAACGAGCATAACCGTCACATGAATTTGCGGTTAGATGAAGTCGTTGCCAACAATACCGAAATGAGTTCGAGGATAAACATGGTGGATGCCAATATCACTACATTGAGACATGAGCACAAATCTACTCGTCGCCGGTTGCTATCTTTCTTCCGACGCCAAGGAGTTGAGACTACGCCTTCTCCACCAAGTTCACCTTGATAGGTTTTATCCTTTCTATCTTTTACCTCATTTTCGTTATTATGTTTTATTCGGTTTGGTACCATATTTTTAATTATGTTTGGTACAATTATTTTTATTATTCTGTTTGAATGTTATGGTACTATATTTTTCAATTCTAATTCGTATGGTTTATTTCGTACTATTTTTCGTGTTTTATCGCTTTTTGCACCTATGAGGACATGGTCCAAATTAAGTGTGGGAGGAGATATTTCATATTCGTTTTAATTTTAAGTACGAATGAATGCATCGAATGAGAATGAATGCTATTTATTTAAGTATAAATGTATGTTGTTATTCAATTTTAAGTAAAGTATATAATGCAACATTTTCAAAACAGAAATGCAACATTTTTATATAAAGTGCAACATTTTTCAAAAATAATGACAATTTTTCATAAATGTATATTTCATATGTTTCAAACACTTTAATTTTCAAAATAATGTTAAGCATATTTTAAGGTTATCATTATCGTTAGAAATAATATTTCTATACGGGCAATATTTTTACAAATATTTTTTACAAATCTCCGATATAATTTTATCAAAACGTCTCGAGTAAATGTATATAAGTAAAATTTCTTTAGTTTCAAATCTCTATTTTATATCATGAATTCATGATAAATATAAATCTTATTTTCAATTTTCAATTAGGTTTATAGGCATAAATCAAACTAACAACTTTAGCTTTTTAGCTCGGTATGATTTTTCGTCTTACATTAAAAACTAATTGAAGTTTTTAAGGAAACTTTAGCCATAATACATGTTGAATTTCAAAGTCAATACAGGATGAATGTGCTATTTTTCTTTTCCCAATTTATAATTTTAATTTTATAACTCATGTTAATTCAATCAAGTAGTCGTATTCTTAACTTTTGACCACGATTGAGACCAACCTTATCACAATCGAGGTATGAAAGAGAAGAACATTAAGTACCGTTTACTTTTGGCCACGATTGCGACCACCCTTATCACGGTCGAGGTATGAAAGGAACGTTAGAAATTAAAGCAAAATTAAACGTGTTTAAAGTTTTAAGTAACGATTACGTCCACCCATGGCATGGTCAGTACCTCTTAAACGAACACAAAAGCGAATTAATTTATATAAAGTCACGGACGAGACCACCATGATCACAGGCGTGACTAAGTAAATATATTAAACCTAAGTCCTTAATAAATCTATATTTGTAATAGTTTAGGTTTGGGAAATGAAATTTTGTGCTTTTAAATGCCTTGAGACGAAAGATTCAAAAACATGCGTGCTTACACCGTCCCGAATACTTCAATATAAAAATTGAGATACAAGACGAATGATATATCTCTTTTATACAAGCTAGTTTGATACTTTGCGTATAAATTTACCATGAAAGTTTATCTTTCGGTTTAACTAATTTAAAGAGGAATATATGGATATATATTCTATTTATAAAGAGATTGAGTGAAGAATAAATTCAGTGAAATTTTGCTCGGGACTAGCAAAAGCTTAAGTGTGGAAGTTTGTTAAGCCCAAAATATACCTAAAATATCATATATAAATACATTAAATTTACATTGAAATCGTGCTAATTATATTCATTTAGAGTACTTTTACGTCTTTATTTACTTCTTTGATGCAAGGTACTTAATTATTTGGTTAAATCCAAATAGGAGCTAAAACAGAGCTAAAATGGAGGAAAAACCTAAATTACATGCCAAGAATACGTATCAATCAGGAGACCGACTCAAAGAAGACAAGAAGCAGCCGAGAGACGGGGAAGAAAGCCCCAGTCGCGACTGAGATTTTCAGAATCTCAGTCGCGACATACGATCACCAGTCGCCGGAAATTCAAAGTCTTCAGCTCGCCCTTTCACCCCCTATCGCGACTGAGATTCTCAGAATCTCATATGAGACATCGAAGAATTCTGCACAGATTTCACATGTTTAATTCTAAAAAACGCGTCTGTTCGTTTGGATAAAAGCGACCCTTCACTAGCGGACACGACCCTTCATTTACAACCCTTCACCAACTATAAATAAGTGATCCATTTCAAGAAATCAGAGTTGGCTAAGTTAGAAGAGTTAGAGAAATCAGAGAGTTATTATGTTGAGTTTCTGATTCAGAAAGAGTCAGAAAGTTAGATTTCATTTCTGTATAAACAAACTTGATGTAAACAAGTTGTTATTAGATTAGTTATAAACACAGTAGTATTAGTTTAGTTTCAAAGGTTGATCAGAGACAAGTTTTCATTCTGGTAGTGGACTGACCAGTCTCTATTCCGAAGATTCAGCGAGAAGAACTAACGGCTGAAGCGCAAAGAGTTCTGACAAGCCTACGGAGTTTGAGGGAAAGATTGACAACCCGGATCTCAAAGTTTTTGTTAAAATGCTATCCATGTTTCTTCTTCTCTGTTAACTTGTGAAGATTCACAATTCACTAATAATATATTTATTTTATTCAATACATTCTTCCTGTTGTTATTTTGATATTGTTCTGACAAAATGATTTTCAAAATGATAAATTGGTGTTTTTATTAAAACGTTTTATACAATCATATTTATATAGAAACTTTGTTGAACACTTGAAAGAATTAGTTTTTACGGAAGATATGATCGTGACCGCGGCTTATCGGATATAAAATACTAATTTGATTAAGGTAGAAATCTGCTCCGATCCAGAGAGATTTTTATGGTTCAAAGCCATTTAATTGCATAAATTCTTACACCATATATGGTCTATTACAACACAAAATACATGTGTTGCCTTATAAATGTTGCTAGTGATAGGATTAAATTTCATCTATTACAATACTCTCTAAAAAGTGTTGGAGTAGATATATTAAATTTCTTCACTCCTATTTATTGCAACACTATTTTTAAAATGTTGGTGAAACTATTTTTAAAGTGTTGGTAGAGATAAAAAAAATATTATAAATTTTTAGCCCTAAAATTTTGAGTTTGGAGTTAAACTATTTTAGGTATTACTCTCTCTCAACAAATCTACTCTCTCCCTCTCAAATCGATTAAAAGAATTACTCTTTATAAACTCACATTTACTCTCTCTCTCTGTCTCTCTCTATCTCTCTCTCGATGTATCTGCCTTGTCTCTCAAATCGATTTACTCATCCTTGTCTCTCAAATCGATTTACTACTCCCTCATCGGCCCTTTAGCTAGCAACCTTATCGATCTCATTCCGACCGATCAGTCAGTATTAAGAGGGCGTTCCGGTCACTGGTACCTCAATCATCGACCTGCTCTCGGTAAATTCCTTCTCTCCTTGGATTCGTCAATGTTAGGTATCCATTTTTATATCCTCTCTTGTTTCCTTCTTGAGCATCTAATTTGTAGTAAATAAGTTGCATTGAAATGGGGATATATTGATTTAGGTATGTGGGGGTCAGGGCTGGGTGTTAGGATGAAGAAATATCTATTAAACGTGAAAATTTATGTTGGATGCTTTGGGATTCTGTTATTTTTGTGGGATTACAATTCGAAGACAATAAGTAAACTTGGGTTTTGTTCTAGATTTTACAAATTAGTCAAATCTATAGGTGATGAAGTGTTTACCCAACAAGAAATCCTAAACAGTCAAAGACTCTAATTTTTCCATAGAGAAGTTGAGAAAATAGAGGGGAAATCACCAGAAGAAGTCCAGGAGACTGAAATTGATATCTTTGATAAAAAAAGGAAGTGGTTATGGAAGAAAAGAAAGAGACTGGGATTAAAAAGAGAGACATAAATCGTGAGATTGATAGTTATAAGGAGGAAGAGGAAGACCATGATTGGAAAGGAATAGAAAAGAGTGAAATGGAGAGGCTTTTTGGTGCTATTATGGCATATATATGTTGGTTCTATAGGTAAGATTTCAAGTGATTTGAAGCTATAATTGTATGGACGTAATCAAGTTGATATGGAAGGGGCATGCTGTCTTCACCAACCTATGGCATTAAAGCTCTCTGCTCCACGTAAGTGGTGCCAACAAATCCCCAATTTTTGTCTCTTCTGTTTTTCCATCATTTTCAATGCTCATTCGTTGATTTTGGAGTTCTTTCTCTTCTTTTAAATGCATCTAGTTGATTGAGATAGGAATGAAGGGTGGATCTAGTTGGCAATCAGATTATGCTCATTTGTTCTTGGCTTAGGCCTTAGAGAAATTATAAAAATAGTCTAATATATTTATAACCTCCCAAAATTGGCCTCACAAGTTTAATGATGCCTCCTAACTTTAAAAATGACCCATTAATCTTTTGAAGTTGCTTAAAAGTAACATGATTAACCTCCTAAGTTCTACGTGATTGAGCAATTGTGAGATTTAGACAAGTTCAAGGTTGTACCATTTAAGCAAATTTAGGGACTAATAGATCACTTTAAGTCTAACAGGTCATTTTTTTAATGAGTTTTGGTTTTCCTTATGGCATGTACATTAGGGAAAATTTTGTGTTACATTTTAGGCAAAAAGCATAATGAAGCTCCGGGTCAGACATCAATATTATTGGGTGGAAAGGGTCATCTGGGTTTTCAGCCACGTTTTACTGCTGAACAAGTTAATCAAGGGATTGATGGAACTGCCCTCACCGCCATAGTCACAGGCCTCCTTCATTTGCATGGCTTCACATACTTTGAAATTACTTCAGAATTGTCGAGTGATTCCCAGCATCTGTTACTTCAATTGAATTGTTTTTTTTGTGAATCCTTTATTGGATTTAAATTCAGGAGCATCAATTGGAATTGGAATGGAGACATCAGGAGTTCTTGCAATGAGAGGTGTGTATGTGGTAAGAGTTCATATTCTTCATAAGCTTGGGAAGTATATGCATAATTGGTGCATTGCATTACAAATATCAATAGAAACTGATATATGAGCAACCAAATTATCTTAGTGTAACTTATGTAAGAAAAAGCTGAAGGAAAGAAAAATAAATTTAATGAACAGATTTGCAGGTCAGAGCACTAAATGAGTATTAATAGCTAGATGTGATTTACTATTCTAGTGTTATTTTGATGATTGATGACTATATATGTATAATGAATTTTTTGCTAGTAAAATAATTAATTAGGATGGCATTACATGTAATTATACCAATTAGTTATTAGAATCATGCAATGCTGTTTGCAGGGAATGTCCGAATTAGCTCAATCACCTCACATATTATGATGAGCTATATTGATGGTTGTTTTTATTTGGCTTAATATATTAAGAGCCTCTGAACTTGTCACAAAAGGTTGATTGACCCCCTAAATTTACGAAGTGTTTCATTAGCCTCCTCAGCTTGCATAAAATAACTCATTGACCACCTAAATTCTGGTCTATTGACCTCCTGAACTTGCTTATAGTGATCTATTAGACTCCTAAACTTGTTTAAAATGATATACATTTCAATTTGTCTAAATATGTAAAAAAATTGAAAACTTAATCATGATAATTTAAGCAAGTTCATGGGGCTAATGAGATATTATGTAAGTTTAGGAGGCCAATTAAACTTTTTGGACAAGTTCAGGGGTCTAACAAGTTTAAGGGGTTTGCCTTCAATATATACTATTAAAAACAAAGTAAGCATAGAAGATACCCTATTAATTAATATAATTTTTTATTAAGAGTTTTTTTTATATCTCATTGTCAAATAAGCTCAAGTTGATTTATAAAAGCAAAAGTTTTTCTTTTTTCTCCTAACATGTTAGACCTTTATCTTTTTATTTCGCATGGGATGCAACTTTTACATATTGCAATCTAATAGTGTTCATCTTAATTGTCATGTTTTCAGGTGTGGTGGATCATGACAATCTAATCAAATATCATGTTCAGTTAATTAAATCTCAGGTAATTAAATTTCAATTTCCTTTAATATACGCCCAGTTTGTTTGTTGGAAAATATTTGAAGCAAACCAGGCCAGCTAGTTACGACCATTGAAGTAGGTTTTATGCTTTAACTCTTTCTAGCATGCTTTCAGTTTCTACAGAGCTACTTAATTGATTATATGTTGTATGCATTTCTATTATACAAGCCAGAGGTTTTGTGCAGTAAGCACAAGTAGAATTTATCCACTTAAAATTTCTAATTTCAGGTTAGTGTAGGTATGTTGCATAATAGATATCAGAAAACAGCTTAGTGGCTAGGAGATGTCACGAAATCCAGTAGATGGAGCAGTCAGTGATCGATTGTAGACTTGGAAGCCATATCCATGACTTTATTAGTACTGTTTATTATTATTATTGTTATTTATTAAAATTTTCATAATCCTATGTCCAGCATTTATGGGATAATGAGATAGAAGAAGGTGCTTAAGGATATTAGGCCTCTCCTATTGGTTTTCCAGGGGTCCTTTTAATCATTTGATATTATTTACTATAGGTTGTGAACTCATATCAAGTTAATGATTTCATATCAATTTGGCTGATGATTGAATTTAAGAAATTAACAGTAGTTCATTCCATCAAAGGTTTCATAGTAGAGTAGATATCCAAGTGATAGGGTTTGATTGCAATTTGAGTGAATGGTTTGCTTTATTGCTTTCTCTAGGTCAGTAGGAAAATCAAGTCTAACATTAGTTTCGATTTCAGGTATGTAAGCATCTGTGTGAGAGATAAGGCTGAACAGTCGATGATGAGTATTGAGGTTATACAAGGTCCACTTCTGAAATTTCAAGTCTAATTGTGATTTTTCTAGAGCGAGTCGGCTTTTGAAATTTCAAATAACTGAAGAGGCTGCTACATTTTAGAATGTTATCAGAATCTTTTTTCATGGTGACACATCACACAAATCCTTGTCTTGTTGGTAGGCATGCAATACCTAGAAAATCGAAGAAATAGTCAACCAGAAATAAGAAACCAACTACAAGAAGATGAACGAAAAAATGATACGGATGGTGAAAACATTGGAAGAAGTCAACCCGAGTCTCAAGATTGATATGAAGGATAATGTGGCGTTCAAATGATAATGTCACACTCTCTTGTAAGGAGATGGAACGATAATCTATATTATAATTGTATGATATTATTATACTTTTTTTAGTTTTTTTTTATTATATGACAATGTTAAGTTCCATTTTTTACATATTAACGATTATGGAAACATTTGTAACTAAGGATATTGTATGCTATTATTTAAATTAAAAATTGTTTTCAATTTTTTCTATGTGTTGCATGTATTAAAGAATGTGTTATATATATTAATGTGTTGCTACAAATATAACTGTTACAATAAAAAAAGTGTTGCAAAAGCATAAAAAAGAGTTGTTATGAAAAAAATGTATTGCAAAATAAAGTGTTGCGTAAATGTATTAAAGTGTTGCTAAATTTTTTTTTGACAATAGTGTAATCTGATCTATAGTTATGCCAACACTTTCATTAGAGTTGCTTTAAAGCAAGAAAAGTGTTGGTATAGACTCCATTGGTAACACATTTATTGAAGTTGCCACATATTTGAAAAAGTGTTGCTACAGACATCTATAGCGACACGTAAAAACCCAACACTTTTCTATGGGAAAAAGTGTTGCCTCTTTGTTTATACCAATACTTTTATGGTCTTAGCCAACACTTATTGCATGTTGCAGTAGACCATTTATAGTGTAATTATATTATTACATGTTCATAATCTTACCAAAGTTGTAGTTGCTTTCTTTGCTTAATGAAAATAAGTTTTATACCTTCTATTTATTCCAACTACGGAAGCATCTGTCTTGTAATCAAAATCTCAAGACAGAATTGTTCTCTAAATTCAATATAATATTCTCATCTAATCCTAATTTATCCGAACCAATACAATCAATTAAACGATTTTCTTTAGTTAAACCTAAAGACGTGAATAAAACTGAATTGAATAAGTTTTTAGTTAAAAAGCGTTCCCTGTGGGTTCGATATCTTTTATTACTACAAGCGTATACCGTGCACTTGCGGAAATCGCTCAACAGCAAGCCTCTATTTCTCAACCAAAGGAACATGCCGACTCAATTGCTACTCAACATCAAGTTGATACCGAGCAATTGCTCGAAGTTCCCGCTCCTCAACATACTGAGCTAGCTAAGGAAACACCTGCTCAGGTCAGTGCTAAAACACCTCAACCCCCTCAAACCAGTCAGCTTCAGCCTGACTCTGAGCAAGTAGATAATTCTGCCGATCATCCTCTTGCACATCCTCAAGTGCAGAATATCAACCAGTCAGCTCCTGCTGGCAATCTAAACTCAAGTCCAGCCGTTGATCATGCTGGAACTTCCAATAATGAACTAAACCAAACACCTCCTCCATCCGGTTCCACTCATATTCCTGCATTTGGGCCACACATTGATGGATCCTACAACTACTTACACGCAACTGAGTCTGGTCGAAGAATCATTGACTCAGCTCAAGCTTTGCTCCAGGACCTTCATCAAACCAATGCCGAAGCCGCTGGGTCAGTTCCTGTTGAGCCAACTCAACTTTCATCTGTCACTCAGCTTCTCATAGAAATCAAAGGTCTTAAGGATCTTCTGAGTGTCATGACACTCCAGCTGACAATGGTCAATCACATGAACTCTCTTCAGGGTCAACTTCAAAACCTGTCAGCTGCGAACTTAATGTATGCAACTTCTGCTGAAGTTCATCAACTTTTCACCCAGCTTCACTCTGAACAAGCCAGAACCAACGAGCAACTCTCTTCCACCTCCCAATGCTCCATTGAGCAAATCAGTGAGGCTGTCCGTCTACTCAACTTGAGTAAGGAAGAGATGGAAACTGACCAACTAAAGACAAATGAGCTTTTGCAACACTCCCAATCCATCTTCAAACATGTGCGTCATTCGAATGCTCAACGTCGGTATTATGACTCGGCTCTGCTTAAAATGTTTCATCAAGCCTATGCCATGCTGACTGATAGTATCATCTGGGTTGGGAAGTCTCAAGAATACATTCTAAGTATGCTCAGTGCCTCGGTCAGGGTTCCTCGTTCTGTCTTGGATGATGGTGTTCCTGTTTTTGATAGTATAAATGAAAGCACGCGCAAGCTTAAGGCATTCTCTGTACGGTTAACTCGTGCTGCCCTCAACGACACCTTCATTCCTCCTCCACCTGATGCTGGCACAGTGGGGGAGAAAGAACAAGCTCAAAGAACTCAGCAAACAGGAGAAGCATCTAGAAGTCAGCAAAAACAAAAGGGAAAAGCCAAAGAGCATTCTGCCCACATCAACTACAAGAAAAAATAGCTTGACTAGGATTACTAGATTTAAGCTTTTAAAACTTGTACTCTTTTCCTTATGTATTTTGTTGTGCTGGCCATTAATCTAAAACTATGCATGCATCTACCTTTTTCAAAATTGACTAATCTTATGTGATGCCTACTTATGTTTTGTGCTAAACACTTAACGTATCTTCATTAAATCAACTGTGTTATGTGCTTACATTGCTTCATGACTGTCTGCTGTGTTGATCTATAAGTTGACCTCTTTTACATGTCTTCTTAACTAAAACTCATTGAACAAAGATATATTCAGCGTACTCTGATATCTAAATCTTCCGCATAACTTAACTGAGTTAAATAGAATATGTTCCATGAGCTAACCTATTTCTGAAAACTGACCTTACACTTACTTGATTAAACCTTGAAATGTTTAAAGTAAAACTAAGTCAGTAGATCAACCCTTACGGGGGAGTATCTTGAGAAAAACAAGGTCAACTATCATGGGGGAGCTCAACACTGAGTTCCTTACTGAATATTTTTGCCAACATCAAAATGGGGGAGTTTGTTGAAACACCTTTCCACGTGATTTTGATTTGACAAAATTATTTATGTAAATGATAAAAATATTCTAACACATTAAATTTAAATGTTTTGATTTATTCATACTAATATGTTTGTTCAATGTTGAGTTAATTTGATTTATAAGACATTAAGATAAAAAGCCTAAAGGCCCATAAGAGGAAGTCAAGCCCAAGTCAACAGATCAAGACCTCACGGCCTAGGAAGAAAAAATGCATTCGTTCTAAGCAAAGCACTAGCTCAGCATGAAGAAGGATCGAGAAGCCTTCTATCAATTGCTTCAAGATGAAGCTGCTGAGTTGAACGACAAGAAGTACAAGTCAGCGGCAGAACAGAACCAACTTAGAGACAAAGTATTTCTACTTTGGGTAAACCTCAGAAGACGCAGTAAGCTGTCTGGAAGACTTTACTATAAATGTCGAAACATTCTGTTCATCTGAGGAAAAGCTGCTGAGCACTGCCGTAGACAGAAGATATAAGAATCTCATTGGCCAACGACACTGAGTACGTCCAGAATGAAAGCGATAGGAAGCCATTAGCCTCCAACGGTTATTTCGAAATTCGAAATCACCGGTGCTTGAAGTGTCACTATAAATAGGCCTTTCAAATGCTTCATTCGATGCAGATCTTCAATCAAGTCGAAACGCTGACCAAATTCATACTTGAAGTTCTGTGAGAAAAGCAAAACAAATCTTACACCAATTCCAATCATTGTGTAAAAGTCTAAAGTGATTTCATTCATCTAAAGTGTCTTAGCAATTGTTGTTTAGGACAAACACTTATCATTTCTAGAAGAATAGAAAGGAGAAGCTGAGTACTCGATTATAGTACTCAGCGGTAGTTATAGGAGTGAGTAGAGGAATAGAGGAAGGTACTCTTGTATACTCAGCTTCTGTTGTAAAAGGTTTTGTGCTCTACCTTTAAAGAGCTCAGTAGAGGATTCAAAAAGCTCAGAACGAGTTCCGGGGACTGGACGTAGGCGGAGAGGCCGAACCAGGATATGTCTACTGAGTAACATATTTCTAACCTTTAAACTCCTTTATATATTGCTTGCTATAAAACTGACTAAGTAACGAACTCATGCTGAGTTGAGTGCATTAAGAAGCTGAGTTCAGGAATAGACTTAAGTGTTATCTCATGACTCAAGGAAAGAAGCAGACTTAGTCACCAGTTGACTAAGCTTGTGTCTTAAAACTACTTAGCGCCGTTGTGTAAACCTTTTCTCAAAAAGAAAAGAAGTCAGCCTTAACGGATAAAATTTTAAATAGTTCATATCCCCCTCTTGGAACTAACCTTGTCACGTTATACGGGACCAACATGGATAAGATAGCAACATCTCTCTGAGAAGAGCAAAAACCTTTAGAAGTGGCCAAGGACTCCCGAATCATTCGAAAGAGGGTGATCTTCGAGTGTTGAATAAAAGGAGAAACTTCCTTAAAGATTGCTTCATTCCTACAATGCCATATTAACCAGATGCAAGTGACATCGGCAACATGCCAGATCATCGACAGCTGTGAGCTAAAATGAATGCTACGAAGAGTGATGAAGAAGTGGATGAATTGGGAATAACGAGGTAAAGAGCAGTCAAAATGAGTCTCAATGGCCCTCCAAAGAGAATCTGCAAAAGAACAGCTAATGAATAAGTGGTTAATGGACTCAACATCCCTACCACATAGAGCACAACGAGAGGCAATGGAGAATCCAAGACCCTGCAAGAGGTCATGAGTTGGAACCCGTCCATGCAAAATTCTCTAGAAAGTGAAGGAACAAGAAGGGGGAGTGTGGGAATTCCAAACAAATTTATACCAGTCCACCGATGAGGAACTAGGACTGAGAACCGAATAGTACTCTTTGGTAGAGAAAATACCTTTCGTAAAAGGCTGCCAAGTGCAAAAATCAACATCATCTCTACCCCGGTGAATAGATCGAATACTGTCTTGAACAACCGAAGGTAAAGTACCTAAGCCAAGCCACTCCGAATTTACCAAAAAATCATCAACAGAATTATAGCAAGAACGCTTATCCTGATGATCAAGACCCAATCTATCCGCCACCGATGGTACGATCCACCTATCTGTCTAGAAATTAAGCGATGAAGACTGGCCAATCCACCAAAAGGTCTGGTCCCAAATGGAAGAATAAACAAACTTACAAGAGAACCAAATCGAGGAAGGAGCAATGGTAGCTTTAGGCAAACCAGAGACAGCCATAAATCTAGACTTCATTAGAGAAACAGCAAGACTGGTGCCTTGAATCAACTCCCAACACATCTTACCCAAGAGAGCTTGGTTAAAGATCCTAAAGTCCTTAATGCCCAAACCTCCACCTTCCAAACTTTTGCAACATGTCTGTCAGGGAACCGTGATTAGCTTTCTCTGATCAATACAACCCGTCCAAAAGAAATTCCTAACACTTCTATTGAGCTTATTCAACAATCCCAATGGCCACTTATAGTTCAAGAATGAGTGAACCAGAGAACCAGTAATAGCAGACTTAATAAGAGTTAAACGCCCTGCAAAGGAGAGAGAGAGCTACCTTTCCACTTGCTAAATTGAGAGAGAAATTTGTCAGTAAGACTGCTGAGATGACGAGCCCTTGGATCTCCTTTGAATAGAGGGACTCCTAAGTAACTAAAAAGGAGAGACTCTAAACGGATGCCAAGACAGTGAGCAAGACGAACCCTCCTCGGAGGACTCACCTGAGAACCAAAAAAGATAGCAAATTTGTCCTAACTAACCTGCTGACCGGAGATCTGTCCATAGAGCAGGAAGAAATCCTTGAGTGCATGCAAGTTGCTCAAGGATGACACTCCAAAAATGAGCATGTCATCAGCAAAAAGAAGATGAGAGGGAAAAGAATTTCCTCCAGAATAATACATGGGAGAATAAGTACCATCACTCACCATCTTAGCAAGCCAACGAGAGAAAAAATCCTCAGCAATGTCAAACAGAAGAGGAGAGAGGGGGTCCCCTTGTCTAACCCCTCTAGAACAAGAAAAGTAACCCTTTGGAGAACCATTAATCATCACAGAAATACGAGAAGATGCCAAAATATTTAGGATCCAATCCCTGAAAGTGAGAGAAAAACTAAAGGAATCCAACACAGCTAATAGGAAGTTCCAATCTAAAGTATCAAAAGCCTTACGAATATCAATTTTTAAGGCCATGTGTCCACCAAAACGTTTTCTGTCAAGCATATTAACTCCCTCTGAAGCTAAGGCAATGCACTGATGAATGTTTCTACCTTTAAGGAAACCATACTGGTTGGGAGAGACAATCCTTGCAGCAATAACTGCAGAGCGATCTGCAAGAATTTTTGAGATGATTTTAAAACCAAAGTTACTCATCACAATTGGGCGAAAGTTCTCAATTCTGTCAGCTTCAGCAACTTTAGGAATTAAAGCCATAATACTAGAGTTTAAACTAGGCAGGATGCAACCATGATCAAAGAAAGCCTGAACCATATTGCAAACATCCTTCCCTATGATATCCCAAAAGAAACGATAAAAAATTCCCCCAAAACCATCAGGGCCAGGAGCACTATCAGGATCCATGGAAAAGACCGTGTCTTTAATAGTTTCAATGGAAGGTTCAGAAGTTAATTCCTCATTTTCCAAAGAAGTTACTAATTTAGGAATTACCTCATTAATTGGAGAAAGATCAATATGTTCTCTAGAACTACGGAAGAGATTAGAGAAATACTCAATTGCATGATCAGACAATCTAACCGTGTCAGAAGTGGGACCCTCATATCCGATCCTCAAATGATGAATGCCGGCCCAAGTTTTTCTAACTCTAGCAGCCCTTTGGAAAAAAAACTAGTGTTCTGATCCCCCTCTTTAAGCCACTTAACACGACTTTGCTCTCTATACATCATCTCTTACCGAAGAAGCTGTAAATCAAGGTTGGAGCAGGCAGCAGAAGCAGCACTACTCAGCTCTGGAGAATCTCCTTCTTCTGAAATTTGCTTTTGAATATCTGCAAGATGAACTTCAACCAGGTGGATATTAGAATCAACTCTGCCAAACACGTTTTTATTCCAATCCCTGAGAATAGGCCTAAGAGTGCGAAGTTTATGACATAATAGTTGTGCAGGAGGGAGAGAGATGTGGGATGTTGACCAGTGGTTAGCAATTACCCCCTTTAAGGAATCATTAGTGGTCCACATGGCATGGAATCTGAATCTAGCCATCCTAGGTTCCCCAATTCTGCAATGAAGGAGCATCGGGTAATGATCAGAACTATATCTTGCCAAAGTTGTGCAAGAGATAGATTCCCAAGAATCTAAAAAGCCCTCAGACACTAAAGCTCTATCTAGGAGACATTCAACATGAGCCGCCCCATGCCGACCATTGGACCAAGTAAACCTCTGACCCAAAGTATCAATATCAATAAGATCACAATCATCAATAAAATTTCTGAATTCCCTAAAGGATGTAGCAGCAGGAGGGGAACCAAGCTTTTCATGAGAGCCCGTAATAGCATTGAAATCCCCAAACACTAACCAATTATTATGTGGAAAGGCACAACTATGGAGAGAAGACCACAACTCCCTTCTATCCGAAGCCAGGTTACTACCATAAACAAAAGAAAGTAGAAAAGACTTACCACCCATCTGATGTTGAACAGTAACATGCTGGATATGAGAAGAATGAAGAGAAGGAGAAGAAACATCCCTAGAAAGAAGCCAAAGAGTCAGCAAATCCTTATCATTCCAGGCAAAGAGAGAAAGACCCAGAGATCTCCAAAACCGATCAGAAGTGTCACTAAAACAAACAAGAGGTTCTGCAAGACACAAAAAATCAGGACGATGTTGTTGGCATAGAAGCTTCAGGGCTCATTGAGTGCGATCATTACCGATGTCCCTACAATTCCAAAATAGCACAATCATTAAAACCGCACAGGCGGCTTGCTATGCCGTTTACCACTGACCTGAAGGGGAATGCTGTTATCTTTGTGTTTCTTCCTTTTCTGGACTTTAGACCAAGTCTTTTCCTCAGGATCATTCACCGCCTGCAAACTGTCACTAGTTTCTGAATGCACAATGATTTGCAAATTAGGAATTTCAGAAATTGGAGCATTAGGGTGAGAGGTTTGCCAACCCAAGGTTCCCAACTCTTTATCAAGTTGGTAAGAAGGAAAGCCAAGAGAAGGAGAGGTGGGGGTCGTGCCAGAATCAGAGTCAAGAACCAACTCACTAATCTTAACTGAACTGTGAAGTACCATCTGCAAGTCACAGTTATTATGTTTGTCAGACTCTCCTTTAGCAGGGGCTCTTTTAGAGGATTCACCAATATCATTGTGAACTCTTGGCTTCTGTTTCCAAATCTGAGTAACAGACCTACCTCAGGGCTCGGGAGATCCCATCTTTTGCTTTCCATTTCTTTGCTTTATGTCAACATGATCTTCACGATGAAGGTTCCTCCTACAAGCTCCAGCAGAAAATGGAGCATAAGTCAGGAAGCCTTTCATATTCAAGGGAAATCCAATGCATTGAGGTGTCAGTATCCACCCTTAGTTTGTATTGAATTTCCTTAGAAAGCTCCACATCAATCAATATACGAGCATAATGGCCCATTTCACCCTCCACGGTATTCTTGTCAAAACGAAAGGGCACCCCAATCACCCTTGCAATGCTTGCCATGATCCGCTATGTATTTATATTAAGCAGTATAATCTATGTATTTATATTTATATTTGTCTTGCCTTTGTCATCAAATGGCCTATATATTTTTTAAAATTTATATTTATTAAACGGTTCGGTTAATCGTTAACCGCAGGTTTTTTAACACTCTAACCCGAAATCGAAACCGAAACCGATATATATCTACTTTTTTAACCATTAAAAAAATCACCGATTCGGTTAACCGCTTTTTCCGATTCGGATTATCGATTTTCAGTTCGGTTACCGGTTTGACCGGTTTTTTGCCCACCCCTAATACAACACACATAAGACATATTCTTAATACATGGATTAGAAAATAATAAAAAATAGATGTTACCAAACCGAACACAATCAATTTCATTCATTCACTCTCATTTGATTTTCTACATCAACAAAACCTAGTAAGCCAAACTAGATATTTTATTATTTTTATTTTTATTATTATTATTATTTAATTCACGTTCAAAAATATAGTTTACGCGTCGTTCACATGCCATTTTTGGTAAGCATACACACAAAAATGTCAAGAAAAAGAGCTTTTTTATGTTCACTATTAGGCTCAAATACAACTCACAATTCGTTGGGCTCAATTTCGTGTTACTAGTTTTCCCAAGCTCAAGTTTAAAAATCACACGCCTTGAATTCTTAACTTATCATATCCAAGTAATGATTTTAGCATTTTATCCAGAGTAGGGTCTAAGTGCAATCTTAGCTTATGTTTTTACATATACACGGGTTGTGTCTTACACTTAAACTAGCTAGCATGCAAAGGTTAAGTTCAATTCTCAATTCCTACGGACAAACAACGTAGTTTAACTTCGAAGGAAGTGTGTTTTTGAGAATTATTTGACATACAAAAAGTGAAAATAGGGAGATTATTCACATGCATAGGGAAACCACACACATGTTATTGATAAACACGGAGTGAAAATAGAGAAATTAAACACATGCTATTGAACAACTAAGAGTAAAAACAAGGAAATAATACATATGAATGGAAACCAGACACGTGTAATCAACAACAAAAGTGAAAATAGAGAAATCATACATATGCACGGGGGAGACCGTGCACGTAATCAACAAAAACAAAAAACAAAACTAAAAATTAAAACTAGACACGACGCAATAAAAATGAAATTTTGTGAGTTTGTCTACCCCTCCTCCTCACACTTAAAATTTGTAATCAGTTCCAACATTGCAATTTCAAAATTTAAGGTGCGAAATGTAAAGAGTTAGGGTAGAGAAGAAAACTCACTGATTGGCAGGGGGCCAGGGCCACTGCAAATCATGACAGTGACAATAGTCTTCTGCCACGTGCTTGAGTCATGTCCTACGTTGATCCATGCGTTGGACCATCTCATATGTCTAAAAATTTAGATTTCTCATCTCAAGCATCATAGCGTTCATGGATTGCAATTGGTCCTGAACTGATGGCCCTTCCTCACCTTCACTTTCATCTTGATGCTCTTTTTCCTCTTCTTCTTCCTCTTCAGATTGTTATGGTGGTTTCCGTGCCTTTTTTCGGGCTTACTACTTTCTCTGGTCGCCTAGCATTCTGCAAAACAGTTTTAAAAATAGACCTCCCAAGGAAGTCCTTATTTGTAACAACATGTGGGTGTGGGCCACTTTCCTCCGATTCATATTGAGATGCCGAAGAGAATATGCTAAGGTGCCAGCAACGAAGGAGTTAAGAGAGTAGCCAAGACGGTTCTGGATTTGACCAAGTTCAACACCCATCTTCTGAAAAGTTGAATGATAGACATTATGAGACATCTTGCACAGTGGCTAAGCCAGAATTTGTAACCTTAATCCTCCATTTTTTAGTTAGGCTTGACCTGATTCTATTTTGGGTGGATTAATTATTTGGTCTATTATCCGGATAATTTTAACAAACTTTTTATGCAATAATAAATAAATAAATATCACAATATATTTGAATCAATAATATAATTGTCACATGAAAATTACATTTAGATATAATGCTATTTTTATTATCGGAAATAATGACATTATTGGATAGCAGCTACTAAAGATTAATAATGATATTTTATTTTATACTTTTAGTTATAAATGGAGTAAAAATCATAGAGATGGATTTAATTATGTCACTACAAAATAATTAATATTTAAAAGGAAACAGTTGGCCAGTCAATTAATAAATATCTTTTATACAAAAATATATCTTTTATATACAGAGGTTATGTTCTATTCATGACGGGGGATGTGAAAAAGTATACATTATTTCTTTAAAATGATATGAAATCCATACATAATTTTACGGGATGTTCGTTAGAAAGGATATAGGAGGTGAGATAGGGATAAAAAAACACGAGATAAGTTATCTCGTGTTTGTTTGGGAGATAGAAGAGTGAGATAGATGAGGGATAAGCCTCTTATCCCTCAAATCTTATATCCACGAGGGGGGGTGGTATAAGGAGGTGAGATAAGCTCCTGCGATTTTAATAGGATGAAAAAGTCCATCTTATCCCTCAAATTAATGTTATGTATTTTAAATAAGGTTAAAATAGTAAAATGTATTATTTTATCCTTATCCTTATCCCACGTACCAAACATTGAATAATAATTCTCGACTATCATATTTTTATCCTTATCCCAACCATTTATCATTGTCCCTATCATATTTTTATCCTTATCCCTATCCCAATAGAATACCAAACGCCCCGTTAATATTTAAATTTAAAATTTTATAAATAGTATGTTATTTTTAATATAAAATTGATATATAAATTTTAGTTGGATTAGGATTTACAAGTTAACCTAAAAATGATATGAATATTTAAAATTATTTTTTTAATCTTTAATTTTTTACATGTTATATTTATTAATAAAAGTAATAAAATTACTATTATTATTTGGAAACACGTCTTAAACCTCCTATATTTTTATACACATTACATTATCTTCTAATATGATATTAGTAGAGTTTTTGATGATTAGCATTAATATATATATTGATCCAAAAATAACTTAAATTAATTAAAAATAGTATCATATCCTCCAATATTTTTAAAAATAATAATAAAAAATTAAATGTTACTCAAAACACGACACGATTGATTAGGTTAACACGATTATGACATAAAAAATTGAGTTAACGTATTTTTTATAATAACTGAAAATTAATATGACACTAATCCAATAATAGTCACAACAGGATTAATGAAAAGAAACACAATTAATAGTGAGATTTTTATTTAAAAAGAATTAACAGTGGGGTTAAACACCAAAATGGTGTTAATTGGAAAAATAATTCTCCATATAAAAAGGTTAAGAATTATTTTTTATAAGAGTTGTTTCTAACCCATAATTAAAAATAATTATTTAAACAAGAATTAAACTACCATGATAAAAATATTCTAACACATTAAATTTAAATGCTTTGATTTATTTATACTAATGTGTTTGTTCAATGTTGAGTTATTTAATACATAAGACATTAAGTTGTAAGGCCCAAAGGCCCACAAGAGAAAGTCAAGCCCAAGTCAACGGATGAAAGCCTCACGGCTCAAGCAGATCAAAACGCAGCTCCAGTTGAGCAAAACGCAGGCCCAGCAATGAGAAGGATCGAGAAGCCTTCGGTCAAAAGCTTCAAGACGAAGCTGCTGAGTTGAGCGACAAGGAAGTCAGGTCAGCAGATGACCTGAATAAACTTGAAGACAAAGTATTTCTACTTTAGGTAAAGTTCAGAAGACGCAGAAAGCTGTCTGGAAGACTTTGCCATAAATGTGGAAACATTTTGTCCAGCCTGACGAAAAGCTGCTGAGCACTGTCGAAGACAGAAGATACAAGAATTTGATTGGCCGAGGACGCTGAGCACGTACTGAGTGACAGCGACAGGAAGCCGTTTGTCTCCAACGGTTATTTCGAAATTCGAAATTACCGGTGCATCAAGTGTCACTATAAATAGGCCACTCAAACGCTTCATTCGATGCAGATGTTCAATCAAGTCGAAACGCTGACCAAATTGATATTCGAAGTTCTGTGAGAAAAGCAAAGCAAATCTTACACCAATTCCAAACTTGTGTAAAAGTCTAGAGTGATCTTATTCATCTAAGGTGTCTTAGCAATTGTTGTTTAGGACAAACAAACACTTATCATTTCTAGAAATATAGAAAGGAGAAGCTGAGTACTCAATCATAGTACTCAGCGGTAGAAATAGGAGTGAGTAGAGGAATAGAGGAAGGTACTCTTGTATACTCAGCTTTCTATTGTAAAAGGTTTGTGCTCTACCTTTAAAGAGCTCAGTAGAGGATTCTGAAAAGCTCGGAAGGAATTCCGGGGACTGGACATAGGCGGTGAGGCCGAACCAGGATACGTCTGCTGAGTAATATCCTTCTAACCTTTATCTCCTTAACTTATTGCTTGCTATAATACTGCCTAGTTAAAACGCTGAAAAGAACATAAGCTGAGTTGAGTGAACTAAGAAGCTGAGTTCATGAATAGACTCAATTGCTATCTCTTGACTCAAGGACAGATTCAGACTTAGTCACCTGTTGACTAAGCTTGTATCTGAAACTTACTCAGTATCACTGTGCTAAAAGACTTCGAGAAGTCTAAGTTAAAAATTAACAGTCAGCCTAACGTGAATTTTTTTAAATAGTTCCTAACCCCCCCCTTGGAACTAATATTGTCACGTTACACGGGACCAACAAGTGGTATCAGAGCTTAACAGCTCACTGAACAAGATATAACTATCTTGAGCTGATCCCCACAATGGCTGAGAACAGCACTCGTTTCCTCCTAGGAAATCAGACAACTCAGATTCTTCCTGAGGGACTGTCCATTACTAGGCCTCCTCTATTCTTCGGGTCTAACTATACCTTTTGGAAGAACAGAATGAAAAACTTCATTCAGGCAACAAACATGAGTGCATGGCTTTCTATAGTCCAAGGCCCGTTTGTTCCTGTTGAAACTGTTGACGGACAAACGTCTATCAAAGCTGAGGCTAAGTGGTCAGAGGATGACCTCAAGAAACTACAAAATCATGCGCTGCTATAAATATGCTTCACTGTGCGTTAGATGCTGCAGAGTACAATAAAATCTCAGGTTGCGAGTCAGCACAGGAGATTTGGAAGAAGCTGGAAGTCACCTATGAAGGAACCAGTAAGGGTCAAGGAATCCAAAGTGAACCAACACATGAGGCTGTACGAGCTGTTCGAGATGAATGATGGTGAAGGAATTTCTGACATGAACTCAAGGTTCACCAACATTATCAACGAACTCAAGAGGCTCGGCAAGAACTTCACTAAGGAAGAGCAAGTGAAGAAAATACCGAGGAGTCTTCCCCAAAGCTGGCAAGCAAAGAAGACAGCCGTTGAGGAAGCCCAAGACCTGACCACCTATAAATATGATGAGCTCATCGGATCTCTGCTGACCCATGAGATATCAATGAAGGACTTTGAGGTGAAAGAGAAAGCTGAGGACAAGAAGCAAAAGTCTCTTGTCATGAAAGCTGACTCCACTGATGGTGACTCATCTAATGATGAAGAAATGGCCATGTTCACAAGAAAGATGAAGAAGCTGTTCCGCAAGAATGACAAGTACAACAGGAAGCCATTCAATATAAATGACAAATACAAAGCTGAGTCAAGCGACAACAAATATAAGAAGGAAAGCTCAAAGCCTATCACATGCTTTGAATGTCATCAAACTGGCCATATCAAGTCAAGCTGTCCTACTCTAAAGAAGGACAAGAAAAATGGGAGAAAAGCAATGGTGGCCACATGGAGCAATAGTGATGAATCATCCTCATCAGGAGCTGAAGCCACTGAGTCAGCAAACATCTGCTTCATGGCAGATGAGTCTGCTGATCCTTGTCTTTCTGAGCAAGCTGACTCATTATGTGCATCTGACAATGAGGAACAACCAACTGAGGTAACAACTCTACCTTTGCCCAGAAATGAAATGATTAACGCTCTGAGTGATCTCTACACACTTGTCAAAAAGTGCAACAAGAAAGTGCGAGCACTCAGCAGGCGATGCGATGAGATTGAGGAGGTCAAACTCAGTGACCTTCGTCATCTTCTCCAGGACAATACCAGGCAAGATGAAAATCTGAAAATCATGCATAGGTATGTCACTGAGGTCTAATCAGACTCTAAGAAGCTGAGGAAGGACATCACATCTATTCAGAACCAGCTAAAGGTTCCGAATAAGAAAAATGTCCATCATTACGCTGAGTACTCAGGTACTAGTCAGCGGAAATGGACTCCCCAACGAAATGTCCAATGTGACTTTTGTGGGAAGAAAGGCCACACTACCAAGGTGTGTTGGCATGCTCAGCACAATGGTGCTGACCCGCCAATAAGGCGTCCACAAAGGAAAGTCCATTGTGACTTCTGTGGTAAGACTGGCCACACCACCAATGTGTGCCGTCATAAAATTAAGAATGATGTATTACCTGTTGTGCCTAACAAATGAGGACCCAAAAAGACTTGGGTACCTAAAGATAACTAGCTATATTGCAGGTAGGCCTGAGGTGTGCTCAGAAGTCAAAGATGTGGTACATTGACAACGCATGCTCGAGGCATATGACCGGTGATGAAACTCAGTTCATCACACTTGAGCTTAAACGAGGAGGAAGCGTAAGTTTTGGAGACAACAAAAAGGGTAAGATAGTAGGGTCAGGAACCGTTGGTGGTAATCCTACTATTGAGTCAGTCTCCATAGTCAGAGGACTTGAATATAACCTACTGAGCGTAGCTCAGCTGTGTGACAGCGGTAGAAAGGTTATATTCGATGCCACTAGATGTAAAATACTCGAGGGGAAAACGAATGAGTTGATTTTAACTGCCCCTCGTGTTGACAATGTCTTTATGCTGAATTTAGAAAATAAATTTTCAAAAAATATATGCTTAGTGTCAAAGGAAGAAAATTCCTGGCTATGGCACAAGAGACTTGGTCATGTAAGCATGGACCTCCTGGCCAAATTAGCAAGAAAGCAATTAGTTGAGGGACTGCCCGAACTTAAGTTCGAGAAGGATCAATTATGCAATGCTTGTCAGCAAGGAAAACAAACTAAAAAATCTTTTCAAAGTAAAAACGTCATCTTAACCAAACGTCCGCTAGAGTTGCTACAATTGGATTTCTTCGGACCAGTCCAGCCGCTGAGCTTGGGTGGTAGGAGATTTTCCTTGGTCATTGTAGATGACTTTTCTCGGTACACTTGGATCATCTTGCTGAGTAGCAAGGATGAAACTTTTGAGACATTTTCAACATTAGTTAGAAAACTTGAAAATGATAAAGACCTAAAATTAGCTCACATCCGAAGTGATAATGGTGGAAAATTCAAAAACCAACAGTTTGTTGAGTTCTGTGAAGCCAGCGTCATTGACCATAATTTCTCTGCTCCTAGAACTCCTCAACAGAATGGGGTAGTTGAAAGGAAGAACATAACCTTGGTTGAAATAGCCAGAACAATGCTGAGTGGGAATAGGCTTCCAAAGTACTTTTGGGGTGAAGCTGTCAACACAGCCTGTTATATACTCAATAGGGCTCTAGTCAGACCCATATTGAAGAAGACCCTCTACGAACTTTGGAAAGGACGAAAACCCAACATTGGATACTTTCGTGCCTTTGGTTGTAAATGTTTTATTTTAAAAACTAAAGACAACCTTGCTAAGTTTGATTCAAAAGCTGATGAAGCTATCTTTTTAGGCTACTCAACAAAGAGCAAAACATACAGAGTTTTCAATAAACGAACTCATGTCTTAGAAGAGTCAGTACACATTGAGTTCGATGAAACTAACCCTGCAGGGAAGGTCAGTCAACCGACTGAGGATGATCCATACTCGGCAGATGCTGACCAAAGTGGAGCCGCTGAGTTACCACTTCCAGGGCTCACCAAAGGTAAAAATGAAACTCAAATTGTTTTCACTGACCAATCTATACCTGCAGAGATTGTTGAAACACAACCAGCTCAAGACATTACACTATCGAAAGAAATCAGAATCCCAATGGGACAATCTGAAAGCGCTATTCTCGATGCTGCTGAGAATACCTTGATGACAATGAATCAACTCAGGAGATACCTCAGTAATGTAGCATTCGTCTCAGTTCTGGAACCAAAGAATTTTTCAGAAGCTGAGAACGACGAGTTCTGGATGTGTGCAATGCAAGAAGAGCTTGATCAGTTCAAGAGGAATGAAGTTTGGGACTTAGTGCCAAATCCAAGAAGCCAGAAGACCATAGGAACAAGATGGGTCTTCCGTAATAAGCTAGATGAACAAGGGAATATGGTCAGAAACAAAGCAAGACTTGTAAGGTATTGACTACGGTGAGACCTTCGCCCCAGTGGCAAGGCTTGAAGCAATTAGAATATTATGTGCATATGCCAGTTTTATGAATTTTAAATTGTTTCAAATGGATGTCAAAAGTGCATTTCTTAATGGAGTTATAAATGAGGAAGTCTATGTTAATCAGCCTCCAGGGTTTGAGGATCCTAAGTTCCCAAACCATGTTTATAAACTAAAAAATGCTCTGTACGGTCTCAAGCAAGCACCACGTGCTTGGTATGAGAGGCTAACCAGTTTCCTGCTGACTAGAAATTATGTTAGAGGAAAAGCTGATACAACCTTATTCATTAAGAGAAAGGGTAAAGATACCCTGCTGGCTCAAATATATGTTGATGACATCATTTTTGGTGCTACTAATGAGTCTATGTGCAAGGAATTTAGTAAGCAGATGCAGAATGAGTTTGAAATGTCAATGATGGGAGAACTCAACTTCTTCCTTGGACTTCAAATCAAGCAAGGCAAGAATGGCATTTTCATCAGTCAAACTAAGTATGCTAAGGAGATATTGAAGAAATATGAACTTGAAAACTGTAAGCCAATATCTACCCCAATGGGCACTGACACTGTCCTTTGTGCTGATGAAAGTGGTAAGTCAGTAGATAGTAAATTATATCGAGGTATGATTGGCTCCCTACTTTACTTAACAACTAATAGACCTGACATTCAGTTCTTAGTATGTTATTGCGCTAGATATCAATCTAACCCTAAGGAATCTCATTACATATCTGTAAAAAGAATCCTTAGATATTTGCAAGGCTCAGTGAATGCAGGTTTATGGTATCCTAATACTTATGATTTCACACTCATTGGATACATTGACGCTGACTATGGACGAGACAAGCTGGAGCGAAAAAGCACTTCAGGGGCATGTCATTTCCTTGGAAGCTGTCTTGTGTCTTGGTTCAGTAAGAAACAGTCGTCAGTAGCCTTGTCAACCACTGAAGCTGAGTACATTGCTGCTGGAAGCTGTGTTGCCCAAGTCCTCTGGATCAAGCAACAACTAGAAGATTATGGTGTTCAAACCAAAATGATTGAAGTCAAATGTGACAACAAAAGTGCCATTGACCTATCAAAGAACCCAATCCAGCACAGCAGGATGAAGCATGTCAGCATAAGGCATCACTTCATCAGAGACCATGTACTCAAAGGTGAGATCAAGCTGACCTACGTCCCAACGGATGAGCAGCTTGCTGATATCTTCACCAAGCCGCTGGCTCGTGGGCAATTCAACATACTCAGAGAAGCTATCGGTATGTTTAATCCTCTCCAATAAATTCTAAGTATTATTCATGCTGAGTGATTTTTACATACTGAGTTGCTATGAATGCTGAGTGCTTTTAGCATGCAAAGTTATAAAACCGACTTATACACTCAATACTTGAACTGCTGGGTAACTACGTTGCTGAGTAAAGCAACTTGCACAATTAGGCTTTGCACGCAAATTTAAGTAGCCTCTAGGATGACATAAGCGTCATCATTAGTAAAACCATGTGCCGTTTCTCGCAATTAATGTCAGTAATAACTGACTATCGATGGTTCAAATTCTCACCGTTTTCCCTGACCTATCAAATCAATTCCTTCCGGTTATAAATAGTGAAAGATTTCTCACTATTCATTTCCTACGCTTGATTCTCGCACTCGAACTCTCTCTCTCTCTCAAATCCCAAATCTCTCGGCATTCCTAAGAAACATCAAAGAACACCATGTGTGATTCCCAGAATATTTCCGATGACCAATATGAGGACAACCGATCAGATATCAATCTTGCTTCTCCACCTGAGCAGGAGTATGACGAAACCTCAAAAGAAGAAGCTCAAACGGGTCATGGTCGGCACGAAAAACCCATGGATGAAGTCAGCATCCTTGGTATTGACCCCAACACTGAACATTCAACTCCCTCAAAG
The DNA here is from genome assembly GCF_963576675.1 of Euphorbia lathyris. Lineage (NCBI taxonomy): Eukaryota > Viridiplantae > Streptophyta > Magnoliopsida > Malpighiales > Euphorbiaceae > Euphorbia > Euphorbia lathyris. The sequence goes on along the minus strand of NC_088912.1, from coordinate 54,234,944 downwards.
AAAAAGAAGAAGGACAAGGGTAAGAAGCCTAAGGAAAGAACCTTCCTATCTGCATTCTCAGACATTGAGGACCTAGATGTCATTCCCTCATAATGGTTCTCGAAGAGCTTCGTTGAAGCTGAGAAACCCTATAGCGAATGGATATCCCAGAATGGATGGACGAAACTCTTCTCCCTCAATGGCCTGACCTATCCAAGACTTGTAACTGAGTTCTACTCAAATTTGCTGATTGCAATAGACAATGTCGACTTCATGGTAACCTACGTTAATGACAAGCAAATCATCATCAACCCCTCATACCTGGCCATACTTTTAGAGTTAAAAGAGGAAGGGACTGAGTTAAGGAAAACCAGTGATTATAAACGAGTCAAGTATGATACTGAGTTCTGTAAGCCAGAAGGACATGTAGGTGAAGTCTCGTGCACTTCACTCAGTCAGCAGCAAAGACAAGCTCACTATATCCTGACCAACTATCTGTTCCCAAAGGTCAACACCACATCTTCCACATCCAACTTCGAGCAGTGCTTCATATGACACATGCTGACTTACCAACCCCTGAATATGCCTGTGTTTTTTATAGGGGCAATTCAACGAAACACTGGAGCTCTTCGAATGGGATCACTCATCACCGAGATCCTCAAGGATCATAAGATCAGCTTCAAGGGTGAAGAAAGTGTAGTGGGGACGGAAATCACTGTTGAGATCCTTACTAGACTAGCACACAGCCTTCCTTTCAAATCCAAATCTACGAAAGGAAAGGAAACAATGATAGACGATGAAGAGCAAATCGAGCAGCCCAGTAAAGGGAAAAAGAGAAAAGTAGACACATCAGCTGAACAGAAAGCTAAACCGGCAATTCAGACTGCAAAGAGAATTAAAGTGGTATTGAAAAAACCTTCTCCAGCTGAGTCAGCTAAGAAGAAAGTTGGACCTGCTAAGGCTTCCCAAAAACGACCCGCCGTTGTCCAAGAGATTGAGGATGAACAGGAGGAAACTGAGCAACCCCTAAAGAGGAAGAAGGTTTCTGGAGTTACACCATTGAACGCAACTCCTCTGGACTTTGCTGTTCCAAAGGAATCCTTCTTCCTGCGAGCTCAGGAAACTGATGGTATTGAAACAACTCCTAATAATCAATAGGAAAAGTCTGTCTCTGTTGAGAAGACAAATAAGAATGCACCCAGCAACTCAACTGCTAAAGTATAGGCTACTGAGCCAGCAACTGAGTCTCTTGTTGGCACCATGACTGTTGAAGAACAAGCTGAGGACGTCCATCTTGATGTCTCTCCTAAGTCAACCAACACCATCTCTGCTGACCAAACTCCTTCTCCAAAACTATCCAAAGAAGGCAGGGACAAACGGTTCAAAAGGAAGTCACGCAAACCACCCGTATTTGATGTACTGGATGATTCTCCATTGCGTGATCCTATTGTTGACCTGACTGCGTTGGAGTTCAACTTTTTCTCCAAAGCAATTGCAAAACCTTCACCAGTCCAGGAAAAACACGCCTCTGTTTCTCGTAGTTAGGAACATACTGAAGCTGACGCTTCTAAGGGTCAGAACTCACGCCTCAACTAAGTAAATGATCGAAGAACCCGCTGTTAAGCTAAATGAACAAGCATCTGAAGACACTCCTGCTCAGGACAATCTTGAGCTGACTCCTCCATAAGTCAATACTCAGCTCCAGACTGAAACTGAGCAGGAAGGCACTGCTGCTGCGCAAACCACTCTGATCCAACCTGAGCAGCTAGTCAACAAGTCAACTACAACTGACGGCTCAATCTCCCAGGATGCCACTCCCATTGATCACCCTTCACTTAATCATGAGGGCACCTCCATTTCTGGTCAGCAACCAAATATCCAAATCCCAGCTGGTAACCAGAATTCAGTTCCTGAGACTCCATCAACTGACCCCTTAAGCTTTCTTACTACTTCTCATTCTGGGAAAAGAATTCTTCAAGCTGCTCAAGAACTGATTGCTGACATCCAACGCACTCATGGCTCTGATGCTGAGTGTCATTCTGCTGAGACTATTCAACTGAGCACCATAACGCAACTTCTGACTGAAATCAAAGGTCTTAAGGAGCTTATGTGTGTGCTAACCAATATGGTTGCTCAGCAGCCAAAGCAGGAGTTTGCTACAAATATGGCTAACCTTCATCTACATATGGTGCACCACATGGACACTATTGAAGGAAAGCTGAATGCCATATCTGCCGCAAACTCAAATGTAGCTCAGTCGGCACAAGTTGCTCAGGTCTTCAGTCAACTCCATTCTGAGCTGACTGCTACTAGAGACTTGGTTTCCTCTTCCTCCCAATGCACAATAGAGCAAATAGCTGAATCTATTCGCATGCTCAGCTTAACTCGAGAAGAGATGCAAACCGAACCGGCGAAGTCAACTGAAATCTTCCAACTCGCCAAGTCTACTTATCAGCATGCCAGACATCAATCCACTCAGCGCCACCACTATGATGTTGCACTGCTCAGGATGTACCATCAGTCCTACGCCAAAATGACGGACTCCATTACCTGGATGGGCAAGTCACTTGAGTTCATACTCAGTGTCATCAGTGCTCATATGGACATTCTGGCGTCCAACATGGCTAGTGGTATCCAAATTTTTGAAGGGCTTAAGCATAGTACGAGTCAACTCCAACAGTATTCAACATTGCTAACATGTGCTGTTGATCAAGGGAAATTTGATGCTACTGTCCCTTAGCCCTATGATGCTGGCAAAACGGGGGAGAAAGATAAACAACTGGTAGAAGGAACTCAAAAGAAGAAACATCCAGGATCAACTTCTGATGTCCCTCCCATCACACAAACTCAGCGACAAGATACATTGAAGCCTAGTCAGCAAACCAAACCTAAATCAAACCAAGTTTCTATCAACATTAGAAAATAGATGTTTTAACTTGTGTAATCTTAGTGTTTGCTGTTGCCATGTTTCTTGTTTTTCTGCGCTAATATATTATCGTATCTTCTTACAAACAACTGTGTCTTTTTACTTATTGCTTTATGCTTATCTGCTGTGTTGATCTAGATGCATGACTTTTCTCACATATCTTCTTGCTTAAATCTCATTGAACAAAGTAACTGAAACTTGTGAATGTAAATATTAATCAAGTACTTGGCCACTGAGTAAAACTACTCAGCTCCAACTAATTTACTCAGTCTACTTCCACTCTGATAATTGAACTTAATCTTTCGCTTAACTGAGTATCAAAACTGAGTAAAGTGAAAATGTTCCAAGTGCTGACCTTACGTTAAAAACTGACCTTAGACTTACTTGCTTAAACCTTAAAATGTTTAAAGTAAAACTAAGTCAGTGGTTCAACCCTTACGGGGGAGAATCTTAACAAATTGAGAAAAGGTCAACTATCATGGGGGCAGCTCAACACTGAGTTCCTTATTGTATATTTTTTCCAACATCAAAATGGGGGAGTGTGTTGAAACACCTTTCCACATTATTTTGATTTGATAAAATTATTTAAACAAGAATTAAACTACCATGATAAAAATATTCTAACACATTAAATTTAAATGCTTTGATTTATTTATACTAATGTGTTTGTTCAATGTTGAGTTATTTAATACATAAGACATTAAGTTGTAATGTCCAAAGGCCCACAAGAGAAAGTCAAGCCCAAGTCAACGGATGAAAGCCTCACGGCTCAAGCAGATCAAAACACAGCTCCAGTTGAACAAAACGCAGGCCCGGCAATGAGAATGATCGAGAAGCCTTCGGTCAAAAGCTTCAAGACGAAGCTGCTGAGTTGAGCGACAAGAAAGTCAGGTCAGCAGCTGACCTGAATAAACTTGAAGACAAAGTATTTCTACTTTGGGTAAAGTTCAGAAGACGCAGAAAGCTGTCTGGAAGACTTTGCCATAAATGTGGAAACATTCTGTCCAGCCTGACAAAAAGCTGATGAGTGATGGGCGTGGCGCCTAGGTAGAGCTTATGAAATATATATTAAGATAAGTTCGTTATGACTAAGGATGTGATCTTCCTAAATGCTCTATCTCTACTAGACGCTACTACTTAGGGGCAAGTGTACCCTGTCGTATCAAGTAATAATCTGGTTAAGACCGGGTATCGAATCGACGGGATTTATAACTACAAGTATTAAACGACTCGGTTCTATACGTTATCTAAGCGGTGAATACTTTGAGTTCATTTGGGAAACAACTACAAACTACTCCTAACTACGGGTGAGACAGATTTATATAACGAAAACTCTACGAAATGATATGGATGGTGATAAGTTATAAGTGTGATAAACAATGACTCCCAATATATACGGTTAATGATTTACTCTTGCAATGACGACTACGTGTAGTGTGACCGACCCGTGAAGTACTTAGACTACGTGGTTCCTAGTCAAGGCGTGTCTAATGCTTAGGATTAGAAATTAGGGCCCGTAAGTTCCGTGGCTTATCAATTCCTACGGTTTCCAGTGCGTCACTTGTTGGGGTTTAGTGTCCTATAGACAATTGTTCTAGGATACAAACTTAATATAAATGAAGTGTTCTTTATATCATTTGTTTTAATGAGATATATGTTTTCATAACTATATAAAGGCAATCCCTTTTAAGAACTAAATAAAGTCTAATAAAAGGAAATCCATAAGTTTGTTTAAAGTGATTATAACGTGTTCATACAAGCATGAAGTGAGACGAAACTTTATAATAAACTAATAAACTTAAAACCACCCCAAGTCAAGTAATATGTTTAGGATTGACATATCACTGCTGAGACTTACATGTAACAATGTCTTCTGTCGAGACAGAAAGCTGATCTCACAAGCTTCATATATATAGATATCTGGACAGTTACATGGATCTAATGAAAAGAAGTTCGTTAGGATTGGGGACCCGACTTGAGGTAACAGGATGGGTAGATTCATCTTTGTCACCTGTTCATAACAGAGATGGCTCTGGGGTGTGAACGGCAGATGTTGGGTATCACATGAAGTAATTGCAGGATAGTTATACATTGGATTGAGCATTAATCACTCCCGATAAATGGGAGATACATCCATGGATCGCTTGTGGAAGACTTGACTCTAAATCCTTGCAAGGTGATAGCTTAAGACTTGAAATACAGATTTCATTTAACCTATCTAATTGGAGTTGACTCGTCCTGTACAAGTAAAACGAACGTCTCGCTATATGTGACTTGACATTATCCATAGTCATAAGATTCAGTTCAAGAATGTAGTTGATAAAGGATCGAATTATACTGTAACTAATACGGAAAGGTCAACAACAGAATCAACCTGTCTTCTTATAGCTCTGAGGGAATGTTTCGGATTTGCCAATCACATTTTGCGTACTCATTCCGTTATGCAAAGATTAAATATAATTATGTGAAAATTAATTTAATAGTTGCATACGGCTAGAAGCAATAAGAACCTAATGGGTCACACATAAGACTTGGAACCTAAAAGAGAAACGGATGTTAATTAATTGATGGAAGCCCAACTGAGTCCACTAAGGCCCAGGATATAGGGTGGGGCGATTTTATGTATATAAAATACATAAACATTTAATTTGATTTTAAACAATTCTAATTAGATTATAATTGTGAATTAAATTAATTAAAGGATAAATAAGTTAAGAGTTTTAATTAGATTAAATTGCTCCTATTATTATCCTATAAGGTTACTATTATTATCTTTATATTTAAGATATAATTATAGATAATAAATAAGAATTATATTCCGAATTAAATTCTTATTCAGTAACCTAATTCTATCTAACTAGGGTTTAGATATAAGAGAATATAAATACCCCCTATATGAGAATTTTCGAAATACACATAGCAAACCGGGAGAGAGAATTTCGACCCACACCATAAGGACGAGATTATCCACCGTTTCCTTCCGTTCAATTGATTACATCTCTTTTCTCTTTATCCTTGATCTTGTGTTGATTAATTAGAGACAATCTATTTTGGTTGTTATATACGGTTGATTCTAACTTGATCTTCAATTGTTTTGTTTTGTACTTGGAAACTCGAAGTAAGAGTTATAGGCACTTCGTTTGCAACGGTAGATAGAACTTCTAAAAGGTATTTCTTTCTATCCCTCTTTATATGAAATAACGATTAACGGATCTTGGGTTATGGAAATAGGTTAAAATTTTTATATTTCCACTGCCATACGTTAGCCTATTTTCCTTCATCACTTCCGGTAATGCAACACCTATATGAATCCCTAAAGATAGCCCGAATGGCGTCGGAAATTGCGTTCCCCTGCACAATAATCAATTACTAATATCAGAACAAGTAACAAACATCAACACGTATATAGAAAAAGAAATTGTAAATCATATGTTATAAATATGGAAAGTGTAAATATGGAATACAACCAAGCCTAGTACATAGGAAGAGTACAAGCTAATTAGCAAGTGAAAAGGGAAGAATCCACCCTCAGAACTAGCTAACCGGACTCAAGGCCGTCTCTTAGGACTTGGAGATGGAACTCTCGAGCTTGGTGAACGAAGATGGAACGGAACTTTGACAGAATGCTGGAATAAACGAACAAGCTCTTAAGGTGGAAGAGTTTTTGATATGTAAAATCTGAATCCCTAAATGAGTGCTAATCACCCTTATTTATACATATCAAGCTAGGGGTAAAATTGTAAATTCATAAGATACAAGCATGGAGATACATTATTTCTGCATTTTTCCCATGACACGCCACGCGTATGGTAGGGGACGCCCCGCGTATTGGCCCATTTCATCAATAATTCCTACATGTGGACCAAATTCAGATCTTGTTGTCTCAACCACGCCCCGCGTAGACTGGGGTACGCCCCGCGTGGTTGAGCTCCTGAGATTTAGTAGCTTGAATTGAGGCTTTTACGCCACGCGTAGCCTGAGGAACGCCCCGCGTATATGAGTCCCTGGATCTTTTGGGTTGAAGAACTCCCATATACGCCTCACGTGTAAGGTGGGATGCCCCGCGTAGGGGAAGTTGACTTGGAAGACCATGCAGTCTGACTTTCATGATTGAGCTTATCATCTCTGACTATAGATGTCACACGCCCCGCGTGGACGTTCATACGCCCCACGTATCAGTGGGTTAGTCCCACGTGGTGCCTATGGATTGAGCAATTATTTCTGACTGGATGTCACACGCCCCGCGTATGTCGGTGGGATTTTGCTCTTTACTCGTACCTGAAATACAATTCTCAAGAGCCGAGTTAGCTTGATGTTTTATTTTCTAAATTTAATAAAATGAAGACAATTAGCCGAAAGTGCAGAATTTATTTTTATTTCGTTATTTTATTAAAAACTCCGTATTTTTGTAATTAAACTTATTTATTTAGTCCTAAATTGACCGTAAACCACGCTAAAAGATAGGGACGAAATGCCCCTATCAACCTCCTCGGACTTTAAAGTTTTACTTGTCCTCAAGTAAAAGAAATCGAAAGACAGGGGATTGAGATCATTAAGAAACAAACCGTCGGTTGGTTTTACCAAGTGCGTGATTCCAAAGCTAAAGTTTTACGCAAAGTTTTCGGCAAGTACCTACGCAAACAAATGAGTAACCAAAACTTGTTTGAGACCTCCATGATCAAATTTAATAGGCAATATCAACGGGGGTCGATTATCTTTTGAGAACCCGATAGTACCTCACCAAGGGATTTCACTCTTACGCTCAAATCTTGGTGGGTCGGTGTTTTTGCACTCTCCTTTGCACTTACTCGAAGTCACTTTGAGTTTGCATTTTTATCCGGGTTTTTCCTCCTATGTTATGGTTTAGGCAATATTAAAAATGAACCCGGAGGGGGGTTGTAATGTGGGTGGCTTTCTAGTGGTTAATTTTTAGAAACTCGAGTTCAAACACCATTTTGATGATCGCACCGTGTTTTTATTTTGGCCTTAGCGAGTTCGTAAAATATAACTCGAAATTGCTCGGGTGGAGCTTGAGAATGCCTTTTTGCTCTTTATTGTGTTTTTCTTTTTCTTTTTGTTTTGAGAGCGGCACAAAAACGATTTCGAAAGCTTATGGTGCTTACTTGTCAAGGCCTTGGCTTATTTCGGGAAATTCTGGTGCGATTTGATTTTGTTGGTATTTAAACAAGAGGAAAATGGGTTAAATGTTAAAAAGGCATTAATAAAGAAGTCGGTTAATAGGCTCGAGGGAGTTTCCTAGAGGTTAATGAAAACGAGAAAAATAATTTAAGAAAATAATTAGCCTAAGTGGGTTCGTTTTATCATCTATTGCCATTTTTACCAAAATAAGTGTACTTAACCCGGTATTAGGTGCAAACTCTATGAGTCGAGTGAAGTCAAAGCTCTCGAAAAATTGTGAAAGAAATAGAGTTCTCGTACGAACTCTTTTAGGCTCAAAAATATCTCACAAGAATTTCGGGTTAAATTGTGTACGTTCAAGTTCTCGTCAAATTTTCAACTACCCCGTTTTTATTGCCTTTTTAAATTTCATTATAGAGATAACCTGTGGGTTAGGACTCAATGCTTTTGTTTAGTACGAACCTAGGCTTTGCATAAATTCTATAACTTCAGAATCAAGACTAAAATTTCTTAATTAAACTGATCCTTTGATTTAACGTCTTTACATTTAAAAACAAATAACGAAACTTTTAATTAATTTCCGAGGGAGGTAGTGTGTCGGAAAAAATTTAAGAATCAATAAATTAGTTTAATTATTTTGTTCTTTATTTTTGTTTTTGTTAGTGCAAAACAAACGGTGAGTGCGGGGTTGCACGGCCCTACGCGTTTATTAAAATGACGTCTATTCCTAGGACGTCGCAAAAGAAAAGAAAAACAAAAACAAAAAGAAAGATAGAATTGAAATGGGAAAAGGACCCTGGAGGTCAGGTCCTACGCGTGACGTATCCAGGGGGGCGCCCCGCGTAAGAGGTGCGTTTTAAGCAAATTGAGGCCAGAGACGCGGGGCGCACTGAGAGTGGCGCTCCGCGTGTTCCGAGTCCTAGGCCAGTTTGGAAGGCAGAAGGTCGGGCACGCGAGGCATAGAATGGGGCACGCCCCGCGTGCACGTTATTAATTCATGCATAAACAGAAAAAAAACGCACACGGAAAGAAGAAATAAACAAAACCAAACATAAAGAAAAATCATAAGAAGGGGAAAGAGATATATATTAAAATAGAAAGAGAGTACAAAAAACACAAAAGACAACACCACAAAAAACACGAACTACAAACACAAACACGAAAAGGAAAAAACATAAAACAAAGGAAAACATAAAAAAACAAAAGGAAACTAGGGTGGAGGCGGAGGAGGGTGGCCGTGAATGTTGAAGTGGGTGAAAAAGGTGTGGGTAAAGGCATCGAAGCTAGCCCGGTCTGCTTGCCTTTGGGCCTCGGAAGCATCGAGGCGAGCATCATGGGCGTCGAAGCATGAGTCGAAGTGGATCCAATCACATCGTTGGTTTCCCTCCAAAATATCCAACCGGGCGTAGATGGAGTTGAAGTCGTGGTTGGGGGGTGGACTAAAGTTGAGTCCGAGGTCGAAGTCCCAACCTTCTTCCGCTTGCTGCTCGCCCGCCCCCGAACTCTCACCCGGGCCAGAGGCGCGACGTTTGAGGGACTTGAAGGCGTTTTTCTCCAAGGGGCGGGGTTCTAGATGGTGAAGGAGGTCAAGGGCGGCGGGGCCAAGGGCGAAAGTGGCAAAAATAGTGACAAGATGCCCGAGCCCAAGTTTGGCACGCTTTCGGGTTGGCATGTGGTGGATCATAGTAGCAACAAGGAAAGAGAGGTCGAATTTGAGACCGTTTGTGGAACAATACAAAGCTAAGAGCTCGAGCTTGTTGACCTTGTTAGACTCGGACTTCCCCGTAAAATAATAGCTGATGAAGCGGTGGAGGAGGTAGAGGATGGGGTCGCGGATGCTTCCCGGGTGGAGGTTGGATACATCATAGGTGTCCGAGCCGGTGATAGTGGCCCAGAATTCACGGGCAGTGTCATCGGAGGGAAAATAGGTGGTGCCTGGTTCCGTTTGCTTGGTGAAATGGAAGCGGATCCAGGCCGTGTCAATGGAGTAAGGATGGTTGTGAAGACGGAAGTGGAAGAGGGCGGCACCGGGGACACCATTAGACTCAAGGGTGGAGAAGAATTCCTGAACTAGTGATGGGTACACAAGATGGCGGGCACGAAAATGGTCTTGCCAACCAAGGGCTCGTAGACGATCTTCGAATGCACTACCGAGGTCGTAGTGGTCGAGAATGCTGCGATCGATATATGGGAGGGCCATGACGGTGGAAGTGGAGACGGTGAGGTACTGGACCACCTCCGCTTCCGTGTGGAGGTGAAATGGGGCGTTGTATTGGTTGGTGAGTGGTGGTGTTTCTTCTTTTTCGGGTGGTGGTGGTGATTGGTGTTGTTGGGAACGAGAAGAGAGGGCACGAGTGGACCGCGGGGGACGGTCGCTAGCGGCTCTCTTGCTTCGAGTCATGGTTTTGGAGGAGTGAGGAAGAATGTAGGAGGGATATGGGGAGTTAGAGTGAGTGTGAGGGAAGGAGTTATGAAAAAGGGAGGAGTATAAATAGGGGAGGAGTGGGGATCCAAGTGAAATGCGGATTCCCAGAGGGATACGCGGGGCGTGAAGGGGCCACGCCACGCGTATCCCACCTGATCTTATTTGATGCAAAAATTGGCACGCCACGCGTATCGCACCTCCTGGCCGAAAATACGTGGGAGAATGGCGAGGACGTGGGGCGTGCCTGGGGGTACGCCCCGCGTGGGAGAAGGAAGTGGAAGCATTTTTTCGGTTTTTTCCAAAGAGTTTTTAAATTTTTATGGATTTTAATTGGTGGTTAAGGCAAAATTAATGTGGAGGGAAGTTAAAGAATTTTAAATTTTGAAAAGAAGTGATGTGATTGGAGGTGAGAGGAGGTGGAGTGTGGAAGTGGAAAAGATGTTTGGGGAAGAGAAAAAGGTGTTATGGGGAGTTACAATTCGCAACTCCCCGAGGACACGCGTGGCGTAGAATGGGGCATGCCCCGCGTGGCCTTTTATTTTTGGTTGCGAATTGCCCGGACCAAGGGCGCGGGGCGTGAAAGGTACGGCGCCCCACGTAGCCATGTGTTGGAACACACTAATAAGATCAGAGACTTGTCTACGCGGGTGCACTGGTGCGTACGCTCCGCGTGAGTAGTTAAAACAGGGTCAGAGCCTCGGCTACGCGGGGCATAATGGTGTGTACGCTCCGTGTAAGCACTTTGGATTAGTGATAGGTGTCAAAAACCCCTATCTTTGGGTACGATTTTAGGACGGTTTTTAGTGTTATTTCATGAATAAGCGAGCAATTCTCGCATTTATATGCCTTTGTGTGAGTTAGTTAGGAATTGGAAATGTTTTATTAACTTTTCGTTGTTTAGGCTCGTTTTCTGATCATTTTAGGCAAATAAGGCCAAAATGGCATGTATGTTATAATTCCGTCATCTTTTATGGCTAATTGATCCGCCAAAAGTCGCACCAAACGGAGCGTTTGCTCAAAATGAGCGATCGGCGGGTCAATTTAGCCTTGAGACTAATGCTATTTGGAGTTTTCGTGCATGCGCAGGGATAAGTTCGGGCGAAATTTACATCATGGGACATCGAGCAACCGTGCGGAAGCGTGCAGGGCAAAACCGCTCGTCGGACTGGCCTTTTTGGGCCAGCTCACCGAGCAGGCCTCCAGGGGCCTGCTCGGGCGAGCTGGGGGCCAGCTCGCCGAGCAGCGTGCCCTACTCGGTGAGCTGGCCTGCAGAATTGGTCAAAAATATCAGTTTTGCCCCCACGACTCCACGACCGGTCCCACAACTTCCCACCTGCATAAGGACACGAAATAAGTCAAAAAGAGGGCCCGAGCTACAACTATAAATAGAACTTTTCCATTGTAAATTAGATATCTTTTATCTTTGTAATTTTCTTAGCTTCCACCTTGAGAAATCCTTTCCACCTCCTCCATATCCTTCAAACCTCCATTGAAGACACCTCCAAAGCTCCGCTCACCGAGGATTGCTCAAGCTCCATCCTTAAGTCCTAGGAAGACACCTGCATTGGTAGACAGGTTCCCTGAAAGGGATTTTTCTTCTTTTATATTCTGTCTAGCCTCTGATCCATGTTATGAATCCTAGGCTCATTGTATCTTCGTGACAATACTTTTCATCTTTGATATATATTATAGTTTTGTTTATTCAATTGTTTTATTGCTTTAATCTTTGTCTTACGTTTTGTCTGATTGGTTTAACTCATTCGATAATCCCAAAACTAAGTTGGCACATATTGCGAGCTGAATCTGACCTAGTCAGTGCCTATAGGATTGACGGCCCTATAGAAGATTAAGCCCAAATTGCTGAGCCTTAGAGCTAGTTTCGGCCTTACAAGGGAATCACGAACTAGGGACCTCAGGAGGATAGGTAGGGTTAATCGCCTCGGACACAAGTGACTTAGATTAGGTTTTAATTCCGTTGTCTAAACAATCTATCTTCATTATCATCGTATCCCTTCATGTTCCTTCGGATAATTACATTGGTAAAAGATCACCCAGGAGTAGTTTAACTTAATTAGGGGTAGAGTAACTTAATTAGGCGTAGAATAACCTAGTTAGAATCAGATAACTTAGCTAGGAGTAGTATAATTCAACCTAGAAGTAGATTAACTTAAGCAAAACCAAACTCAAAACCCCCAAAGCCTAGATAACACCTGAGACCAAGTAGCTTGATACTTGCAGAAATAAATCCTGTGGACGATACCTGGACTTTTCCAGAATTTTATTACTTGATAACGACGGGGTACACTTATCCCTTAGATCGGCCTCATCGTGAACCGCTGAGGCCGCGTCAAGTTTTTGGCGCCGTTGCCGGGGATTTATTTCTTCTGCAATATCGAACCAAAGGTCGATTTGTTAGTTTAGGCATTCTTTGTGAATATCCTTGTTTATATCGTTTATATATATATATACTTGTTTATATTCATACTTACATATACAAATACTTGTTCAAATACGATCCCTTTTGTTAATATCTTTGTCTGTATCGTTTGTACCTACGTATATATGATTCTTCTATACTTGTTCATGCCTTTCGTGTTTTGTTTATAACATGTGTAGCTGTTCATACCTATACTCGTTTATACTTGTTTATACAAACGTATGTTTATACATACTTGTCTATCTATACCTATTTATATCTTTTATACTTGTTCATTCTTATGCTTATACTTGTTCATATTTTGGCTCATACTTGTACATACTTGTTTATCTCTACTAGTTTGTACCATGTGCACCAATCTATATCTGTCAATATAAACCGACAAGAACACTTGTATAAAACTGTGTGACCCTATATGATAACACTGTAAAATATTTTAGATGTTTATACTTTCCTTCCATGGGAAAAATTTCTGCTTTCATTTATTTCTTGTATGTATTTCTTCTCAGCATATGCCTACGCGATCAGCGGGAATACCGTGTGTCCCTCTTAACCTTGAACTCGAACGTACTCTTCATAGGAGCAAACAGATTGGAACGCTGAAGCAAGACGAGATCATCGAGCCTATCAAAATGGCTGAGACTAATCCTCCTAACAATAACCGAAACACTGAGAACACCGGACCGAAAACTGACACTCGTCTGATGAGTGAGATTCTGGCACCACACCGACACCAGCATCTGTCTGGCATCGCTGCGCCGAATATTTCGGCCAACACATACGAAATCAAGTCGGGCATAATTCACTTGATTCAACAGACCGGACTGTTTGGAGGGGAAGCACATGAGAGCCCGAATGATCATCTGGATCGCTTCCTAATGTGCGCAGACACTGCGAGAACAAATGGGGTTCCCCAGATGCTGCTAGGCTGAAGTTGTTCCCATTTTCTCTAACTGGGCAAGCTTTGGAATGGCTAAGAACACTGGAGCTCGGATCAATCACAACTTGGGCAGGATTGGAGAAGGAATTCTTGTCCTACTACTTTCCCCCCTCGAAGACAGCGATGCTCAGGGGTGAGATCACCTCATTCCACCAACCCGAGCATGAAGTGCTCCACACATCTTGGACCCGATTCAGAAAAATGCTACACATGTGCCCTCATCATGACATACCCAAACATCAATTGGTGAGCGTCTTCTATCACGGATTGACACCCACTAACAGGGCTATTGTAGACTCCGCAGCGGGTGGAGATTTGTTCAGAAAGACAGCAACAGAGGCGTATGACATGATTAATGAGCTGGCTAAGAAGAGTCTGCAAGAGGAGAAACACGCTGGCCCCATAAGGTAGCGGGTGTTTGCTGTGGAAGAACAAGAACAAAATCCGGGTGTTGTGGATTTGAGTAGGAAGATGGACGTCCTGTTGGCTAAATTTAGCCAACCTCCCATCTGTGTGCACTGTGGCGGCGACCACCATGGAAAGGACTGTCAGGCAGGTAGCCCTTTCACTGGAGATGGGGTGGAGATGGTCAATTATGTTGGGGGGCAACCGAGATACAACCAGAACTATAACAACTACAACCCAAACAACCACAACTCCTACAACAACAACAACAACTATAGGAGGCCTCAGCACCCGAACCTATCTTACGGAAATTCAAATCAGAATGTGCTTAGACCTCCCAGCGGTTTTGTTCAGGAACACAGAGAGCAAGGGCTTGGCATGCCCCCATATCAACAGCAGAACCAAGGGCCAATGCAACCTCCTAAGGAATCTGACGAGGTGGTCACTCTCTTGAAAGAGATTTCGGCTAGGCTTGCCAATAACGAAGCTTTCTGCAAAGATCTAAGCAATCAGGTATCCCAGATCAATAGGGACAGGTAGGAAAGGCCACATGGTTCTCTCCCGAGCACAACGGAGAAGAATCCAAAGATCCTGAGAAAGGATTGAGTAAGGGGGAGAAATCGGGTTCTCCTCGGTTTAAATCCAAAACTTGAACAATTATTTCTGCAATTTTCTTTTCCTTTTGTGTTAATTTTGGTTGTTATTTTTAATTCGCATTTTTGTTATTGCATTGTCAAGTTTTGCACCCCATACTCTTAAAAAAAAAAAAAATTCGCCCAGCACCCCAGCTCGGGCGAGCAGGGCGCTGACGCCCTGCTCACTGAGCTGGTTGGCCGAGCCAGCCAGCTCGGCCGACACGGGACTGTTCGGGATTTTTAAATCCCGAACTAACTAATATATATATATATATATATATATTAGGGGATGACTCTTCATCCCCTTCTTTACCTTCTTCTTCTTTCTTTTCTTCTTTCTCTCTTTTTCTTTTCCTTTCACAACCTAACCCTCCAAATCCACCATACTAACCCGAATTCAACAAACGAGGTATGGATTCTTACCTATTTTTTATTTCTAACATGTTTCTAGGCTTAGATTTTAGTTTAGGGTTAGGGTGTTCATTTTTGAGATTTGAGGTAAACCTAGGTTTTGTTTCTTTTTCCTTTTTCTCAAATAATCTCTTATTTGCTTTTAATTCTTGATCTTCTTGCAATATATGTTAAAAATTATGATCAATATGTGCTTTGGGTATGATTTTAGTTCTTAATTTGTGAAAATTTGGAGAAATTACTCAATTTGGGTAAAATCTCCATTTTTAGCTCAAAATTCAACCATTCAGTTTATAGTTGGAAACTTACCAATGAGGTTCTATTTCACATTCTTAACACATTTTGGTCACTGGGCATCTCTGATTTTGCACGAATTTGAGATTACAAGTAGATTACTTAGGGACTGGAAGCTTATGGTTTTGGTCCCTAAGTTCCTAAACTATGGTTTATACCTCTTTATTGGTTATTTGGGGGTTTATGTTGTATTTTCTTCTAACTAGTCCGTTTGGTCTATCTCTCAGGTACTATGGGCAGGAAAGGCAAGGCCAAGGTCACGATTGACAATGAAGCTGATTCTGACATCGAGTTCAACGATGCCCTGCAAGCTAAGTATAATCCTCCTTTTGGATTAGTCGATGAGTGTGAGGGGTTGTTATATGATCGGTTTTCTAAGCAAGACCTTGCCACACGAATCGTCATTGATCCGAGGTGTCTAGCATCTCTAGGTTGGGAAAAGGATTTCATCGAAATCCTGAAATTCCAGGGGTGGTATAAAGTAGCCACAAAAAGGACCTTAACCTATTATGAATACACCATAGAATTTCTGACCACCTTGAGAAAGGAAGGGCCCATAGGAACTAATAAGTACTCCTTCAGACTGAACGGTACACTGTATCGTCTCAGTGATACTACGATAGCAGCTTTGATGGGAGTCCGTAACTCACCAGGGGCAGTCTCGGGTTTTGAGGAACCCGTTACATTATCTGATGCTTGGCTCCAATTAACAGGGTCATCAGATTATGACTCCCGCACTGCTAGCCCTGTCTCTCTTTGAGACCCAATGATAAACCTTATACACAAGTTTGTAGCACACAACTTGCTAGGCAAAACCGAGAGCAACAAGGTCTCGAGCACAGAATTGCTCATATTGTGGTGTGTGGTCAATCATAAACCCGTTGATAGTGTCAAAGCCATCTTTGAAGGCTTTCAAAGCCAAACAAGTAGGAAACGTGGGTCGATTGGTCTTGGATATTTGGTAACCAACGTCCTTAGTAGCCAATTCAAAGATTTGGAAATTAAGGAAGATGGTTTTTACCCTACTTTGCTTGACTCCAAATTTTTGGGAAGATCTACTTTTCATGCAGTTTTAAATAAGGACCCATTTGGAGGAGCAAGCTCAAGCGGAAGAGCGTGGAAACGAGCGCGGAACCCACCACAACGGAGAGAGAAAGAGCAAGAAGGAGCGGAAGAGGAAGGAGCTACAGCAGTAGGAGACCACGCGGAACACCAAGAGCCGGGGACGGAGGCCCAGTTCCAAGCTATTAACACCATGATGGCAGAGATGAGAGACCTTAACCTTTGGACCTTCAACACTGTTCAACAAATGGACCAACGGTTCACTAACTTTGAGCAGAACATGGACCGGAGGCTCATAGGTCTTGAATATGTAGCGGCGGATTACTGTGAGCGCTACAACATGTCGTGGCCATACCCCCCGACCGATCAGTAAGTTGTCTTCTCCACCCTAACTTTTTGCACTTGTACTTTATGGTTTGTGATGCAATGTTGGAACTTATTGCATATTTTTAGTGTGAGGAGGAGGGGTAGACAAACTTACAAAAATTGTATAATTTTTAAAATTTTTGTTGCGTCGTGTCTAGTTTAGTTTAGCGTTTTCGGGTTTTATTTATGTTTTTGCATGTTTAGGACCTAAAACCGTGAACCTCCTTCGAATCTAAACTTCGTTATTTGTCCTTGAGGGCTGAGAACCGAATCTAAGATTGCATGACAACTAGTTTAGGTGTGGGACACAATCCTTGTATCTGTAAAATCATGAGCTAAAGTTTGCATTTAGACCCTACTTTTGAAGAAATGCTAAAATCATTACTTAGGTAGATAACTTAAGAATTGAAGGCATGTGATATTAAACTTGAGTTTGGGGAGAACTAGTAAGCACAAAATTGAAACCCAAGAACTGTGAGTTGAATTTGAGCCCAAGAGCGAACATCAAAAAGCTCTTTTTCTTGACATTTTTGTGTGAATGCTTTGACTTGTGGAAAGATTACAGATTTTGCACCTAATACTGAGTTGAACCTACATGCAATGATTTGAGATGGTAAACGATGAAATCAGCCTCATTAGAATTAACCCTTTTCTTTACCTTATTTTCTCTTTTTCATCCACTCTAGGAAGCCCATTTGAGCCTGTATTTTTGTAGTTTGTAGATTTTTCTTTCGTCCTAACCCAATTTTTGCAAACCATCACATGGTTTGTTACTTAACCCGAGTATTTGCAAAGCTCATATTGAGCCTTTGTTTTCTTCTAGCGCTTTATCTTTGTTTATGGCATTATAGTAGCAAGCCAAAAGGCTAAGAAGTGAATGAGCATTACTATCCAAAAAGAGAAAAAAAAAGAGAAAAAGAAAAACAGAAAAAGAAAAGAAAAAGAGACGAACAAAAGAAGGAGAACTCTATCTCCCAGTTCTTAAAATTAGAACGTCTAAAAAAAAGAGAAATATATGTAAATAAAAAGCTCAATCACTTCACAATTTGCTAAAGCCATTTTAAACTTTGTTTTTCTAGCGCTAGAACTCCTAACCCTTGTTGTACCTTTAACCCTCTAACCACATTACAACCCTAATTCGAGGCTGTTTTTGATATCATCGGAGTCATATAGCATAGTAGAGGAACTCGGATCAACGTGCAAAGTCAACGTAATCCTAAGCAAGAACATAAGCCGAGAGTAAACACTTTAGCCACCAAAATTGTGTGAAATGAGTGAACTACCTATGGTGAGGTGTTTTACTTAGCTATCCCCTTAAGCTCGTTTAATTGAACATGTGTCCTTTTTCTTAAAACATATGACCTATGATAATCGAAATGCGGCTTTTGGATATCGTGTCTCTACTTTGTATTTCCGAATGCATGTAATTACAGATGCTCGAAATTGTGTCAAGCACCTAGTCAAACCGGGAGGTTTCTAGCTTGCTTGTGATTGCGGGTTTAGTTTTTTAGTTTACTTGGGGACAAGTAAAGTTTTAAGTGCGAGGAGGTTTGATAGGGGTCAAAAACCCCTATCTTTGGGTACGATTTTAGGACGGTTTTTAGTGTTACTTCATGAATACTCGAGCAATTCTCGCATTTATATGCCTTTATGTGAGTTAGTTAGGAATTGGAAATGTTTTATTAACTTTTCGTTGTTTAGGCTCGTTTTCTGATCATTTTAGGCAAATAAGGCCAAAATGGCATGTATGTTATAATTCCGTCATCTTTTATGGCTAATCGATCCGCCAAAAGTCGCACCAAACGGAGCGTTTGCTCAAAATGAACGATCGGCGGGTCAATTTAGCCTTGAGACTAATGCTATTTGGAGTTTTCGTGCATGCGCAGGGATAAGTTCGGGCGAAAGTTACATCATGGGACATCGAGCATCCGTACGGAAGCGTGTAGGGCAAAACCGCTCGTCGGACTGGCCTTTTTGGGCCAGCTCGCCGAGCTGGCGGGCGAGCTGGCCATTCCAGCTCGTGGCGAGCTGGCCAGGCCAGCTCGCTGAGCAGGCCTCCAGGGGCCTGCTCAGGCGAGCTGGGGGCCAGCTCACCGAGCAGCGTGCCCTGCTCGGCGAGCTGACCTACGGGAATTGGTCAAAAATATCAGTTTTGCCCCCACGACTCCATGACCGGTCCCACGACTTCCCACCTGCATAAGGACACGAGGATGGTAGGGCGTGGAGACTCGGTGTGCAACCCCATATTTATGTAAGAGCTGGTCGAATTGGTGATTGCAAAAGTGGGAACCCCCATCGCTAATGATAGCTCGAGGGGTTCCAAACCGAGTAAAGATGTTTTTCTTGATAAATTTCCCTACCACTTTAGAATCGTTTGAGGGTAAGGCAACGGCCTCCACCCACTTGGAGACATAATCAACCGCCACGAGAATGTAGGCGTTGTTATGCGACTTAGGGAAAGGTCCCATAAAGTCTATCCCCTAAACATCAAAAAGTTCGCAAACTAGGATCCCTTGTTGGAGCATTTCATGTTTACAGGAGATGTTCCCGCTCCCTTGACAAGAGTCACATTATTTGACGAAGTCTTGGGAATCCTTGGACATGGTAGGACAATAAAAGCCACATTGCAAAACCTTCGCCATAGTCCGACTTGGGCCGAAATGGCCCCCCGGCTCTTGGGTGTGGCACATTTGCAACACATGATTTACCTCCTCTTCCGGTATGCACCTACGAATAATATTATCAGCACAAGATTTAAACAAGTAGGGTTCTTCCCAAAAATAGTTCTTAGCATCGTGAAAGAACTTCTTACGTTGCTCGTAGGAAAGGTGCGGGGGAAGAATATTACCGGCCTTGTAGTTTGCCATGTCGGCGTACCAAGGTAGAGGTGTTACCGCATAGAGTGTTTCGTCGGGAAAGGTCTCCTTGATCTCCACAAATTCCGGAGATATGGCTTGCTCGCTTTGTAATCGGGAAAGATGGTCGGCCACGACATTCTCCACTCCTTTTTTATCTTTGATTTCGATGTCGAATTGTTGTAGGAGTAGAATCCACCGTATCAACCGTGGTTTGGCATCCTGCTTAGTCATTAAGTACTTGAGAGTTGCGTGGTCAGTGTATACGATAATTTTGGATAACACAAGATATGATCTGAATTTATCGAAAGCAAAAACTACAGCAAGCATCTCTTTTTCCGTAATGGAATAGTTTTGTTGGGCTTCATTGAGCGTTTTGCTCGCATAAAAAATGGGGCGGAAAATTTTATCCACCCGTTGGCCCAAACAAGCACCTACAGCCAAATCACTCGCATCACACATAAGTTCAAAGGGGAGACTCCAATCGGGTTTCACCATGATGGGTGCATTAATTAGTTTTTCCTTTAGCATGTTAAATGTAAGCAAACATTCGGAGGAAAAACTAAATTCCGCATCCTTTAAGAGGAGTTGGGTCAAGGGGGTTGCTATTTTGGAGAAATCTTTAATGAATCGCCTATAGAACCCCGCATGACCTAAGAAACTCCATATCCCTTTAACATTGATTGGAGGAGGCAATTTCTCAATCACCTCGATCTTGGCCGGATCGACCGCGATCCCCTCCCCGGACACCTTGTGTCCTAAAACGATACAATCTTGAACCATAAACTGACACTTTTCCCAACTAAGAGCTAGGTTAGTGTCCTCGCAACGTTGAAGGACTTTATCAATATTGCTTAAACAAATTTCAAAGGACGACCCAAAAATAGAAAAATCATCCATGAAGACTTCCATGAAATCCTCAATCATCTCGGAGAATATAGCTGTCATGCACCGTTGAAAGGTGGCGGGGGCATTACAAAGCCCAAACGGCATCCGCCTATATGCAAATGTCCCATACGGACAAGTAAATGTCGTCTTTTCTTGATCCGAAGGATCAACGGGGATTTGCATATAGCCGGATAGGCCATCGAGGGTACAAAAGAATTTATGTCCCGCCATTCTTTCCAACATTTGGTCAATGAACTGCAAGGGAAAATGATCTTTTCGGGTGGCTTCATTAAGTTTCCTATAATCAATGCATACTCGCCACCCCGTTATAATCAATATCCCTGCAAGGGTTTAAGTTCCAAAGTCGGAGGTTCTTCGAGAGATGACTTTGGTTTTGCTTTGCTATCCCGGTCCAAACCCTCGAACCGACTCCTTGCCAACAGACATTGTTCTATCTCGGAGGAGTATTCAAACGGCTTGTTCAATGGCTCCTCATCCAAATGCTCATTACCATCTGTATCCGAAAAGGTTTCCACGGAAGACCTATCACAAAAATCCTCAACAAAAAGATCAATAGAGTCTATGGAATTTAAAAAGTTACAATCCTCCATGGTATGAGACGGGAATTTCATGGAGTTGTACACGTTAAACACTACCTCTTCATCTTGCAACCGTAGGATGAGCTTACCTTCGTGGACATCAATGAGAGTCCTACCTATTGCAAGAAATGGTCGTCCTAGGAGGATCGGTACCGAATCGTCTTCCGCCATGTCGAGCACCACAAAATCGGCGGGGAAAATGAACTTGTCCACTTTCACTAAGACATCCTCCACAACTCCTTTTGGCCGGGCAATGGATCTATCGGCCTATTAAAGCGTTATATTGGTAGGCTTTGGCTCTCCCAAGCCGAGCTTCCTAAAAACAGATAAAGGCATTAGATTGATACTAGCACCTAAATCGCATAAAGCTCTACTAAACTCAACATTACCAATCGTGCATGGGATAGAAAAACTTCCTAAATATTTGAGTTTAGGTGGGAGTTTATTTGTTATAATCGCGGAGCATTCCTCTGTAAGCGCTACCGTTTCATTATTTTCTAACTTCCTCTTTTTGGCGAGGATTTCCTTAAGAAACTTCGCATAGGTGGGCATTTGTTCCAATGCCTCCGCAAATGGGATGTTAATGTGAATTTTCTTAAAGATTTCCAAAAACTTGCCATATTGGTGATCTAATTTTTCCTTTTTAAGACATTGCGGAAAAGGGAGCTTCGGTACGTAAGCCCCAATTGGATCACACACATTTTCATTCTTATCCAAGGAAGTCATGGTTTTCGGATCCGAACCGGGGTTGCTTACCACTTCCGGTTCGTCACTTACCTTTGGAGCGGTTGGAATCGCCTTTGGAACCGGTTCCAAAGCCCTTACCACTACGGAGAGTTATTGCTTGTGCGATCTCCCGGTTTTTGGGTCTCGGGTTTTGTTCGGTGTTAGTCGGGAGAGACCCATGTTGCCTCTCTTGTTGTTGGCGATTTAATTGGGCCACTTGATGTCCCAAATCCCTGCAAAAAGCCTCATTGTCAACGAGACGGGAAGATATTTCCTTGAGGAGATTAATTACCGTAGAGTCTTGCGCATTGCTAGGAGGTTGAGAACTTTTTCCTCCTTGGGCGTTGGGAGATTGGCCCAACCCTAGCTCCTTGAACTCATTATGGAATCTGGATGGGGGTTTCAACACGTTTTGATTGTTGCCATAAGACAAATTCGGGTGTTGGTGTTGAGGCCTCCATCC